>NC_132784.1:138589763-139224763 GCF_048418805.1 Vulpes vulpes
CGTCTGTGGCGGGTGCTGGTGCAGGCTGGCGGCCTCATAGGTCCCCGCCATCCGGGCCCCGTGCCCCCCACGCCCTTGAGGGAGACCCACATTCCCGAGGGCCGCCCTGGCTGGACTCCTGTCATGGTAAGACCTTGGGGCCTCTCCTTCCAGCGCAGCGTGTCGGAGAACTCCCTCGTGGCCATGGATTTTTCTGGGCAAACGGGAAGAGTGATAGAGAACCCGGCAGAAGCCCAGAGCGCGGCCCTGGAGGAAGGCCACGCGTGGAGGGTAAGACCACGGCCAGCCTGGGACAGGCCCCTCGCGGTGGCACCCCCCACCGCCACTGGTCTCCCAGAAGAACGGCCCTGCAGGTGCACGGGGGACCCATGTCCAGCACCCATGTCCCCGGCGCCCACGTCCCTGCACCCATGTCCAGCACCCAAATCCCCATGCCCACATCCAGCACCCACATCCAACAAGCACCCACGTCCCCGTGCCCATGTCCAGCACCCATGTCCCCACACCCACATCCAGCACCCATGTCCTCAGCATCCACATCAGCACCCATGTTCCTACACACACATCCAGCACCCACATCCTCAGCGTCCACATCAGCACCCACGTCCAGCACCCACATCCCCGCGCCCACGTCCAGCAGCCACGTCCTCAGCGTCCTCAGCACCCACGTCCAGCACCCACATCCCTGCACCCATGTCCAGCACCCACGTCCCTGCGCCCACATCTAGCACCCACGTCCCCGCACCCATGTCCAGCACCCACGGCCCCCACTGACTCCCATGCAAGGTGTCCACACCGCAGCCCAGGACCGGGACCGGGCTCAGGCTCCCCGTGGGAGAGCACTTGCCTTCCCCGAGTGCTCAGCTGGGATTGCCGGGCAGGGTACCCCCCGCGAGGAGCCGGCACCTGGCTGCAGCCCCGGGATGGTCCAGATGCCCGGGCCTCTGCTGTACTCACAACTCTGGTCACACGGGCAGGGCTCAGGTGGCTTCATGGCCAAGGGCCCGGGACCCCCGTGCCAGGCGGGCATCCCTGGCGGGCGTCCCCAGCACTCACACAGGCATCTCCTCCGCAGAAACGAAGCACCCGGATGAACATCCTAGGCAGCCAAAGTCCCCTGCACCCGTCCACCCTGAGTACAGGTAAGTGCAGCAGCCGGCCCCGTCCTTTCCACGCGAGCAGGTGACCCGGGTTGCACCTGCTCCCAAGCTTCCCCAGACCCCCTGGGCCCAGTGCCCGGTGTGCCCGGAGGTGTGGCCGGGGGCCGCCCAGCCCTTCCCTCCTCCGTTCCCTCCCGCAGTGATCCACAGGACGCAGCACTGGTTTCACGGCAGGATCTCCAGGGAGGAGTCGCACCGCATCATCAAGCAGCAGGGCCTGGTGGACGGGTAAGGACGCGCCGCCCGGAGAGTGGCACCTGCTGCCTTGTGTCGCGCCGGACACGTGCTCTGGCTTCTTGGGGACCCGGGGGGGGGGCGTCGTCAGAGCCTCGATGTAAAGAGGACAATGTGGCTCCGGGTCACCGTGGAGCGAGGGGGCTCAGCTGGCGAGTGGTCCGGCGGGGACCGCGCCCGTCCTGTCCGTACCCCTTATGGCGCCAGCCGCGGCCGCTGTGTTGAATCCAGACGGACGCAGCACCAAGCCCGTTACTTTTCATCAGGCGGCTTTTCCTAGGAGGGACGACCCCAAACCTTGGTGGCGTCTGGCCGCAGAGTGAGTGAGTCCCCCCCGGGGCTGGCTCGGCCGCGGGCAGGTCGGCTTTGCTCCCGTGTCCAGCGGATGCGGTGGCTGTTGGCCACGGAGACGGGGCGACTGGACAGGTGTGCCCATGGCCAGCCTGGGACGCTCACCCGGGGCCGTGTCCGGGGTCCCAGGACTGAGAGCCGCCAACCCCGGGGCACATATCTCGGGGCCCGTATCCCATCGGCTGATGCTCCCCCCGTGGTCCTGCTCCCGGGGCTGTGGATGCAGACACGTGACGCGTGCGACTGAGTGGCTGTCACCGTGTCCTCTCGCGCCGCTGCCCACCGGCGGCGACTCTGCTTTTCCTGCCCCCATCTGTTAAAAGCTGAACTACGGAGATCCAGAATTTTACCCACGAGGCAGGAGGGTAGTGAGCCACCGCCGTGTGATCCTTGTCTGGTTGGGACAGTTTGCTAATTTTAGGTTTTCTCTGTCCCTTCCCATATTAAGGGCTCCTCCCTCCTCCCTGCTTCTCCTTCTGGAATATTTTAAAGTAAATCCCAGACATTCTGAACGTTCACCACTAAACGCAGCTGGCGCGTCTCTAAAACATGCTCTTGTCTGTGGACTCGACCACGAAATCATTGTCGCTCTTCCCGGGACAAGCAGGAATGCCGTAGTATCCTCTGAAGCCCGGTCTGGGTTCAAATTTCCCTAATTGCTGCAAAAAAAAAAAAAAGTCCATCACACGAGTTGGCTTGAAGGGGGACGGGCCCTGGCGTTCCCCTCCGCGTCCCCGTGTTGCTCGCACGTGGGGGCTGCTGAGGGAGTCGGCGAGCCGCCGGCCACACGGACTATCCAGCTCCTACGGGCGTCGGCGTTCAGAGCGGCCTTCTAGCAGCTTCCAGCCGCTCGGAGGAGCTGCTCCTTGTTTAAAGCACCGTCTCATGCTCTTAAGACTCGATGTGTTTCGGTCAAAACTTCCTGTTTTCGGTGCTCGTGCGAGAGGTCTTTGGCCCCCGGGACTTTCCCAGGTTGGCTCCTGAGTTCTTGGGCCCGACAGGAACGGTGTTGGGTTCCAGGTGGACGTTTCTCTTCGGGGCCTCGTTCCTTCTGGTGGGGAGCGCTGCCTGGACCCCGGGGACGGGGACGGGGTCGCGCGTGGGCAGAGGGTTCCCAGGGTCCCGTTGCTGCCGCCGGCCGGGGAGTCCACGGTGTTCGCTCTGTACCCCCTCCGTCTCCTCTCGCTCTGGAAACCTTCCCGAGGACGTCCTCGTCCGTGAGCACGTCCGCTCGGCTCCTTGTCGCTTCTGGGAGGCCCCCGTGCCGAGGTCCCTCCGCTGAGTCCGTTCGACTCGTTTCCTTGCGGGATCCTGAGGGCTCGTCCCAGCGGGTCGTGTCCAGGCACCAAGTTTAAAGCGTTTCCTCTCGCGGTTCTAACAGCTGAGACAGGGTCACTGGGGTTCCTGTGTCCCGCTCTGCTTTGGATTCTCATAAGTGGATCTGGCGTGTTTTCCACCCGGCGCGACGCTTCCCGTTAAACGACAGGAAACCCTCCCCTGGTTCTGAGGCGAGAGCAGTGGGGCAGGGCCGCCTCCGGGGGCTCCCGCCACCCCAGGGTCCCCGCGACAGGAGGCCGGGTCCCCAGGGCCGTTCCTCCTCCCGCGGCTCTCGGGTTAGACGGGGGCGTCTCTGCCCGTCGGGCCCCGTCGGAAGCACCGGGGCAGCGCTGCCCCTGCCGCCTCGAGGGCCCCCGAGCAGCCGCGCGGCCCCGGTCCGAGCTCGGCGTTTCCAGGCTGCCACAAGGACGCTTGAGGCTGTCGCTGCCTGTGCTGGCGGTGCCCAGACGCCATGGGCCGCAGCCTCCGGCCCCGCGGGCCCCTCCTCATCTGCCATCGGGGAGGCCGGCCTCTCCCCAAAGGTTGAGGCCTCGGGGGCGCCCGGGGGCTCGGGTCGTGGTCCCGGGGTCCTGGGGTCAGGTCCACGTCAGGCTCCCTGCTCCGTGGGGTCTGTTCTCCCTCTGCCCCAGCTTGTGCCCTCACTGTCGCACACGTGCACTCTCGCTCTCGCTCTCGCTCTCTCACTCTCGCTCGCTCTCATTCTCACTCTCTTACTCTCATGCTCTCTTGCTCTCTCTTGCTCTAAAAAATGAGGACGCGCACATCCATGTGGTTCTCACATCTAATGCACGTGCCTACGCTGGTGGTGCCAGTGGCTCTGATTGCATACTTCGTGGAAAAAAAAACAGCTTCTTAATTATAAGTACGTGGCTGTGGGCGCGTCTCCTGAGCCTCTGTCCTTCGTGGACGTTTGTCACAGCGACAGGCTGGTCGCTACTGAGCGTGCCTGGGTGCTCGGGGTCCAGCAAGGTCGGAGTGTGTGGAGGGGACATGGATGACCCGGGGCACGGCTGGGCGGGTAGCTGGTCCCTGGCACCTTGAGTGCTTGGTGCTGGCAGTTTGTCCCACGGGCAGTCACCGCCCCCCCGCCCTCGTGATGCACAGCTATTCGGGCGGTGACCGTGTGCAGCTGAACACGCTGCCTCTCGCCGGTTCTCTCTGCTGACGTGCATGCGCAGGGACCGGTCCTCCTTGACCGGCAGTAACCTGCAGTGGCTGCCATCCCATGTGGCCCATCCGCCCCAGTGTGTGTCTGGCTGCCCCCCTGCTCCAAGGGCCCCGCTCCTCCCTGAGCCAGCTCGCGGCCTGTGTGTGACCGCACACCACGCACACTCGGTTCCCTGTTCCAGCCTCCGGGTCATGGTCTCTCAGCACCAGCACTTAGGCCGATGCTGCCTCCTGGGGCACGACCCTGCACACGGTGGATGTCCTCACCTTGTGGCTCACACTGTTCTGGCTCTGGCGTGTCCTTCCTTGGAGAGCAGCCCTCAGAAACCAGGGTGCGGGCCACACGCTTGCTAACATGTCCTGAAGCGTCGTGGCCACGAGCCTCTTACTGCAGGGACGGGGAGATGTGCCAGTGGGTGTGTGTGCACGTGGCTGTGTGCAAGTGTGTGTGCACCTGAGTGTGTACAGGTGTGTGCACATGTTGTGTACAGGTGTGTGCACACATGTGCACGTGGGTGTGCATGCGTGTGTGGGTGCATGAGTGTGCAGGTATGTGGGGGCAGGTATGCAAATGTACATATCAGGTCAGGATTTTAAAAATGTGCCATCAGCTGATTTTTTTCCCGTCTCCAGGCTTTTCCTCCTCCGAGACAGCCAGAGCAATCCAAAGGCATTTGTGCTCACGCTGTGTCATCATCAGAAAATTAAAAATTTCCAGATTTTACCTGTAAGTATGGGTGACGTCTCACTGAGTCTTGTTGCTGTTTTCTGGGTTTGTCTGAACGCGGTTTCCAAGTCAGAAACTAAGAGGACCACCGAGGGGGGGTGGGGGGCTGAGTGGCAGGCGACACTGGAGGAGAAGCTTCCAGGAGCCCCTGGGGAGGCTGCTACTTTGACCTCGGGATGCCCTTTGCTGTTTTCCCTGGAAGTCAGTGGAAGCGGTGGCCAGCCTGGGGCCGCCTGCATTTGAGCTGGGCCACGCTTTGGCGGGGGGGGGCGGGGGGGTGCAGGTGGAGGGGAGCACAGGTGGGGGGGGCACATGTCCAGCAGGAGGAAGGGCCCACGGGGGGTGGGTAGGGGGTGGGTGCACGTCTAGCCGAGGGAGGTGCCCATGCCGAGGGAGCAGGGTCAAGGGGTGCACATCAGGGGCGCACGTCAGGGGGGAGTGGGGTCAGGGGATGCACGTCCGGGGGGGCCTATGCCAAGGGGGAGCAGGGTGGGGGGTGCACGTGGGGCACGCATAGTCAGGAAGACAGGATTCCTGCTGGGCGGGAGGTTGGCTCCTGGAATCCGAGGGGTCTGATTTCTGCTGGCGGGTCCCTGGTGCCCCAAGAAAGTGGTGGAAGGACAGTTGTGCAGCCCTGAGGTCCCCAAAGTCGAGTTGCATTGCTTCTTCCACTTGGTCCCTGGATCAGGAAACAGATTTTCCTTCGAATGTTTCTGAAAACCTCAGGACCGCCTAGGTGGGTCGGCACCTTTCGTGTCCCAGCGGCGCACGGGTGACCCTCCAGGCCCAGGGTTGCAGGGCTTGGATCCTGGTGGATCCCAGGGTCGGGTGGGCCCCGGCGTCTGCTGCCTGCACCCCTGCGGCTCGGGAGCAGGTCAGAGCCCACGGCCCACAGACCAAGCTCCCAGGTCCCAAGGGCGGTGGTGGCCCTGTGGCGTTCCCCGGTGGGCTGGCCCTCGGGGCACACGTGGGCACGGGTCCCGTGTGGAAGGCTCGGAGGAGGCCGTGCCCGGTTCCGTGGTGGTGTTTTTTTTTTTATTATTATTTTTATTTATTTATGATAGTCACACAGAGAGAGAGAGAGGCAGAGACACAGGCAGAGGGAGAAGCAGGCTCCATGCACCGGGAGCCCGATGTGGGATTCGATCCTGGGTCTCCAGGATCGCGCCCTGGGCCAAAGGCAGGCGCCAAACCGCTGCGCCACCCAGGGATCCCCGGTTCCGTGGTGTTGAACAGGGTGCTGCCTGGTTCCACTGGTGCCCAGCAGGTCGGGGTCCCCGGAGCCCCGCAGGGGCCGGCTGGGAGCTGCAGGTGCCCGGGGAGCGTTCCTGGTGCCCCCACGGCCGCCCCGCCCGGCGCAGAGGGGAGGGGAGGCGGTCGGCAGGGGGCTGGGGAGGGGCGCCCTGGGCGCAGACCTGGGGGCTGCCCCCCAGGGCCGAGCTTCTTGCCCGCCTGAGCTGCCCGCCACCACCCGACGCCTCTGACGGGCTCTCGCCCTCGTGGCCCCCGCCTCCTGGGAGTCCGGGCAGCGGAGCTGGCGCGGGAGCTGCAGGCCCGCGGGGGCTGGGCGGCCCCCGGGGCGGGGATGGGCGGGGATGGGCGGCCCCGCGGTCCCGGGTCGGCTCGGAGCTAGGCCACAGGCACCTGCTCCCTGGAGCTGCCGGAGCCCCTGAGCCCCGCGCTGCGCTGGAGACGGCGAAGGCCCCGGTTCGCGCCCCGCGCCCGCGGCTCCGGGGCCGCTAACGGGGCGTGTCCTGTGTCCCTCCAGTGCGAGGACGACGGGCAGATGTTCTTCAGCCTCGACGACGGCAACACCAAATTCTCGGACCTGATCCAGCTCGTTGACTTCTACCAGCTCAACAAGGGAGTCCTGCCCTGCAAGCTCAAGCACCACTGCATCCGCGTGGCCTTATGACCCACGGGCCGGGCCGCCGCCGGAGGAAGCTGACACTGGAGCGGGAGGGGCGGGCGCGGGCCGGGGGCGCGGGGTGCCCGGCCGGGGTCCCTCCCGCCGCCCTCCAGGGACTCGCCGCCCCGCCCCGCCCCGCCGCACCCCCCCCCCCCCCCGCCGGGAGGCGAACCCGCAAACCCGCGACGACCACGGTCGCCTTGGCCGGGCCGCGAGGGCCGAGAGCCGGAGACGAGGGATTGGAAACGAACTCTTCCCTGGAATAACCTTGACGATTAAAACTGATATGTTTACTTTTTTGTAGCGATCCCTTTTTGCACGTCTCCTTTGTTTCCGGCGCGGGCCGCGGCCCCCCAGGCGGTCCTGCAGCTCTCGGGGCGCTGGGCGCAGGGGCGGGGGGTCTCCGTGCGCTGGGGCGCAGGGTTGGGGCGCGGGGAGGGCGTGGGGTCTCCGTGCGCAGGGGCGGGGGGTCTCCGTGCGCTGGGGCGCAGGGTTGGGGCGGGGGGAGGGCGTGGGGTCTCCGTGCACAGGGGCGGGGGGGTCTCCGTGCGCTGGGGTGCAGGGTTGGGGCGGGGGGAGGGCGTGGGGTCTCTGTGCACAGGGGCGGGGGGGTCTCCGTGCGCTGGGGTGCAGGGTTGGGGCGGGGGGAGGGCGTGGGGTCTCCGTGCGCTGGGGTGCCGGGTTGGGGCGGGGGGAGGGCGTGGGGTCTCCGTGCACAGGGGCGGGGGGGTCTCCGTGCGCTGGGGTGCAGGGTTGGGGCGGGGGGAGGGCGTGGGGTCTCTGTGCACAGGGGCGGGGGGGTCTCCGTGCGCTGGGGTGCAGGGTTGGGGCGGGGGGAGGGCGTGGGGTCTCCGTGCACAGGGGCGGGGGGGTCTCCGTGCGCTGGGGTGCCGGGTTGGGGCGGGGGGAGGGCGTGGGGTCTCTGTGCACAGGGGCGGGGGGGTCTCCGTGCGCTGGGGTGCAGGGTTGGGGCGGGGGGAGGGCGTGGGGTCTCCGTGCGCTGGGGTGCAGGGGCGGGGGGGGTCTCCGTGCGCTGGGGTGCAGGGTTGGGGCGGGGGGAGAGCGTGGGGTCTCCGTGCACAGGCGCGGGGGGGTCTCCGTGCGCTGGGGTGCAGGGTTGGGGCGGGGGGAGAGCGTGGGGTCTCCGTGCACAGGGGCGGGGGGGTCTCCGTGCGCTGGGGTGCAGGGTTGGGGCGGGGGGAGGGCGTGGGGTCTCCGTGCGCTGGGGCGCAGGGGCGGGGGGGGGTCTCCGTGAGCTGGGGTGCAGGGGCGGGGGGGGGTCTCCGTGAGCTGGGGTGCAGGGGTGGGGCGGGGGCGGGGGGAGGGCGTGGGGTCTCCCTGCGCTGGGGTGCAGGGGCGGGGCGGGGGCGGGGGGAGGGCGTGGGGTCTCCGTGCACTGGGGCGCAAGGGCGGGGGGGGGTCTCCGTGCGCTGGGGCGCAGGGGTGGGGGGGGTCTCCGTGTGCTGGGGTGCAGGGGCGGGGCGGGGGCGGGGGGAGGGCGTGGGGTCTCCGTGCGCTGGGGCGCAGGGGCGGGGCGGGGGGAGGGTTTCCGTGCGCTGGGGTGCAGGGGGGCGTGGCGGTCTCCATGCGCTGCGGTGCAGGGGGGGGCGGGGGGCGTGCGGCTCTCAGTGCCTTGGGCGCAGGGGCGGGGCGGGGGGAGGGCGTGGGATCTCTGTGCGCTGGGGCGCAGGGGCGGGGCAGGCAGGGGGCGTGCGGCTCTTGGTGCCCAGGGGCGGGGTGGGCAGGCGGCTCGGGAGGGGGCGCCCACGCAGAGCAGGTAACGGGGCAACAGGCCGCCCGGGCCCTCCCCGCCCCGCATCCTGCAACAGCTTTTCATTTTTTTGAGAGCAAAGTAAGCGGTGCCCGCGTGGTGGGCACGGGCAGGTTGCGGCCGCGGTCAGGCGCTTGTCTGCCACGGAGGCCGCGTGCGGGGGCGCCCTAGCTGGTCACCCAAGCTCGTGGCCCAGTCCTGGAGGCCCGGTGCCCTGGAGAGCCCGCTGGCCCCCAGCGTGGCAGGCTGGGCCGCCCGGAGCTGCGTCCCTGCACCCTCACCTGCACCCTCCCCTGCCTGCCTCCCCACCTCCACCCTCACCTGCACCCTCACCTGCCCCCCCACCTCCACCCTCAGGTGCACCCTCACCTGCACCTTCACCTGCCCTCCCACCTCCACCCTCACCTGTACCTTCACCTGCCCTCCCACCTCCACCCTCACCCGCACCCTCACCTGCCCCCCCACCTCCACCCTCAGGTGCACCCTCACCTGCCCCCCCACCTCCACCCTCACACCTCCACCCTCACCTGCACCCCACCCCACGGTAGCTCAGGCCCTTCCCTGGCTGTGCCCACCCCCACCCCTGTGCCTGGGGCGGAAAAGGATCTAAGGGGGAAATTGCAGCTGCCTGGCTGCCCGCGCTGCGGTTTCCATGGTGACAAAGACGTAGCCTTGAAAAGGGCACATCTGCAGCCTGGCATTTAAGGGTCCCCCTCCCCCCCGCCCCCCGGGACCTCCGTCCTGCCGCCCCTCGGCTGATGGTGCGCGGGGGACTCATGGCACGTGTGGCTCTTGAGTCCGCTCAACACGGGCCTACTTCCCCTCCCGGGGCTGAGGCACTCGGGCCGCGGTGTCCCCCCTGGCCTCCCCTGCCCCCCTCCCCTTCCCCTCCTGGGCCCCCCCAACCCCTTGGCCTCGTCGCCCCCGGTCAGGCCTCCCTCCAGCCCCAGCCTTCCCCACCCCACCACCCGGCCTCCCCTCCCCCCAGCCCCTAAGCAGAGTCACCAGGCATGAGAGGGGCTGTGGCTGTGGGGTGACTTATGGTCCCTGCAAAACCGAAGGTCTCCCTGACAGGCCCCGGCTCAGTCACCACGCAGGACGGGTGCTCGGCTCGGGTGCCAGCCGCCGGGTGCCTGACTCTGCCCCCGCCCCCAGCCCCACCCTGCAGCGTGCACCCAGTGTGGGACGCCCGGGAAGGCCTGGGACACCGATGCGCTGTGGGGAGCTCTGGGTCGGGAAACCCTGGTCTAGGTTGCAGGCCCCGCTCCGGACTCGCCATCCAAGGGCCACGTACACAAATGCAAAACTTACAGCGGGACGTTTTTCACCATAAATGCTCTGTTGCATTTTCTGCCTTTTGTAGCCAGTGTGTGGTGCAGCCACGGAGGTGCACTAACCACCCCCCCCACCCGGCCGTTGGCAGGCCCTGGCACACCTGGCGGCAGGCCCGGGCGCACCTGCCTGGCCGCGCTCAGCACCTCAGACGCTGTTCTCCTCACCGTAAACCAAATGCACCATTTCTTTTGTTCCTTCTTTCTGCCTGGACCTGGTGAGCTGCGACCCCACGCCCTCCCCGTGAGAAAGCTGGTGTCCGCCGCGTTTTGTGTTTATAAACGTGCATTTTATTTAAAAGGAGAATGACGGCGTCTGCCTCGGTCCTCGTGTCGCTGGTTTGACACAGTCTCTCGTACCCTGGCCGCGGTGACACGCCAGGTGGAGCAGGGAAGCCCCCAGCCTCGTGGCCGGGAATTCCACCCGAGAGGGCCGGTGCCCCGAGGACGGTGCCCGAGCCCGGCCAACCGGGGGTGGGGGGAGGATGTTCGACATTTATTTTTGTATTTGAATGACATGGATGTAAACGGGCCAGCTCGGGGTCGTTGTAGAGCCTGCTGACCTTTTCTCTCTCTGCCCGTGATTTTCTTTTCTTAAAAGGAAAACCCCACGTAGCAGCTGGACTTAGTGGGGAAGGAAACGTGCAGCGCGTGGGGTGTTACAGACCTGCTACCCCCACCTCGGGCCCCCGCATGCCCGCGCGATCGTGCCTGCACACTCCCCTCGCTCTCAGGTAACACATTGTTTAAAAAAATGTCTTAAGAAATCAAGCATATTTCGCGTGAGGAATAAAGTTGCAGGAAGGATTTTTATGACATCGTGAGCCTGTTAAACATCAGACGTGAACTGCCCTACAGCTTCGGGGCCGGGCCGGGAAGCGCGGTGTCCCCGCGTCTCATACTGCGGGTTCTACACCAGCAAGCGGGGCAGGGAACACCCGAATCGCCCGTGGTGTGTGGCACAGGGAGGCATCCCGGGCCCTGGCGAGGCCGGTGACGGCCGGGGGGCTGCCCCAGAGGGTGGCCGGGACCCCCCAGCGCGGGAGCCCGTGGTGCAGCGGGGACTCCAGGCCGCGGGGCCCGGGGCAGCCCTAGAGCCTTTCCCAGAACAGCGGGAAGGGGTCGGTATGTACGGAGGGGTCACCGCCCGCCCACGGTGCGTGTGCACTTGCGACCCGCGGTGCGTCAAAGGTTCCTTTGATGTCTGGAACTGTTTCCCAGATTACATCGACGAGGACTTTCGTCGCGTTACCGCAGGACGCTTTCCAAAGACACCTGAGTGCGTTGGATCCGCTTGACCTGCACGCCAACCCCTTTGCTTTTCTCAGACCTTTTAAACCGGGTTCCCTTTGGGCCCCACCGTGTCCCGACCCTAGGTGTGTCCCCGAGGGTGTTCCCACAGGCCCACCCTCCTTGCGCTGCCCGCGTGGAGTCCTCACCCCCGAAGTCCATGCGTCTCCCCCCACTTCCCGTCAGAGCCATCCCCCTTCCTTGTCCATTCCTTGGACTCCCGCATCTCTGCTTTGAGCTCTTGCAACCTGATGGCTCAGGTTTTATTTTTTTTTTTAATTTTTTATTTATTTATTTATGATAGTCACAGAGAGAGAGAGAGAGGCAGAGACACAGGTGGAGGGAGAAGCAGGCTCCATGCACCGGGAGCCCGATGTGGGATTCGATCCTGGATCTCCAGGATCACGCCCTGGGCCAAAGGCAGGCGCCAAACCTCTGCGCCACCCAGGGATCCCATCAGGTTTTAAAGTGAGTTTTGGCTGCAGGTTGGACGGACTCCCCTGCGGGGTTCTTCCCAGAGTGCCCGCTGCTGTTTTATGTTTCCGCTGTCATTTTTCTCCTTTCAACTTGGAGTCTCTTCACAGGAGATTGGTGCTGGTTGTTGGAGCAACAAGGTGAGTTCTTGTTACAAGTGGCCACTTCTAGGGAGTTGGCGCGGAGAAGACGACGCGGGTTGTGTTTGATCCCAGAGGGCAAAACGGAGAGAGCCGTGCAGGTGACCCCCGCGCCCTGGCGGCAGAAGCCGTGGAGACGGATCGTCCAGCTGAGTCTCCTTGCTGCCCCCTGGTCACATGCGCCTTCCAGGCAAATCTCCCCAAATGACGCATTAGTGTGCGAATGATGCGTTAGTGTGCGATAGAACCAGCCCCCACCTCCCCCCCCCCCCGGGTTTCTATTGCAAACGCCTGCAGTGTCATTTGGGTCACAGAGTTTTGTTATCTGAAATAAGAGCATGACAAATTCTCTCAGAAAATAACACCCCCACCCCCCACCCCGTAACTACATACTGAGGCGCGCACGTGCCGGGGCGTCTGCGAGAGCTGGAGCCCGGTGCGGGGAGGCCCGGAGGCCCGCTGGGAGGCTGGGCGCATCCAACTGAGACGATGCCACCAGGCACACACACACACCCCTATTTGAATTTTAATTAAAAAATTAAATGAAAAACTCAGTTCCAGGTGTCATTGGCCACAAGTTAAGTGCTCCGTGTAGGGGCCACCAGATGGGCGTGCAGAGCGTTTCCAGCGTGGCGGAAGGTGTGCTGGATGGGCTGGCCCCGGTGACTGGTCGTGAGCACCGACTTCGCCGGGGCAGTCGAGGCTGATGAGATCGGGGGCGTCCACCCGAGGGTCCATGTGTCGCCCGAGGCTCAGGCCACCCCCTGAAGCCACACGTCTGCCTCGGCCCCCAGGGGAGACGCAGCCGCTGCCCTCTCGCCTTCACCTGGCTGGTCCCACTTGCTTCCCGGCTGGGAGGGACGGCGGTGGTTTCTCGTGGGACACAGCTACGGTGCACAAGCTCAGCTGTGTCCGCATAGCCCGTCCTCCGCACACACCCTGGCGCAGAGGAGGCTTCTCTATACAGTAGTGACCTGCTCAGGGAGCAGATGGCCTGCAGGGGCCAGGGGTGGGAAAGGTCCGTTTCCTCTTGCCCACCTGAGTCCCACTAGGGATTATCCCCCCGACTGAGTGTGCTTGAGTGTGTAAGTGTAGTGTGTTTGCACCCAAGCATCCGAGTGTGAGCAGAAAGTGTGCTGCTCCTCATCTGCAGACACAGCGACCTCTTTCCCAGCAGGAGGAAGAAGGGACCAGGCAGGGCTTCCAGGCAGATGGTCTTCTTTTTTTTTTTTTTTTTTTAAGATTTTATTTATTTATTCATGAGAGACTCAGAGAGAGAGAGGCAGAGACTCAGGCAGAGGGAGAAGCAGGCTCCATGCAGGGAGCCCGATGTGGGACTCGATCCCGGGACCCCGGGGTCACGCCCTGGGCCATAGTCGGACGCTCCACCGCTGAGCCCCCTGGGGATCCCCGACAGATGGTTTTCTAGAAGCCACCATACGGGGAACCGGTCGTTCTTGCACCTTCCTATAATTCCAACCCAATCCTGACAATGCTGGCCTTTCTGTCGGGAGCCAGGGCGAGTGTCGTGAGGAGAGCCCCGGGCCCTTCTCCCCGACGATCCTCAGTGGGCCGAAGGACGCACTTCTTGACATATTTATTTTGATTAGAGGGAAGGGACTTGCATTATTTTTTATTTCCTGCAGACAGTGAAGTGGTGTTGGTATTCTGTTACTGCCCTATTTTCAATTTTACCTACAATAGGACGACGCTGTTTCTGAGACGGCTGAGATCTTTCCCCGCGGAGATGTGGACGTGGGACCTACCCGGCGCTAAGTCCGCGTCCTGCTGTGAGACCGGGCTGCGAGAGGAACCTCGGGATGACGCCGCGCAGCTGCACCCTGGCCTCGCTCCCCGAGGGTCTGGTTCAGTGGGGAGAGAAGGTGCCGCGGGGCCCGGTGCATCGGGGTCGCTCCCCTGGGAGGGGACTTCTAGAGGCTTCGAGAGCAGGCTTGTGCCCTCTGGCATGTTCTCGCGGCAAGCCTGGGGGAGTCCTGTAACACACCTGTGAAAAGACGCCGTGGATTCCGACCTGCGCGACCGTCAGACTCCGCCTCGGAGCTCCGGAGCTACACATCTCCAAGCCCTGGGGAGCTTCTGGAAGTAAAGGCTTTGGCTTGGCAATACGACGCTTGCTCACAGGCCACGACAGGTAACGCGACCATGTCCAGGTCACATCGGCTCCAGGGACATGAGGCACCCGCATCTGCTGTGTTTTTACCCCCCACCCGGCCCATCGGGGACCTGCTGAGCTGCTACGGGGACGGTATCAGTGGGCTGTGCCAGAAAAGGCTGCGGCTCAACTTAGAAGGCCTCGAGGCTGCCCCGGGAACACCCTGGGAGCACTGCAGGGAGCACCAGCTGGCACAGCCGGAAAGGCCCCGGGGCTCCTGCCCTGGCAGGACACAGGCCGCCTCCAGTGCTGCCACTGATGGGCCTGTCAGGACCTCGGGTGCTGTGCCAGAGGCGTGCAGCCCGGTGCACCGTCATCCCTGCCGGGCACCCAGGCTGCTCGCTCTGGCCACTGGGCTAGGCTGGCTCAGCTGTGCACGGCCAGGTGTGCACAGCCAGGTGTGCACGGCCAGGCCTGGCCCCCGTCTCCTGGCACCCGATGGGGCTCTGTGCACCCTGTGAGGCTGTCATCTGCACGGCCACAGAGCCCGGGGGGGCCTTCATTCCCTTCCCTGAGCATGGCCCGTGGCTTGGCAAAGCTGGGGCTTCCGAACCCGAGCACCCCGCAGGGCTCCCTCCACTCTGCCCTCTGCTAGCCTCTGCCATCCCTCACCTCTGGAGCACAGGCCACCCCCGCCGACGGTCCACCTCGTAGGGGAGGCTCGAGTTCAAACAAGGGGGCACCTCCCGTAGCACGTTCGCTTGACCATTGGCTTGCAAGTAGAGGTGGGATCACTCCACGCGGTCAGCTGTTAGAGCCACCAGGGCGCAGGGCCTTGGGGCCCCACGCAGGCTCCAGCGCTGCCCTCAGGACCCGCTGGCATGTCAGGCCCCTCTCCCAGCCAGCTCCTTCTCACCCCCAAGCTGGAAATAATATTGGAAATGCAAGCAAAAAATTCATGGAAGAAAACCCAGAAATAGCTAAGGAACATGTGAATGTCATTTTTTTAATTCAATAAAAATCATAGGAGCAGCAGGGGGCCCATCCGACTTGCCTTCTCGAGCTTTTTCGCTCATTGTTTCATCCTCAGTTTAGATTTTACAAATCTTGCCCAATTTTATTTCGCTGGGAAGAGAGTATCCGAAGTGGATTTTGAGGCTTTGATGACAACCTGCGGTAAGATGCGTTTGTCCTGTGACGCGGTGCGCATCATGCACACACGTGATTGAAGCAAGAGGTGCGATGCCCCTCTTTGCTCTTTGATGCGACTTCTGTTTTGAAGATGCTGCTCATGACGCCCTCACAACCGACTTCCTGATCCGGTGCTTCGAGAAATTAGAGGAGCACAAAGTTGGGTGATTCCCAGCACTCAAACCCAAGGCTGACTCTAAAGCTACAGCGGATCAAGACTGTGGGTCTTTTTTTTTTTTTTAAGATTTATTTTTATTTTTTTATTTATGATAGACAGAGAGAGGCAGAGACACAGGCAGAGGGAGAAGCAGGATCCATGCAGGGAGCCTGACACGGGACTCGATCCCGGGACTCCAGGATCACGCCAAAGGCAGGCGCGAAACCGCTGAGCCACCCAGGGATCCCCAAGACTGTGGGGTTTTTTAAAAATGATCTTTATTTATTAGAGGATGAGTGGGAGGAGGGAGAAGCAGACCCCCCCCCCCTGCTGAGCAGGGAGCCCGACATGGGGCTGGATCCCAGGACCTGAGATCATGACTGGAGCCCAAGGCAGATGCTTCACCCACTGAGCCGCCCGGGGGCCCCAAGACTGTGTATTAATGGGGTGCCTGGGTAGACCAATGGATTAAGCAGTGGGCACTTGATTTTTGGCTTAGTTCATGATCTCAGGGTAGTGGGATGGAGCCCTGCACGGGGCCCCACACTCAGCAGGGAGTTCTGCTTTGGATTCTCCCTCTCCCTCTCCCTCTCCCCCTCCCTCTCTCTCCCTCTCGCCCTCCTTCTCCCTCCCTCTCTGTCTCCCCCCCTCCGTCTCCCTCCCTCTCCCGATCCCCCTCAAAAAAAAAAAAAAAGGCTGTATTACTGGTGAAAGAACAGATCCATAGAACACAACAAGTAGACCCCATCAACATAATCAACTGACAAAGGAGCAAAGGCAACACAATGAGAACAGATGGTCCCCTCTGCTCTTCATGGTGACATAACCTGATGCCCACATGCACAACAGTGAACCTAGACGCAGACCTCACACCCTTCACAAGCTCCAACTCAGGAGACCACAGACCTGAACGTAAAAGGCAAAACGATAAAATCCCTGGAAGGGAACGGAGGAGAAAATCTAGACGAATTCAGGATTTGGTAATGACCCCGTAGCCACAGCAGCAGAGGCTCAACCCGTGAAACACAGAATTGACAAGTTGTGTTTACGCAAATTTAAAAAACATCTGTTCAGCAGAAAAGCACGGAAATGATCTTTTCACCATGCCCTAAGCTAAGTGGCTTTTCCAGGGAAATCTGACGTTGGTCCTGGTGGTGTGACCCTCCCCTTGGGGGTCACCTGGGACCCAGGAACTATGACCCTCACTCAAAAGGCCACATAGTAGGGCTGAGAAGCCACATTAGCCGGGGAGCTCATCCACCGGGGGCCTACGCAGGCCTCCTGTCTCATCAGGAGACGGCAGGCGCCGAGTGGTCTCTGTCCTCAGATACTTCTGGGCTTGGATTTCGGTGGTCATGCCTCAGACACTCACGCGAGAGAGGCCTTGTGTCGCAGAAACATCCGAGTTGCCCAAATGGACGTCCAGGCCTGGTTCCCTGAAAACAGTAAGAAAAACATGGTGTGGGCATCGTGGCAGCCGTGAAGAAATACGGGTGAAGGTAACGGAGCCCTGGAAGGTTCTGTTGGGATGGAATCAGTCCCTGGTCTTGGCTAGGTGATCTCAGAGGCCAGGGTCCCCGCCACACGCAGCTCCCGACGGCAGTGGCGCCCCATCGGCCACGGGCCCAGGCCCTCCGGCGGCAGGTCGGCGTGTCCCCGGCTGGTTATTTTGTGCCCCCTCGCCAGGCAGCCCTTCCTTCGAGACACCTCCCTTGGGACGTGTGTGTCCTATGAACAAGCCAAGGCACATCCCCGTGCTGCAAGGGCGTCCGCGATCTGAAAAGCGTCGAGTCTCAACAACGTACACAGGGACATCCACGTACCGGACTCCAGACCGGATGCTGTGGCTTTGAAACTCTGAGGGGGACTGCGCGGTGTAGATGGGCCTTACGCCTCGCCTGGAGGGGCCGCCTCCCCGAGTCTGCTTACAGGACGCACCCAGACCCCCCAGCCCGCCAGCGACGTCGGGGCATCCGCAGGTAGCAACACCGGAACAGGTTCTTCAACTCCAGGCTGTGTCTTGGAAAGCCTGAGCTCACGTGATATCATGAAACGTTCCTAAGATTTAAGATCTTGTGTCCACAAGCCTCCAAAGCTGATGTGCAAACACAACGCTTTGCTGAGCATCCGGGCCAGAGGCCCCTCGCGAACCACTGCTGAGCCGTGACTCTGCCACGGGCTGGCCCTGGTCGCCAGCGCTGGCTCTGCCTGAGTGAGGGGTGCTCAGGCGAGCGACCCCCCCCACCCACCCACCAAGGGAACATCCTGTACCGGCTCGGAGAGTCCGGAACCGTGTTCCTGGAGGCGCCCACAGTGTCGTCGAGCCTGGGAACGTGCCCTGTGCTGGCTTCCTCCCATCGCTGCCTTACTTCCCCCATCCCTGCCCAGGTTTTCTGTGGTCACGACCAAAATAAACTACTTGTGCCTGAATCTTTGTCTCCGGATTAGCTCCGGAGGGACCCCAGACCAAGATGGGGCCCGGACTGGAATTGGGGGCAGCAACATTCTTGACGGAAAGACTTCCTTTAACGTCACGCGCTAATGTTCTTCCAGCCACACCCCCCGTGGTTCGTGAATGCACCAGCAAACGATTTGAACGTTCCTCTTGAAAGAGAAATATGTGAAAGTAGCAAGGGATTTTTTGCAAGAGAAAACTTGTACAGGAACCCTTGGCCTTCCAAGTATCTCAGTTCCTTAAAAGGTGTGGCGTTTGCCTGCTGAAGGACACAGAGGCGGGTGTCCCGCAGAGCGACGACAAGCTCAGGAAACGGCAAGATGAGAGAGGGGGGCTTTTGCTCCACAATTAACGTCGGGAGAATTGTTCTACTAGTTGGGGGGACACATGAGGGCCCTCGTCGGTCTTGCCTCCCTGTAAGTCCCAGGGGTGGGTGAAGATCTAAGAGTAAAAAAAAATGTAAGTGTAGAAAAACGTCACAGAGAAATAGGGGCCCTCGTGTCTACACTCGGAGTGGAGGAGACAGCAAACCTGACACCGAGGAGCCCAGAGGAACAGAGCTGGGCCATCCGGTCTGAACAGCCCTGGAGTGAAAACTCTGAACATCAAGGAACAGAAACCGCAACGTGGGGAAGGACATTGGCTGTGACGCAGCACGATGATGAGGTGCTGTCGAGTGCGGGGAAGCAGGCGGCAAATGCAGCTCGCCCGGCCCTCCCTCCTCCCTCCGGGTGCTCAGCGCAGTTGCTCCTCCAGGGTCAGTGTTGACAGACGATACTGACAATAGCGCTGTCTCCGGGATAGAATTATGGAGGGATGTTTAATCAATGTATTTATTTATTTTTTTAAGATTTTATTTATTTATCCAGGAGAGACGCAGGCAGAGAGAGAAGCAGGCTCCCTGCAGGGAGCCGGATGCGGGACTCGATCCCAGGACCCCGGGGTGGCGCCCTGGGCCGAAGGCAGATGCTCCACCGCTGAGCACCCCCCCCCCCGCCCGGCGCCCCTGGAGGAATGTTTTAATTGCTGCTCTCGGAAGCTTTACTGTGCTCCCTCACGGAGCACCGGGGCAGCCTTAGCTGGGTTCTTTCCCGAGAGCGGCCCTGTGCCCGCGGAGGGCCGTGCATGCTGCACGGAGGTCAGCAGAACGTCCCCAGGACACAGAACGTTCCGCTGACTGGTTAGACCGAAGCATCTACGAAAGGTCTCGCTCGGGGGAGGACGGCGTCCCCGAGAGGGAGGTGTAGGCAAAGCGACCTCCCGACGCCAAAGAAGCCACGACACTGCGGGGAAAGGCCAACCGGCCGGGTCGGGTATGACAAGAAATGGCCTGAGAAGGAGACTTCCAGACGGGAGCATGTTTCGGGCCACCAGCCGCGGGACGCGTGGCTCTCCCATCGGGTGCAGCCCACCTCCCGGAGGCCGCGGGCTCGCCGGGGGCCCCGGGGCGATGGTGGGGAACAGGTGTGAGCTGCGGTGCAATCTCTGGAGCAGATCTCGGACGTTATGCCCCACGGGTGCACTCAAGTGTTAGGACTTGTGTGGTCAGATGAAAAGGAAGAATGGGGTCAGGTGGATGCCCAAGAAGATTTCAGGCCACCGAGTGGTGGTCGTGGCAGGTCTGTCCAAGGTGGCACCAGGCCGGCTGGCCCGTCGGCACAAAATAACCCCCCGAGGGGCGTGTGTGGGCAGGTGCCCCGAGGTCATCCACCCGAGACCGTGGGCTGATCCCACCCCAACAAGAATTTTCCACTAGTCACTTAAATCCCTTGGTACGTTTGTCTGCTGGTAGGAAAACTGTTGGTCAGAGTGACAGGACCGGGTCTCTGCCTTCTCTGTAAGTCGTGCTCTCGTGTACTCCCTTCTCTCACACACTGTCCTTGGGTGATTTGATCCAGTCCTGTTGCTCCGAACCCCATCTCCACGTTGGTCGCGCGTAACTTCATTTCCCGCCCAGACCTCTTTTGTGAGCCACAGACTCCTACATGGAAAAGTTCATGCACGTCTCCACCAAGTGATGCGTGCGCGTGGTACCTGTGATTTATGTAATTTGTGGTTTCAATTAAATGTGTTTTTTTAATCCCCGAGCCAAACTCTTAATCTCCTTCGTGCCCCAACCTAAACGGGCCCGCCCTGAGCGCCTCTTCTTAATCCGTGATGATCACCATCCCTCCAGGGGCCTCCTGTCCCTTCAGTCATCGTGACTCCCTGGCCATCCTCTTCCAGCAAGCTCCTGACACCCCCACACTCACGTCCACACCTGCTCGCGTGCAGGCCCACCCACGTGCACACTCACATCCACAAGCAGGCCTGAGCGTGCACACACAACCCCCTCCCCTCCCTCAGCCCATCCAAAACTCCTGCCACGTTCCTTGGATTTCTGCTCTTTCCCGCGAGTCAGGAGAGTAGAGACGAGTTTACTCTTATCACCCGTTGGTCCATTTTCCACACAAGGGCCAGAGTGACCTTAAATGAAGACACACAGACGCTAAGGCCCGGCTTCCTAAAAACACTCCAGAGCCTTCCCCTGCAGTTGGAGGAAATACAGATTAGGAACCATGGCTCAAAAGGCCCCTGCCTGTACGGTCCTTGGGGGCGGGGGCGGGGGGTGGACTCCTTTTAGGGCTCGCAATGCTCTCTGAGGCTCCCTGCCCTCACAGGTGCCTTCCCTCGTCCTTCCCCTATGAGGACAACTACTTCTTTGGGGTCGACTGATGTCAGGCTGCACGTGGAGCCATTGGTATGTGTCCCTGTAGGGCCCCCTTCCTCTCCCTACTCCTCTCCTCCAGCGGCTCCTGCAGAGCCTTAGAGTCTCCGCAGGGCCCTCAGTGACCCCACCCTGCTTCCATCCGGGGTCCCAGCACTAACCGTGAATCCTGGATCCCCACCCCATCCCTGGCCTATCCTGGCCCCCAGGCGCAGAACACCGAGAGCTCTCCCTCCTCCAGCCTGTGACGAGCGCCTCAGGCCATGGCCATTCTGTCCTCCCCGTCTGGGCCCAGTTCTTTAAGGAATGGCCTGAGCACGGCCTCCCGCCCCCTCTGCCCTTTGTACCTGCCGAGCCCCTAGCTCCGAGCAGCTGCAGGTGCACCAGAGAGGCCAGCCCCCACACTCCCTGCAAATGTGTCTGCGTGTTCTCGATGCCCCCTCTCAGCCGTGCTTTATGTCCCAATAAAAT
The DNA here is from genome assembly GCF_048418805.1 of Vulpes vulpes. Lineage (NCBI taxonomy): Eukaryota > Metazoa > Chordata > Mammalia > Carnivora > Canidae > Vulpes > Vulpes vulpes. The sequence goes on from NC_132784.1 coordinate 138,610,750, forward strand.
TCTCTCAACTGTGTTTTCTCTGCAAATCGCTCAAAATCTTGCCCACTGTATGGTTCTCTGCATCGTAACCATCATTTCCATGCTTGGGGAAGGAAGAGCTGGGGCGTGCGGGCTTAGCTCGGGGGGCTGCCGAGAAGGCTTCCCATGGTGCGAGGTGGGAATTTATGGGATGACCTGATGAGGCTGAAAAATTGCGACCGGGGCTGTTTGGGGAAGTGTAGGCATCTGGTGGCCGGCCGGCGGTAAAAGGATCCACGCGGGACTGCGGAGGAAGCGAGCCAGCTTTGGGGAGTGAGCTTTCCCTGGAGGTTTCTCCAGATTTCCTTGACCTTTATCACCAGCAGAAGTTAACGTTTAACCAGCACGGGAGGCTGCAAGAGCGAGGACAGCAGCTGTCTGGACCTCAGGCTGCAAAGAGTGACCTGTCTGAACGCCGCTTGCCCACGTTTTCCTCAACCCCAGAGCCAGCGAGTCTCCTGAAAGGGAACAGGCTCAGAAGGAAGTAGGATTCCCAGCACGTAAGTCCCTGGCTTCATACTTAATCAGATGGTTAATTATTGGAAATTGCAACACCTGTACTTTGACTCTCGGTCCCAAGACCGATCACTGGCTTCACGTTAACTCACCTGAGGACCGGAGGTCACTACTGGTCACCACTAGGCCGGTGCCTCGCAGGATGACACCACGGCGCATGCGGGCACAGGCCCTCGTGCCGCTCGCGTGTGGCCAGGTAGGTGCTGGGGAGGATTTCCTGCCTGTCACTCAAGGGCAAAGACAGGACAGACAGGGGCACATCTGGTCCTTCCACTTGCATCCACTGTGGTTTTGGGTCCTTTGTTCCCCTGAGTCTCCGTTTCTTCCTCTCTAAAATGGGGATTTTTCTAGCACGTACCTTGTCAGGTAACTGTGAGGATGAAGTCTCAGACTGTCCGGAAAATATCCAGCACTCGGGAGATGATAGAGAAATAGCGACTCTTCCCTCAGCTGTAACGTGTGGAGCATCAAAGATAAGTCAGAGTCTACCTGTGGAGTGTGATTTGAGGAGAGCTGGAGGGTCTCGCCGCCCACTTGCCGTGCTGATTGTAGTCCCGTCCGTCGGAAGATGCCAGCCTTGAGAAGGTCATGGCTTCTCCATCAGGCTTGAGTTAAAACAATGCTTCTGAGTGGTTAGTGTGTGTTGGGATTCACCTTCTGCATCTTTAACATATCCTCAAAGACACGCGAGATGCGGAGTCAGGAGAGGTGAGGAGGACAGTCGCCCAGGACCTCCTGGCTCGTGACCACACAATTAGCACTTAGATGTTGTTGTGGCACAGCCTGGCCCCTGCCTCCTGCCATTCTGGGGGAGCCTTGCATTTTTAAAGCAATGCCCATGTCCCAGGCAGAGAGTACTCACACGAGCCCGTTGGAGAGTAAGGAGTGGGGTCCGGAGGGACAGGACCAGAGATACAGGACTGTCGGCAGGAGGGGGATGGGAAATGTGGAGGTGGGGAACGTCAAAGCTCAGCCGGAAAGTGGCAAGTGCAGGACAGGACACACGGTCGGTCGAAGGCTCTGGGCTTCCAAGGTGGCCTGAGGGCACGGCAGGCATTATCGAGATACTTTCCCCATGCACAGGCTTGGGGCCCGGTGCTCCCAGTTCTGAGGGTCCCTGACCAGAGGAGGCCAAACCCCTGGGGGCAGTCTACGCTGCCCTTGGTTCGCCTAGTGATCCAGTGTGTTGGGTCCAGGAAGTGACAAGTGGCACTCATATTGCCAGGGGTAAGTCCAGGGTTCAGCCTTGCACTTGCTCTTAGGGTTACCCGCATGGAAGTGTGGGCATAGAGAGGCACCCCGGGACGCTCATGCGGGATGTACTCACAGAGTGGATTGAGGGCATTTTGAAAACAGGAATGTATTGGTGCTGCTTGAAATTTAAATCTTCATAGTGGAAGAAGGATAAATAGACCTTAAGTATGTTAAGCAAAGCTTGACACAACCATGGGGAGAGATCAACGAACTCACCATCATAATGGAAAATTTCAACACATCATTAGCGATGATAGTAAACTGATGATTGATCAAAGGGACACGGATGTTAGATTTGGAAAATTTCGATAAGTAACCATCGTCATGTATTGGACATAAATAGAAGCCCTCACCAGAGAGCTAGAGAATGCTCTTTCTCGAGTGCATGTGAACTGCTGCAAAATTTGAGGATGTAACAGGCTGTGGCCTAAATCTCAACACCTGTCAGAGAATCGCTATTACCACGAGTTCCCTCACTCCGATGCAGCTCAGGTCAGTTCAGTTCAATTCCGTTCCGTTCAGTTCAGTTCAATTCAATTCTGTTCAGTTCCATTCAGTTCAGTTCAATTAAGTTCAGTTCAATTCAATTCAGTTCAATTTTTTTTAAAAGTAATAATTGCTATCTATGTCTGGAGTTTTCTTGAAGAGGTACCACAACTCACACATCAAGGGAAAAATACAATAGAAGTGAAATAATACTCAGAAATAAATGCTAATGGAATATGCTACATTTTAAAGCTTGAGATATGGATTGGAAGCAGGATGTAGAAGAAAACGTGTAGTTTCAAATGCTGATATTCTACATTGGAAGAGCACAGAAATTGAGACAAACAAACGTGCTAGAGAAATAACAGAATGAGGATAATCGAACACAGGCAATAATAAAGATCAAGAGGAAAAATTAATGAAAAAGAAAATAAAGGTAGATGAGGGCAGATCAACAAAGCTAAAGGGTTTTCTATTTAGAAACAGTTCTGGGGCGCCTGGGTGGCTCACTTGTTTGAGCGTCCAACTCTGGATTTAAGCTCAGTTCTTTATCTCAATACAAACTAAAGACAAGAAGAGGGGAAAATAACTAAATAATATTGTAAGAAAAAGGGTCGTCATTACAGGGGCACCTGGGCAGCTCATTCGGCTAAATGGCCGGTTCTTGATTTTGGTTCAGGTCATGATCACGGGGTCCTGGGATCGAGCCCCACATCGGGCTCCCTGCTCACGGGAAGTCTGCTTGAGGATTCTTTCTCCCTCTCCCACTGCCTGCCCACCGCCCCCGCTCATGCACTCTCTCTCTCTCTCTCTCTCTCTCTAATGAAAAATAAATCTTAAAAAAAAAGGAGACATCATCATAGATCCAACCAAGCAAAATGGTAATGAGTATATTAAAACAAGGAGACAAACCTTTGTCATTAAATTTAAAAATTTGAAATTATATTAAATTTACATTTGAAATAACATCAAGGGGAAATAGAAATCCTACTGATCGGTCCTAAATAAGAAATAAATTGATTTGTTCAGAATATTTCTTCAAACACGGGAGGAGGGGCAAATTATTTTTACGTATGGTTTGTCACACACTGTCAGTGACTTGGATAATTCTAAATTTCAAAATTATATAAATTGCTTAGAGAATTAAAAAAGAAGGGATTTTTCCAGTCTATGAGACCACAGAATCTGCCACTAGAGAAAATCCATGTTAGCAAGAAAAATTACAATTTTATTCATGAGAAAGTCGTAAAAAGTCGATGCAATGGTTAATGCGCCAGTTTTATCCCAAGAATAAAAGGATTATTTGAAAAATTAGAAAATGTATTAACGACATCATCATATTAATTTAGAGGAGGAAAAGTATGCTTTTCTCTTCTGATGCAGAAAATATCTTGGTAAAATTGAACATCAATTGATTACAGAAGAAGGAATAGATGAAACCTTCTAATAAAGAATGTCCAACGAGACCATGTTATTAATAGTGAAATGCGAGCAGCATTTTTTTTAAAGCCAACCAGGTAAGGATGTTCACAGCTGCTTCTATTCAACAGCATCATGGAGACCCCAGAATAGTGCCAGGCACATACATATGAAACTTTTTTTTTTTTTTTTGTGAAGATTTATTTGAGAGTGAAGAGTTGGGGCAGGGGCAGGGGGAGAGGAGACTCCTGAGCAGACTCTGTGCTGAGGGAGGAGCCAGACCCGGGCTCTATCTTACAACCCTACGATCACAACCTGAGCTGAGACCAAGAGTTGGACACTCAGCCAATGCACCGCCCAGGCACCCCCACATACGGAATCTTAAATTTTAAGTTTCCTAGTAGCCACATCTTAAAAATTTAAAAATCCATGTAAACTGCAGTAGAATGAGAGATCTTATGTGATACCTCAGTGGAACATAGCCCTACACTCAAACTGTGTGCTGGGGAAAGTTCTTATGCTGCTTCAGTTTTTAGATTTGAATATAAATTATTAAATAAAAATAAATGAAGCATCCATTTCCTCACTAGCACTGGATGTGTTTCAAGAGCCCCACAGGCAGGTGTGGCTCATGGCTGTCGTCCTAGAGAGCAGAGTCCTAGATAGTGTAATGAGGCAAGAAAGAGAAATTAGAAAAAGGACTAGAAAGATATTGAAATCTGCTCGAAGTAACAGACAAATTATTAAAACCTTGAAGAGAATGTAATTAGGTAGCCAGAAAGAGAACCAAATCTACAGAATCAATGGAAATTCTTTTTTTAAAAGATTTTTTAATTTCTTTCAGAGAGAGAGATCATGAGTGGGGGAGGAGCAGAGGGAGATGCAGACGCCCTGCTGAGTAGGGAGCCCGATGCGGGACTCGATCCCAGGACCCCAGGATCATGACCTGAGCTGAAGGCAGACCCTTAACTGATTGACCCCCCCTCAACTCGAATTCTATACTTTAGCAATAAAGAGTTATCCTCTTCGATCACTAACAAGAAAGATAACCTTTTTACATATTTATGAGACATTTTGTTTCCATTTCTGATAAATGCCATAATTCAAATGAGCTTTCTTTTAGTTGGAAGGTCTTTTTATATTATAAAACCTAACCCCCAGTTAGCAAATTTTAAATACCTCTTTCTATTTGCTTGTAGGTTCTCTTCCGAATTTCTATGGTTTGAAGAACTGATATTCCTTTTTAAAGATTTATTTTATTGTATTTATTTTAGAGAGAGAGTGTGTGTGCGTGTGCATGAGCGGGGGAAGGGCAGAGGGAGAGGATCTCAAGGAGACTGTGCATTGAGTGTGGAGCCCAATGCAGGGCTCGACCTCACGACCCTGAGATCATGACCTGAGCAAAAAATCAAGAGTTGGATGCTCAACTGACTGAGCCACTTCAGAACAGATACTCTTTAAAAAAAAAAAAAATGTTCTTTATTTATTCATGAAGACACAGAGAGAGACAGAGAGAGAGGCAGAGACACAGACAGAGGGAGAAGCAGGCTCCACGCAGGGACACTGCTGGGGGACTCGAACCCGGGACCCCGGGGTCACGCCCTGAGCCGGAGGCAGACGCTCACCCCCTGAGCCCCAGGAGTGGTGGATTTCACTTGATTCTCACCTCCTGGTCCAGAGGTCTGAGCGGGGGTCAGCCCCTCCGTCACCACGCTTGTCCTCGGCGAGCCCCCTTGTCTTCATCCAGGTTTACCACGCAGTGTGCTGCAAGGGGGTGGGGGCCGCCCTCTCCAGAGCCTGGAGTCCTCGCCCGGGGAGCCCTGTGCGTGCAGCCACCTGCCGCCGGCCCGGCGGGTGTGTCCAGCGGGCTGCTCCCTCTTCCCACTGAGTCCCGCGGCTCCTGCCCACCTCTCGCCTGCAGGAGCCCACCTCCGTGCTGGGGGGAGCAGCGTCCTAGCGTCCTGCCCTCACCGAGCCACTGAGGCAGGGAGGGAGCCACGCACCAGGGGCCGGGCTCCCTACCAGCCCATTAGCCCCACCCCCCACCTGCTGCAGGCCCGGCCCTGCCCTCCAAGGCCTCTGTTCCTGGCCAGCAGTGTGCCGCATGCTGCGTGTGCGTGCGTGTGCGTGCGTGTGCAGGAGTGGGCTCTGTGCACACCTTAAAGGAGAAATGAACCCTGCCTGCACCCCCCCCCCAGTACTGCACTGCTCGGCCTGCCTGAGGGGGTGTGGGAGGAAGGAAACCCAAGAATCTTGCCATTTGTGATGGGCCTTGAGGCCTTATGCTAAGTGAAATAAGAGAAAGACAAACACCGTAGGTCTGACGTCCCTCACAGGTGGACTCTAAACAACAGAACAAACAAGAGAACCTGGACTTACAAAGAAAAGATTGGCAGTCGCCGGGGTGGGGGGGGTGACCTGGGGGGGGGGGATAGATAACCAGAAATATCAACTTGCAGCCATAAAATATAGATATTGCAGAGATGTCATGGCAGCAGGGAGGGTACAGTGGATCGTGTTGTCAGCTTGGGGTGGTGACAGCTGGTGCGCAGGCTCGTTTCACCACCTATGCAAGCGTCCGATCGCCGTCCTGACACCTCAAAGTCCCATAATATTGTAGATCAATTATACCTCAGTTAAAAAAAAAAAAAAAAGCCAGGGGCATTACTGTACACCCACTATAAAACATCAGAAAATCCGTCTTCAATCAGGTGTTTTTAAAAATGTTCTCTTTTAAAAAGAAAAAAAAATAGAAATTTGTGTGCTGAGTGCTGGTCGGCTTCAGGGTTAGAGCAGGATTTTGAATCGTATGAACTGGGCAGGTCCTCGGCTGCTCCTGCGACTCTCCGACCAGGACCGACGGGCTGGGCAGCGGCCTGTGTGTGGAGGGGCTTGGTGGCCGCCCTGTCACCCCCAGGCAGCGGGCACCGACGGCCCGGGGCTGGCCGAGCCAGTCCCCCCCGCCAGCCCTGTCCGCGCTGGTCCTTCCTCCTTGAGAGCCGGGCAGCCCGCAGTTGCGCAGAGGTCGCCCTGAGGGTGTCCCCGAGTCTGGGTCCTGCACGGAGCCAGGGACGCAGAGCCCTTTCCCTGCGCCTGTGGCCCCGGCCCCGCCGTCTCCGCTGGCCCCGTGGTCCTGCTCTGCCTCCCTCCCCCCGCCCTCGGGCCGGGTGGGGAGCCGCAGGGCGGAGGTGGGAGATGCTGCGGGTAAATAAGCAGAGCCGTCTGCTGATTGGCTTTGGGGAGGCGGACACTGTCTATATAAGTGGCAATCACATCCTCTGTGCCTTTGAACTGTCACGGAAGAGAGGAGAGAGGAGAGCGAGCCGAGCGGGCAAGCACCTCTGGGCTGCCTGTGAGTACTGCTCTTTGTCCTCGTAGCCCGAGGGACCAGCCACCCTGCCGGTGCGGCCCCTGCATGGCCGGCACCCTGGGGTCTCGGGCCCAGAGGGCTGCATCACCGCAGCCGGTCGGCATCCTCTGGCCGTGGCTCCGGACGGCTCGGCACCCAGCCGCAGGCTGCAGGGCGCCCTGGGAAAGCTCCCTCGACGTTGGCGCCAACCCAAGCCACCTGCCCTGGGTGTGTGTCTCTAAGCAAAAAGTCAGGCAGAGAAGCAGAAACTTGTGATGGTTTTTTGGCCCGCCGTCCCTCAAGCGCGACAGCCATAGAGCAAAGTGAGCAGGGATGGGCTTCCAGGCTGATTCGCGGTGCGTGTGGGGCACAGAGGCCGGGACGGTGGGAAGGGAGCCCGGGGCCGAGGGCACAGCTCCCCGCGGGAGAGCAACAGTCCCCCTACAGGGTCCTGAAGGCAGCAGCGGAGCAGCAGGAGGGCAGCAAGGGGAGCTGGGGTTGGGGCAGCAGGAGGGCAGCAAGGGGAGCTGGGGTTGGGGCAGCAGGAGGGCAGCAAGGGGAGCTGGGGTTGGGGCAGCAGGAGGGCAGCAAGGGGAGCAGGGGTTAATGAGCGAGCCGCCTGCAGGTGAGGATGCGCTCACCTGTCCTGCCGGGGACCACTGTTTTCTCCAGTTTCCAAGGGAGATTCAAGCAAGGGATCTGGGTTCCCCCCCTAATCCTATTTCTCTCTTATTTTCCCCTCCTAATCCTATCTCTCTCTTATTTTCCCTCCCTAATCCTATTTCTCCCTCAAAGGCTCCGAGAGCTGGCCGCTCACTCGGTTTCTGGGGCAGATGGGCGGCCTCTCCCCCACGGAGGTCGTCCCGAGAGCAAGGGTGCGGGTGACGGCCCGGAGCCAGAGCCGGCCTGCTTGGGCCCTGCGGGCTGCCACAGGGAAACAGAGCCTTCCCGGGTGGGGGCAGCCTGTGAGACCCCGCAGAGACAGCTGGCTCCTGGCGGTCAACGTGGGCATGACGAGGAGGGTCCGGACGGTTCTGAATGGGAAAGACTGAGTCCCTTACCGCAGCCTCTGCCCCTTTCCTGGACACGTAGCAGGTGCGCCCCTGTGCACACGGTCAATTTGATGACAGTAATTCAAAAAAGAAAAAGAAAAAAGAAAAGAAAACAAACCCTGCCAAGCCCTTACAAATGTAAATAAGTACTGGGTGGGGGAATTTACATTAGTTTTCCACTCTCTAAGAGGTGGATCCTTCTGAAAGTTTTACCCTGTAACCTCGGAAACTGAATCTGGTGGTGAGTCTGGGGAAAGACTCCAGGGAAATTAGACTTTGTGGGTAACAGAGGTTCTGGAGGGCGCCGGGTGCTCGTCAGCACATATGGAGGATGCTCAGGGCATCAGGGGCGACAGGGGTGACCGGGGCAGTGCCTGGGCACATGCACGGCCTAGAGGGAGCGACCCAGTCCTCCGGGTGGGCAGGGCCGTGACGGGAAGTGCAGGCGGCCGTGGGGCTGAGACGAGCCTCCAGCTTCCCCGAGCCCGTCCCCCCATTTCTTGGGCCAGGCTGGTGCTGCTACCTTGCAAAGCTGCCGTGACGACCGGAAGGACCCGGCTGGCCCGGGGAGGGTGACGGTTGCAGCATTTGCTCGGGTGGGAGGGAGTCGGGGAGGCCCTTCTCCGGGGGGGCACGGAGCTCAGCACACTTGGTCCAGCCTCTGCCTGCTTCCGCCCAGGTCACGGCTCAAGTTAGGGCTCTCACTGCCCACCTGCTCCTGCATCGGGACCTGCAGCCCCGCAGCACCCGGAGCACACCCTGGGCCGCAGGTGCCGCCTCCCCAGCCCAGGCCACAGCTTGCTCCGGGCAGGCCCGGGCGGCCACAGCCACAGCTGCGGGGGCGGAGGCCGGCTGCAGCACCCACGGCTCCTGCTGCCGGTGCCACGGCCCGATCGGGGCGCCAGCCCCTCTGAAGCCCGTCAAACGGCAGTTGGAACACGCGCGGGCAGCAGGCTCGGCAGAGGCAGGCGAGACCCGGCGTGCGTGAGCCAAGCAGAAGTTGGGCAGCAGCGGGGGCTCATCTGCTTTCCCTGGACAATAGGATGTGGCAACTGTGGGTCAACGTGTTCTTGGGCTTTGACTTGCAGAAGCCTCGCACGCAGGTTTCTTAGCAACAGCAGGCGCAACCGCCTCCGAGGAGCGGCAGGGAGATCGCAGTCAATATTTACCACTGACCCGATTTGTGAAAAGGAAAAAAAAAAAAAAACCAAAAAAAAAAAACAGGGACTCCATAAAGAGTGCGCCTACTGAACAGACTTACGGTGGCAGGTGCCGTGTATTTGAAATAGAGGATAAATCCATATGTGACCGAGCCGCAGGACGCGACCACTATTATGAAAAAAAGCAACCAGCTAGAGCATAATTTAATAGTGTCGCGTCTACGGGAAAGGCAGATGGTGGGGGCCTTCTGTGAGCTGTTCATGTGACTACGAGATGGAGAGAAAGGGGGCGAGGCCTTCAAGGGGGAGGACAGGTGCTTTCCATGCAAGGAAAGTGTCTTCTGGAATAACGTGAACTGAAGTGGAGACGGCGGGGGCGGGTGGGGAGTGAGTAATTGGAATTACCGGATGGTTCCTGTATGAACTTTTCAGAATAGCAAACATGGGTGAAAGCGATAAAATGTAAAAATTCTACCTTTGGGTCGAAATGCGAACAAGTGATAAAAGGTAGCAGAGAGGGGGTTTCCGTGCTTGCCGTGCCGCCTGGCGGGTGACGTGTTTGTCGCATTGTGGGTCTTCTGGAAAGAGGCTGACGACGTGCAAAACGGCGGAGAGCCTGACACCTGTTAACTCCGTTCGGGCGTGGACGCCTCCGAGGGACAGACCCCACGGGAGGTGAAGCAACGTGGCTGGTGGTGGCAGCAGCCGACAAGGGACAGGCTGTGCGGCAGGTGCACGGTGTCCGGACACAGCCACCCCGTGGAGCCTTCCCGGCAGGTGTTACTTAGGGTGAACGCGTGCACTCCGGGCACAGTAGCTGGGCAAACGGGACAAATGAGTGACAAGCGAGGTGCCCACCGCCCTAACTGTCCGAGATCAGGAGTAAATCGGAGCGACATCAACAAGGTTGTGGCCAACGTATTTTTCCTGAGGTCGCTTCAGATTTCCGTTCCTTGGTCACCTCAGGTCACACCAGAATACGTTTGCAGGGATGATGAAAGTGGCAGTAGCATGTGTTCCCGGGGTGGGGGGTGGAAGGGAAATCGCTATCTCTCTCTGGGCCCTACCCTGGAGAGCTGTGGGCCGAGTGTTGCTCATTAACCAGGCCATGAAGCAGAACCGGTTCCCTCCCTGCTCGCAGCTGCTGCCGAGGAAAGAGGCCGGCCGGGGGCTTTGTCCGGGTGGGGCTTTCCTACGGTTGCCCCTGCGCCACCCTGGGGTTCGGTCACCCCAGGTGACCCAGCCAGGTCAGGCCCCTGTTGTCATACGATGGTTTCCACACACACGAAGCAAAAAACGTTGCTCAGAGCCCCGCGCCTCCTGCCGCCAGCGTCTCACCGCCCGGTTTACGGGGCAGGAGGCCGACTGGGGGAGGCCAGCGCGGCGGGGCAGCGGCCCAGCCTCCTGCAGCACAGCCGGGCCTCCAGCCTGTGGGTCAGGTCGGACCCCAGGTGCACATTCTCTCTGCTCGGGGCCGGTGCGGTGCAGCGGGATCATCCCCAGCGCGGACACGCTGGCCAGACGGGGGGCGGGGGGTGCTGCCCGAGTGCCCGGTGCCGCCCGTTAGAGCCCTGCCTTGGCCGGAGCTCATGCCTTGGCAGGTTACTGATTACGTACCTCGCTCGGAATTCCGGGCATAATGGCCACATGTCTCAGACTGGAGGCGGCGGCGACAAGAGGTTGGGGCGCCTGGCACAGGTACGCCTCCCAGAGAGCTGGAGCCAGCCCGTCCTGTTCCCTTGGGCCCGGAGCCCCAGCTCCGCAAGCCAGGCCCTGGGGAAGCAGCCTGGACACTGTGGCCTCCAGGGGGTGCCCGGGAAACCTTCCCGGAGGGGACAGGGGTGGGGGGGGTGGACACGGGTTTCCAGAATTTAGTCTTTTTTTTTCAGGCTTTGTCAACCCAAATGCTGGCCAGGGTTGCCGGCACGTGCCACCCCTGTGCCTGAGTCCAGTGCATTCAGGGGGGGCCAGGCCGGGGTGCGGGGTCCAGGGGGCCCCTAGCTTCTCGGCCGAGGCCCTTTTCCATGAGTTCAGGAGGATGGTACCATTCCTGACGAGGTTATTACGAAGATTAGTAAGAGAGTACGTGCCGCGAGCTCCACATGCTGCTGGGCACCGGTCCGCTAGTATAAATGCCGATGGATGAGAGTCCCTGTCTCGGCAAGGACGCCCCAATGTGCATGAAAGTGAGTGGGAGACTGTGGTACGTGTGCGATCGGAGGTACCTGCCTTAAGCATCGGGGTTGCAGGAAGGGCACTTGGGCAAGAAGGACACGGAGCTCGGAAAGCGTGGCCACCCCTCGCTCCACACACAGGAAGGGCCTGACGTCTCCAGGCCCTAACGCTTCAGACTTCCCACTTGTAAGATTAGGGCGGCAAAGGCTCAGGTGTAACCAAGCTTAAATGAGGCGGGAAGCCCGCCTTGGGTCTCTAGTCATGCCCCACCCGCTGAGCCCCGCTCCCAGGACACCTGGATCCTGTACGTTTTGCCTGTGGGAGGTGCTGGGGGAGCGTGGAGGACACAGATATCCCCTGTGGACACTGGCCGAGGCTCCCCCGCGGGGCCGGCTCCGGCCGGGCCAGCCTGCTCAGATCTCCGCTCTGTCCCGGATCGGGTGGGAGTGGGGCGTGGAGGCTCCCCGAAGCTAACCGGCCTTCCTCCCGGGTAGTGAGCAGTGAAGATAAGGTGCAAGCCCAGGACTCTGAACAGAGTCCACACTCCGTCCTGCGTGTGCACTGCCTCCCGGAGCACCTTCTCCTGCGGTTGCTTCTCCTCCCACGTGCGAGAGTCTGTGGAGTCTCTCGGTAGCTCTCAGGGCTTGTGCGCGGCGGCTACCGACCATCTGCACACAGGACTGACTCGTTCAGAGAGCTTTCTGGAGGAGCGTGGGCTGGGTGGGCTGGGCGTGCGAAGCCAAGGCCTGCGTGCATCGCGGCCTCCAAGAGGCGCGTTAGTAGGTTTGTAGGCAGGGAGGTCTGAGCCTCAAGCCCTCGCCCTGCTCCCAGGCCCTACCCCTCACTGTGCCATCTGACGGCGTCCCCCAGCACAGCCCAGGGCCCCAGGGGTTGCAAAGACGCTGCGAGGTTTCTGAGGACTCCTTCAATGTCTTGGCTGGTCCTGGGTCCGTTCAGGTTTTCTATTTCTTCCTGTTCCCGATGTGGTGGTTTGTGTGTTTCTAGGAATTCGTCCGTCCGTTCCTTCCAGGTTCCCTAATCTGTTAGCTTATCTGTGGTTGCTCGTAATACAGTCTCATAATCGTTTGTTTTTCTAGGGTGTTGGTTATGATCTCTCCTCCCTCGTTCATGATTTTACATATCTGGGTCCTTCCTCTTTTCTTTTCTGGGGAGTCTGGCTGGGGGTTTATGGATCTCATTCGTCCTTTCAAAGAACGAGCCCCCAGCTTCATTGATCTTTTCTACTGTTCCTTTGGTGTCTACTTCATTGGTTTCTAGTCTTATCTTTATTATTTGTCTTCTCCTGCTGGATTTAGGCTTTATTTGCTGTTCTCACTCCAGCTCCTTTAAGGGTAAGGTCAGGTTGTGTATTTGAGACCGGTCTTATTTCTTTTTTTCTTTTTTTTTTTAAGATTTTATGTATTTATTCATGAGAGACAGAGAGAGAGGCAGAGACACAGGCAGAGGGAGAAGCAGGCTCCCTCTGGAAAGCCTGACAGGGGACTCGATCCTGAAACTCCAGGATCATGACCTGAACCAAAGGCAGAGGCTCAACTGCTGAGCCACCCAGGCATCCCGAGACCTGTCTTATTTCTTGAGAAAGGCTTGTGTGGCTGTGTACTTTCCTCTTAGGGAAACCTCTGCTGTATCCGGAAGGTCTTGAACAGTCGCATTTTCATTTTCATTTGTTTCTGTGAATCTTTAAAATTCTTCTTTAATCTCCTGGTTGACCCATTCATTCTTCAGTTGGATGCTCTTTAGTCTCCATGTATTTGCGTTCCTTCCAGATGCTCTCTTGCGGGCTAATAAGGAGGCAGTTGATGGAATGAACACTGGGTGTTACATGCAACTGATGAATCACTACACTCCACATCGGACCATAATACACTATATGTTAATTAACTGAATTGAAATTTAAAAAGAAAAGAAAAGAAGCTGCGTTTGCAAAACACTGGGATTTCCATTTTGTAAAGAGATGAGCTCAAGGACCATGGATGGAAGAAACAGGTGAAATCATGTTTCACCGAAGGAGAGGGAGGAGCTGTTGCTCCTGGTTCTCCTACCTCACAAAATGAGGTACTTTTGCTCAGTTAATACATTTATTTTTATTTTTTAAAAATACTGTTTTTAAGAGCAATTTTAGGTTTGCAGGAAAATTGAGAAGGCAGTTCAGAGTTCCCATATGTGCCCTCCGCCCCTCACCCCCCACCATGCCCCACATCATTTCCTCTAGTTTTAATAAAAAAATTTGCCCCAATGCCAACTCTGAGGGGCACTTAACTCATTATCCCATTTAACCTCCCAAGAGTGCTTAGGGATGGGCATTTTGACCAGGCGCCTTTGTGCAGGGCTAAGGGGGTGTCAGAGCTCAAGGATGTGCCACAGCGTCATCGCCATCCTGACGGAGGAGGTGGCCGTGCCCCCAGGCCTCTCGGGGGCCTGTCGAGATTCTTCACTGGCTACACCGTCATTGAAAAAAATGCTAATTTAAAGATTAAATTTAAAGCTCCTAAATTGTTAACCAGAGTCTCCCCAGTTAGGGAAGAGCATGGGGATTTCTCTTAAGGCAAGTACAGAGCTAGCCACCCTATTGTTAGAAGACTCTCATTGCTGGAAGCTTCCTCGTGGTGTGGGTTAGAAGAAGCATTTCTGGCGTCGGGGTTATTTCTGCTTCTGCACCCGCAGAGGAAATGTCCATCAAGGAGCCAGGTGACTCAGAGGAAAATTGGTCCAATTACTTATATGCCTGGATTGGTGCTGATGTGCGTCAGGGAAAGAGACAAGGCCTCCGGCCCCGGGGAGAAGCGTGTTTCAAATCCTAATTACGGTTCATTTTTCTTGGAATAGTGTATAAAAAGTATAAGCACTTTTTATAAAGTTAGAGGAGGAAGACCAGGAAAGGTTGCAGTGTCCAGCGTCCCAGGGTTTGGACAAGACCTGGCTGCTGAGCAGCTGCAGGCAGGACCACAGACAGACACAGAGCACCCCTTTGCGGCGGGCCCCCGGCCACCCCCGGTGCTGACTGACTCCCCAACACCCAAACTGTGGACTTGGTCCTGTCAGTTCAGCTGTGTCATCTCTGAGGTCCCACGGGCACTCAGCCCCCGACCCCCACGGCGTATGGGACACCCTTCAGGGCCTGGTGTGGGTTCTGGCCAAACACTGTGGCTGAGGTTGGTCCAGGCTCTGGTGGGACTTTGGAGCCACAGGAGAGGGAAGCTCCAGTCCAAGGTGAAAATTCGGGTCTATGCTGGGCTAACTGAGCTGTTAGTGAGGCTGGAGGCCCAGAGGCTGAGCATGGACGTGAGGGACCCGGAGGGTATGGGTCAGTTCCGTGGGGGTCATTGTCTCTCTCTTAAAAAAAAAAAAAATTAAAAGATTTTTATTTATTTGAAAAAAAGAGAGCATAGGCAGGTTGGAGGAGACAGAGGCAGAGGGAGAAGCAGGCTCGCCGCTGGGCAGGAGCCTGAGATCATGACCAGAGCCACAGGTGGATGCTTAACCCATTGAGTCCCCAGGTGCCCCAGGACCTTTGTCTCTTGGGGCTTTTTCTAAGGCAGATACTGGTTGTTTTAAAGGTAAAGAGTAGGGTAGGGAAGCCTGGGTGGCTCAGCGGTCAAGCGTCTGCCTTCAGCTCAGGGTGTGACCCTGGGGTCGTGGGATCAGGTCCCACGTCAGGCTCCCTGCATAGAGGCTGCTTCTCCCTCTGCCTGTGTCTCTGCCTCTCTCCCTGTGTCTCTCATGAATAAATAAATAAAATCCAAAAAAAAAAAAAAAAAAAAAAAGGAGTAGGGTATACTAGAACATATTCCAGAAAGAAAATGTTTACAGGACCAGAAGATGTTTGGTTCGTCCACTCATATCATCACTCATTCATCCCCTAGACCACAAGCATTTGAGGAGCTCAGTGTGACCTCGGGTCAGTGCTTGGTCCTGAGAAAGCACAAAGCAACAGTTGAAGATGCTGCTTGGAGAAGCTCCCGTTAGCAGGGAACGTCCGCGCAAAGATAAAGCACAAAACCAAATAAGCCGTGGGGCAGGCAAGAGGGACGAGGGAGTGCAGGGGAGTTCAGACCTGCCTGACCGAGAAGCCAGCGGGTGGGGGCAGGGTGCAGACCGGGCAGGCCAGGGTCCCTGCATCCACGCAGCACGGTGACGGCGCACACAGAATCCCGGGCTGGCCTGCCGGGGATCAGATGATGTCCACACAGGCTCCCCTGAGGGCCTGCAGGGGCGTCACTCCCAGGCTGCATCATGGTCGACGTTTTCCAGCCAATGTCTGCCCAGCTCGGGGGCCTGAGCTATCAAATGGCTACAAAATGAGCACAAGATCCCCTGTGGCCATGGCAGTAAGAGCCTTCTAGAAAGGTCCATGTGGGACACAGTAGGCAAATAGATGGCAAAAGAACTGGGATGTCATGAGCCGGCCTCCTCTTATAATTTTTTCTGGGGGGTGAGACGGTGGGTGTCCATCCGTTTTCCCTGCGGTGCCCCGTGTTGGCCATCTGTGCTGCGTGGCTCACAAGGCAGCAGCCGATTCTCGGGGAACTGAAGCATCCTTCTTCTTCTTTTTTTTTTTTTTAAGATTTTATTTATTTTTCATGAGAGACACAGGGAGGGAGGCAGAGACACAGGCAGAGGGAGAAGCAGGCTCCACACAGGGAGCCCGACACAGGACTCGATCCCGGGTCTCCAGGATCACGCCCTGGGCTGAAGGCGGCGCTAAACTGCTGAGCCCCCCGGGCTGCCCCTGAAGCATCCTTCTTAATGTTTCCCAGCTCTGCACGCTGGGTCTCCACTTGTGCACATGCTACCCCCCAGCAGGGCACACGCAGGTGGCCCCAATACCTACTCCACTAGGATTTTTTTTTTTAATTTCTTTTATTTATTAGAGAGAGAGAGAAAGAAAGAAAGAGCACAGAGGGGAAGGGCAGAGGAGAGAGACACAGCAGACTCTGTCCAGGACATGAAGCCTGACGCAGGACTCGATCTCATAACCCTGAGATCAGACCTGAGCCCAAGTGAAGAGTCAGATGCTCACCCTCCTGGGCCACCCGGGCACCCCATCCACAGGACATTTTTAATAGTCATTCACAGAGTACAAATCATCGAGGAAAAGATCATGAGATTCGATTACCTAAAAATTGAAATTCTTATAGATCATCAGCAAAATTAGGTCAAACAAAAACAAGAAGAAAATGTCTGCAGGATGCATCACAGAGATAAGAGAGAACCTAGTACAGCAGAGCTTTCCCAATTAAGTAAAAGCAGTGGACAAGCAATTCAAAAAACAAATCCACACGGCAAAGAAGCGAGAGAAACGCACTGAACCTCATTAATCCAAAAAAAAAAAAAAAAAAAAAAAAAAAAACCGGACTCGTCAGTCCCCGGGAGGCTGGTAAAGCTCACAGTAGATTGCTCAAGCACAGCCCTGGCGACAGCACGGCCGAGCGAGCACTGTCACACGCTCCCGCCAGGAGAGCACTTCGGGGAGCTAGGATTCTGGGGACACGTGTGGCCCTGTGACTTTAAGATACAGAAAATACGTATTTAATAAGACTTCGTTCCATGGAAATTATGAGGTCAACGCTCTTCCTTTCAGAAAAGTGTAACGCACACAACGTGTGGAGAAATGTGGATTATGCCTCCAGGTGTCTGACGGAAGAGCCAGTAGGTGCCATTTATCGAATGTTCCTTTTGCGCCCCCCGTTCTAAGCTCTTTCCAGGTACTCGCTGATTGACACAGAAAAACCCTTTGCGGTCGTGCGGTTACCGTCACGGCTTTTGCTTCCAGGTCAAGGTTGCCACGGTGCCGATTTACCCCGGGCAGCACAGCCAGACACCTGGGTCAGAGGCCTGCGGCTCTCAGTCCTGACGTTTTGGCCGCTGGGCTCCAACAGCTCTTGCCCCTGACGCAGTTGGGACTGACCGAAACGTCCACCGATGGAAGCGTATCGTGACCACAGCACGCGTGAGCTATGAAATATGAACAAGGCTGAGACCCACAGGCTGGGAGAGCATCAACGCGGGACGCGCGCTCGTAACTGCTTAGACAAGTAAGCTGACAAAAACGCCTGCAAATCCATACAGTTTTAGTTGAATTTGAACCAACCAACTGGAAATACTTTGATCTGGGGTAAAGAGCGAGCTTTACTCTCTGTGCAAAGTTTGAAATAATCGGTCACTCCAAATGAAAACTCCGTTTCGAAGCCTGCAGGCCCAGGGACTTGTAAGCCAGAAGCTACACAGATAAAGCTTTGTGGCTTTGCGCTAAGAGCCTCCGGAAAGTCTGACCGTGATATTTTGGACGGGAAGCAGAGCTCTCCTGGGCCTCGAGCTTATAAACACAAACCGGGGACTCCAGGCCATCCCACGTTTTTAGCATCTGCTGATGCTGTGACTTGGAACCGTACTTTATGTCCCAATCGGTGTCACCCACACGGGTTCGCTAGATGCAAAGTGTATCCCCAAACAATAACACTGAGATGAGGGTTTGATCCAACAATCGGTCTTAAAACAACCTGGAAACGTCCAACGGTGCCCCCGAGGCCGCCCACAGAGCAGGGAGTGCTCTGCAGAAAGTGTCCTTGGAGACTGGAGAGAGCGCTGAGGGGTGGAAAGGCATCTCCAGACTGGCCCGCCTCTGCCAAGACGCCCTCCTGGAACACACCTCAGTCCTGCGTCTGTGAGCCGTCTTCATCCACGCGCCTCGGCACGCCGGGCCCGGCTTTAGCAAAGAATCCTGCCAGCCGGCTCATCGGGAAGGCTCCACCCTTGATACCAGCCGAGCGCTTCTTCCCTCACCCTAGACCCCGAACCGCGTTGCTCTGAGCGGCCGTGTTCCATCTGCGCCCTACCGTACCTGTTGGCTCTGCAGCCCGACCGCCGCCGTGGCCTAGGGGGCGGAATCCAGTCTCCCTCCCCTGTTGTAATAGTCTTGAATAAAATCTTCAGGTTGTGTTTAACAAACGTCTGGCAAGTCATTTCTTCTTAACACCTCTCACCTGATAAACGTGGTCAAGAAAAAGCCGCAGAAACCCGGCATGGACGACGGGAGCCGATGGAAGACGTGCTGGTGTACTGGCCCCACGTTCATCACCTGCGCCGTGTATGGAAGGTATAGACTCACCCCCGACCTGGCGCATATTCCCACGGGAAGGTCCATCCGGAGTGATGAAGCTGTGAACAGTGGGAGGAATTCAGAAATGCACCCCTTGCTTAGTACGTGGTGGTCCCTGACGAGTACAGGAAGCCCCTGGAGTTCTGAGGGGTGGGCTCCCACTGACTCCGGAAGCCACAGGGTGCAGGCAGCAGTCGGCGGGAGGTTATGCACCTGCGCTCCAGGGGCTGAGCCCGGGACGTGCACCGGGACGTGTGAGGTCGCTTCTGCACCGTGCTGAGCGATCGGCTCTGTCGCCTGCAGTTGTCGTGCGGGCCCAGGAGCCCAGAGGGTTCCGCTCACTTGCCTCCATCCAGCGGCTAGCCAGGGGCACGGCAGGACCGGGGGGGGGGGGTTCACCGTCCAGCTCGGGCAGGGCCGGCGTGAGGTGCGCGCGTCCAGTCCCTTTCTCTGCTGCAGATGGTGAGACGGGAGCAGCGGCTAGGGGTAGGGTAAGCACGTTGCTTCGTGTCCAAATCCACGGGGCTTCCACGGTCCGGACAGGGACGGAGGCACGCCCCAGCTGGGACCCCAGCTGTCACCGCCCGGGAGTGGAGCAGTCAGCTCCCCGGCAACTGGCCGCCCCGGGTGAGAGGTCGTCGTGTTTGCTGACAGATTTGTTTTCTCCGGCTGTGCAGGTGCTGCCTCTGGCAAGGCCCAGCTGCCATGGACTCGGCTGAATTCCGAAGGAGGGGCAAGGAGATGGTGGACTTCGTTGCCGACTACCTGGAAGGCATCGAGGGGCGCCAGGTGTACCCGGATGTGGAGC
This sequence comes from Vulpes vulpes, assembly GCF_048418805.1. Lineage (NCBI taxonomy): Eukaryota > Metazoa > Chordata > Mammalia > Carnivora > Canidae > Vulpes > Vulpes vulpes. The sequence continues at coordinate 138,630,107 of NC_132784.1, forward strand.
CCGGCTACCTGCGGCCCCTCATCCCCACCACTGCACCCGAGGAGCCAGACACATTTGAGGACATCATCAGTGACGTGGAGAAGATAATCATGCCGGGGGTGAGCGTGAACCCGAGGCCGCGGACGGGGCGGGGGGCTAGCGTTAGGGTAGGACCTACCGGGCGCTGGGCAGTTGCACATCTTATGCCACCTGGTCCTCAGAGCCACCTTGCTGGGGAGAGATTTCATCACTCCTATTTTCTAGCTGAGCCCACGGGGGCCCAGAGAGGTTAGGTGATCCGCCTGAGGCCGCACAGCGAGGACCCCATGGAGCTGGGCCAGCACCCCAGAGTGTGCGGGCCCCAGGGCAGTGCTTCCCCCAGGTCCCCAGGTCAGTCCCCCTGAGCCCCTGGTGCAGACAAGAGTCCTTCCACCCATTCCTGACATTCTTGCATTTAGCAAGAAGGCAGATCACAAGCCTGGAAGAAATGTTTTATTTATTTTACTTGAGACATTTACTTGGGGGGGGACAAGGCCCTGCTTCTGAGCAGACGCTGCCCTGGGAAGTGGGCCGGCTCCTTTACCTGCAGCCAGTGAGTCATGGGGCCACCGACCCGGCCAGGGCTGTTCCTCAAGACCAGGGCGCCTCTTCGGGGGCCGCTGCCCGCTTTCCAGCCTCCCAGGGGTTTCCTTTGACATTTGTGCTTGGAGCTAAGTGCAGGATTCCTGTTCTCGCCTGGAGGTTGTGCAAACACACGGAGCACTTCGCTTGCTCGCAGCCCCTCCAGGCAGGAGCGGTTAAATGTCAGGCGGAGGGGGTGGCATCTCTGCTGGCGTCTGGGCAGAACACCCTGGGGCTGCGGGGCTCAGACAGCAGACAGCTGTTTGCTTCTCATGGTCCTGAGGTTGGCAGCGCAAGATCAAGGTCGCGGGAGGATCCTCAGGCGGGCTCGCAGATGGCTGCCCCCCCCTCACTCCTGTGGCCTCTGCTCCTTGCCACGTCCGATGCACCCCTACCTGCTGTGGGGGCGGGGGCACTCCTAGTACCACCCACCTCGGTGTGAGTCAGGGCGTCAGCCCAGGACCTGGGAGCACAGGCACGCCCGGCCTCACCCGGAACGTGGGACACGACAGGATTGGGAGTTCTTGTCTTGAGTGCGAAGGGGGCGGTCGGGGCGTGCAGGGTCCGGGCCCCGGGGTGGGACTCTGGCCCTGCCCAATCCCCCGTGACTGCGGGGACAGTACGGGAGCTCCCAGGGCTCCATGGGCAGGTGTGCGGAGTGACAGCAAAGGCACGCGGACCCCCAGCGGAGAATCAGTCCCGTCCTGGCCTCCAGGGCCCCTGCCTCCCCAACTACAGCACCTCCGTGACCTGGGGGCGGAGGGTGTCTCAGAGGCTTTGTTCTGTTTCCTCAGAGCAGACCGGTCAGCAGCAACACATCAGAGAGGCAGAGCAGGCCCCCCCCCGCCCGCCCCCGTCTTCTCCCCTCCCCCGTCTCCTTCCCCTACCCTGGGACGTCCCCAGCCAGCCCTGCATTCCGGCTCCAGAGGCCTGTCCATGCACATCTGCCCCCCTCCCTCCCCCCCGGGGCCCCTGCAAGGCTGGGGACAGAGGAGACAGGGATGCAGGAGAGGATGGAGCCATAGTGGCTGGGGGGCGTCTTGCACAGGAGATTGAGTCGGGGGTGGTAAGACCAGCTGAGAAGTCTGAAATCAGGCCGGTTCTTTTTTTTTTTTTTCTCCTAATATGGGTTTTAGTTTTTTTAGAGCAGGTTTGGGGAAACCTGGCTCCTAACCTCTCTTGCTTTTAGAGAGGTCACAGGCTTGGCCGCAATCGGGGCCCGGCTCCCTCACACCCCGGGCACGGCTCCTCTGCACACAGGTGACCCACTGGCACAGCCCCTTCTTCTTCGCCTACTTCCCCTCGGGCAACTCCTACCCGGCGCTGCTCGCAGACATCCTGTGTGGGGCCATCGGCTGCGTCGGCTTCTCCTGGGTGAGCTTGCGGGGGCCCCGGGGCGGTGGGAGGCGCTGCCGTGGGGCCCGGGCACCTGTGCCCCCAGGGCCTGAGCCCGCGGCAGTGGCACCTGTGGGAGGGGAGAAGCGTTCAGCCCTGGAGACGGTGCCCGTGAGGGAACGTGGGATATGGGGACACGATACGGGGACACAGCCAGACAGAGGCTCCTCTTGGGGCCAACAAGCAAAGCCCGTCCCGCACGATCGGAGCTTTAGAGGTACCGGGAATTCACAGCCGCGGCCCCGCAGTTTCCGCAGCCTGGCCCGTCTTCCCGAGAGCAGAGCGTGCACAGCCAGAGCCGGGTGCAGAGGGCGCCAGGGGTCCCAGGGCCGCAGACTGCCATGTGGCGTGTCCCTGGGGCTGCGTCCTCGTGGGCGCTGCCTCCCGCAGAACAATCACCCGAGGCCCGCGCTTGAAGTGGTGCGTTGGGAGTGTTGGGTGCCCAGCACCGGGACCCAGCATCGCCAGGCTCCCCGCTCCACCCAGGAAGGCTTGGGCGAGGGGTCCTCCCTGCGGCCCTCCCCCGTGTCTGTGGAGCACACTCCCTCCTAAAGGACCCCCCCCCCCATTATCTACCAGGGCAGATGTCACTGGACCTGCCAGTCCGGAGCCGTCATGTCCCTTCCGGGTGACGTCTTGGCATCTGCCCTATGGTGTCTGTCCTTCCTGAGGACACTGATGTCTCTGGAACCCTGGAGGGCTGCCCCACTGTTCCCCAGCCATACAGGCCATGGCACGGGCTCCCACGCCGGGAGCTGGTCCGAGCTGGGATGGGCCGGGACCCTCCCACGGGGCTGCCTGGCGGAGAGAACAGGCTGCTCGTTCTTAGCAGCCATGCGTCACGAGCTGGCGTGTATCCCTGGGTGGGGACCAAGACCATCCTGCCGTCTGCCCTGGGCAATGACGGGAGAGTCCAAGATGGTACAGCAGCACCTCGAGCTCATGAGGGTGAGGGCAGCCACTGCCCCGGGGGCTCCCAAAGGATTGAGGCCACCTGGAACCCACTTCCCAGACTGCGTCCAGTCCCACTGACTCACTCGTGACTCTGGAGGAGGGCCCTGGATCCCGCTGTAAGCACTCAGACGGCTGGGGGGCGGCCAGTGGTGCTGGTGGAGTGCGACACCTTGCCGGAGAGTCAATACGGGCTGAGCAGCATCTGGGACGGAGAGATGCTGATCTGGGCTTCCATGGAGGAGTAAACCCTCCCGCTGCTCCCGAAATCCCACAAGACCTGGCCCTTGTTCAGACACCTGCCTCTGGAGACGGGTGGCAGACAAGGGGGGGGGGGAACGAGGGCGACGTCCCCAGGATGGGGGATGGTGAGGTCACCGTCCTTTCTGGGGCACATCTGGGGCCTGGGGACTGTGGTTCCCTGGGTTCTTGGAGGGCGGGAGGGAAGGGGGGATGGGAGGTGTGCTGAGCCCTGCAGCACCGGAGCCGAGCGGCCCCCCCGTCAGAGTTGCCAGAGCGAGGGGTCCTGCTGCTGCTTGTCCCCAGAGCCCCCGGACGGGAGAGCACGCCGCCCCGTTAATCCCACCCAGGGACGGGCCTCTTGAAAATGTTCAAGCCTCTTGGGCAACTGCCCCTGAGGCTCCAAGGGACCAAAGGGAGGAGCTGCTCCTCGCACAGGCGTCGGTCGGTCGGTCCCAGGCCGGCGGCGGCTGATTCCTCTCTTCTCGCCCCGCCAGGCTGCAAGTCCGGCGTGCACGGAGCTGGAGACGGTGATGATGGATTGGCTGGGGAAGATGCTGAAGCTGCCGGAGGCCTTTCTGGCCGGGCAAGTGGGAGAAGGGGGCGGGGTGATCCAGGTAAGGTGGCAGGGGGGGCGCTGTCCGGCTTTCTGGGGTGCAGGGGCTCCACACGAGGGCCTACAGGTGGGAGAAAGGAGGCCTTTGAACCTCCTGCGTGTCCTTCTGGAGAACAAGCGATGCTGAGCAGTTAGGAGCCTCTGGATCTGGGCGTGGGTCCTGGCGCTGGCTGTCCCTCTGTCCCCCAGGCTCAGAAGAGCCAAGAGGCCGTCAGGTGGACACCTGCGTGCTGAGCTGGGGGCAGCCACTGTGCACTTTGCGGGCATCAACCCGTTTAGTTCTACAAAAGACTAGGAGTTGGGGGCCGTTCCACACCGTTGCACAGGCGAGGGGACCGAGGCGACGAGCCCGCTTGCCCTGGCTGGTACGTTCCAGGGCTGGGCTCTGAGCCTGCATCTGTCTGTCGGCGGAGCGGTGACCGCCACCGCTGAGCACCCTGTCCGGGCGGCCAGCACGGCTGCGACTACGCCGCGTCACCCCAAGGCTTCTAGAACGCGCTAGGTCGCCGAGAACCACGATTGCCTGGAGTTGCGGCCTCTCCCACGCAGCGCGTCACGGGTCCTCCTCACGGCCGAGTGTGCACTGGATGGCGACATGCCGGGGGCGAGGCCGCGTGAGGGTTCAGGCGTGTCTTTCCCACCGGGCGCCTCGGGACAAATGCCACCGAGAATACCAGGGCGTTGTGCTCTTTTCCTTTCCCGGCACGGTTGGACCCTGGGCTCTGCTGAACCCGTCACCCTCCTTGACATCATATTTCTGGTGTCAAGTATATAATCATGAAATTGGGAAGCGCCATTGGCTGGAGGCTCCGAGAGGCGGGGAGGGCGGCCGGTGAAGACGCTGAGGTCCTAGCGCTCCTGGGTCGTGGTCGGTGGCCACGGACGCCCACAGTGGCCAAGCCCCCCACCCTGCGCCCCGCGCCCTCTGAGCCCCCGTGGGGCAGCTTCCCGTGGCCGCTGTCCCAGATTCTGGTGGCCTCAAGCAGCACAGAGCGATCCTCTCCAAATGCTGTAGCTCAGGTGTCTGATGCCTGCGAGGCTCCAGGCGGGACCGTTGCCGTTTCTAGTTTCTGGAAGCTTCCTGCCGTCCAGGGCCACGGCCCCTCCTCCGTCGCCAAAGCCGCAACATCCCTTCCCTCTGAGCCGTCTCGTGTGGCTGTGTCTCCCCCCGACCACAGACGAGGAACGTTCTCCGCTTCCAGGGCCCCGTGGGTCAGATGGGCCTGCTCACGTGGTCCAAGATGCTGCGTCTCAGCTCTTCATCGCACCGGCAGGATGCCCTCTCCGTGGAAGCCCTCACACGTGGGGGGGGGACCTGCACGTCTTTGGGGGGCCTTACTCCGCCGCTTGCACACAGGTTGTGTCGGAGGCCGGGAGGCAGGGCTAGCCTCGCAGGAGAAGCCCTCGTTCCCGTGCTGGGCTCGGGTCACTCTCGGCGGGGACTCTGTGCCAGGACTGAGGGGGGGTGCCTATGACACACAGGCTGAGCCTCCACCGCAGGCCGTGAGCCCACTTTCAACGTGAGCGTAGTAGGACAAGGATTTCCTCACTGTGCACTCGAGGTCTGCTCCCTGGACCCCCTCCCTCTCGTCAGGGATTGTGCATCCTCACCCTGCTGACCCTCAGGCCGAAGGCCACACTCGGGGTGGGGGTGGCGTGTGCCCTCTGGCCTCGGGGAGGGAGGCTGCTGCCCAGCGCCCAGCCCAGGCCCCTCACCGCGGCTCGGCTCGGAGGATGCTGGCAGCTTCTGTCCTGCTTCTGCAGTCCCCGCACCCTCTGAAGAAGAGGCCAGAAGGGAAGCGGGGTTTCGGGGAGGGGACGGGACGTCGGCTTTGAATCCTGCGTGACCCGCTTCCAGGCCTGGGGTGAGCTCGCGCTCACTGCCGGTGGCCGACGTCACTTTTCCTTCCTGATGCCATACATTTTGCCCAGATCCACTTGTCTGGTTTGTTCCCTCAGTCTGAGCCCACCCTGCACCCGCACCCCCACCCCACCCCCCACTTGCTAAGCCGTGTCCATCCAGGTCCCTGCTCCTTCTTCCCCCTGGGGACATCTTGCTTCTGCGGCACCTGTCGCTGCAGCCCAGCCTTGCAAAAACCCCTCGTGGGTTTTCTGGGACCTTCCATTTCCCGCGAGTCGGGCACCTCTCTTGTCATTTCCAGTTTTCTTTTGTTAATTTACTTTTTTGGTCATTCTCTCCTCTGTATTTGGAGGGAAAGGCTCATCATTTTCTCTGCATCACTGTTTGAATTTTCTGCGCTGCCCATTTATCGCCTTCGAGATCCACTTTGGTTCTGCTCTTCCTCTTTACAAAAATGTTTTTTTACGGTCAAGCTTTTTTTTGTTTTGTTTTGTTTTGTTTTTACAAAAAAAATAGATCTTGACTGTAAGCATGGAATCTCTATAGGACTGTTGGGGGCATTCCCCTGGTGTTGCTTCAGTACCTGTGTGTGTCTGCATAAGATTCGGAGAATACGGTATTTTCCATACGGTATTTTACTTACTCTTTTGTTGTGAGCATTTCCATTCTTTGAGATTATTGCACGGTTTTCTGTGACGTGTCACAATCTACATAAATAATTCACGGCATATGTCCTATCAGATCTTTCCCTTTATGAATAACATCTCTGGGGACCGATACCCTTTAGGACAAGCGCAAGCAGTGTCTAAGCAAATCATCAGCCTCCTGCTGGGGCTCTCAGGGTTGGGTCCACGTCCACTGTTCACACTTCACAAAGAGTAAAGAAAGTAAAATTAAAAAAAAAATTAAAAGAGTGTTTCCGGATCATTGGATCCTACAACTAAAAATAGTCAGGTTAAAAAATAAATTAAAAAAAAAATAATAATAATAATTAATTAATTAATTAATAAAAATAAAAATAGTCAAGTCCTTTCAGCCTTCCGCGATGGTTCTTCTAATTTGATGCTTCTCAAAATTCTTACAAATACTCCGTAATCTCGGGCGTGACTATCATGCCAACAGTGACTTTTTAGTGACTGCCCCCTGCGGGCCAGGCTCGTTCCTGTGCTTTCTGCGATCCTTTTTCCAACCTGCAAATAGTTAGGAGGGTTGATGGCATTACCGGCGACTTCTCTCAGAGCCGAGGAACCTGGGGCCAAGAAAGGGAGCGGATCCTGCCCAAGAGCCCGGATAACAATTGTTATTGTTGTCGTCTCTTGCAAGACGAGAACAATTCCATCAGCTCATCCCCGACTCTTCGTTTGGGTTAGTGTCCAGAGGTGCACGTGGGTTCAGTCTTGCAATTATATAGATATATATTTTTTAAAGAGTTTATTTATTCATGAAAGATGCAGAGAGAGGCAGAGACACAGGTAGAGGGAGAAGCAGGCTCCATGCAGGGAGCCCGACGTGGGACTCAGTCCCGGGACCCCGGGTCACGCCCTGGGCTGAAGGCAGACGCCCACCGCTGAGCCCCCCAGGGGCCCCTGCAATCATCTTTGGACAAGGACAATCCCATGTCTCCGAGACGCCGGCAGCCCCGGCATCGGCTGGGCGCCCCCCCGGCCCCTCCCGGCCCCTGGAGCCCAACCCTCCTTCAAGCCCAATATGCTCAGTTTTGCTCAGTTTTGCTGGACGCTGCAGCCTGTTCGCAGAGGAAGCCCAGCCGCCCTCCGCAGCTGACACGCTGTCGGCCTGCGATCGCTGAGGCCCCAGAGCCGCTCGGCCTGGTGACAGCCAGGGGCCGGGGTTGTGGGGCGACGCTGCACCCTCAGGGCCGTGGTCACAGCTACCAGAGGGCAGCACAGTGACGGGCAGCAGGGGGATGGCCAGTCATCCCATCTTAGCTGGGTTTGTGGAGGAAAAGCCAACGGCTCACCGCCCGTGGGTGACACTTGAAACCCGGAGGGGGAAGGGCCTGTCTGGTCCCTGCCGGTCAGCTGTCGCCAGTGTTCCTTCTGCTTCCGGGCCGCCTTGCCGCGTGCTGCCGGGAAGCCAAGGGGGTGTCAGACTGCGGTCCCCGCCCCAGGACCGACCCTTGCTCCGCCGCCCCGCCGCCGGCTCTCCTTCCCACAAAGGGCCGGGAGGCCGCTTGACTGCCTGCCCCAGGGCTGGAGCCCGACGGCTGCCCCGGGGACTCCACAGATGATTTCTGTCTTTCGTGGGGCGTGCCTTGTGTCCGGTCGCTCCCGGCTGCCCGGAGGAGGGGTTCCGTGCAGCACGGGGCGCAGCGGAGAGGCGACCCCGTAGAGAACAGGCCCAGGGGCTCGAGGCCTGTCGTCAGCGGGGGTTCAGGGCAGAGCAGAGCTTTGGGGCTAAGGTGGGCTTCGGGGTCCCAGGCAGAGGACACGGAATAAGGCAGGTGCTGCAGCACCCAGAAGCTCTGCTTTTCTGGAAGCTTCTCTTTGGATGCCAAGGACTGAGCCAGAGGGTCCAGAAGGCACAGGCTGGGGCACAGGAGCTGAGGCCCTGTGGGGTCCCCTGGGATCCCCCGTCACCAGCCGCGCCCAGGACCTTCGTTCTAACGCGTCTACACTGATCGCTGATGAAAAGATGGCCTGAGGCAATGAGGAAGCCACCTGACGGGCCCAGTTAAGAAGGTGGCATCGTGGGTACTTGAGTCCGTGCGCCTGAACCCCGAGGCTTTCTGTTCAAACTCCACCGTCTCCCCGAAGGGGCCCGTTAACGTGAAAAAACAAGTGAAAGCAGCGCGATGGCCAAATAGGAGAGGAAATCCGGATCGCTGGAGGGCGAGGAAGATAAAAATGTTAACGGGCGGGTGGGGGGGAGTTGGCCTAGCGATGTTATTGTATGTTTTTCTGCAAAACCCTAAAATCTTAGAAATCTCTCATAGTCCATCAAAATTCACCTTCTTTTATTTTTTTCCTTTCCACTGTTCATACCGTGCAGCCCGCAGGCTTCTTCTAGGAGTTACTTGAGATGTGGCGATCCTGAGCAGTGGGAAGGGGGGCATCGCTGTAAATGTGGGGATCCCCCTCCCCCTGCCCCCTGCCAGCTGCTCACTGGGACCAAGTTAGTTCCTCTCTGTCTGGGCACCCCCTTCCCACCTGACGAGGACGACAACTTCGAGATGCAGTTATTTTGCAAATTGAGCAGGTCGGCCAGGTGGCCGGGTGACGAGCCGAGTCCACGTCACCGTTTACCCACTCCCAGCCGCAGAGGAGCCAGGATTGCAGCACTCTTCAGTGCTTTGCCAGAATGAGGGCTTTTTAAATTTTTATTTTTTACTGAAGTTCCATTTGCCAACACAGAGTACAACACCCCGTGCTCATCCCGTCGAGCGCCCTCCTTGGTGCCCGTCACCCAGTTACTCCATCCCCACCACCCACCTCCCCTTCTGCAGCCCTTTGTTTGTTCGGAGTCTCTCGTGGTTTGGGTCCCTCTCTAGTTTTCCCCGCTCAGGTCCCCTCCTGTCCCTTGTTGCCAGAAGGAGTTGATGCTGGTTGTGCGAGTCGGCTGCGCTTCTCCCAAGAGCAGGGGCTTAAACAATAGGCTTCATCGTGTCCCGGTTCTGGAGGCTGGAAGTCCCAATCAAGGTGTCAGCAGGGCCGATTCCTTCTGATGCCTCTGTCCGTGGCTTGCAGAGGGCTGTCCCCTCCGCAGGTCCTCGGCGGCCTCGTCTCTGTGTCCGGGAAGCCTGGTGCCTAACTTCCCCTTCTTGCAGGGACACCTGCCAGAGCTCCTTTCACCTTAGTGATGTCTTTGGAAACCTTATCTCCCAATACGGTCACGTTCTGAGGGCCTGGGGGTGCGGCCTCCAAGGCCAGATTTGGAAGGACACGGTGTAGCCCATCACGTTAGCAACCGAAGGGAAATCCTCCAAGGGAATTTCGGAATCTCAGGGAAAATACACGGCAATTTGTAAACAAACGCAGATGTCCGTGTCCACGCGGCGAGGAACACAGAGCTGGGGGGAGATGCTGGTAGCCTGGGCCGGGGTCTGCTCCCCGGGGGGCGCGGGGGGACCCAGGAGTAGGACTTCCCGGTCACACTGGGAGGACCGCGGGGAGAGGCGTGCGGAGCGCATCCTCTCGCAATACCTGCTTCAAGCCAGGCGCCCGGAAGTGCTTGCTAAGGGGCCACAGAAAATAGAGCAATGTGAACGAATCCGAACAGCCAGGGGGCATTTTCCAGCAGTCACGGGGGCTCGGACTTCTCCTGTACGGAGGAGGACAAGCTTTGCAGCTCCAGATTCAACTTTTAAGAAAAATAGAGACACTGAGCCTCCCCAACGGTTTAGGTATTGACTCTTTTGCTGCTCTTTGAGGCTCATTGCAACCTTTTCTTTGACCCAGGGAAGCGCCAGTGAGGCCACTCTGGTGGCCCTGCTGGCCGCTCGGACCAAAGTGATCCGCCGCCTGCAGGCCGCGTCCCCAGGACTGACGCAGGGCGCGATCATGGAGAAGCTGGTGGCCTACTCATCTGATCAAGTGAGTGGTTGGCTGAGCCTGTTGGCCTCCAGGATCTGAATCCTTGTTTTGGGTCGAGTCAAATAGAAACGAGACCGTGCAGCATTGCAGACCTCGCCCCAGCTGTGCTTCGCAGTGGGCGCTGGTTCTTCTGTCCGTGTGCACAGAGGTCGCAGAGGTCCATGGGGGTCACCTGCCAGGGTCACCGGGGGAGAGGCTCCAGGGCTGGGAGTCCTGACCTCCTGGCCTCCGCGGGGTGGGCGGCCACAGGGAGATCCTGACCCCGGGATGGACTCAAGTAGCAGACAGTGATGGTGGGAGCCACGGGGCAGAGGGGGCACCTTCAGTAAGAGCCGGCTTTGCCGGGAGTCCTCGAGACACAACCCAGCCACCACGCAGTAATGGTGCCACACCGCTGGCTGCTTTTCTCCGGACACTAAGCACCGATCTGGCCCCCAAGCAGCCCAGGGCCCCATGGTGACAGGCACCCCCAGAGAGAAACCCGGGTGTGCTCACTCTGCTTCAGGGTGTGTTTTGCAACATCTCACTCTTGTCCACCTACCTGGAAAGCAGGAGTCCACAGGATCTGACTCACCGGGAGTGAGGGGCAGGGGCAGGGGGCTGACCCACACATGGGGGGGCTCTCTGCAGAGCCAGGGGCTCACGGCCATGAGAATCCAGCTCCGCTGCTTCCTTCCAGGCACACTGCTCGGTGGAAAGAGCTGGATTAATTGGAGGAGTGAAATTAAAAGCGATCCCTTCGGATGGCAAGTTTGCCATGCGCGCGTCGGCCCTGCAGGAGGCCCTGGAGAGAGACAAGGCGGAGGGCCTGATTCCTTTCTTTGTAAGTCAACCTGCGGACGTGCTGGGTATGGCCCCCTGGGCACCTCCGCACCCTGCCTGGGCCGGTCACAGGTGGGCGGCACATGCGTGCTCAGCTGGCCGCTCCCCGGGGGAGCCTGGGGCCACACTCCATTTGTCCCTTGGGCCATCTAACCTCAGCAAGAGGTAAGCGGAGCACCCAGCCCGGAGGATCCTGGTGAGCTCCTGTTAGAAGCGACACCCTGTGATGGTCCCTTGAAGTGCTCTGGGCCACGGTAGGTGCTCCGTCAGAGGAGCGTATGATGGCCCAGGGGACAGGTCGGGAATAACCCGCAGGAGGCCTTGCTGCCCAGATCGGCCTTCTCAGCACGCGCCCGGACCCATCGTTGGCAAGGGAGGGGTGGCAAGCCGACAGCGACTGACTACAGGTCATACCCAAGTGGCCGAATGGCATCAGGCTCGAGCCCATCTTGTAGACAGGTGGGCTTTCCCCAGCGGGAAGGGAATAGTCGGTGTCACGACGAGAGCCTGGGAGCTGTCGCACCTGACACAGCTGTGCAGCGCCTGTGGCTGAGGCGTCACGTGTCATGTCACGTGTCATGGCGATTGCTCCGCGACCTTGGCCCTAGGCTCCTGGTGCTCGAAGGGGCTGCCCATCAGACGTACCCGGGGAGCGCGGACAAGGTACTGACGCCCAGGCCCTGCCCCAGTTTTACCAGGGGAGGGAGCCAGGCATTCGAGGCTTCTCGCAGCGGGGACACCGGGCGGCTCAGCCCGTTAAGCGCCAACTCTTGATTTCGGCTCAGGTCATGATCTTAGGGTCATAAGGTGGAGCCTGCTTGAGATTCTCTCCCTCTGCCCCTCCTTTCTAAGACCAATCAATCTTTAAATAAATAAATAAATAAATAAATAAATAAATAAATAAATAAATAAAGGAAGGTTTTCACGGCCAGTTCAAGATCCTCACGTGCCTCAGGACCGCCCCTACGTACCGTAGCATTTCCTAGTTGTCAGAGCAATCTCGGTTTGCTGGGCTCTTACGGGCCATGTGCTAATAATGCCCACTATTTTTTTAATTTAAGAATTAGTCTTTGAGACAAATTTTCTTCCCCCAAAGAAATCGGTTCCGTCAATTCAAATGAACTACCCCTCGTTGACGATCTATCCTGTGAGTGGGGATGGCAGGGAGGGTAGGATTTGGTACAAGACTTGCTCGTGACCTACGGAGTTCCCAGGGGGAGTCCGGAGCATCCGCACACGATCACTGTAGAAGGATGGAGAAGATTCAGATGTAAGTCGTGGGAGGAGCTGATGGGCAGATGATGTGGCAACGTGGCTTTTTCCCTCTGGCTCCTCGTCGTATTTGCTTTTTGTCTTTGTGTCTTTGCATCTGTTGTGAGGATGCAAGCCGGTTGTTTCGTTGTGCTTATTCTCCTTGGGGATCACAGAACTTCCATAATCTATAATGTGTCATCTCTTTGGGGAAATCTTCAGTTTGGGGAAATTCTTGTTTTTTTGTATTGGGTTTTTTATTTTTTTTTTTATATTTATTTGAGTGAGGAAGAGAGAGAGCGTGGGGGGAGGAGGAGAGGGAGAAGGAGAGAGACTCCCCACTGAGTGTGGGGCCTGACATGGGGCTCGATCCTATGACCCTGAGGTCACAACCTTAACTGACCGCTTAACCGACCAAGCCAGTCAGGCACCCCAGTTTGCAGAAATTCTTACCCATTTTCTTTTCAAAGTTTGCTTCCGCCCATTCTTTCCTCCCGTGCTGAGACTCCCGTTGCACCCGTGTTCAATCTCCCCACTGAGTGCCGAATGCCTCTCATGCTCTCGTACGTGGGCTCTCTTCCATCCAATCCTAAAACCCCCGCCTCCACTCTGACCTGTTTACAATTGACCACTTCTTTCTTTGATTATGTCCAGATGATAAAGGAATACGTCACATTCTTAGTTTGCAATATTGAAAGGCTTTAAGTCATTATTTTGAACACTTGTAGAATAAAAAGACATGACACAAAAAAATGGTGCGTGGCGACCCCTGGAACCCTGCACCCAGTTTCCCCCAGTTGTTGCAGCTTCCACAGCGTGCGGTGCAAGGCAGAGCCAGGCCCTGATAGAGGTGCATGGGTGCAGTCTTAGGTCATTTGCCACGTGTGTAGGTGCACGTCAGGCCCCGCCCTGCAGTCAGGATACAGAACTCCTCCATCACCACGAAGGTCTCCCCACACCACCTCTTGCACACACTCGTGCCCTTCTTGTCTCCTGCCGCCCCAACCCCTGGAAACCACGACTCTGCTTCCTTTCTCTACACTGTCCTCATTTTGAGCGTGTTATATGCGGGCAGTCACACACTCTGGCGCCCCGGGCACCGACTTTCCTCATGGCCTGGTGCCCTGGAGATCTAGCCAAAGAGCTGTGTGGCTGTTTTTATGGCTGCACCACGGGAATTTAGTGCCACATTCCTTGTGCCACAGCCCGTTTAACTATTTACCTACTGAAGACATCATAGTTGTTTCCAGGTTTGGGCAATTACAAATAAAGATTCCCCCTGCCCCCCCCCCCAAGAAAAATACAAATAACGAGTAAAACTCCATGACCATTCAACTACACGTATTTGGATGAACCTGTATTTTCCTTTTTCTGGGATAAAAATTCCTGAGCATCCAATTGAGTGTCACATGCTAGTTGTATGCTTCCTTTTTTTTAAAAGAAACTGTCAAAACTCTTTTCCAGAGTGGCTGCACGAGTTACCGTTCCCACGAGGGATGCATGAGACATTCAGGCTCTTTGCATCTTCCCCAGCGTTTGGTATCTGTAAATTTTAGGTGTTTTGATAGGAGAGTGGGGACACCTTCATTCACATTTCCCCCATGACTAATGACGTCGAACGTCTTTCCATGTGTTTGTTTCCCAGCCGTATATCCTTGTCAGCGAAACGCGTCTTCGTGTCCTTCACACATTTTTGATTGCATGGGCAGAGTCAGTTAAAAAAAAAAAAAAAACTAGTCAACGGTATGTAGGGCAATTGTAGGTGTAAAGAAAAATGAGCAGAAAGTACAATGGGTTCCCAGATACCCCTTACCCCTTGCCCCATAGTTTCTCCTGTGATTGCCATCTTGCAGTACTGTGGTACAATATGAGTATGATACGTTATTATTCCTAAACTCCGTAGGTTATATGAGGGTTCGCTCTGTGCTGTTGTTTCTATGGGTTTTGACTAGTGTCTATGGCATGTACACACCATTTCAATGTCATACTGAATAGTTTCCCTGATGTAAAAACCCTTGTATACCAGCTGTTTCCCCCACCCACCCACCCACCCAACCCCTGGCAATGACTGATCTTTCCACCGTCTCCATAATTTTACTTTGTCCCAAAAGTCATAGAGTTATAGTCGTACAGCATGTAGCCTTTTGGGATTGGTTTCTTTCACTTAGCATCATGCATTTAAGATTCTTCCCTGTTTTCCAGGGTCTTTATAGCTCTCTCTCTCTCTCTCTCCCTCTCTCTCTCTCTCTTTTTCTTAAAGGGTTATTTATTTGAGAGCTAAAGAGAGTGAGGGAAGGGGCAGAGGGAGAGGGAATGTCCAAGCAGGCTCCTGCTGAGCTCGGGGCTTGACGCGGGGCTGGATCCCACGACCCATGGAATCATGACCTGAACCAATACCAAGAGTCAGATGCTCAATTGATGAAGCCACTCAGGTGTCCCTGTATCTCTTAAAAAAAAAAAAAATTCACTGAATAGTATTCCATTCTCTGGATGTACCTGTCAAAGGACATTAAGATTCTGCACCAGCTTATGGCACATGGTCTTCCAGTCCCACCAAGCAATGAAGTCAACTCTGATACTATTTACCTGGCAACAGCATTAGATCCCACAGGCCAAGGGTTCGGTCCTACCAGACTGCCCCACTCCACTTCACTTGCCATTTGTAACTCCAAGTTGTCACCCGATCCACTGCTATAGATCAGAAATCCCAATGAGCCCCATTGTCGGGTTTGATTACTTTGTTAGAGACGCTCACGGGACTCAGATCCACATTCTACTTGCTAGGTCACTGGTTTGTTCTAAAAGGTTATAACTCAGGAACGACCAGATGGAAGGGATGCTTGGGGCCAGGTCTGGGGAAGGGGCACTGGGCTTCCATGCCCTCTCCTGTGCCACTCTCCCCAGATCTCCATTTGTTTACCAGCCCTGAAGCTCTGCAAACCCCCTTGGGGGTTTTTATGGAGACTTCATTATACAGGCACGATTGATCGAATCATTGCTCACTGGTGATTGAACTCAATCTTCGGCCCCCTCCCCTGCCTGGAGGTCAGGGGTAGAGCTTACTGTACCAATACTCTAGTAACAAGTTCTGTTCCCTTGGCAGCTAGTCAGCATCCGTAGGTGACCTCCCAGCTTTTCAAAAGTCACCTCGTTAACAGGACAGACGGCACCTCTATGGCCGTCAGTGCTTAGGAAATGCCAAGGGTCTTCGGAGCTCTGTGCCAGAAATGGTGACAAAGACCAAATGTAGATTTCTTTGTAGAAATCACACTGTCACAGACATCTTGGTTGTTTCTAAGCTTTGGCAATTATTTAAAAAGTGCTGTGAACGCTCACGGGCAGGATTTTGTGTGACGTAACTTTTCAACTTGTTTCGGTAAATGAACGGGAACACGTGCAGATCACGGGGTAAGAGAGAGCTTAGTTCTATGAGAAACTGCCGGGCTCTCTTCCAAAGCTGCGGTACCGTTTTGCATTTCTAGCAGCTGTGAATCAGAGTTCCTACCGTCCCACAGCTGCCCCAGCATTTGGTGTTGCAGGGTTTTCGATTTCAGCCCTTCAGATGCCTGTGTGGTGGCATCTAAATGTTGTTTTCATTTAGGATCCCCTAATAACGCGTGCTGTGAAGGTCTCGTCATAGGCCTATTTGACATTTGAATATCTTCTTTGGTGAGGTTCAGGTCTTTTGCCCGTGTTTTAGTTGGATTGCGTATTCCATTATTGTTGGATTTGAGAACTTTTTATGCTTTAGATACTAGTCCTTTATTTTTTTTTATTTTTTTACAGATTTATTTATTTATTTATTTATGATAGACAGAGAGAGAGAGAGAGAGAGAGAGAGAGAGGCAGAGACACAGGAGGAGGGATAAGCAGGCTCCATGCCGGGAGCCCGACGTGGGACTCGATCCTGGGACTCCAGGATCACGCCCTGGGCCAAAGCAGGTGCTAAACCGCTGAGCCACCCAGGGATCCCCAATACTAGTCCTTTATCAAGAGTTGTATTTTGCAAATATATTCTCCAGTGGGTAACTTTTCATTCCCCAAAATGTCTCTTACAAAGCATAAGATTTTAATTGTACTCAAGTCCATTTTACCAATTGTTTTCTTTCATGGATCATGCCTTTGGTATTGTAGCTACAAACTCATCCCCACACCCAAGAGGGTATAGATTTTCTTGTGTGTTATCTTTTAGGAGTGTTGTAGTTTTGCATTTTGCATTTCGGTCTGTGAGCCACTTTGATCTAATTGTTATGAATGGTGTAAGGTCTGTGTCCAGATTCAGTTTTTTGTGTTTTTATTTTTATTTTTTTTGTGTGTGTGTGAATGTCCAGTTGTTCTAATGGCAGTGATATGGTAAGAGGGAGAATGATGTATTATATGTATTATTATTTGTTATCCCCTTTTTACAAAAGATTTATTTATTTATTTATGATAGAGAGAGAAAGAGAGGCAGAGACACCCTTTTGCCTATTTGCGTGCTCCTTCCTTAGAATTTAAGCCTTCATTTGCATTAGAATTTGTATTTTAATTAAGGTTAAATATGTATCTAGCTTCATGATCCATTGGGTTTGCATGTCTTATAACCGCAATACTGAAAACCTGGGTTCTACTGAACGATCGGATTCTCTTCACCCAGGATGTTTTCTTACCAGTCAAAAGCTCTCATCTTTCCTAGTGCTTTTTTTCTTTGTCTTTGGTGGAAATCTAAATGCATGGATTAACTAATATAAAGATGCAGAAAGTTTTAGGGATGGAGCAGGGGGAGATTGACCCTCAGGAATCATTAGAAAATAAACGTTATTGTCTTTATTTAAATACTTTTTAGTAGAATGTCATGTTGAAAACACAAGCACATTCATCGTTTATTCATGTTTCTACACAAAGGAAGACCCATCAACGCAGGTGCTCAGGATTCAGTGGTGGGATGTCAGAGGCTGCATAGCGTTTCCTGATGGCCGCTACTCTGTGCCTGCGAGTTCGCAGGCATTTCAGAGCGGCCAAAGGCTTCGTCGGGACGTTTTACGTGTGTTATTGGGAGGCACCAACCCTCGTTAGCGGCTCTCACAAAAATGGTGGGCAAATTCATGGCCTTAGCAGCAGGTGCCAGGTGCCTCCACTTGTTGTATTTCAAACCTTACCGTGATTGGATATGCAACAGTTGCGAGTTCATTCACTTGGTCATTCATTCAGTCGACAAACATTTATTGAGCACCTGCTGCATGCCGGGCCAGCGGGCCCACCAGGATCTTATTGGTTTGACAGAGACACTAAGTGAACGGTCATGTACGGCAGGTGCAGTGTGATCGGTGACACAAGCAACCCAGCAGTTCCCACCATGGGGACGTGGGGATCAGGGAAGAGTTGCTGCAGGAGCCACAGTCTGGAAAGAGTGAGGGCTGCAGGCCGAGGGGCAGGTAGCCGGGCTATTTGGGCAAAGCACTCCCAGGAAAGGAGATAGCAATGAAAATAGATGGTATCCCAGGAATCCGAAGTGCTGAGAGTCTCAGAAGTTGCTAGGGCCACGAGGCTGGCAGGTGCGCCAGGATGTGATCCCAAAGGCCCACCATGTTGCACTGCTGTCCACAGAAGGGCAGGGAGACAGCAAATGGGAAGTCTTAGAAGCTTCGAGGGTCTTTACTGCCTGGAGCGTGAGTGAATGGAGGGATGTGGGAGGTCGTGGTGAGGGGGTCACGCAGGGACCAGCACAAGAAGGTGGGCTTCTCCCTGGGAGCAATGTGCGGTCATTAAAGGAGTTTTAAGCAGAAAAGAGACATGATCTGATTTGTATTTTCGGAAGCCCCTCTGGTGACTGAGGGGCACAGGCTGGGAGGAAGCCTGGCACAGGGAGCGTGGTGGGAACGCGCCTCTGGCGGTCAGCCCGTGATTATACAGGCCTAAATCTGAGTGACTGTCCCCACTGGGCACCAATTCCAATTGCCCTATACAAACAACAGGGCACACTCGAGCGGCTTCACCTGGGCAGGGGTGGGGTGGTGGAGCTACTGTCCTTCCGTGGCCTGTCACTCATCCCCCAACCATGATGCACGGTCGTTAGCAATTAACCCCCGACACTGGCAGGGGTCGTGACTTAACCCTAGACCATTCCTCATCTGAAAAATGGAGTATGGAGTTCCAGCCAAGTCTGACTTTGCCCGCAGGAGTGTGTTGGGATGTAAAAGTCATCCATCACCCGCATGGGAGGCGGGAAAACATGATTAATGTTAACAATCACTGGCAGGTGCTTAGGGTAGCAGACAGGGGAGTGGGAGTGGGAGGCGAGACGAGAAGCAGGAGATGAAACAGTCTGGCGATTGGTGGAGGATGAGGGTGGCGATGGGTATGAAGAGAAGAAACGGATTCAAGAGGCATTCACGGAGGAAGTGGTGGCCAACAGAGCAGGAGGCGAGGTGGGAGCGCGGGAGGACTTCCCGAACTCAGGTGGCGACCCCGTCCACGTCTGAGCCGTGAGACCCGAGAGCCCAGAGACCGGAGCAGCAGGGCGTGGGACACGGCGGGCGGGCTGAGCGCAGCTTTGCAGGAGTTGAAGGTCTGCCCGTCGAAGTAGGGAAGCCCCCGAGACAGCCGAGTTCCCAGGGGAGGGGAGGCCTGCACCCGAAGCAGGTGCAGGTCCCCGGAGTTCGGGTGGTCCCGGGGTTGCTGGAATGCACGTGCAGCCTCCCGGGTCTGGGAGAGAACACCCACAGATGAAGAAGCGTGGGGAGAGAGGAGCCGGGAGGAAGGAGAGGGAGAGACCGCGGGCGGGAGGGAGCCGGACCGGGAGCTGAAGCCACGCGGCCCGGGAGCTCAGGATCCCTCGGTGCCCCACGGGCTCTACAGCAGCGGCTGGGGTTTGGGGGTTTGAATTCGGATTGCCCAGGGCCCACGTGGGAGTGAGGATGGGGGCGGGGATTCAAGTGTAAGGGGGCAAGGAGAGCACGGGCAGGGCCGGCGACGCTGGGGCAACGTGGGTGTGCAGAAGCGAGCCCTGGGTGTGTTCATACGCGGTCGAGAAGCCGGTAGGAAGGAGGGAGGCAGGTATCGAGGACAGGACCGCTTGTGAGCGGGAGGAACCAACCTCGTTAGCATCGGTAGGTTGGGCCCCGGTGGGTGTGCCACCGTTGGAGTGTTGCCCTAAATAGTGAGATTCCAGCAACCGTTGGGGGGAAGCTGTGACGTTTGACACAACGGACCCCGGACCAGCCCCTGTGCCAGAGCGCGGGGAAGGCTGACAGCCCATCCACGCGTGCTGGGCCCCAGGGACTCGGGGGGCATCGGCCTCCTCCTCAGGGGACGGTGCCCGCTGGGGAGACTCGCGTTGCCCAGTGTTGGCACTGTCTGGGGAGCACCGTGTACGCACAGGGCAGAGGCTGCGATCAGCGTGGGGTGGGGGGCCGGCGGAGGGTCCCGGAGGGTCCGTGGGCAGCGCTCGTGGCCACAGGGCCTTTCCGGTTGAAGAAGAGAGGAGGGCACGGCACAGGGACGTGAGAGGTCGCGCGTGTTGGAGGACGCGCAGGACGTTCATCTTCCGCGGGTCCCTCAGCCGGGGACCCTGGAGCCAGAGAGGGAGGCCAGGCCCAGCCGAGACGGGTGGCAGCTTCACACGTGGACACGCCGCCCACTGGCTCCGTTGAAACTGAATCTAGTGGTCATAGTTCTGGGAGACACAGCTGCCTGCACGGTTCCGAGATGGGGCCCCACGGCCTGAGGGGTCGCAGACATCCCGGAACCCAAGGCCCTCGGCAGAGAGCGAGGGGCCCATTTGGCAAGTTGGAACCAGGACAGGTGAATCTCGGCCCCTCCTCGGACCCGTGGGGGGCTTGGAAGAGCTGCCCTCCCTCCCGGGCCGGCTGGCCGCCCCTGGAGCCGACTTCATAGGGTCAGGCCCGGGCCAGAGGGCAGCGGCCGCGGGGTGTGCGTGGGCGGCGCGGCAGGCAGGCAGGAGGGACGGCGTCTGGGCAGCAGCCGAGCTGCAGGCCCCGTCCCCGCGCTCCCTCCCCCGGCACAAATGTGATTATGGCCCCGCAGCCCAGCCCAAATCAGGTTAGCGCCAGTGCGCTGAGCCGGGGTAATCAGAGCCTGGAGCGCAGCAGGTGCAGGGCTGGAAAGAAGCTTCTTTTTTTCTTTTTAATTTTTTAATTTTTTAATTTATTATTTTATTTTATTTTTTGGAAAGAAGCTTCTGAGAATTAGAACAAGCTGCCCGCGGCACCTAGAACACGCGGCCGCTGACAGCCTGGTCCCCTGGCGGGCTCAGCCAACGGGCCCGGGCCTGGCCCAGGCGCTGGGCTCTGTCCTCACCTGGCAGGACAAAGCCACCCCCAGGGTCTCACTCAAGCCAACTGCAAAGTAGGGATCGGAAACCTGTCCGGCCCGTCGGGCGCCACACACAGCGAAGCCCCAGGTGGGGCCGGGCGGGTGCTCGGGGCCCGTCCCCCGCGAGGCCCTCCACTGAGCCGGGGCCGAGGACAAGGCGGGCTCTTACGGTCTTCACAGAGACGCTCCGTGCTCAGTACGCAGACCTGGAAAGTGAGGGTGCGTGTATGGGATGAAAACCAGCCTCGGGAGACACGCAGTGTTAATATTGGGCAATATTGGGACCTTTCCTGTGCGCACGTTCGCAGGTGAAAGTAATTTTAACGAGAGGACGCTTAGTACACGTGTAGTCTTAAGAACGCAAAGTGGAGCATTTATTTCAGTTAGAATTTGAGGAACATCAAAGGACGTTGAAGGGACATGTAAGCAATAGAAAGGTCTTTCCTAAGAAATCGTTGAAATTGAGAAAATAAACTACAAGCCAGTGGTGAGATGGATGAGTCACTCCGTGGTCTTTCCCTGTACTTTTTTTTTGCTATTCCTTTAGTGACGCAGGCAAAGCGTCTTAAGAGTCACAGGTTGTACCTACCGAGCCAGGTGCCTCCGACGAAGCATCTCACTATTCAGTTATAAATTGGGAAGAAATTGCAAATACCAGAGGAAAATTGCCTCGTCCCTGGGAGTGGCACCGAGATGCTGGTGCAGGGGAGGCACGTGGGGTGTGGAGGGAGGGGACGCCGAGGCCTGAGGCCTCCAGACCTGCCGAAAGGAAAAGCAGGAGCTGGGCCTCCCACCTGCAGCTTTTGCCCCAAGGATGCGGCCTCAGTGTGAGCGGGTCCACCCTGCATTTTCCTTTCCCGTATTCCCGAGGCTTGGCCGTCCCCCTAGGACTGGCCCGGGCTGGAGAGGGGGGGATCGCCTGCTTCTCAGCAAACCCACCCATCCGGCCCGCACCCCAAGTCCCCTCCGTGGGGCTCCGGGCTGCGACCCCCACAGCCAGGGCCACGAGGGACAGTCCCTTGCCCCAAAGCCCGAGGAGTTTATGCAAAGCAGCTGCCCCTCCACTGCTCCCCTGCCTCGCATGCTCCTGCCCTCCTGCACCTCTGGCTCCACGGCTGCCAGGTCGGGCGCCTCCCTGCGTGGCCCTGGGGGTGCAGCCTGTCCCTCCTGCGTGGCCCTGGGGGTGCAGCCTGTCCCTCCTGCGTGGCCCTGGGGGCGCAGCCTGTCCCTCCTGCGTGGCCCTGGGGGCGCAGCCTGTCCCTCCTGCGCTGCTGTGACACCAGCCGGCTCCCCACTGGCAGGCGGCTCCCAGCCCGGCAGCTTCGCTGTAGCTGAATCACGATGCAACATTCAGGGGCGCCTGGGGGGCTCAGTCGGTGAGCCTTCTCCCCTCAGGTCATGCTCTCAGGGTCCTGGGATCGAGTCCCGTGTCGGGTCAGCCAGGAGCCTGCTTCTCCTCCTTCTCCCACTGCTGCTGCCCCTGCTTGGGTTCTCTCTCTCTCTCCCTCTCTCTCTCTGTGTCAAATAAATAAATAGAATCTTTAAGAAAATAATTTTGAACAGTGCTCCTGCCCGGCCTGAGAGTAGCCCGTCGGGGCCCGGCTCCCCTGCTCACACCCCACGGCCTCCGTGAGTCCCGCCAGAGTCTGGCCCAGCACCCGCTGGGCAGGGGCAGCTCTGGCCCCGGGCGACCATGTGAGCGGAGAGCCAGGCTGGCCCGCTGAGCCGGCCGCGGGCGGGCACGATGCTGGCACCCCTGCAGGAGCCCTTGTTTGGACCTTCTCTGCGAGGGCACGGGGGGCTCCAGGCAAACGCAGGTGGTCCTGGTGACGTAGAGCCAGATGGGCCTCGGCCAGGTGCTCAGGTTTACCAGACTGCGTGGGGCTCCGGCCCTCGCCTCTTCACCTCTGCTCTCAGGGCGCCGTGGCGCCGCCGGGGTCCTAGTGGGGGCTCAGTAAAAATCAGAATCGAATTCTCCACTCACGTGGAATGAAAATTCACACTCTTGTCCCAGCGAGGGAGAAACGGCGTTACCCAGATGGCCCCGGCATCGGGGATCGGTCAGGCCCCTCGCTCTTGTAAACACCACGAGCTTTTTGATCACTTCGGAGAGAGTCTGCGTTCGGCAAATAGGTTACAGCCCTGATTCCACGTGCGGCCAAGCTCTGCATTCCCCGCAATGCCAGGAGCTCAGGCGCGGCAGGGGAGCCCCGTGGGGGGGGGGGACACCCACCGGTCAGATGGCACCTGCTCCCTCGCCGCCTCACAACGCGCTCAGATAGCAGGTGCGGGCGCAGAAGGCCAGGCCGGCCTTCCCGCTCGTGTGGCCGACGGTGCCCAACGACGTCTTGAAACGCACCTTTAGGAATTGTTTTCAGGGTCTGTGAGGCCTTCTCATGAGTGTGCTTGGAGCAAACCTTCCTCTTTCTTTATTTTTTAAATATTTTATCTATTTATGCATGAGAGACACAGAGAGAGAGAGGGGCAGAGACCCAGGCAGAGGGAGAAGCAGGCTCCATGCAGGGAGCCCGATGCGGGACTCGATCCCAGGACCCCAGGGTCATGACCTGGGCCAAAGGCAGGTGCTAAACCGCTGAGCCCCCCGGGCTGCCCAAACCTTCCTCTTTTGAGGCCTGAAGCTCCCCTGGGAGCGGGGCCATTCGGAGGACAGGCCACAGAGCAGAGCCAGTGAGTGGGACTTTTGGTCAAAGCCCGGGGATCTCTGAGCCGCCGGCGGTGCTGTTCCAGGGCAGGCGTGGGCAGGTGCTCTCGGCGCCTCTGCCCACATACGCCAACCAGGCAGGCTCCGCACCCCCCCACCCCCCCGCACAGAAGCAAGGACCTGCTGTCCCTAGTCGACCTCCGTGCTTCGGTCAGGGAAGCAGGCCCGGGACCCGCCGTCCACCCTCCCGGCCCCTCGGCCCTCGGCGCGTCAGTCCCGGGAGAGCACTGCTCCCAACCTGCAGCCTGGTTCCCGCCGGCGGATGTTTCTCTGCACCCGTTGGGAAGCTTCTATGCAGGGACGGGACCAGCGTGCACAGACCCCGTCTCCAGCGGGCGGGCGCCCACCCGGCTGCGCCTCCGAGGCTCAGGGCCCGCCCCGGGGGGCTGCAGGGGTGCGTGCGGAGGTTCCACGGTGACTCCCGGGGCGTCGGCCCTAAAACAGGTCTGCTTCCTTTTACTTTCCAGGTGGTGGCCACGCTGGGGACCACGTCCTGCTGCTCATTCGACAATCTGTTAGAAGTGGGTCCTATCTGTAAGTATCCGGCTGAATTTTCTTCTGCAAAATGTTCTCGGTACGGGAAGCTCCCGTGGACCTTCCTCTCGGGGCCCGTCCTCCGTCAGGGCATTAGCCGTTCACTTAGGCAAGGTAACGCCGCGACCGTGCAGGATGCGGTGCCGGCCGGGGGAGGACACGAGGGACGCTAACACGGGTGACCCCACGATCCGACGCTTGCCCCGACTCCTATATTCGCACCAGCACAGATTCCATTAGCGTCAAGTCCGCAAACTCAGACCCCGGCCTCCGTGGACCAGCGGAGCTCGGCCGGCCCGACGCACCGGCTGGAAGGAAGGAGTCTCCCACGGGGCACAGCCGGGCCCCAGGGTCGCAGGGCTCAGGGCCCCCCGAGCCAATCAGGCCAGAGTCGGGTCGGTTACCGGCTTCGGAGGAAGCGGCCGAGGCTTCTGAGGTGGCCGTCGAGAAGCACGTGACCCCACGCCGTAAAGCCAGGGACACCCAGACCCCAGATCCCTCGGGGGAATCTGCTGCTGTGCCTCCGGGGCCGCTCTACTCTCCCGCCTCCGTGAAGCTCATGGGGAGTCCCAGGGAGGGGGGTTCAGAGGATCCCCAAGGTGGGCCGTGCGTAAGGCCCGTGTTTCTGAAGTTTCTTCTTCAGCGCAGGCCTGGGAGGGGTTGCGTGGTGGGGGCCTTGCCCAGGTTCCCGGCCCCCTCCCCGGCCTTGTTCCCGGCCTCAGGGCCCAGCGCCCCCTCCCTCCGCTGCCCCGACAGTGGGGCTGTTCAGACCCCAGCCCCCATCCCTGTGGCTGGTGCGAGACACGCCACCTGCGGACACCGGCCCCAGCCCGTCTGCGTCCCCCGCCCCATGGGGTTCCCCGTGGCAGCGGTGCCGGGCCGTGTGGTCGCACCTGCTCGGGGCCCAGCCCCACCACCTCGGCTGTGGGCCGTCCCGTCCCCAGGGTCGTGTCCCCATCTGTACGGCGCCAGGGTCGGACGCCGGAGCTTCCCTCACTGGGCCGTGCAGAGGGCGGCAGATGCACAGAGATCGTGCGACCCCCGGGGTGGGCGCCGCGGGCACGGACGCGCCGGTTCACGTAGGTTCACATGCAGCCAGGGGCAGGCAGGTGACAGCCTGTGGCTCAGGCCCACGGCCGGGGCGTCACCCTGCAGGCTGCAAACGTGCCCGGCCCAGCCGCTGGGCGCTCCTGCGGCTCAGATGTCGGGCCGGGAACTGGATATCCCAGGGCTCTCGGGTATAGGGGCGCCTCGGCAGGGCAGGGCCCACGCAGCCCCGCGGCCCGAGCTCCAGGCCGCCGCCAGCTGGATGACGGCCCAGGAGGCCCGTGCTCTCCGCCCACGGCAGGTGGGGGCCTGGCTCAGGGTGTCCCGCGGTCCTGGAGCCCCCTCTGCCCCCTGGGTCTGGGGTCGCAGGGACCGCAAGCTCCAGGAGGGTTTGGTGCAGACGCAGGGGCCGGGGTGGGCCGACTGAGGGGCCCGACGGCCGCAGAGCCACAGCCCCACCGCCACGGCCTCAGTCCCTACGTGAGGTTCATGTCCACATCATATTTACTGCGGGTGACAGTGTCGCGGTCAGGAGGCCGGCACCTGCCCGTAAGCCCCGGGCCGCCCGCTCCGCCCCCTCTGACACTGTGTCCTCGACGGTCGCCACTCCCTCCGCGGTCCACGACGTCAGACGGGGCTGCCCGGGAGCCTGAGCTGACCTCGCCCGGTGCTGTGACTGGAACACACCGTCGACACGATTCAGTCCCCGACGCGTCCACCGTGATTCGGCAAAGTCGGGGGCGCCGGAAGGCGGTTGTCTCCAAACTGCTGCTTTAGGAAAAGAGGTTTTCTTTTGGGGTCGTTTTAAAACGAGGTCCCCCGCGGTCCACTAGGATGGGTCCAGGGAGGTTTCCGGCAGGTTTTACTGGAGCGAGGAGGGGATGCAGAAAGCAGGTTGTTGAGGGCGACAGGCAGGTGTGACAGTGGGAGGCAGAGTGTGGGGCCCCAGGGAGGGCGGAAGGGGAGCGGGGCGCACAGGCAGCCCGAGCCCCACCCGGCAGCACCAGGGTGCTCAGGAGGGGGCGCAGGAAGGGTCACAGTCCCTCAAGCACCACCCTCGCCTCCAGCACTTTCCGGAACCACCTCGGGTCCGACGATCCACCAGAAGGACTTGCAGGACTCCCTGGAAGCCCCTCAGGGGTACGGGGTATTGCAGGGGGCACAGGTGCAGGGCAGACGGGGGAAGGTCCGTGGGTGGCTAGCTCGCCCCGCTATGACGACACCCAGCACTGCGGAAGCTCACCGGGCCTGTGGCCTCATAGTGTGATGGGGCGTCAGCCACGCGCTGGCGGCCGGGCCGACCCGCAGCCTCCAGCTCCTCGGGGGAGCCCAGCTGGCACCTGCCGTCCCCGGGTCCTGCGAGGTCAGGTGGCCTGGGGCCCGCAGCCGCCGGCATCAGTCACTCTGTCGCACTGTTTGGGACCAAAGAGCCAGGCGGGAGAGGACCCTCTCCGGCGGGGACTCCAGGGGCGAGAGGTCACCTCCCAGGAGCAGGGCAAAGGCCAGGGCTCTTCCGGAGTAAATTCAAGGCTCCGCTGCACCCCTTCCCCCGTGCACCCCTGTCTTTTCCACCTTCTCCGTGGCCCCTACACATTCCCAAGTGCAGGAGCCCCGGGGCTGGTGTCATTCCATCCCCTGAGTGAGGCCATGGACCCCGACCCGCAGTCCTGCGTGTGTCCCAGGGGGGCCCCAGCCGTGGACCCCAACCTGCTGTCTTGCATATGTCCCGGGGGAGCCCCAGCCATGCACCCCGACCCGCTGTGGACCCCAACCCGCTGTCCTTCGTGTGTCCTTGGGGGGGCCCAGCCAGCATGGGTGGCTCGGGGGTCTCTCATGAGGATGAGAGCTGAGTGGGGGTGTCGCTGCCTCTGGAACCCGTTCCCCTTCCTCCTTCCTGACCCGTCTGCCCGTCCAGGCCCCGGGGCCCTGCTCTGCGTCACCCCTTCCCTCCGCAGTCCCGAACCCAACAGGCACCGCAGTCTCGATCCTCCGAAGAGCCTCTAACAGAAAACCGAGTTTCCTGACCGGTGGTCGGGGGTGGCCCGGACGGCCCTGCAGAGAGCACAGCCTGGCCCTACGCTTTGCTGTCTGCCCCGTGGCTGCCCCTGGGGTGCCCAGGCCCGTGGCGCACCGAGCCACAGCGGGAGGCCCCTGCAGCGCGGGGACCGTGGCCTTGGGAGCGGGGCTGAGCTGTGCTCTGAGCAGAGACGCCCCGTCGCCTGGAGGCTTCGGGCTCTTGCTGGCTCACGGCCACACCCACTCGGGGCCCCGGGCCAGGAGGACGGTGCCACAGAGGCCCGCAGCCCCACAGAGGCCCGCAGCCCCGCACCCTCCGCCCGTAAAGCGTGCTTTGGGTCCCTCGTGCCCCCTCTTCCACCCGCACGGGAAGGCCTGGCCCCTTCCTTGCCAGGCAATTCCGGGGCACGTGGAAAGCAGAAATCATGTTCACGAAGGAGCCCAGGATGGTCGCAGGTAGCATGAAATAAGCCAGGATGTGTTGGGTACGATGGCGTGGAGGTGGGGCAGGGGGCGGGCGGAGAGAAGTCACAGGGGCCGTGGCTCTGGGGGGCAGGGCGGGAGGACGGGTTAGCCCGGAGAATCGCAGCCAATTCCCCGTGGGTGAGATGCGGGAGGAGGGAAAGGTGGTGCCGCTGGAATGAAGTGTGGACGAGGCGCCCCGAGGGACGGTGCACGCGGCCCCTTAGAGCCTGAGCATCCACCTTGGGGTCAACCAGGGCGGCTGATCCCATTTCCTCATCTTCTACACGCGCCCTCCTGGGCCCCGGCCTGGGCCAGCCTGGTCTGGGGCCAGCTCACGGCCTCTGTGCTCAGCCTCACGGCCTTCAGACCCCAGGGCCTGCCGGGGGCCCGGATCGAGCCAACAAAGGCCGTTGATGGGCCTTTCCCAGGAAGAGCGCTGGGTGGGACGGGGCGATCATCAGGCTCCCGGGTTCCCGGAGGGGAGCTCACGAGTCACCTCTGGATTTCAGGTAACAAGGAGGACATGTGGCTGCATATCGATGCTGCCTACGCGGGCAGCTCCTTCATCTGCCCGGAGTTCCGGCATCTTCTGAACGGAGTAGAGGTGGGTGCGCTCTTTATCTTGAATAAGATCGTCGGTTTGGGTTTTTTTTTTTAATGTGTGTATGCATGTATCTATTTTGGGGAAGGGCAGGGGCAGAGGGACAGAATCCACAGGCCGACTCCATGCGGAGCGTGGAGCTCGATGGGGCTCCATCCCGGGGCCCCAAGAGTCGGCCGCTCAACCCACTGAGCCACCCAGGCGCCCCCTCCTATCTTTAATCCTATCCTTGCTTAAAAGTCTTATGTTATCAGTGACTTCTCCTGCCGGGGCTGGGACATTCCATCTGTCACTGCTGTGCTTCGTTTCGGCAATTCCAAACAAATTCTTTGATTAGCAGAAATCAGATTTCCTAATAAGGGGGATTGAGAATCTGCTCAGTCATACAACCTGCCTTCTGCAAACACACTGGCTTTCGCAGCTATTTTTTCCTCCGGCACAAGTCCCGGGCGGAGTTCTCACGGCAGCCTGCATCTTAGCTCATAAAACTGTGGGGAAATATTTAGGAAGAAAGTAAAATCTTAATGCCTTTCGGATCCGGAGGCAACGGGTCAAAGCAACCTGCAGTTCTATGCGGTCTGGTTCAGTAGGAATAGGAATGCGTGTTCGGACCACGCCGCTCCGTGGGGTATTATTTTAATAGATATCGAACCAGCGGGCATGGGTGCGTTTGCACGTCCTTTACCGCTTTTGGAGTCTGGAATGTGCGGCACGTAACACCCACTAAGACACCTGCTGCTGTCGTCAGAGCTCTCGACCAGTACTGTGCTCCCCCAGGGCTGCAGAGGGTGCTGTGGTGCAGACGTGATGCGGGGAGACGGCGACCTGGGCGGGCCCGGACGCGCCATCTCAGACCCAAGTCGGACTTGGCCGCCGCCGGTGGCAGCTCACGGGGCAGGATGCTCCTCCTGCCCAGGAACTTAGTTGCAGACACGATACAGGGTCCAGAGACACAGACTTAGCAGTGAGCCCAGGGGAGGGAGATCCTGAGCAGAGGAGCCACAGCCTTGACTCTATGCTCGGAGGCAAAAGGCTTTCGTGGGACCCCGGGCCACACGCGGTGCAGGGGTTCGAGGTGCGGCCACTGGCAGTAGAGGACTGTGTGAACGGCAGCTTTCCCCGGGACGAGCCTTGCCCCTGAGGGCAGGCCAGTGTCATCTGTACACCTCACAGAGTGGCTTTAGTAATGACATCTCCCCCGAGGGGGGGCTGTGGGTTGCAGGAGTTAATTGAATTGAAAGCATCTGGCAGGCAGTGAGGCCGGGCACGGGTGGGATCCTTCTATCGCCCTTCAGCACGGTGGCAGGGACAGTCCCTGAACCCCCCGCCCCGCCCTCGTGTCATGCTGCCAGTCGATGTACTAATTGCTCGTTCGGATGCTCGTGACGCTGTAATCCCAGAGCCGCGGCGTCAGGTGCAGATGCACATATTCCCGTCCTAGCGAAGCAGCACTCCGCTCCGTCTCTCCATCCCATCCGTGCATTTATTCACTACTCGCGTGGTAATTGTGGATCCTCGCACACACGCCCAGCCCTCGGCTTAGTGCTGCGGAGGGGGTGGCCAGTGGGGCTTCCGAGGCCCCCGTGAATGTCAGGGAGGGGGGCTGAGGCGTGTGAGAGGTTCCGGTAAGTGTGCTAACACCCCGCGCTCTGCAGCTTGCTGCCCGGAGCTGGGCCCGTGGGAGTCTCGAGGGGGAAAGCTCCACACCATAGAAATGACTCGTTTTACAGAGATGGGGCACGTGAGCGGGAGGGGCCGCCCCCGGACCCGGGGGATGGAGGGCAAAGCCTTCGCCGGGGGTGCGTGTGCCTGTCCCCAGGATGTGGTCTAAGTGTCAGGGTAGGGGTTGCACAGTCTCCTCCCACCACCCCGCTCCTCCCCAGGATCCCAGGACCTGGGGGTTTCGGCTTTCCTAAGGGGCAGCTAACTGTCAGGCCATCACAGCGCCGGGCTCTGGGGCAAGATCCTATCAACAGCAGACAGGATCTCATGGCTGACGTGAGTCATTTCCCCGGCTCCTGCATTGTTCCTCGCCCGGCGAGAGCCTTGCTGCCCAACTGGTCAGATAACGGGGTTGCAATATCCTGCTGCGTCCCCAGCCCGGAGATAAGAACCCTTCTCTCTGGCGGCAGGAAGAGCACACAGCAGTTGGGTAATGAAAGGCGATTAAACAGACCAGCCCCGCTGGGAGGGAACTAATAAAATTCTCGGCAAACAAGGCTCTTCTTTCACATTTTGGCTCCTTTTATCAGCAAATGAAACTCGTTGTCATTTCCCGTCTCCTTCTCAAAACTGCTCTTATCGAAACCTGGAAGGAAATGAATCTGCTCCCCCGGAGCGGGCTGACGCGCGAGGCTGCGGTCGGCCGAGCAGACGTCTCCCCGGTGGCGGGGCGCCCACCCCTGGCTGCACCCCTGGGCCTCCAGCTGGACCCGGGTCCTGCTCAGCAGCCGGGGGACCGACCTGGGCACGCGTTTTGAAGAATATAAGAGCGCACCCCTCGGGAGAGCTCCGTGGAGATGCCGAGTGCCCTCCTCGGCCGGTCTTGGTTGTTGAAATCTTATTTTCTGCTTGGAAATAGGGCAGCCCCTAAAACCGACAGGCTAAAGCCTGTTGTTTGCAGTTGCTACGCGCTGTCTTCCAGGACGGGAGCCCGTTGCTGATAGGTGTGCAATGAGTGTGGATATTGTCTTTAAAAGGAAAGAAGAAAATGTTTAGGTACGTGGGAGGAGTCGTTGATTGCTGCATCAGGGGTAATAAAGAAGCCAACCCATTAAATAAAAACCGGGGGGATCCCGATGGCCGTAGGTTAGGAGTGATGTTCCAGCCTCCTGTCGCTTACGATGATGCGCGTGTGCCGAGAACTTCGCTAGCGCGTGAACTTGGGGGACGGTGCAGGTAGAAAGGGTCCCGCAGGCCCGGTGGCTACAATTTCTTGCAGGGTACACGGGAATTCCAATTCAGGAATTCCAATTCCCGTGTGATTGTTCCAAAGGGTCTAATGGTTTGAAGGGTGCATACGTTGCACATGAGTCCGGACTGTGCAAATTTGGAAGTGTACGACATAAAATACCGATAACGTCCCATGTTACGAGGGAAGGGAGCGCCGTGAATTGTCCCAGTTAAAAATGAGTAGGGACTCGTGTGGCTCCAGGGCAGGAGAGCCCCCCAGCCGTGAGCTGTGTCCCTGTTGCTGCTGGGACTCGCAGGACAGCAGCTCTCCTCATTCTCCCTTGGCGTCGCCCTAGGATTGCGTGTTCGGGTTCCCCATGTTTTGGATTATCCAAGGTCCTCATATCCGCCTGCTTCAAATGTGGAAGCCCTACACCGAGTTAGGATGAACACAGAAATAAAGGGGGTGTTAACAGGAAAGTTCTAGATTAGCTCAGTCCAGTCCCTCACGTATACGTTCTCCTGGACTCCTCTGGATTTCAGGTAACAAGGAGGACATGTGGCTGCATATCGATGCTGCCTACGGGGGCAGCTCCTTCATCTGCCCTGGACTCATCCCACCGAGGGCACATGGCCAGACAGTGGGAGCGCTAAGGCCAAATCGGGGGCTCTTCCAACAAAGCTTATGTCCTGACCTGTCCTGGGTGCCTGGCACTGCATCCCGAGGACTGCAAGCAGGCTGGAGGCCTTCATGCCCCGGGGGAGGTGGGGGGCTCGTGCCTTGCCCGGTTCTGTGGGGTGCCCTCTGCAGGCACCTCTGGCCCGACTGGGCGAGTCCCCGTCCTCCTCCTCCAAGCAGCAAGCCTGCCCAGTCATGGCCACGTGATGCTTGTTTTCACATTGCACCGGAGCGATTGCCCTCTGGCCGGATCTTCCCGCTTCACTGCGAGCTCCTGAGCGTCAGTAGCCGTCGCCGTGGCCCCTGCGACCACCACCACCACCCAGCTGGCCGGCTCCCACCTGCAAATCTGCACACCCGCAGACCAGCAGCAGCCACGGCCCAGCCTTGGAAGTGGGGAGCGTGCTCCGTGGCAGGGGCTGGGCGGAGGGGTTCGGGCCTGGGATGCCACCATTTCTCGGGAAAGCAGACTTTCCCATTCGGGTCTATGCAAATTTGCAAACAGCGCAGGAGGCTGTTGAGCTGGGGTCAAACCTCGGGCGGGCTGACTGTAAAGCTGTCCTTCTTGCTTTGTGCTTCGGCCCCGAACCACCTCTCATCAGCGCTGTGCGTTCCTGAGCTGTGATGCATTGTTCCCACTTGAAAATGAGTAGAGGGGCACCCGGGGGGCTCCGCGGTTGGGCGCCTGCCTTCGGCTCAGGGCGTGACCCCTGGGTCCCGGGATCGAGTCCCACGTCGGGCTCCCTGCATGGAGCCTGCGTCTCCCTCTGCTTGTGTCTCTGCCTCTCTCTCTCTCTCTCTCTCTGTGTGTCTCGTGAATAAATAAATAGATTTTTAAAAAACAAACAAAAAAGGCCATGAGTACAGAGGGGCCCAGCAAGGTCCGGAGCCTGGGCCTCCCCAGCTGCTCCTGCCCCCGCGCCCCACGGCCTCAGCTCCCGTCCCTCGGCTTGGTCTTACTCTCGAGCAAACAGATTGCCCTTCGCCGTGTAGGGGGTCTTGTTTACGGCGAGACGTTTGTAACTGAGATGTCTTCTCTTTGTTGTCCCTGTTCCTCGGCAGTTTGCAGATTCGTTTAACTTCAATCCCCACAAATGGCTGTTGGTGAACTTTGACTGCTCTGCCATGTGGTGAGTCTCCCCACCGGCTAGACGTCCAGCCCTGCGCCCGCTGCGCTTCCCAAGGGGGGGTTCGCGGGGAGGAAGCCTGGCGGGGCGGACGCCGTCACTGCGGGGCGCGTCGTCCTCTGCCCGCTGCCTCCCTGCCTCCTGAAGTGGGGATTCGTGCTAAGTCTTGCCCCGTAGGAAACTGTGGACCAGAACACAGTACGGCAGCGCATGGGCGCGAGAACTCGGTCTCCCCATCTCACCAGCTTGAACAAAGAGGACGCGAGGAAATTTCAGGGCGTGTTTCTAATCCGGTGGCTTCTGCGTTTTTATTCTTTGATGTTTCATGACTCTAAGCCCAAGGACTCGAAAGCATTTGCTAAGGAAAAAATAAGAGTAGTCCTGTTTCCCACACAGTTCCCTGAAAATTCCTAAAACCAGAGCCACCGTCATGTAGGTTATATTCAGGGCAAGAGAAACGATTCAGGAACATACGCGGATGACCCCCCATCACGCAGACCGTGTTTGAGGGAAGAGGGATCTTTGGGAGCAGTGTGGGGACGGTGGGAACCGGATCTGTGCGTTCATTGCGGGAGGAAGGAGGTTAATCGACCTTAACACTTGGGGGCTTTGCGTGAATTTTGTGCAGACGTGGGCGTGTGAGTGAATGAATGGTTTCTCACACCCGAGGGGTGAAGGACGGGGTCCGTACCCGCCCCAACCAGTCTGTTCTCCCGGTTTCCTGAGTGCCCAGATGGATGCTCCTTCGGTAAAAATCACATCTTCAAAAAAAAAAAAATCACATCTTCAGCGCTTTACTAAAAACTCGGTCCGAATCAATTCTTTTCTGTCAGCCTCCGACCCAGACTTTGGTAGGTGATTTCAAAGCCCCTTCGGGTGTGGGCATTCCAGACGCAGCTTCGTCCGAAATACTAGCAGGGATTCGTGCAAGTATGGCCTGTACGGAGGTCAGTATCCTTGTCTATTCTTGCGGCTGCGTTCGCCAATTTTATTTAAAATGGAGCACGTGAGGAGTGGCTCACACGGTGTGTCAGAAGTCCCCCCCCCCCCCCGCCTTTTTCCGGTTTTCATTGGGACTGAAATGTAATTCTATCCTGCTGGTGTGTTTGGTCAGATTGTGGGTCCCTGGAACGGTGCTGGTGCACAGCCGGGGCCGGGGGGTGGGGGCTGTCTGCTTCATTTTGGGAGGGCTGGTGGCCTCAGTGCCAGCTGGCGGGCCCCGGGAGGGCTGCCCGGTGGGACTGGACAGAGGGCCCGTGGTGCACCCGGACATTTCACTCGTTACCTGGGTAAAGTCATAATATCAGACGTAGATGTTTAGGGGCACCCGGGTGGCTCAGTCGGTTAAGGGTCTGACTCTGATCTCAGCTCAGGTCCCCATCTCAGGGGCAAGCATTCGGGGTCACGGGCTGTGATGCAACGTTGAGACATACTAAGGATGGATACAGAGATGTGGCGTCCTGGCCTTGGGCCCGAAAAGCCAGGGCATGTTAGGGATGCGGGAGGACGGCTCTGTCCGTGGCGGGGCTGAGAAGGGATGGAGCCCTTTACCGGGCGCAGTGGGACCGGGGCTGCCAGCAGGACCCTGCGTTCAGCTCGGGCAGCAGCCCACCCAGGGAAACCTGGCAAAGTGGAAGGGACGTGCAGGAGAGACGCAGGGCTGAGGCCCCGTCACCGGGGCGGGGGCAGAGGTGAGGCTTGACGCCTGCTGAATGAAAGTCAGTGTCACGTGTCAGGGCAGCCCCCAGCGTGAGCTGCTCCAGAGCAGGGCACTCGGTTACTGGGGGGCAGGGGAGATGAGGAGTCAGTGCTGGAGCAGCCCCCTGCCCGCCCGCCCGCCCGCGTCACATTCTGAGCACAGGGACGGCGCTTTCTGTGTCCTGAGCCTCTGGGGTCCCGGACGAGAATGCTCGTCCTGGATTTTCGGGTGATTTCGCGCATGTGGGGAAACCCGTCCTCCCCCAAGCCCCGGGGTTCACCCCGTGACTTCACAAACACGGAGGACTTGTTGCCGGACTCTGATGTTGGAGGATTTGCCTTTCAGCATAGACGGCCGCTGTCTGCTGTGTCAGGCACTGCGCTCGGGCGGCTGCGACAAAGTGCCGCACGCCCCGTGGCTTAAACTCCGGAGCCTTATATCCTCATGATTCTGGAGGTTGGACACAGAGGCCAAGGTGCGGGCAGCACTGGTTTCTGCGGACGCCTCCACCGGGTGTGCAGACCGACCGCCGTGGTGTCCCTCCTGTGTCCTCACTTGGCCTTTCTTCTGAGCGTGTGTCGTCTTCGTGTAAGGACACTGGCCACACGCCGGTCACACTGGCTTAGTGCCCGGGCATACGACCTCGTTTTCACTTATGTTGCCTCTTTAAAGACCCCGTGTCCACAGACGGTCACATCCTGAGGTCCTGGGGGTTAGGGCTCCTCCCATGACCGTCCGAACCCCATGGGCAGCTGCACAGCCGAGGCGCTGGCGGAACAGTGTCCGAGTTTGGAGAGTCTCAGCCTTGGGACAGTTTCCAGTAAAGGGAATAGACCCCAAGTAAAATGAGAAATTAAGTAACATCATGTATAGGCCGATGTTGGTTGAGGCCCGGGGGGGGAAGGCTCAGAAAGTGAGAGGGCAGAGGTTCAGGTGAGAAGCTTGGGGGTGCCTGGGAGCTGGACGGTGGGGGGAACACGTGGGGCAGACGCCTCCATGCCCCCCACATTCATTCACTGCCTGATTGTTGCAGGCAGAGAGGTCACGGAAGACCCACTGGGTGACATGGTATTTGACGAAGGGCCATGCGAGGTTGTAGAGCAAGAGTCCAGGAAGCTGGCTGGGGTGCAGGTGGGGAGACCATCCGTGCAAAGGCCCCGAGACAGACGTGTGCACAACAGTGAGTGCAGGTGGAAGCCACTGTCCACGTGGGTTTAGATTTGTTTTAAATCAGATGCCCACGTTTAAAACTGGCGTTTTTACAGATACGTGCAGCTTTCTAATGTCTCACTAGTTAATGAGACCCCACGCGGCACCGTTTGTGTAGGCGACAGTGGCGAGGCTGAGCAGACCCGCCTGCCGGCCTGGCACAGCCCTGCTGACTTCCACTCTCAGTCCCGAGGCCGCCTGGCCCTGTGCGCAGGTGGGCGCCAGCCCCGGGAGCGTGCATGCTTCAAGGGTGATTGTTGTACGGCCGCGGGGTGGGGGTAGGAACTGTCATCCCTGTTTTAGGGACGAGGCAACGGGGTCTGCTCACGGACACACAGCTCTCCAGGCCAGAGCCATAAATGGGTAATGGCAACGCAATGAAGTTTTAAAAACTCACACAGAGTAGGGGGCCTGGGCGGCTCAGTGGGTTCAGCATCCGACTCGTGATTTCGGCTCAGGTCGTGATCTCAGGGTTATGGGATCGAGCCCTGCGTCGGGCTCCGTGCTGAGCGGGGAGCCTGCTGAAGATTCTCTGTCTCTCCCTCCCTCTGCCCTCACCCTGAATCGAGCTCTCACTCTCTCTCTTTCTCCAAAACACAAAACAAAGCAAAACACAAAAACCCTAACACTGACTAAAAAAGAACCAGAGAATCAGGAATCTCCCGGGATACAAGAATCTCAGGAGAACATGCATGAAGGTCGGCACACAGTGTACAAACACACCTAAACGCGAGGAAGAGCGTGGACCACGTTACCGTTGTTCTGGATGGATACAGGAGAAATGGGAGCTGGTTCTGGGTGGGAATGAGGCAAAATCAGGCTCCATTGTGCTCCCGCTTTTGTTCAAGCTGCCAGTTAGTCCCACTTTCTCTCTGACTTTGAAAATAGTGCTGGATTCTAGCCCGGGCTTGGGCAGCCCGCAGGCCAGGGTGGAGGTGAGGGGCTGCAGGCTCCCCCCGACCCCGTCTGCCCGCCTGAGCTGTGAGTCCACTGGGCACTTGCTCGCTCGCTCGTGGCGGGAAGCCCTGCATGTTACGCAGCGCAAGAGGGGGATGCCTGGCAGTATGGTGCCAGGCGGCGTGCGGCGAATGCAGGCTGAGAATCTACTTCGAGGCTCCTTTGCTTCGTCCTGAATATCCGTGGACTCAAATACACGTATTTTGCTATTGGAGGAGGTTATCGTGGTGAAACGAGGTGTCAACACAGTAGAGTAAGACACTTGTGAAAACCAGACATCAGAAATTCCGGGCATCCCTTTAGATCCCCAAGAGTCGAAAGCAATCAAATAATCCTAAATTCTGAATTTTTTTTTACAGATGTATTTAAATGTTTCCTAATACAAGGAAGATACCTTTTCTTTTTTCTTTTCTTTTCTTTTCTTTTCTTTTCTTTTCTTTTCTTTTCTTTTCTTTTCTTTTCTTTTTTTTCTTCTTTTCCTTTCCTTTTCCTTTCTTTTCTTTTCTTTTCTTTTCTGTTTCTTTTCTTTTCTTTTCTTTTCTTTTCTTTTCTTTTCTTTTCTTTTCTTTCTTTCCTTCTTTCTTTCCTTCCTTCTTTCTTTCTTTCTTTTTTTCTTTTTTCTTTTTTTTTGTTGTTGCTCTCACTGGCTGTTTTGTATTCCTTAAAATCAAAAGAGCCTCTCTTTTGTGTAATGAAATTTCACCAATGGTTAGTCTGTAATTTAAAGTAAACATATTGGTTATTTTCTCTAAATATTGAAATGGACAAGATAATTGGAGTTTCGAAAACTTGCAGTCGTTATAGGCATAGTAAACACGTTTCATAATGATTTCATTATTCCGTTCATAAGTTTTTTTATTGCTCATTGGGTATTTTGAATCTTTTGTATGTAAATGCGAGCCATTCTGCTCAGACCTCAGTGTCTGTTTAGCATCAAATTTTCTCCACAGAAAGCCTCACATTCCACATATGCCAAGGGCGTGTTTGACTCTACCTTTAAAAAGAGGCTTGATGTCTTTTTCCAAATAAAATTAAAAATTGTTTAAAATATTGTTTTTATTCCCGAGAGACACAAAGAGAGAGAGACAGAGAGATACAGAGAGAGAGGCAGAGACCCAGGCAGAGGGAGACGCAGGCTCCACGCAGGGAGCCCGATGCAGGATTTGATCCCAGGACCCCGGGGTCACGCCCTGAGCCAAAGGCAGACGCTCAACCACGGAGCCACCCAGGGGCCCCATAAAATTAAATTTTATCAAAGGAGTGTTTTTTTTTTTTTAATCAAAGGAGTTTTTAAAGCGTTTGCACACTTCTGTTAAACTGGATTCCTTTCGACATTCAGTGCCTCGGGGAGATTGTCCATCACCCCACTTGTGATAAGGCTTGATACTGGAACCTGCATCGTAAGCAACCAGTGCTCAGTTTTCTGAGTCTCGGTGTGGGTTCCTTGCACTTTGGTCCTGGTGCCCTTTTGCATCTTGGATGCTTTTCTCTGTTGCCGGCCCGGGATGCAGCACGAGCCCTCATCCTGTGGGCCCCACACAGTCCTGCAGGTTGAGTTCAGGACGGGGTAGACTTCGGTGCAGCACAGGACGGTCGCTCAGGAAAGCATCTGGAGCGTGTGCGGGTCCGGCTCCTCAGCGGCGAGGCGGCCGCCTTCTTCCGCTCTCCGCTGCGCGGGCTCCAGCACCGGCGAATGTTCTGATTCCAGAGACCCACGCTCCCAGGTCCTCGCTGGCCTCTGCGGGAAGGGGGGCGCGAACTTGGTTTGTGAGGGACACAGTCCTACCGTGACCAGAAGTGCTTGTACCCCCTCCGTCTTGCTGTCCTCCCCGAGGCTTGAGCGCAGAGCACTCGGGCAGAGCCCGACACCGCGGCCCACGCAGGCACCAGGTCAGGTGCGCAGCGACTTGCTGCACAGGCTCAAGGCATGCAGACCCCTCAGTACCGCTCCCCGACAGGGTCTGCCCTTTAGCCCTTTGTAGAAATAACACTTGCATCGCCTTTCCTCAGTAAGTCTGACCCCTGGCTCCTGCCTCCTCGCCGGTGAGCCGCTTCCTGCCGTGCTAAATCACGCGCCCTGGCTCTGTCTCTTGAGACTCACTCACGTGATATTTGCTTTCAAGCCTCAGCTACCGTCAGGCTGACATTTCTTCTCCAGTTTGCCCCTAGGATAGTCTATTTGCCATAAAATTGCTTGGAGGTGGTGTCCCTGCTGGCCAAATGAGGCGGAGAGGTGATTATCATAGAGCTCAGGCCTCGAATCCCAGCTCAAGTGTGAGTTGTGACCTGAGTTCTCCGGGACCATCACTGCCTGCGGAGTCTGAGGGCGGCTCGCAGGAGGGCCACCTTCTCACCTGTAGCTCCTGCTCGTCCCACGCACACTTGTGATGCTCGTCAGTGCCGGGGCCAGGCCTGGACCTCAGAGGGCATAAGTGCTCACCTGCTGGGTTTCCTCTCCTGACACCAGGTCACCAGCTCTTCAGAAACCACCTGGGTGGGGATCCCTGGGTGGCGCAGCGGTTTGGTGCCTGCCTTTGGCCCAGGGCGCGATCCTGGAGACCCGGGATCGAATCCCACGTAGGGCTCCTGGTGCATGGAGCCTGCTTCTCCCTCTGCCTGTGTCTCTGCCTCTCTCTCTCTCTCTCTCTCTCTCTCTATGACTATCATAAATAAATAAATTAAAAATTAAAAATTAAAAAAAAAAAGAAACCACCTGGGTGTCCCAGAGAGAGATTCCATCTGGGGTTAGCACAGACCCCACAGGTAATCGGGCTCCTTCCCACAGGGCAGTTACACATCGTGTGTCCAAGGGTACCCGACTTCTGTCCAATTTGCTGTGAAGCTGGGAGTTCCACGAACCCCCTACACCTTCAGATTTGCTAATTTGCCAGAATAGCTCCTAGCACTCAGGAAGGCACCCGTCTTACTTACCGACTTATTTTTAATTCTTTTAAGGTTTGTTTATTTATTTGAGAGAGAAAAAGAGAGCATGAGTGGGGGGGGGGGCAGAGAGAAAGGGAGAGAATCTGAAGCGGACTCTGTGCTGAGTGTGGAGCCTGATGCGGGGCTCCGTCCCTGGACCCTGAGATTGTAGCCTGCGCCGAAACCAAGAGTCAGATGCTTAACAGACTACACCACCCAGGCAGCCCATTTACTGATTTATTTATTATAAAGGAAACAAGTGAGGAAGAGATGGGTAGGACCAGGTAAGGGGTGTGGGTGGAGGGCACAGAGCTCCCCTGTCCTCCAGGCACGAGTCCATCCCAGCACATTGATGTGTTGAGCATCACTGTCCTTCACGACAGGTATGATGGATGGGCTCGTTGGCCATCAGGCATTAACTCAATCTCGGTCCTTCCCTCTCCCTCCTGGTTCCCCAGAGATTGAGGCTGTAGGGCTCAGAGTCCCACCCTTAACTCTACTTGGTTTTCCTGGCAACCAGCCCCCATCCTGAAGCTCCCAGGGGGCCCCAGCCACCTGTCACCTCATTGGCCTACAAGAGCCATTCTTATTCCTCCAGAGATTCCAAGGGTTTCAGTTGCCCTATGCCAGGAACCAGGGATGAAAAGCAAATATTTATTTTTCATTAGACGGGCCCCTGGCGTGCTCGGAGTCCTGGAGATGAGCGCTGTGCTG
Organism: Vulpes vulpes; assembly: GCF_048418805.1. Taxonomy (NCBI): domain Eukaryota; kingdom Metazoa; phylum Chordata; class Mammalia; order Carnivora; family Canidae; genus Vulpes; species Vulpes vulpes. The sequence goes on from NC_132784.1 coordinate 138,670,290, forward strand.
CGGCGGGGCTGGGGGTGGCGGGCGCTCAGGTGACAGACACGCTGACAGAGCAGGGTCCAGGTCCCAGAGCAGGTGTGTCTGCGCTGAGCCAGCTGGAAGGAGGACCAGGAGGGAAGCCACGGGGGCCCTTCCGCCGGGCTTCCTCGCTAAACCCCACCATTTGTTCTCTCAAACCAGGGTGAAAAAGAGGACGGACCTGATAGGAGCCTTTAAACTGGACCCTCTCTACCTAAAGCACAACCATCAGGACTCAGGTACGCTGGCGTCCTCGCTTTCTGCGATGTTCTGGTTTTGTGTTCACCGGAGCTGCATTTCTGCCAGAAGCCAGAGGGGAAGGTTGGCGTCCACACGGACCAACCCCTGGGAGCCCCTTCTCTGGGGCGGGGGTAGGGGTAGAGGCAGGGGTAGGGTGCTGATGGGGCCCCGGTCTGCCTCTGTGCTCGGTGCAGGGGCTGGGAGGGGGCCCCGGGGGCTGGGTGGCACCACACGGCTTTCAACACGGGTGTGGACACCTCCTGCGTAGGACCTTTAAAAGTATGACTGTCAATCGGGGAAGGACAAACATTATATGGTCTCATTCATTTGGGGAATATAAAAAATAATGACAGGGAATAAAGGGGAAAGGAGAAAAAATGAGTGGGAAATACCAGAAAGGGAGACAGAACATGAAGACCCCTAACTTTGGGAAACAAACTGGGGTTGGTGGAAGGGGAGGAGGGCGGGGGGGGGGTGACTGGGTGACGGGCACTGAGGGGGCACTTGATGGGATGAGCACTGGGTGTTATTCTATATGTTGGCAAATTGAACACCAATAAAAAATAAATTTATATAAAAAAATAAAAATAAAAGAAATAAAAGTATGACCACCCCACTGTCTCCCCGAGAGCTGCATCCGCTTCTACCAACACCCGGGGGGATGCCGAGTGGGGCTGGGGGTTAGGGGAGCCAAGGAAGCCCAGATGACACGGGGCAGGATCAGCATCTCCCCCGTCGGGTTTGTAGACCTGCCTCCTGTGCCCGCACCTGCGGTGGGACCCGAGCCGTCCCCAGGCCTGCGCTCTGGCTGTGAGCTTCTCGATGACCGGGGCGGAGAGGGGACGTGGCCAGGCGCGCGAGTCCCGGTGAGGAGCACGATGCTCCCTGGCACACGGAGACGCTGCAGCACTTCCCAGAAGATGCCAAATAGCCCATTTCCTGTGGCTACTGCCCTAGGCCACAGCCACACGCCCGATCATAAGTTAGCACAGGCCAGGCTCCGGGGGGGCGCGGAGGGGGGACACATGGACATTTCTGTGATATATTTTTTTTTAAAGATTTTATTTGTTTGTTTGAGAGAGAGAGAGAGAGTGAGAGCACAAGCAGGGGGAGCAGCAGAGGGAGAGGGAGAAGCAGACGCCCCGCTGAGCTCGGAGCCCGACGTGGGGCTCGATCCCAGGACCCTGGGATCGTGACCTGAGCTGAAGGCAGACGCTTCACTGACTCCACCACCTGGGCTGAGATTCTGGGATTTTTACCCAAGAAATAAGAACTGGATATTTCGAAGAATGATCCCAGCAATACAAAAGATTTTTTTTTTCTTTTGAAAAGCATGAAATGAACATTTCCAAACATGAATAGTACTTACAGCCAGAAGGTGTAATTATTTCTGAATTCCCTCTATATTTTTAAGGTTTTGAAAACAAACTCAGAACTATTTAAGCGTAGTTCTCAGGTATGGCGCAGACGCTCATCCCGGTGGGTGTTCACAGACCCCCCCTGCCTTCCCCCAGCTACGCTTGCTCAGATTTTCCCAGGACCTAAAGCTGCCCTAAAAAATAAGGTCTAGTTTTTAAAAACAGAATTGGCAGGAAACAATGTGAAATTCTGAACCAACTGCCAAGCTCTTATATTACAAAAAAAAAAAAAAATGTATTTCATGTTTGGATAATAAAAATCTTTGCAGTCGTGACAGTTAGAAAGCAAAGCGTTTGCCTCTTAAACCTTGAAGTGATTCTTGGAATGAACTTAAGCGAGGGGCATCTGAGGACGGCTTACGGCTCGAGGCACACAAAAATGTATTTTACGCTGCTTTTATAGAAAGGCTGTTTCCTATTGAAATATTTGCTATGGCTGTTAGAGATGAGAAATATTAGTGATTTGTATTTTTCCCCTAAAAAAATAAAAGACCACAAACTTCTATAAGTCCACAAAAACAGTGGCCCATTTTGTGTTTAACGAGTAGATCGCCAAAAATCAACTTTCAGCTTTTATGGCCAGTGGACGTAAGGGCATATTTATCGGCACGGATTTAGCCCTGGTGCCGCTAAGCCTTGTGCTCCTTGAAATGAAAACTATGTTTTACAGGGTTTGTTGGTGGGTTTTTTTTTTTTTTAAGATTTTATTTATTCATGAGAGACACAGAGAAAGGCAGAGACACAGGCAGAGGGAGAAGCAGGCTCTGTGCAGGGAGCCTGATGTGGGACTCAATCCCGGGACCCCGGGGTCACGCCCTGGGCTGAAGGCAGATGCTCAACCGCTGAGCCCCCCCAGGTGTCCCCAAGTTTTTTTTTTTTAAACCTTTCTATGTGATAATAAAAGGCTCCTTATTAACTATTTAAAAAGCTGTCAGAACTGCCCTGTGGGGAAAAAAAATAAAATTAAAATTTAATTAATTAATTAATTTAAAAAAAAGGAACTGCCCTGTGGCCCCTCATGCTGTGCACTCAGCTCGCAAGGCCGCAGCAGCGGGTTATCCTGCGTGGGTGCCTTAGGAGCCTCCGCCACTGGGTCTGGGGCGAAAGCCTCCCCCTCCGTGAGGTCTTCCCAGATCTCTCCGCTGGAGCCGATACCCTTCATGGCACGTGAGTCTGGCCACGCAGCCGTCTCACCCACTGGTTTCCTGCCTGTCGTCTCTCTGTCCCCCCCGGAGCCTCGGATCCGGTCGTGCTGCTGCGGGAACACTGCTGGACTCGGGGGATGGTGACCGGTGGCCGCCGTCGGGCAGCAACGTGGGAGCGGCTGCCGTGCCAGCACGTCCCTGCCTCGGTCCTGCACTTTGCGTGTGATGTGAACAAAGGAGGGTCATTCATGCGTCTTCATGCACGACGTCATCTGGGTTCCGAGCAGACCCTTGCCCGGTGCTCATTACATGCCACGCATCCTTGGGGCCGCGGCTCTTTCCCTTCTGCTGGCCTGCGTGCCTCGCCGTTGGGCCACTGCCGGTGACCCTGCTGGGGACATCTGCCTCACAGTGTGTTTCATACGGTGCAGAGGGCAGGGGCTGGGAGTCGCCAAGGGCTGTGCGACTCCGGGCTTCGGTCTCAGGGTCCCTCATAAAACCAGGAGGCGGAGCCTTGCAGGATGGCCCCCCACGTTTTCCCATCGCCACCATTTTACGACCCTAATTGGGAGAACACCTGTTGTCTCCAGAGGAGAGTCAAAGAGCCGGTGATAAGCAACAACTTCAGGTTTCCGTATACGTGGAATGTAGACCCGTCTGCAGAATCACTGAAGAGCGGTCTTGGCGGGGGTGGGGTGGGGTGGGGGTGCTGGGTGGCGCCCGTCCCAGCTGCCTGCGGCCTGGGCCTGCTACGGCCAGGCTACCGTTGCTCCTGCTGCGGAAGCGGGGACACCGGTGCGCCGCAGCGTGCCCCGTCTGGGCCTACACTGGAGGATCAGATCTTCAAAACACAGGACTGCCGCGCGTGTTCCCAATTCCCAGGCGGCTGCTTGCCTGAGGTCACCCCGGGGCGACTCCCACTGGTGGGAGGCTCTGTGCCCCAAAATCCTTGGCTCGGCTGCGTTAGGTGCAAGGGGAGACCGAACACAAACCCGCCTTTTCTGTGACCTCAACGAAGCCATCTGAATCCAGGGTGATGACTCGGCTCCAGTGGTTGCTCACCGGCGTCTGCCCAGTGCCGGGCTCTGGGCTGAGATCCGGGGGAGCCGGGTGCTTGTCTTTCGGTCTAATCACTCTGTATGTCACCAGTTCACCTTCCCACGCACGAATGAGTGCACGATGAGGTCTTCAGGAGCCGAACGCCAAGTTACTAGTGGGCAAGAGAAGAGAGCTCAGATGTTGTGCTTGTGGAAGCACAGAAAGCAAAGCAAATGGGAAGCCCCTCGTCGACCAGCATTTCCACTTTGTTCTGGAAAGCCCCGTGGATCCGTGACCTTGGGAAGTGCCAAGGAGAACACCCAGCCCCTGCCCTCCGTGGTCTCACGGAGGAGATGATGGGGGGGACACAAGAAATCGATCTAGGGGATCCCTGCGTGGCTCAGCGGTTTAGCACCTGCCTTCAGCCCAGGGCATGATCCTGGAGTCCCGGGATCGAGTCCCACCTCGGGCTCCCTGCATGGAGCCTGCTTCTCCCTCTGCCTAAGTCTCTGCCTCTCTCTCTGTGTGTTCCTCATGATTAAATAAATAAATTTTTTTTAAAAAAACAAAACAAGAAATCGATCTTGACAATGAGGAGGATTAGGCATGCAATCGGCCAATGTGTCTAATGGCTTCTTTTCGTTTGTTCCTTTCTCTTTTGCAGGGCTCATCACCGACTACAGGGTAAGTGGGAGATCTCGCTCGCTGAGTCCAGGTCTCAGGTAACCACAGGTGTGAGGGCAGCGCTGGGAGCTGTCGTGGGCTCCATTCCTCTCGGGGTCAGGGGCGCCCTGGAGGACCGCGTCTACCTAGGTCCTAGGTAGCTAAGCAAGCCAGGCCGCGGACAGCTCTGCTGACCCAGCGACTCTGGGTGTCGGGTCAGGGGGGAGTCATCTTGCCCGCCCTTTGGGACGGAGGCAGGAAGTTCTGCGCCCAGGTGCCTGTCGGGGTGGGCACTGCGCTTGGACCCTCGGCCCCGTGCTGTGCGCAGCTGCTGTGCGCCCGGGGCCGGCACCTGCAGGGCCGTAGGGAGCAGGGCCAGAGACCTCAGGGGTGCTCCGACGGCAGGCCCCGATCTCAGCCGGGGGCCGTGTGTGGCGCTGGCAGCCGCTCAGAGGTGAGTGAGGCCCCCCCCTCCCTCCCGGACCCCCAGGCTCCCGAGGGGCACGGGGCCCAGGTGGCCACACGGGCCAGGATGGCCGTTCCGCACAGCGCCGTGGGCCGCCGTTCTGAGACAGACCTCAAACGTGTCGCTCCTCTCTGATGGCCCTTTCCGGCCCAAGGGAAACGTCCCCGTGTCCCAACTCCTCAGCCCGTCCCCTGGACTTCAGCATCTCCTTATGCCACATCTAACGCTTTATGATAACGAGGCCTCAGCCATTACGCGCCGGCGGCTTGTGAGCTGCGTGTCACGTGTGGACGGTCTTAGGTTGGTCCACCCGCTGTTCTTCAAAGACCCGTATGCAGGCAGGTGTGCAGCCCGCGGCAGCCGGCCTCACCCACATCCACCTGGCCTGGGAGGTCCTCCTGGATCGTCGTGCGCTTCGCTGCCCCTTCCCAGCAACGCCAGGGGATGGCACCTAGTGTATCCTTAGCAGATATTTCACGATTAATGAATAAACAGTGAAATTTATGGAGGATCAAGTTAGAAGGATGGGAAAATTGTTTTGGAGTAGGGAGTTTTCTAAGAGCTGATGCCCATAGGTTAGCCCTTGGAACCTCCACCAAGTAGGAGAGGTCCCATGGGGCAAACGCAGGGCATCCCACCAGGAAAGACCACACAGGTCAGTGAGAGCCTGTGCTGGGCCCTGGCCATGCAAAGGGCCTGGGGCACCAGTCTTGACCTATGAGTGCTGTTTCTTGGTTCCCTCATCAAAGGCACAAGAGTCCCCGGCCTCCCACCTGACCCTCTCCCCGTGCCACAGCCCTACAGGGCCCCAGACCGTATTTTCTGGCGATTTTACTGCTGTCTTAGCTCTGATGTAGGGACATCTTTCCTTTTCTATGCACTTACAGATGCCTCTGGAGCTCTTTCATGGTTTCTTCCTTTAGAGCGAATTCCAGGCAAATGCCCCGGCACCCAGGCTCTTCCTTTAGAGTGAATTCTGGGCAAATGCCCCAGGGCCAGGCTCAGCAGACCAAGAAAAAAGAATATGATTGACATCATCATCATTTTGTTCAAAGACATTGGGAGCCCAGCCTGAGGTGGCCACTGCCCTGAGGCTGCGGAGGAGACACTGGGATTCCGGGCCGTCTCCCAGGCTAGTTGGGGAAGTGGGGGGTTCGAGGGGTGAGCACCGCGCTGGCAGGAGGCCCGGGCCTGAGGGCAGCGTCAGCACCACGAGGAGGGAGCTGGGAACACGTCGGCGAAGGGGGTTCATACTGCGTCTGCCCGTGGCGTCAGGCCGGCGGTGGAGACCTGGTGTCGTTTGCCAACGATGCATGTGGTCCTGGGCAAAGTGGGGACCCTGATCCCCGTTTCACAGACGCGGAGACACAGGGTCAGCGAAGTCAAGGAATCTGCGGAACACGGTTAAAAAAGAACCAAGGACTTAAGTCAGAAGCTCTCACTCCGAGCCTCCCAAGGCCCTTTGGTGAGGGAAGTGCGCCTCCCGGTCCTCGCTGGTGGCTTCTCGCGGGCGGGACGGTGTACAGGACGTGCCATGTTTCAGTTGTGGAGGGAAAGTACCCAGAAATGGCTCCGCTGTGTCCCAGAAACCTGGAGCGGGCTTCTGCGTGCGGGATCCTTCCAGGCGGCCCGTGCAGGACGGTGGAACGGACCTTCCTCCTGCTGTGTCAGCACAGTGGTCGGAATATTCCACCGAACGGCATGGGGTGGGCGAGGGGCGGGCTTGGAACAGCAAGGACCCGGAGTCCCGTCCCCTCTGTGCATCCGGGCTGTGTGCACGGGGAGCTGAGTGCACGGGGCGTTTCTGCTCCGGGGGCACGTACCTCCGTCCTGTCCCGGGCTCAGGTCATGACAGCACTTTAGGGCCACGAGCGAATGAGCGCTCGATTCACCTGTGAGCACCTGCTACTGCAGGACGGAGAGGTTAGCTTTGCGCTGCTGTGCGTCCCCGTGTTAGACGTAGACCTCACTGGGATGTGCAGCTCGTCGGCTTGGCGATGAAAGGCTCTGGAACCAGCATCGGCGCACGACAAAGGCAGGAGATGGCTTTACCGCCTACTTAGTTAGCGGGGAAGGTGAAGGATCTTCTTTCCGATTTTCCGAAAAGGCGCGTTGGTTCCGTTTTTACTGACGACCCCCAGCAGCCTGCAGACACAGTGCTGGGTAGGCCGGCCGTGCGTCTGCAGGGGACGCCGTGGCACCGAACGTGTCCCCCTGGCCTCTTCTCACAGCGCTAAGAAGACAGTGGTATGACCCGTGACCCCACCGGGCCCAGCGCCTGGGGGACCCCGAGCGACACCGTGTCAGATGCCTGAGTGTCAATATCGGGCCCCCGCTTCTCTCTCCCACTCGAGAGCCTCCTGTGAAATCCTTGCTGGGAGCCCCAAGTTCAGAAGTGGCTCGGCCGTGGGTGCACGGCCTGACACCTGCCTGCCCCGGGCTACGGGGGAGCCGTGCACCCTGAGCCCTGCGGGAGGGTCCAGGCCTAACCCCCTCCTGCCGCGGCCCTGCACGCGCCAGCCCCGTCTGCGAGCTGTGCCCTGCAGGGAGGTCCAGGGAGCAGGAAGGGAGGGAGACTGCGTTGCCCTGGGCATCTTTGCAAGTCCAGGACGGGGCTCTTGGGAGTCACAGCGACGTGCCCCTGCTTTCTCGTGCCAGATGCCCCCTTGCCCTTCCTCCCCTCTGTGTCCCTTCTTGTTGGCTTCAGCACCTTTGCCACCATGGAGTCCCCCCAGCCGGTAGAGTGCCAGCCAGCTGACAAACTGGGGACAAGCTAAAGAGAGACTATTTGAAGACCAACATGTTGGGCTTTTCTTTTCTCTCTTTTTTTAAATGATTTTATTTATTTGAGAGAGAAAGAGAGAGAGCAAGCGCACAAGGGGAGAAGCAGAGGGAGAAGCAGATCCTCGCTGAGCAGGGAGCCAATGTGGGATTCGATCCCAGAACCCTGAGCTCATGACCTGAGCTGAAGGCAGATGCTTCACGGACGGACCCCCCCGGGCGCCCTGCGGTTGTATTTTCTAGTGACCATCTTGCAGGTCACTGCGAGCAGGGCAGGGAGAGTCACTCTTGCTCTAGGAAAGGGTGCCAGGACGTCCCAGGGAGCCTGGGAGCAGAAGGGGTGGGTGTCGGCTTGGTCCTTCCTCCTTCCCGTGGATGGACGGATGGTTGGACGGAGCAACCGGCCCCACTCCGCTGCCCCTGCCGGTCGGTGAGCCCCGCCGGCATCTGCTCAGGGGACACTGTGCCTCCCCAGGAGCAACCTGTCCGTCCTCCCGTGTCTCGGAGCTTTGCACAGAGAGGCTCCAGCTGCAGGCGCTGCTCACTGCACGGTCGGCTTTGCATCGGCACGGGCGGCAGGGGACCGGCCAGGGGACCTCCAGGGGGTTTGCTCCTCCAAGGGCAGGAGGCGCCCGGTGAGCCGGAGGAGAGCAGCTCTCGGTACGTTGCTCCCTGACGCAGCGTGTTCTGTTCTCTTCCAGCACTGGCAGCTGCCCCTGGGCCGGAGATTCCGCTCCTTGAAGATGTGGTTTGTTTTTAGGATGTACGGAGTCAAGGGGCTGCAGGCCCACATCCGCAAGGTGACTGTGCGTCCATCACTTCTGGGGGTCACATGGGGACTTCGTAGGAGCTTAGAAATGAAGCAGGGTGTCTGGCTCGGCCAGCTAGCTCGGACTCCCGAGGGTGGGCAGTCGGTGCAGGATGACAGACCTGCACACGCCCGTGGGGACCAGGGCCATCAGGTCCCGGAGGCTGCAGAGCCGATGCCCCCCACAGCCCGTCCTGTTGCCACGTCTGCCCGTGGCGGGTCCAGGCAACAGTGTTGGAGCGGTGGGGAGAACCCAGTACGCTCTGCTCCAAGCACCGCCAGCCCGGGAGGGTCTCCAGGCGGCTGGGGATGGCTAGCTCCTAGCCCCGGGGTGCCCGGTGCGCCCCCGAGCAGCGCACGTGTGTGGCCTTGGACCCTCCAGGTGGGTCCCGGCGACCTGTTTGGCTGAGCGAACCAGGCCTCCGTGACGAGCCTACAGAGGGAGAACCACGTCAGGCCCCACCACCCTGCCTTTTTTTTTTTCTTTTTTAACAATTGAGGAAACTGAGGCCAGAGTATATCCTGGCCCCCCCCCCAAGACCCCCCTTTAGCTGCCTGCAGCAGGCTGCTGGGTCCCAGCGCTTCCCTCCCATGCCGGTGTCTGTCCTCAGCCCCGGCCCCATCTTGATGGACAGAGGTTCTTGGGCTTCGTGGGAGCGGGGGCGCCCGTGGTCTCTGGGGTGAGGGATGAGGCAGGACTGCGCACGTGAGTTCAGGAGAACATGGCCTGGAATACTGTGAGGATTCAGCTCTGGGGAAGGAGGAGAAGGGCTTTAACTCGCCAGATGATTCCAGCTTTAAGCTTAGGGCCCCCTGGGTGTGATCAAGCGGCTTCCTGTGAAAACACTCCACACCCGCCTCTGGGTGGACCCCTCGGCCTCCAGGGGAGGGAGGGGATGCTCAAAGCCGGTCCCTTGGCAGGTGGGGCTCCTCTGGACCCTCCCTGGGGGGGGGGGGTGCACCTGCCAGCACAGTCTCTGCTGCCCTCTAGCGGCCCCAGACCTATTCCTCTGCCCGGGAGCGGCCCTTGAGGGTGGCTTGGGACCCGGCCACACTCGCTCAGGGTCCCCGAGCACAGAGGTGCGGAGCGCGCAGCAGGTGCGCAGGCCACACGGGCTTGTTCTCAGTTCACATCCTATTTGAATCCCCTATGGGGCTCTGTGAACCCCGCAGAGCCAAGTGAGGTGGGGGATTCAGTGAGACGAAGGCTGTGTCGAACGTGACAGGTGCTGTCCTTCTCCTCTGTGGGTGCAAGGGCTGCGGGGGCCGCTCTCTCTGCACAAGCACCTTCACGTCCCTCTTCCCGACCTTCGTTCTGAAGTGCTGACGGGTTGTTTTGGTGGGATTCAAGGGTCCACCGCACAGAAGAAAACGTTAGTTGGGGTTTTTCTGAAGACCCCACAGTCCTCCCGTCGGGGTGGCGAGTGTCATCCTGCCCTGAGTGCGGGCGACGAGCACTCGGCGGAGATGGCCGGGAGCACGTCCCTGAGCTGCAGCCGCGGCCCAGGAAGCCTCTCTAGGTGGCTGAGTCCCAAGCTGCGCGGCCCTGGGGCACTAGGCGGCGGTTCTCCCCTTTGCAGCACGTCCGGCTGGCTCACGAGTTCGAGCGTTTGGTGCAACAGGATCCCCGCTTTGAAATCTGCACGGAAGTCACCCTGGGGCTGGTCTGCTTCCGGCTAAAGGTAGGTTTGTGGCTTTAGTCCCCGCTCCCTTTGACGGGCGGGCGGGAGGGAGGCTCATGCGTCACCTGGGTGCTCAGAGCAGCACGCTGCCTCCCCAGAACCTCAGAAGTCACCAGGCATTTTGCCGCCTGGGGTCCCTGGGTCCAGGCCCTGCTGCCCCTCCTCCACGGAGCTGACACTTCTTGTGTGTGTAGACTTTGGTCCTAGAATGTTCCCCGGTTTCTCCATCCACACGGCTGCCACTGCGATGCTCTGAGCCGTAACCTGTACACAGGCTCACTAACCAGGGGGTCACCCCCAGACCAGCCCCGGCCCCAGCCCCAGCCCCAGCCCCGACCTGCGGACCCCGGCGTCTTCACGGGCCCCTCCGAGTGGCCGGATGTGTGCAGGGGGTTGAGAAACGCTGGTCTGTAGTCCTGCTGCCCTACTCATGAGTGTGTGTGTGTGTGTGTGTGCACGCGGGGTGGGGGGGGGAGCTGGCCCAGAGGGTGGACGGCACAAGCCGTGTCTGCTGGGGATCATGACCACGTTTCTGGAAGGTCCTCGAGAGAGGCTGTGCACACAGGGCCCTTATCAATCTACCTGTGGGAGGGAGGCCGGGGGAGAGCCTGACGCTGGCCGTGCGCGCTGCCACCTGCCTTTTCCTCTGGCTCCATGTTTCCATGCGGGAGGTCAGCAAGGGGAGGAGGGCTAGGCCTGCTGCAGGTCAACGTGCTGTCATCCAAATGTGGCCTCCCGCTGACCCTATCCTCCCCGTCACTGATTCCTGGAGCTCCTAGGGGGTAAGGAGAACCAGGCACAAGAGGGGCGCCTGGGGGGCTCGGCGGTGCAGCACCTGCCTTCAGCTCAGGGCATGACCCCAGGGTCCCGGGATCGAATCCTACATCGGGCTCCCTGCATGGAGCCTGCTTCTCCCTCTGCCTGCGTCTCTACCTCTCTCTGTGTGTCTCTCGTGAATAAATACATAAAATCTTTAAAAAGAGAGAGAGAGAAGCAGGCACAAGAAAGCCTGGACTCTTCAGAGACACTGGGGTGCTGGTGTTCCCACGCAGGGCTCGGTGAGGGGGCCGTGAGCTCCGTGCAGGTGCACGGCGGTGAGACCCCACGTGCAGAAGACGGGGAGGCCTCGGAGCACTGGCTCCCAGCAGCCAGGTCCCCGGGTCCCCAGAGCACGGGCCGCGGCTCAGTCGGCCCCGGTGTTGGCGGCGGGCTTCGGTGCGTTTGCCGGGGAAGAGACGTTTCGTTTTGCTCTGACTCGCCGGTGTTCGCGCAGGACTTTCACTCTTCAGTCACGCACACACCGCACACTGCGTCCATGTAAAGCCCAGGTGGGGGGCGAGGGGCGCTGACCCCTGCGAAGCTGGCATCGCGTGGGGCTCGCCCCCAGACTGCGGACCCGGAGGCTCGCCGGTCGTGTGTGCTCCGTGCGCTCGCCGCGTTCCTACAGCAAAGCGAGCCACAGAAGGGAGACCGTTAGGAGGAGAGTCACTAGGAAGAGGAAACACACCTGCTGAGCTGCGCCGGATTTATCGAACGAAGCCCGCGTGTACAGCGATCCGTGCGGTCCCCGTGGGGTCCGCGGGGGTCAGCTGCACCCGTGTGGGGCTCGGCATTAAGTGTGGGGTCCTGCGGCCACCACCGCGACCTGAGGCCCTCATCGTCCCCCCCACGCCAGCCTCCGTGCCCCTGACCTGCCCGACCCCATCTGTCCATGCGGCGCGGCGAGTCCCCCCCGACCCCGTGCCAGAGCCCGGGGTGCCCAGTGGCCAGCAGAGTTCCCTTCTGTGCAGGTCGGCCGGGGGCTTCCGTGCCACCAACCCCGTGTCTTCTCAAGAAAGCACATCGAGGCACGCGGGCCGTGTTCCTGCTTCCCTGTGCGCCTGCCGGTCCCCGTCTCCCGTGCTGTCCTGCTCCAGGGGGACTTCTGTCCTCTGCACCCCCCGGGGCTTCAGATGCACACTGGGCTCCCCCTCCCTCCCCGTCCTCCCCGTCATCCCCTCCCTACCCCTCCCCTTCTCTCCGACTGTTTTCTCTGCTTGGCTTCTTCCTCCACTTAATAGAAGACATACCTCGCCTCACCCACTTGAAAACGGCAGGCACATTTTCCCTAAATAATGTGTTTTTGATGTCTCCACTGTACGCCTTACGCCTGTTTGCTCTGGCCTGGGTCTTCCTGGTAAAGTGCATGTGTTGTTCCTTCCCTAGCATCATCCTCGGGCAGGACAGGCTGTGTCTAGACCTGGCCTAGGTCCTGCACTGGGCCCCGTAGGCGCCCCACGGAGGCCCGCAGCCGGCGGTGGGGAGGGTCTGCTAGGCTCATGGGTGGCCCCGGCATCAGCTAGTGTGCGACTGAGGGGAGCCGGACCATTCTTCGCCCTCTGTTCTCCCTGCTTCTCGACTCTCAAGACAGAACGAGAAGGCAAATGCATGAGCCCCGTGAGGGCCACAGAGCAGGGAGGCAAGGCCCCACTCCCATCCCCCTTCACGTGTGATGATGAGATGGGGGAGGCACCTCCTGGAAGCAGAAGAGCTCTGGGGCAGGGGAGGCAGGTGCATGAGAGCAGCGGTGCCCTGCAGGGTGCCCACCCTGGTTCTCTGGGCTGCTCCTTGTCCCTGGGGGGACCCTCGGTGCCACAGTTCATGGGCGGCTTGCCCAGGTTCGAGGTTGGCTGTGCTTCCTGTCTCTTCTCTCTGTTTGGGAGCGATCCTGGCGGCGGCTGCCTCCAGAGCCCCAGTTGGGTCGCTGAAGCGCATCAGCTTGTAGATCACGTGCCTAGGGAGCTCCATTTTCCTTACAAATCCTGGCCCGGGGAAGGGTCATCCTTGGGCAGTCATTGGACCGTGGAGAGCCCGTAGGGCGAGACTGTGGTCTCCCACGGCCACGTAACTCACTTAGCTGAATTCCTCACCCTGGGAAATGAAAGGCAAGTGGTAAGGCGGCCCATCGTCTAGCGGACGTGCGGCAGCGTCGCCAGATGCCAGCCGTCCTCGGAGGCCAGGCGAGGTCGGAGTCCTTGGGACCGTCTCTCCGTCTCTGCAGGGTTCCAACAGGCTGAACGAGGAGCTCCTGGAAAGAATCAACGGCGCCAAAAAAATCCACCTGGTTCCCTGTCACCTCAGAGACAAGTTCGTGCTGCGCTTTGCCATCTGCGCCCGCACCGTGGAATCTGCCCACGTGCAGCTGGCCTGGGAGCACATCACTCAGCTGGCCACCAGCCTCCTGGCCACCCCCAGGGACTAGAGCCCGGCTGAGGTATGCTGTCCCCGGCCCTGTCCTCGTCTCTGCCCCCAATCTGCCCCCGGCGCTGCCTCCATGGCTGCCTGGGCCGGGGTTTCCACCCAGGGAGGTAGGACCCACGTGCTGTCATGATCTTTTAGGAACTTAGACACGTTTTTACTTTGTCTTCTTTTTTCTTTTTTTAAGATTTTATTATTTGAGGGGGGGAGAGAGAGCGAAAAAGCACGAGCACTAGCAGCAGCAGAGGGAGAAGCAGACCGCCCCCCCCCCCCGCTCCCCACCCATTGAGCAGGGAGCCTGATGCAGGACTCGATCTCAGGACCCTGGTCATGACCTGAGATTATCAGATCAAATGTACGCGGTCATAATTCCGAGGGAAAGGAGGAATTCTCCCCATTTCATGGGGCACAGAATCCAGCTGACACTGATAAAATGTGTCCAAGGGAGGCCAGCTTGGCCACCAACCTTGTCTCTGACGCTTCACATGCATCTACGAGGCACGGATCCATCCAGCTCGGTGGAGGAGGAAGGGCACGTTCTCTCTCTCTGCATTCTAGCGAGATGCATCCCAAATACCAATTCTTTCATTTCTTAGGGGGGGTGGGTGTAGCCATATGTTCATGTGTATTTTTTTCCGCTGTAGAGCTCAAACGTTGAAAAGAAGCGGTACCTGACATCATGGAACGAGAAGACAGTCAGCGTTGTGGCTCCGGGGACCCACGCCCGCCCGCGGCGTCACGCTTCTCCCTGCGACGTTCTCCTGGAGCTCGTGCTCATGTGTGCTCACTCTCTTACCAATGAAGAAACATTACTTGCTGTCTGAAAACTTAATTAATCCCAGTGCATGTAACTTTTATTCATTATTCACTCATGACTTTTGTTGATTAAGAAATCATGCTCTCGATGTCATCGGTGGGGGGAGAGGTTTACTGAAATGTTTTCCAGGATATTCTAGGACTGTGGGACTTGAGATTATACCTGTGGTCTTTCCATTGTTCTCTCATGTGGCTCAATGCTTAATAAATAATTTGAAGCGCAGCAGTCACTGTGCTTGGTGAGCATCCTTCCGTTCTAGGTTGTGCCCAATGGGTGGCTGCGAGGCGGACTTAGCCTTTCAGAACAGCCGAAGATATGGCATCCTTGGATATTTTAAAGATTATTTTATGTATTCATCTGAGACAGAGAGCAAGAGAGAGAGCACAAGTAGGGGGAGCAGGAGAGGGAGACACAGGCGCCTCACTGAGCAGGGAGCCCGACGTGGGCCTCGATCCCAGGACCCCGAGATCATGACCTAAGCTGAAGGCAGAGACTTAACCAGAGCCACCCAGGTGCCCCCATCCTTGGATACTTTAAAATGTCAATCCCTGCGCCCACAAGTGTTTGTGGAGTGCCTGGTATCTGTCAGGGACTGTCCTAGGTGGTTAGCAACATCACCTAGATGTTGAGTTTTACCTAGAGATGACGCCAACTCTTGAAGAAATAAACTCAGAACCAGGACACAACCACGGACCGAGTTCTACTGGTGTGATGGGAAAGACTGACTTTTGGGGCCTTGGTCTCCTCATCCCAGGACCAGTAATCGGTCCATCTGTCCTCTGGCCTTGGGACTGACAAACCACAGGAGTGCTCTTGTGAACATAGATACTGATAAGACGCAGTATTTCCTCAAATAGCCCATTTTTGTTTGAAATGACTTTTGCTGGTGGAAACATACTTGAATTTTCATCCCCAGATGAGTTCTTGTCCTTTAGAGACCGTTTAACTGTTGAAAGCAAAGCACTCTCAGAAAAGGTCCTCGGGCTATTGATACGTCTATTGGAATTTCAAAGACCTCTGATTGCTAACTGTAATGAAATTATCTGTTTTTCCGGAATCTGGAAGTATATCAGATGCCTCGTAGTTCCCCGTCTTACACATAAGGCCGTTCGTTCTCGCCCATCAGTAAACCAGACCCACCGTCCATCAAGGCACGAGGACGTGGATGTGGCACTGGGACCACTGGGACCTCATGATAAGGGCTGTTGAGCCCTCAGGTCATTGAGTTGAGGCCGAGGTGTCTCTGTTCTGCAATGAGATGGTTTGCACCTGAGTGTGCTCTTGAGCTAAGATTGCTGCAGGGTCTCCAAAAGGAGCCTCCAAAGTCACCGATGCCAGCTCCCGGCTTTCGTGGAGCTGCCCACCCGGCCCCATCCATAAGCATACTTAGGGTTGATGACGGTGGACTGAGTCCCAGGCCGGAGCCTGGACAGCAGGTGACAACAGGGCTGCTGCTGGGAGCTGTGCACAGACAGGAAGCCAGCTGAGTGGCGGAGGGGCTCCCCTCTCTGCGCCTGGCTGGGTCTTTCTGGTGGAGATTCTCAGACATCCGCTTAAACGGAGGCCAGCAGCGATGAAAGCTGGTCTGACTTGCGGCCCGTCTCTAGGTAAAGCAGCGCAGTTCACCCCACCTCCCGATCTCTTAAGGCATCTCTGAGACAGAGCAATCAGGCCGCAACCCACCTCGCCTGCAAACAGCAAGAAGCCCTGCCTCCCGGCGTTTTCAACACGCACGTGCATGTGATCAATGCGAGGCACCGTTATCAATATTTTTGAAATATTAACTTTATGCTTCTTTTAAAATTCTCAGTGTTTACTCCCATTTTACAGATGAGAAAATAGGGTTTGTCAAGGGGATTTTTCAAGAGGTCTACTGACTTGTCCCAAGGTCGCGCTGCCAACTGGTGACTGAGCTAGGACTGGAACCCAGGCAGTCTGGCTCTAGAATCCCCCCTCTTGCCCACTAGCCGAGCAGCCAAATACGCTGTCTGCTCTTGGGGGTGAGCCGTTTGTCACAATAAGTGGCAGTGAGGCCATTCATTCCCTTCTGGGGGAAAAAAAAAACATTTTCGCCTCCCCCGTTGAGTCTTGGCTCCTGGCCCCAAGACAGTGTACAAAGGTCTGGATTACTCAGGCTTACTTTGGACCGACGCATGGCATCTTCATGTAAATGTATATTCCGTTTGGTGTCATGATGGGTCATAGGCCACTGCTGGCACCGTAAGTCCGCGCAAATCCTGTCGCCTTCCGGCATCTGATAACGGCACCTGCTGCTCCGTGTCAGAAAGATCCTTGATGGATGTGGATGTGTCCAGATCCTGAAACCCACACCGTTTGGAGTCTTAACACCTCTGCCACCAAGTGAGATGCTCTCCCTCCTGGTACCAAACAGTGGTGTCCCTTCCAACACTCCTTCTCTAGCTCTCTGACGTTACGTAACTGGAGTTAGGGTCAGATCCCGCAGTTAAGGGCTCAGGACCACAAGCCGCCCTCCGCCCGATGCCACTCGCAATCCCTGGCCTCCCCGACTTCTGACAGACCGGTCCCCATGAACCCCTCCTGAGGTTCAAGGCTTTGCTAGAAGATCCCACAGACTCAAGACACCATGTTACTTACCTTTTGCACTTTGTTCTAAAGGCTACACCTCAGCACCAACCAGCCCAGCCGGAAGAGCTGAGCAGGGCCAGGAATGCGGGTGGAGGGGGGAGGGGGTGGAGCTTCCACACCCTGCTCTCCTGGCACCTCCACGTGGTCACCAGCTTGGAAACTCTCCAAACTCTGCCGTTTAGGGGTTTTTATGGTGGATCCATTACGTGGGCATGGTTGATTAAATCACCATAAGATGAGCTCCATCTCTGGCCCCCCTCCCCTCCCCGGAAGTCAGGCGGCGGGACTGGAAGTCACAACCCTCTAATCACACGTTGGTCTTCTTGGTATCCAGCCCCCATCCTGTTTCTAGCTAGGGGCCGGCCAAGAGTCACCCCGCTCCGGAACAGAAGAGGCTCCTGTCACCCACACATTCCAAGGGGTCTCAGAGCTCCGTGTCAGGTATCACGGACCAAACCGAGACTGTATCGGTCTTACTGTATTACACTAGGAAAGCCCCCTGGAATCATACGCCTCTTTTCCAAAATGTGACAAATAGCAAAGCTTCCTGGAACCGAAGACGCTCACTCAGGCTGACTACCTGGCATTACTGGAAGGAGCCTGTGTAGACACTTGGGAGAGAAGGAACAGGTGTTCCCTCGATCATCATAAGGGGAGAAGACGCGGAGGGAAGGCAGGTTGGGACCATGACTTCATCCCTGAGCCCCCGACTCACGGGTCCCATAGACTCAGTACATGAGAAACCAGGGATCCTTTCCGCGGAAAGCCTGTGTCTGAGAGCAGGGGTGGAGACTGCCCGATGGCCCCTTGATCTAAGGATGGTTTTATTGCTTTTCTGAATCATGTAAATCCCAAGGATCACACACTAGAAATTATTCTGCCTTTTCTTTTTTACTGCATTTGATACCAAGATCTTTTTCCTCTGCGCCGCTGTGTGGCCTCCTATCACCTCCTATCATGTCGTAAATAATAGAGAATTCAGAAAGACTGTGAGCATAGGTCGCTTGTGTAAAGGGGATCAATCTGGAGCTACTAGTTTAGAGACCCTTGTGTGTTTCTTCCCTAAGCAGAGATGTGACACGGACGGTCGAGGAAGGGAGACGGGGGAGAAGCAGAGTGGGCTCACGGGTGGGAGACCACCTGGGTCCAAGAGCATCCAAAATGCAGACCCCAGACCTCACCATCGATGGCAATGGCCCCCGGGTGCCATCCGAGAGAAATCAGGTCACGTGAGGAGGTTTATGGATGGAAGGCTGGGGGGAGGGGACTCAGAGGACTTGGTGCCTCTTCAAATGTTCCCTCCCTTTTGCAGGAAGAGTCTCTCTGCCTCCAAACAGTAGCACCGGGGAGGCAGGTTTTGCTTCAGCGAGGGGAGCTCAAATGACGGGCTGGGAGTGAACAGAATGTGCCTTCTCGCAGGGCAGTGAGGGCTCCATCCCTGCGGCCTTCGGGGAGCCGCACAAGCCGAGGGCTGGCTTGACGGGATGGAAAACCCGACAGCCACTGAACTCCCTCCTGTGTCCGAGACTCGAGAGTCTGAAAACTAGGGAAGCTGGGCCGCCTCGTCGGGGAGCACAGAAATCGGAAGCACTGGCCCAGGACGGCTTCCTCCTCGGTGGCAAACTCCAGCCGGGTGCTCTGGGCTACTCTGCTCCAAATGCCCGTCAGCGATCGACTCCTCAAGAGCCCCGGACATCGCTGGAGTGCAGCGGGGCTGGGGTT
The DNA here is from genome assembly GCF_048418805.1 of Vulpes vulpes. Lineage (NCBI taxonomy): Eukaryota > Metazoa > Chordata > Mammalia > Carnivora > Canidae > Vulpes > Vulpes vulpes. The sequence goes on from NC_132784.1 coordinate 138,688,929, forward strand.
TGAACTGAAGAAAGCTGACTGGGGGTGGGGGGGGGCCGTGTTCTTGATTACGCCGCCGCCCCGCCCCTAGGCCGTCGGAGTACGATCTAGTGCTTTCCTGGGGTTTTCGGAACATAGCACCATAAACTAGGAGACTTCAGACAATAGAAATTTAGTCTCTTGGGGTGCTGGAGGCCAGGATCTTGAAATGAAGGCAGAGCCACACTGCCCCCCCACAGCCTCCAGGGGAGGGTCCCTCCTCGCCTCTCCAGCTTTGGGTGGCCCCAGGTGCTCCCTGGCTTATGGGCGCATGTCGTACCCATCTCTGCCTCTCCTCCGCGCCCCTCTTTTTCATAGCACATTGGCTTAAGGCCCACCCAATGCACTGTGGCCTCGTCTTAACTCGACTGCCTCTGCAAAGGCCCTATACCCCAAAACCATCACATTCCCTGATACCGAAGGTTAGCACCTCACTTTTGGGAACACGGTTCAACCCACCACCTATGTGGTATCAGATTAGAAGCACCTGCAAGTGCTGACTCAGGCTTGCGGTGATGTTCCGGAAGAAAATGACCAAAGCAGACTGCTCCCCCCTGCTCTGTCTGCCCCATTTCCATTGACCGCAGGATCCTCCCCACTGTCCCTGTGACTCGCTCAGCGCCGTGATGGGCACAGATACTGCTTGTCACAGAGCCAGGAGCCACGCCTTGAAGGCAGCCACGATCCAGCCACCCTCCAGCCGATCCAGCCACCCTCCAGCCGAGCCCAGTGTGGATCTGCCTGTTTCATCGGACTCCTGTCCGCCTGCTTCCTGAGCTCCTCAGACCATCCGCCTGCCCCCTTCCGCTCCCCACCCAGCTCCCCCCAGCTCCCCCGACCCCGACAAACACCTCTCCTTTTAACTTGCAGAAAGTCACTTTCCTGGCACACAGGGATGCACGTTATTCGGGGCCACAGTCTCTCTCTGCTCACAAACAAATGAGATCCCTTATTTCCCTTTCACAGATGAGGAGGCTCCGTGCAGGGAGGGTACTGAAGGGCCTTACACTTCTGCCCATTTCAGGAAGATGGAAACTGCTGGGTTGGGAGGAGCGCTTGTTTCAAAGGCACTAGAGTGAAGTGGCAATGCTTGTGTCACTTGTTGAAAAACAGCTCTGGAGACCATAAATGTAATTCAGTATTTGAATGACAACCTCTTACAAGGGTAGCGCAGTGGTTTCTGTAAATTCTCCAAACGCTACCCTTAAAACATTAGCGATCAAAGTCACTGGGGCACCGGGGCGGCTCAGCAGTGGAGCATCTGCCTCGGCTCAGGTCGTGACCCCGGGGTCCCGGGATCGAGTCCTGCATCGGGCTCCCTGCGTGGAGCCTGCTTCTCCCTCTGCCTGTGTCTCTGCCTCTTTCTCTGTTTGTCTCATGAATAAGTAAATAAAGTCTATTTTTAAAAAAAGTCACCAAACATTGCCAATCACCCTAACAGTATACGGGATTTCTAAATATCCAAGTAGAAAAACAGCTGGTAAGCGCACAACTGAATCAGCCTGGGGGCAACAGTCTTCGTTTTATTTTTACTCTCTGTATTTCGAGTAATCATGATAATCAGAAAATCAGCTAATAAATATGAAGGATCAGAATAAAGAGTCTCTCATCACTGTGTAAGCCGAGAAATGGACCCTGCGCTGTGATGACTGTGGTCCCGCCCTCGGAAGACACACCCCGGCCGGTTCCCTCCATTTCCCGCGCCCTCCCCGCAGTGCAGGGACCGAGGCCCGGGCCGAGGAGGGGGCAGGAGGCCGCGTGCTCGTGCTCGGGGTGAGGGTCTGGCCCGGTCTGGGTCCTGCTGCCTTCAGCGGGGCGGCGCGAGGCTGCGCTCCGGGGGCTCCGGGGGCTCCGGGGCCGGGCGGGGCGGGGCAGGCCCGAGCACCCGAGCACCCGAGCACCCGAGCACCCGAGCACCCGAGCACCCGAGCACCCGAGCACCCGAGCACCCGAGCACCCCGCACTGTCTCCGAAGTCCGCTTCCCGGGCTGGGAGCAGGACCCGCTCCCCCAAGCGGCGCTGCGGCCTCCGCGGCGACCCCCACACCCGGTCCAGGGCAGTGAGCGGCGCTCGCCAGGCCTCCCTCCCGGGCAGCGTCCTAGGGCCGCGGGGGGGGCGGGGGTGCCGGCCTGGGGACGCAGGGGAGGGGGGCGGAGGGGAGGGGGGAGGGGGAGGGGGCGGAGGGCGCGGGGGGTGCACGGCCGCGGGCTCGGGCCCCCCCTGGCTCCCCGCGCCCTTAGGGGCCCTGCGCGCGCCGCCCCCTGCACCCCCCCCGGCCGCCGGGCGGAACCGCCTCCCCCCCAGCCTCTCACCTGCGCGCCACCCTCAGCGCCGCCCAGCAGGTACTTCGGGGCGCGCGAACCCGAGGCCCCGGGGTCCCCTCCCGGGGAGCCGTCCTGGCTGGCCACGGGGCGGGCCTGCGTCGGGACCCCCGTCCTCCGCCTCCGCCCCCCGGGACCCCCTGTGCCCCCCTGACCCCCCCGCGCCCAGACCTCCCCGCCAGGCCGCAGCCCCGCCCCGCGCCCCCGCCCCCTCCCGGCCCTCTGTCCCCGCCTCCCCGCCAAGCCCCGTGCCCCCGCGTGTCCCAGTGTCCCGCGCGCTCTCGCCGCGTCGCCCTCGGCCACCAGCCTCGCGAGCCCCGGGCTGACCCCCGCGCGGCCGCGGCCCGGCCCCGCCCCCGCAGCCCCCGGCCCCGCCCCCGGCCCCGCCCCCGGCCCCGCCCCCGCAGCCTCCGGGCCCCGCCCCCGCGCGTCCCACGCACACACGCACGGCGCGGGCCCGAGCACGCCGGCAGCGCGCATGCGCACATCGGGCCCCGCGCTTTTCGGAGGCTGCAGGTCGGCAGGGCGGCGGGGCTGGGCGCGGGGCGCGGGCGCGGGCGCGGGGCGGGGGGCGCCGAGGGCACAGGACGGGGCGGGGCGGCGAGCGGATGGGGACGCGGGGCTGTCCAGGCGGGCTCCCGGCGCCCGCGGTTTGCGGAGGGTCCCTGGGGCGGGGCGCCCACTGCGGGGCGGGAGCCGGTGACCTGGGGCACGGGGACGCCCTCCCGGGGCTGCGGTGACCTCGGGCCGTGGTGACCTAGGGGCTGCGGTGACCTGGGGGCTGCAGTGGCCTGGGGGCTGCGGTGACCTGGGGGCTGCAGTGACCTGGGGGCCACGGTGACCTGGGGGCTGCAGTGACCTGGGGGCCACGGTGACCTGGGGGCCGCAGTGACCTGGGGGCCGCCGTGACCTCGGGCCGCGGTGACCTGGGGGCCACGGTGACCTGGGGGCTGCAGTGACCTGGGGGCCACGGTGACCTGGGGGCCGCAGTGACCTGGGGGCCGCCGTGACCTCGGGCCGCGGTGACCTGGGGGCCGCAGTGACCTGGGGGCCGCCGTGACCTCGGGCCGCGGTGACCTGGGGGCTGCAGTGACCTGGGGGCCGCCGTGACCTCGGGCCGCGGTGACCTGGGGGCCGCGGTGACCTGGGGCTGCAGTGACCTCGGGCTGCGGTGACCTAGGGGCCACGGTGGCCTGGGGCTGCAGTGACCTGGGGGCTGCAGTGGCCTGGGGGCCACGGTGACCTGGGGGCTGCGGTGACCTGGGGGCCGCAGTGACCTGGGGGCCACGGTGACCTAGGGGCTGCAGTGACCTGGGGGCCGCCGTGACCTCGGGCCGCGGTGACCTGGGGGCCGCGGTGACCTGGGGGCCGCCGTGACCTCGGGCCGCGGTGACCTGGGGGCCGCAGTGACCTGGGGGCCGCCGTGACCTCGGGCCGCGGTGACCTGGGGGCCACGGTGACCTGGGGGCTGCAGTGACCTGGGGGCCACGGTGACCTGGGGGCCGCAGTGACCTGGGGGCCGCAGTGACCTGGGGGCCGCCGTGACCTCGGGCCGCGGTGACCTGGGGGCCGCGGTGACCTGGGGGCCGCCGTGACCTCGGGCCGCGGTGACCTGGGGGCTGCAGTGACCTGGGGGCCGCCGTGACCTCGGGCCGCGGTGACCTGGGGGCCGCGGTGACCTGGGGCTGCAGTGACCTCGGGCTGCAGTGACCTAGGGGCCACGGTGGCCTGGGGCTGCAGTGACCTGGGGGCTGCAGTGGCCTGGGGGCCACGGTGACCTGGGGGCCGCGGTGACCTGGGGGCCGCAGTGACCTGGGGGCCACGGTGACCTGGGGGCTGCAGTGACCTGGGGGCCGCCGTGACCTCGGGCCGCGGTGACCTGGGGGCCGCGGTGACCTGGGGCACGGGGACGCTCTCCGCGGGGCCGCGGGGCAGGTGTTGGGCTGCTGGTGCGCACATGGGGGGGGCAGACGAGTCGGCAGGAAGTAGACGGCAGGTGCACTTCCAAGGAAAGGGTGAAGGTGGAAAGGAAAGGAGGGTGGCGGAGAGCTGAGCCTGGGGGGTGTCCCAGCATCGCGGGGGAGGGGGTGGGGTAGGGGGAGGGAGGAGGAGGAGGGCCTTCCTCCCCATGAGGAAGGTGGTGCCTGCTTCCAGGTCACCTCCCAGTTCCTGGGTTCCAGGACTGCCCCCGAGAGTCTTAGAAGCTAACATGGTGGAGCGGAAAGGAGGGCGAACGGTTGTCAGAAGTCAGGTGTACTTTTGACTCGTTTCTTTTTTATGTTTATTTTTTAAATTCATTTATTCATGAGAGACACAGAGAGAGGCAGAGACCCAGGCAGAGGGAGAAGCAGGCTCCATGCGGGGAGCCGGACCTGGGACTCGATCTCCGGACCCTGGGGTAACATCCTGGGTTGAAGGCAGGCGCTAAACCGCTGAGCTCCCCAGGCTGCCCCTTTGACTCGTGTAATTCAGCTTTATCACTTAAAGCAAAGGAGAACCTTCCTGGGCCCTTCGTTTTTTGTCTCCTTATGGGAGGCACGGCTATATTACACATGTACTAAAAGAACTTACAGATTGCTGATTCACAGGCAATTTGGGAGGTAGATTTTATTTTATTTTATTTTATTTTATTTTATTTTATTTATTTTATTTTATTATTCATTTTAAAATATTTCATTCATTTATTCATGAGAGACACAGAGACAGAGAGAGAGGCAGAGACACAGGCAGAAGGAGAAGCAGGCTCCCTGCAGGGAGCCCGATGTGGGACTTGATCCTGGGTCTCCAGGATCACGCCCTTGGTGGAAGGTGACGCTAACCACTGAGCCACTGGGCTGCCCAGGAGGTAGATCTTAAAGTACACGAGTTCTTGGTTTCTGCAACATCCTTTATCACAGTACTCCCAGGAAACTTGGGACATTTTCTTACGCATCCTTTTGTGGATCAAGAGGTACAGTCCATACATCCAGCAATATGATCACAATCACCTAAAATTCTGGTAAAATAATTCAATGTAATGTAAGGAAGCTTATAAAAAGAAGTTGAGAGAAGGACCCTAAACTAAAAGCACCATGGTAGCAGACTGTTGAGACCTAGTGTTTATACTTGGGCAGATTTGTTTTCATGTTTCATTCATAATGACAGTTTCATTTTTTAAAAGATTTTATTTATTTATTCATAAGAGACAGGCAGAGACACAGGGGGAAAAGCAGGTCCCGTGCGGGGGGCAGGATGCAGGACTCGATCCCAGAACCCTGGGGTCACGCCCTGAGCTGAAGGCAACCGCTGAGCCACCCAGGTGTCCCAGTTTCACTTTTTAATACTTCACGTGACACTGGAAAATCGTGAAATTGTGGGGCATCCTGTTTTCAGTGCTGCTTGATGAGTAAGCCCTTGAAAACATCACCTGTACGGTGGTCGCTGATGTTCATGATCCCCGCCCTGTGGCCTTTGCTGGCAGCACCCAGGAGGGTCTCGTGCATGCCCACAGTCTGGATTGTGTGAACGGGCAAGTGTGAGATCTGGCGCTGCTGCTTGTTGGCTCCGTGACCTCCGGGGAACTCTCAGCCTTGGTTCGTACGTTTGTGTAACAGGCCCGAGAATGGTACTTTCCACAGTGTGTTCGTGCTCATTGTTTGACTCGATCCTTAATGGTGATTTCTCTCACTTTGCAGATCAAACTGAGGGCCCGGTGCTAGCGGCTTGGCTGACGTCATTCGTCTGGTTCTTCTGAGACGGAGCTGAAACCCCAGGCTTGGTGTGTTGCTGATTAATTTGAAACCCTTTCCATCTAAACCTTACGCATGTTTTCTGCACGTGCAGGGAAAATGACATAACTAAAACCATTCGCCCCATCACAAAGCATTACTAATCGAGTCTCTGTCTTGAATGCTTGAGCTCGGTGATTATCTAGCCTTTCCCTTAGAAGTGCTCCGTCCTTCCACACGAGAAGTCTAGCACGCCTCCCTGCCGACGAGCAGAGGTACGAGAAGCACGCTCACAGTATCGCGTCTTTGTTTTAAATTCTTCTTGCTCCTGATGTTTTCATTTTTGTCGTTTGTCAGAGCACCTCCGGCATGCAGGCTTCCAGCAGCGGGTCCGTGCACCTGAGCGAGTGGCAGAAGAATTACTTTGCAATTACATCTGGCACGTGTACCGCAGGACAGAAGGCGGACGCGTACCGGGCACAGATATTACGCATTCAGTATGCATGGGCAAACGCCGAGATGTCCCCGGCCTGCGCCACCAGCCTGTTCAGAAGATACGCAGAGAGATATTCTGCAGTTATTGATTCTGACAATGTTGAGACTGGCTTGAATAACTACGCGGAAAGCATTTTAACCTTAGCAAGGTCTCAGCAAACCGACAGTGACAGGTGGCAGTCTGGATTGTCAATAAATAATGTTTTCAAAATGAGTAATGTGCAGGAGATGATGCAAGCTGGCAAGAAATCCAGAGACTCTCTGTTGGCACCTGCTGATGCATCGGTTGTCATCCATCAAGAGGCTGTTGTCCTCGATCCCCCTAAATTGAGTGTGTGTGGGGGTTCTGGGGAGGGCCGCCCGTTAACTAACTCAGCGCATGATACCACCAGGACCCTGGACATCCCAGAGGACAGCCCTCCAAAGTGCCCTCAGAGTGCCCTGCCGCCTGCGCTGCCCAACACCGGTAAGACCTGTCCCACGTCCTTAACACCACTGGGTGACTTTGCCACCGCAAAGATCCACGCCACTCCGTTATTTGGAAACGTCCGGAAGCACAGTAACAGCTCTCCGAAAGCCAACGTAGGACTAAATGTGTTCTCGTCTAATCAGTCTTGTTTGCCTTCCATCTGCGAAGGTCCACGGGAGAGGAGAGCTTTTTATGGTTCTGGCACCATTGATGCCCTTTCTGCCCCAATGGTGAATAAGGCTTTCAGTAAAACGGGAGATAACGGCCAAAGAGAAGAGGGTAGCTTGCCTACTTTTAAGACTGCAAAAGAACAATTATGGGTGGATCAGCAAAAGAAGTACCAGCAAGCCCAGCGAGCATCCGGGTCCTCGTACGGCGGCGTGAAGAAGTCTCTGGGAGCCAGCAGGTCCCGAGGGATATTTGGGAAGTTTGTTCCTCCTCTCCCTAAGCAAGATGGGGGAGATCAGAATGGGGGAGTGCAGTATAAGCCGTACAGCCCGGGACCCGCAGAGCCGGCACATCCCGTTGATGAGCGTCTGAAGAACTTGGAGCCAAAGATGATTGAACTTATCATGAATGAGATCATGGATCACGGCCCGCCAGTCAACTGGGAAGATATCGCAGGAGTAGAATTTGCCAAAGCCACGATAAAGGAGATAGTCGTGTGGCCCATGATGAGGCCAGACATCTTTACTGGCCTGCGAGGACCCCCTAAAGGAATTCTGCTCTTTGGGCCCCCCGGGACCGGGAAGACTCTGATTGGCAAGTGCATCGCGAGCCAGTCTGGGGCGACGTTCTTCAGTATCTCCGCTTCTTCTTTGACTTCTAAATGGGTGGGTGAGGGGGAGAAAATGGTCCGTGCACTGTTTGCTGTGGCAAGGTGTCAGCAGCCAGCTGTCATATTCATTGATGAAATCGATTCCCTGTTGTCTCAACGAGGAGATGGCGAGCACGAATCTTCTAGAAGGATAAAAACCGAATTCCTAGTTCAGTTAGATGGAGCAACCACGTCCTCTGAAGATCGTATTCTAGTGGTGGGAGCGACCAATCGGCCCCAAGAAATTGATGAGGCCGCCCGGAGAAGGCTGGTGAAAAGGCTTTATATTCCCCTCCCGGAAGCTTCGGCCAGGAGACAGATCGTGATTAACCTGATGTCCAAGGAGCAGTGCTGCCTCAGTGAGGAGGAAATCGCACTGGTTGTACGTCAGTCCGACGGGTTCTCGGGAGCCGACATGACACAGCTTTGCAGAGAGGCGTCTCTCGGGCCTATTCGCAGCCTGCAGACTGCTGACATCGCCACCATAGCTCCCGAGCAAGTTCGACCCATAGCTTATGTGGACTTTGAGAACGCGTTTAGAACCGTGCGGCCTAGTGTGTCTCCTAAAGACCTAGAGCTTTACGAGAACTGGAACAGGACTTTTGGCTGTGGGAAGTAAAGGGACACACGGGACACTTGAAATTTAGAGATGGCATCTTTGGGACGCAGCCTCTCCCGCTTTTTTAGCCTGGGAAACTGGGAATTTATTAGTCGTGCTTTTAGTGTCTATTTTGAATTCTACACCTCAAATAGAATAGCGTAACAGGAGCTCAGATTTTACAGTCGATTGACTTAGCCTGTGTGGATGGAAGCTTTAGTGTTCGTCCAGATGTTCCCTGATTGCGAGCCTCTTTGTACAAAATGTGAAGGAACGTTTTCTTTGGTTTCAAAGTGGTCTTTCTTTTCAAGATGTACAATATGATGAATAGTGAGCTCAGGTTGAAACCAGAAAATCTCCTGTGTGCGTGAGGTGGCATCTGATGGGCACACGTCTTCCGTTGAAGACAAGGTGTCTCCTGAAGCCCACGTAACCCTTCGTGTTGGCCGGTGTCGTGGTGTATGTGGGACGCAGCTTTGCTCACTGCTGTTGAGTAGGTCTCAGATCTCCCCAGACCCTGGGATCAAAGTGCCAGTGTTTTGTTCTGGTTGTGACCGCTTCAGAGGTAGCCGGGCGCAGTCTAATAATCAGAGACGTAGCCGCAGAATCAGAGGGTGAAGAATGCCGTGTTTTTGCAGGGAGTAGGTGATGTTGGAAATTAATACGTTATTTGACCATACTTCACAGCCCGTGGCATCGGTCTCTCAAAAATAAACGTTTTCAGATTTTTATAAGGACCATTTTATTTTATAAGGTAATGGATGTCCATTGTAGAAATATTGGGGAATAGAAATGAACAGCAAGAAGAGAGTAAAAACCACCGTCATCCCTCCACTTTGGGGAACACAGTGGCATTTCTTCCAGGGGTTTTGCACAGGACCGAGGCTGCACTGCGTTCCCCTTTGTAGCCTGCGTTTTTCTTTCTGTCCTCATCACGTTCCTTGTGACCGTGCTCTTTGACAACATCTTCCCTTAGGATCCCGTCGTGCAGATGGACTATAATGAGCCACTCCTCTCCTGGGAGCATTTAGCACATTTAGCATGTTCAGCTTTTCTTCATTGTACACAAAAACACGTTGAATGCCTTAGTGATTGTTTAAGAAAATAAATACACATTTCTTGAGTAAAATTCTTGCATTAAAGATCATGCACAATTTTTGTTTTTGTTTTTTTTCATGCACAATTTTAAGGCCTTTGGCCTGAATTGTCCCCTGGCAAAGTCGAGCGCGTATAGAATTCCCATCACGCTGAGCCACGGGTCCAGACGGCGGTCCAGGTGCTGAGAGCAGGGCGGTGAACAGCACAGCTGGGTCTTCCGTAGGCGACATTCAAGGCCTAAGGTTTTCTCTTGACTGTGCTATCGGAGACCAGGAATTTGGTACTTTTAATAGGGGAGTTTAGACTGTTGTTTTAATTTTTATTCTTGGCTCGCTTTTTTTTTTTTTTTTTTTTTTTGTGCTCCTTTAAAAGCTTTGTTTATACAACTGTCCTTTTTTTTAAAAAAAAGATTATTTATTCATGATAGACATAGAGAGGCAGAGACACAGGCAGAGGGAGAAGCAGGCTCCATGCAGGGAGCCCGATGTGGGACTCGATCCCGGGACTCCAGGATCGTGCCCTGGGCGGAAGGCAGGCACCAAACCGCTGAGCCACCCAGGGATCCCCACAACTGTCCATTTTTCCCTTTGAAACATGTCATTGTCTTATTAGAATTTGGATGTTAAACTTGTCTCTAGTTTTTTAGTCAAATCTTAAAGTCATAAAGCATTTCACACATTCTTTGTGTCATTTCATTTCTGCGTAAAGAGCATTTCTACAGGAAGCCTTGGATTCCTAGGTATTGCCGCCCCGGAATTTCTGCGATTGCTTCCCCGACACTAGCTCTCTTCCACGTCACGCACGCCTTGCCTGCTGCGGTCACGGCAGCTGACCAGATCGTCAGCAATTGCCCGGGAGCTGTTTGTGTCTTACCCTGTAGCTTGGGCTCCGTGGTTACTGAGGGTTTTTCTCTGGGCAGCCGCTCCTGCCGGCCCCAACACCCCACTCCGTGGGTCACCAGCCTCAGGGCCACGTCCCCGTGGGGGGAATTCAGTTTATGTCCAAGAGGAAATACCCAGTGGCTTCGCTCAGCTCTTGGGTCAGGCCGAGCCACATCTCTCGGGCTGTGAACTCGCTTTCCCAGAGCCCGGTCTGTGCTGTTCAAGTGGGAATCCGACCCTGAAGCAAGGGGACGGAGGGTGTGTTGAAGCTGGAACGGCAGTTGGAGCTGGGGAGTCACCTTGAGGCTGTTTCTGCCTTCTGCTGCGTGGAAGCCTCCTTTCTCTTGGCCTTCTGCCATTCAGAGTAGGTTTCTGAGGCCTTTGGGTATAGAAACTTCCAGAAACTGGACGAGGTTGCTTTGTATCTGCACATGATGATTAGATACGAAAATCTGGGATTGAATTCTCTGCTGAGCATTTTGTTGGGGCTGCACTGTCTGCACCACCGCGTCCCTAGGGAAGTGGGCTCTCACCTGGCTTGTGTCTTTGGGGGATCCGTTCCTTCACGGAAACACGTACTTCATACCGACGCAGGGACCTCGCCTGTGTATTCATGCCTGAAGGCGTTGGTAGGGATGCAGTATTAGGATCTGCAACATCAGTCCTTTCGAAGTGTCTGTATCCTACATCCAATTTCATGTGATGCGTATTCGGGAGCTTGTGTTCTAGTCTGCGGTCTTCTCCCATTTTGAAATTCTAATGCATTTTCTCAGTTCTAAACTCTGGTAAAGTCCACCTCCACGCTCACCCCGCACGAGGGGCGTCCCGGTGAGGCGCCTGGGCTTTGGAGCCGGCGGGCCGCGGTCGGAGTCGGGCTCCACGGGCCGCGGACGTGTTCAGCCTCGCTTCTCACACGAGGATGTCCACGCCCGCCGCCTGGAGAGCGAGGGTGAGCGGCCTGGTTCGGGATGGCTCGGACGCCTCGACGTCCTGCTGCCTCGACTGCCGTCGCTGCTCTGCGGGATCGTTCTCCCTGCAGCCGCTTTATGTGGCTGTGTGCTCCGGCTGGTTCTGTTGAATATTTGTGACGCTTGTCTTCCATCACAGGGCCTGTGTCATCTAGGCTTATGCAGGAAGTCTAATTAAAAGGAGTATCTTTTAGTTTTGTTTGTCTTCAGAACATTTTAATAGATCCCAGGTTATGCCTTTCCACTCATTCCTCCTCACATCTTATGCATCAGTCTCCAGAATCACTCCCCAGTGTTTTCAAGGGACATTTTGAAACCCACCTCCGGAGATCTGATCGGAAGACATAATTCTCTCCAGCTCCATGGCAAAAGGGCAGGTCAGACAAGGGCAATTTTTGTTTTAAGTTTTTATTTAAATTCTTAAATTCCAGTAGTTAAGATGCAGTGTGCTGTTAGTCTCAGGTGTACAAGATAGTGATCCAGTATTTCCCTGCAACCGCCTGTGCTGGTCATGACAGGTGCACCCCTGAGTCCCCATCACCTGCTCCCCCCATCCCCTGCCCCCTCCCATCTGGTGACCAGCAGTGTGTAGAGAAGAGTTTCTTCCTTGGTTTGTCTCTCTCTCTCTCTTAAAGATACATTTTTTAAAAAAGATTTTATTTATGCATGAGAGATGCAGAGAGAGAGAGAAAGGCAAAGACACAGGCAGAGGGAGAAGCAGGCTCCATGCAGGGAGCCCGACGGGGGACTCCATCCTGGGTCTCCAGGGTCACGCCCTGGGCAGAAGGCAGATGCTCAACCGCTGAGCCCCCCAGGGATCCCAAAGATACATTTTTTAACTCCACAGATTCCCGGCTCTTGACCTCAAATCTGGAGTTGGTGGTGAGCAGGCCAGTGGGACAGCTATTTAAAGTCTGCCCCAGCTGTCTGGCCGAAGGAGGGCATTTTAGGAGAATAGATGAGTCACCACTTCTAACCCTTGTCCTTAAACTTATCCGTGGGCTTTATAAAACAGCGGTGGTGACTGAGTGTGCACCACTTGTGATCCGCCCTCGGGCGACGTCTTCCTTCACCCTGAGTCTGAATGCTGTAGTAGATAATCCTTAAGACACACTCAGATTTGCTATTCTGTTACCAGTTACCAAGTATTTATCAATCGGACAAGTGCTTACAGAGCACCAGGTGCTGGGCGCTACGCTAAGTACAAAAAAAAAAAAAAAAAATTGTATTTCTATGTTCCCTGTAAACGTCATGATGGAAACCGGGAGGGGGCGCCGGGTGGTACAGTTTCGGTTTAGCATCCGACTCTTGGTTTCGGCTCAGAGGTGATCTCAGGGTCGTGAGATCGAGCCCTGCTTCAGCTCCAGGCTCAGCAGAGTCTCCTTGAGATTCTCTCTCCCTCTCCCTCTGCCCCTCCCGCTCATGCTCACTTGCTCTCTCTCTCTCTCTCTGTCTCTCTCTAAGTAAAATAGATCTTAAGAAAAAAGAAGCTAGGAAGACACGAAAGGAGAGCTTTGGTGAGGAGTCCAGTCAGCATAATGTACCACTGAATATATGAATGACGTAAGAAAAGGGGGAAATTAAAAAAATCAGGAATTCCACATAGGGCAGCACTTCAGCTGTGGTTAAGGATGTAGCGGATCCTGGATGCTTCGCAGCAGCCAGCTTGGGAGTCTTGGCAACCTGCAAGGTACCTGTGACCGGTGGGGCCTGCCCAGGCCGAGAAGGCCCTGGAGGTCTCCTAATCCACTCTTCCCAGACAGTTAGAGTGACTTGGGCTAAAAATGGGAGGCTCCTCTTGCTGGGACGTGGCCAGAGCAAACAGCCCTCCGAACAGGGCCTGTGCTCACCTCCACCTGGGCAGGGCGACAAGCACGCAGCCCCGGAGAGGGCCTTGTCCTCGTGGTCCTGTCCTTTGGGGGCAGGATTGCTCCTTGCGTCTGTATCTCATATGTGCTGTCGTCTTGCCCCTAAAATGCTCCTGGGAAAACCTGCCCCAGCCTTTTTTTCTCTCCCGGAACAAGATAGCAGGTTCGTAAGAAAAGGTGTAATATGGAGCTTTTCATCTTAAAATAACGGACGAGGCCACACGTCAACCTTTTCCACCTCCATGTGCAGGACCTTCACTGACAGGAGGAAGTCAGGCTGATTCCAGGGCAGTGGTGCGGGGCAGGGGGGCCGCCGTTCTCAAACACGCCACCACTTATGGTGCTTCCAGAAGTTACAGGGCAAAGGCGTTGGTGGGGACCCCTGGGCTGAGAGCAGCGGTCCAACAAGGGCCGGGGCCGGGGGAGCAGCTGAGGCTGGCTTCCTGGTGACACGGAGCGGCGGGCGAGAGGAGTTCCCTGAGTCGGAGCGTGACGGACGGTGGGCCTGTCTCCTGTGGGCGGTGGCAGGTCAGTCCCGGGTGCCGGGCCAGCTAACGCTCGGGCGGTTGGGGGCTGCCTGCCTGCTGACCCCTCACTTTGTGACCTGCTGCCTCCTCCCCGCACCGACTCCCGCCAGGAGGCGACCGTCCCTTCCCCACGGCCCTGCTGAGCAGCGCAAGAGCACGACTGGAGCATCCCCACTCGCCGTCCGACAGGTTTCAAGAAGTCCGCTTCTCCCCTGTGAAAATCCCGTAATAGACGCCCCCCGAAGCAGAAGATCCAAATTCCTACCAGAGCTGTCATCTGTCTTCACTCCCCCTCTGCTCCATCCCGCTGGTCCTTACTCTTCTCCAAGATGCGACAAGGCTTTATCCGCGAGCAGGAGGCGTGGTGGGCGGCGTCCCGGGGTGTTCCCGGGCTCCTGTCCTCCGGTTGTTCGGCCAGACACGGATGCGGGCGCTGCTGCAGAGGGACTTGGCGGGTGTCGGGCAGCCGTGGGTCTGAGGACGGTGAGGTTATCCAGGCTGTCCCAGGTTCTCTGGGCCGTCAGACGAGAGGAGGCACAAGACAGCTGTGGCCGAAGTGGAAGTCAGAGACGCCAGGAGGGAAGGAGCCAGCAGGGCGTTGCGGCGCGGAGATGCGGGCGGAGAGCCACGTGGAACTGGACTCTGCCAACGAGCTGGGCACGCCTGGACGTGGGTGTCCCCCAGAGGTGCCCAGTGAGAGCCCAGTGGGCCGGCCCCTTGATGTTAGCCCCACGGAGGGATCCTGGGGAACCTGACCGAGCCCACCGGATGCACACCCGATGGACGGCGGGATAGTGGGTCACTCTTGCCAGATTCGTGGGGATGTGCGACAGCAGCCATTGGAAACTGAGGCAGGGACTGAGGGCCTTTACGCTCCCCGTTCCCTGAGTTTCGAGATCGTTCCCATGTCCTCTCACGGCTGTGGCCTCATGTCCTATTTCTCCAGAAGTCCTCCCTGACCACAGGGTGGGGTGTCCACCCATCGCCGTCACACCGCCCCATCTTTGTTGGCGCCTGTCACTAGCTGGAGCCTTTGTGCTCACTGCCCCTTTGTCCCTAGCGGCTCCCTGCCTCCTGTCACACCCACTAGGACGTCCCTAACAGCCAGGCACTTTCTCATTCACATGAGAACCACGCAAGATCCACCAGACGCCTCAGAAAACCCGATAGCTGGGCCAGATGCAGATGCACAGGGAAGAACGGCTCATGTTGAAGAAATCTGTGCGTTCGGGAGACCGAGCACGGCCCCAGAAAGTCCTGATCCCAGAAGACACGGTGGCCATAAAACAAAAACGGCAGCTGTTATAGGAGTCACTACAGTGGAATAATAACTTCACCAGCTTCACCACAAACAGACGCGTGAAACATCCACGTGAACGATCTCACGGTGTGTGCGGGCGGCCTGCCCGGGCTTCTGTGTGGGGGCCTCACGCAGCTGCCCTCGAGGGGTTGGCTGGGGACGAGTCTCAGCCGGGGCTCGACTGGGGAAGGGGCACCTCCAGGCTCCGGCGGTTGGCGGCAGTGGGCAGGACCGGGGACCTCAGAGCCCCTCCGCTGCCCGCCCGTCCTTGCCGGGAAGGCCTTCCTGAGCGGCTCCTTGCCTCCCGGGAGCCAGGGGGAGAGGCCTGCTGGCCAGCGGGCACTAGACGCGTCCACGGAGTGGCGACACCGCGGCCCTCCAAGCCTCTGCCATGTCCCGTCGGGCTATAACGGGCGTCACAGCCGCACAGTTCAGACGCAGGAAGCAGGAAAGGGTCCTGTCAAGAGAAAGCCCTTAGTGGAGGGGACGGGATACAAACGAAAGTGGCTGAAGCCCACCTAGTGGCGTGGACGGACGCCTTGCGGGATTCTCAGAGCGCGGCCGCAGGACCAAGAGAAGGAAGCGGGCAGGTCAGCGGTAGGGGAGGTTCCAGGAAACTAATCTCCAGGTAACGGGAACCTTACAGAAAAGGAACGGAGAACAGGAGACAATGGGCACGTTAATAAGAGCAGATGATTTCCTGAGTGAATACCTGAGAATTCACATAAAACAAAAAGTCTGTTGAGTGCCCGGCAAGAATGGAGGACGGGGAAGAAATACCGAGAAATCTCCTGTGTTCGGGCTCTCAGGGAAACAGGCCCAAACCAGACCCAACGGGGCGCGTGAGAGGAGGTTTAGCACAGAGCGGCTGCTGGCTGGGGAGGCTGAGACACCCCACGACCTGCAGGCCATGGTGGGTCAGCGTTCGCGGCATAAATGATTTAGAGATTTCGGCCGTAAACCCAGGCTGGCAAATGTGGGGCTGCAGGAAAGTTGTATTTAGACACAGGAGACCCCAAGTTATCACCCGCACGTTCTGGGGGCACCTGGGTGGCTCAGGTGGTTACGTGTTGGGCTCATGATTTGGGCTCAGGTCATGATCCCAGGGCTGTGAGACTGAGCCCAGCTCCGGGCCCTGCGCTCTGCGGAGCGTCGGCTTCTCCCTTCCCTCGCACATGCTCCCTCCCTCTCTCTGTCTCTCTCAAATAAATAGATAAATCTTTAAAAATAATTATCACTCACATGTTCTTTACTGGAAGGGGAAAAGAAACCGTCAAGGATGCGTTACGCAGAAGGCAGAGGTGCTCAGGACAGGGGAGTTAACCAAAGGAGGTCATGGGTTGCCACCAAGAGCCGTGAGCAAGGGAGCCAGTGACATCGTGTCTGGAAAAGGCGCTGGAAAGTTTAGTGATGAAAGTGTTAAAATGGATTCCTAAAAATAATCCAAAGCTAACACTGCAGGTGATTTTCAACAAACAGGTGAGGGGACGCCGAAGTAGAACACCTGCTGGTTTTTCATCGTGTGTCTTGTTCTGTCGGAGGGAGTTAGGTACGTATCGTGGTTAAATTTTAATGCTGATGATGTGGGTTTAGGGCCAGGGCCCAGGGACACTGAGGCTGAGCGCAGACCCCATGGCAGGCTCACGGGGAGGAGTTTGAGGTGCAGGCACGGTGGGCTGGGAGGCGGGGGTGGCGCAGACTCCCGCCACGTGGCAGCAAGGGCTAGAGAGAGCCACCCAGGCCGCGGGGTGAGGACGTCTCTGGGAAGCTTTTATTTATTTATTTATTTATTTATTTATTTATTTATTTATTTTTTATTTATTTATTTTTTTTCTGGGAAGCTTTTAGAACGGTGGGAAAAACAGACCGCAGGGCCACGTTTCTTTCTTACAAGGAAAATATTCTCAGGACACTGGAACATTACTTTTTAAATTAGAGGACTAACAAATAAATAATAATGAAGTAAGGATTTTAGAATCACCGGTGTAGAGCATAGGGAGTGTTTAGGGCAAGTTCTTACGAACTATTAAGGCCCCACGTGTTCCAAAGATGGGACTCGTGGTCGGTGCAAGAACAAAGGGAATCAGAGTCAAGGACACAGTCACCGGTTCCATTCCTGGACCTTTTAATGAATCTGGAAGCTTCTCTGATAACTGAGCCAAAGGAAGGCAGCCGCGGTTCTGCTAGGAAACCCTCCGCGCACCTCTCGTCTCAGTACAGAAGGGAGGAGGTCGCCCGTGGTCCCCGAGAACCTGGCTCACGTAGTAGGCCTGGGGCGCTGGCAGCTGCTGCCAAGGTGCAGTTAGCAGAGCCTGGAGCAACGCGTAGCGGCTCACGACTCCGGAAGGCGCCTCCCGTACATGACCGCGGGGAGCCCGGCCAGGAGACGCCACCTTCCCACAGCCTCCTGGTCAGCAGCTCATGGGAGATCGTCTTTCCGTGGTAGTCCCAATTCCCCAGCCTTTCGTCTCATGGTCGGTGCAGGAATTCTAGAACAGAGCTGCTCGGTAGACGGACACGATGACAACCACACGTGGGATTTTACATGTTCTAGTAGCAACGTTAGAAAAACAAAAATAAAAGAACCAAGTGAAATGAAGACCCAGTTATGTCATTCCAACGTGTAATCAAAGTAAGGATTATTCATGAGATATTTTATTTTTTTAAAGATTTTATTTATTTATTCATGAGAGACACAGAAAGAGGCAGAGACACAGGCAGAGGGAGAAGCAGGCTCCCTGCAGGGAGCCCGATGTGGGACTCCATCCTGGGACTCCAGGATCAAGCCCTGGGCCGAAGGTGGCGCTAAACCACTGAGCCCCCCAGGCTGCCCTGTTTATGAGATACTTTAATTTTTTTTTTTCTTTCTCACACTGGGTCTTTGAAGTCGAGGTGTATTTTACATTTACAGCACTTCCCAGCAGAAGTGACCACACTCAAGTGCTCAGGGGTCGTGGGTAGCTAGTGACCGCCAGGGTGGAGGGGCAGGGCAGGGCCGAGCGTCCTATCATCAGCCTATGCTTGGAATCAAGTCAAGTAGCTTCTCTTAAAACTCGTGTGAGGGGATCCCTGGGGGGCTCAGCGGTTGACTATCTGCCTTCAGCCCCCATGATCCTGGGGACCCGGGATCGAGTCCCACGTCGGGCTCCCTGCATGGAGCCTGCTTCTCCCTCTGCCTGTGTCTCTGCCTCTCTCTCTCTCTCTCTGTGTCTCATGAATAAATAAATTAAATAAAAAAAACCAACAACTCCATGTGAGGCATAAAACCATATGGTGAGAATTAGACGATAGAAATTATTGTCAGCGGAAAGGGTCAGTGGTATTATGCACATGGGTAATTTAGAAATACTATATATTGAGGGGAGGAAATGAGAAGCTATATAAAAATAGAAAAGCTTGAAACTGAAAAAAGTTCTTAGAATTGTCGATATTGAAGTTTGGACCTCAACCAGCCGTGTTCAACATGCATTTTAACTTCTTACGTCGCGTCCTTGCGCTCTGCTTAACTTGGGACACGTGGCTGCACGTTAATGAACGATCATCAACTCTTTCTCATGAAATCAGTCCTTGAGAAGAAATAAAAATCAGTGTTTGATCTACTCTGATTAAACATCTCACTAAATATATATATACACACGAATATATGCATACTTAAATATACATATATGCACGTATTTTAAATATACACATGCCCTGTTTAAATTAAGGCAACAACAAAATGCATACATGCGATACATACGTATGTGTGCGTGTATATATTTCATTAAATATGTCAGCGTTAAATGCTAGTGCAGACGTTGGTGAAGTAGAAATAGGGCGTAGAGCAGAAATGAGACCTGGAACTTCCAAATCACAAGAGAGAAAAGTAAAATCCAAATGAAAGAGGAAAAAAGATTTAAAAAAAAAAAAAAAGGCTATTCTGTTCATAGTAACAGGAAACTTGAAATAAGATGTCAGGAACAGGGTGAAACATTTTGGGGTTTGCAATAAACGTGAGGAACTCCCCAGTTAATAAAGACAGAGCCTTGCAGACGAGCCGGCCGGGCAAAGTTCAGTGACCTTTATAAAATGGACAGAGATGTTGGAAAAGGAGGGACAGGGCGGGATGGCAGCGGGAAGGGCGAACAGGTGAGCGGGAGCAGCGCGTTGACCCCGGAATCGGGGTAAAAGGCCATCGACTGCATCAGGGAAAACAGTCCCTGTGGGTGAAGCTTTACCGCCCTTCCTGCCAGTCGTGGACCCTCACACACCGAGCCCGAAGCTTCAAAATGAAACCCGAAAAGCTACGCGTTGTCGACCCCCGGGCAAACCCTGTAGGATACGTAGGACGTTCCCGGGAACCCTCCCGCCGTGAGGCCGGCCTAAGCATCGTCCCTGGACAGGCCGTGAATGCGCCCCGGCGGGTGCTCTGAAATACTCGGGGCTGCATGTTTACACGCTGGTGGCGGGGGGACAGCCCCACGCACTGCTGGTCATTAAAATACGCAAATTGCACGATAATTTCTACATGTCTGTGTGTGAGTAAGTAAAGGAATGAGAAGAGGCTCCAGAAGCTGGACGATAGCAACTAAGGGAGCTCACCCTTTGCGGTGGGAGCTGGGGGCTTGGGCGTTTCCAGGTCTGACTTGACACACACAACACGGTGGTTCGGATTGTTTGACTCTTTCCATATTTTGAAAAACTCAGTGAAATTGTATTTTTAAAGTGCCGAACATAGCTTTGTTGAATAAAGCTTTTTAAAAAAATTTCTATGGCAGCCATCGGGTTGTTCATAAGTAGTGCAAGGGGAGAGGACCTGAAGCCCCGGTTATTATTATTTTTAAAGATTTTATTTATTTATTCATGAGAGACACAGAGACACAGGCAGAGGGAGAAGCAGGCTCCCTGCGGGGAGCCCGATGCAGGATTCGATCCCGGAACCCCGGGGTCACTCCCTGAGCCGAGGGCAGATGCTCAACCCCTGAGCCCCCCAGGTGCCTCCTGAAGCCCTGATTATTAATTCCTCTTAGAAATCATTTCACATCACATATGGAAAAACAGGGCTGAAAAATAACAAATGGACTGGAAACAAGTCTTTAAAAAATAGTTTGAGAGCGTTGACGTCTGGCACATATATAAGACGGTATTTAGAAGGAAGCCTCTCAGGATCAGAATCCGCAGCAAACAGCCATCCATCCAACTCCAAATTGAGCAAGGCTGTCAAAATTGCTTCAAAGAGTAGCTGTGAGGCCGATAGATATTTCATCTGCATTTTAAGAAACTGAATGTTCAGAAACCCATTTTATACGGAAATCTCGGAGCAAGCAACATGCATGAATAACATTACACCTGTGACCACAGAAGGGAATAAATTCCATCTAGCAGAGTTTGGGGTGTAGATAATGTCGAGCTCTCACAACTGGAGGAAACGGTACCGCCACACGCGTGCTTCTGACCCGGTGCAACACCGCAACCCCCAAGGTGTGATAGGCTTCCGGAGACATCATTTCACAAAAATACAGAAAATTGCTGTAGAACTAGGGCATGATCGCAATTTAAGGGAAATGGTGCAGATAAATCTCTCTTAATGGATAAGCTTAGTAGATGCAAAATAAATATGTCGCTACTTCATTATTTATTCCTTTCAACGGGCCTAAATTAAAGTGGAAAATGCACACGATATCCAATCTGCAATTGTACACACAGAAATGAAAAAATGTCTCCTAAGCCATTTAAGTACTTTGGAAAAACTTCCTCCCACCGTGTAATTAATTTCAAAGGCTCTTTCTGACTCTTTCAATTCTGCTGCATGATCTGTCGTGCACTTCTTGGGCGTCACACAGGACCTAGGCCATCAAGCTGCTCACCACTGAATGGAGTTCACAAATTCTCTTTTGATCCAGTGGGTCTCTTTGGACTCTAAGCGTCAGTATTTCCATTCCGTGAAGATTATGTTAGTGAGATCAGACAGAGTCCTCTGCCCGGCATTGCTGCCAGACAATAGGGCAGTTGGCAGTGGGACCCCGAGGGGCTGTGACACCTTCCAACCTGGTAACTCTTGGTTCATTCAGCAATTTTGTTGTTGTTGTTGTTTTTTAAGATTTTATTTATTTATTCATGAGAGATGGAGAAAGAGAGAGAGAGAGAGAGGCAGAGACACAGGCAGAGGGAGAAGCAGGCTCCATGCAGGGAGCCTGACGTGGGATTCGATCCCAGAACCTCAGGGTCACGACCTGGGCTGAAGGCGGCGCTAAACTGCTGAGCCACCCAGGTGCTCTATTCATTAATGTTATTAGGTAATGAGCAAGGTTTGCCTTTCTTGCTGCCTACACAACAGATAGATGAAGAAGGGGAACGAAAAGTTTTATTACTTAAGATTCTCCCCAAATTCTATTCCACTGGAGGAATCAAACCATATGTAAGAAATGGGGAGTTCAATATAGCATTTCCTTTATTGTAGTCAATGTGCTAGTTTATATAAGACACAGTATAGGCTTTATAATATGCTGGAGAAACTATGACATTTAAAGATATCAGGGAGGGGATCCCTGGGTGGCGCAGTGGTTTGGCGCCTGCCTTTGGCCCAGGGCGTGATCCTGGAGACCCGGGATCGAATCCCACATCGGGCTCCCAGTGCATGGAGCCTGCTTCTCCCTCTGCCTGTGTCTCTGCCTCTCTCTCTTTCTCTCTCTGTGACTATCATAAATAAAATAAAAATAAAAAAAAATTAAAGATATCAGGGAGACAGGTTCCTGATAGCTTGACACATGATGTTATCAGATTAGGATGAACGAGCTTTAAGATTAGGGATCAGCTGGAAACAGGAGAAACTATATGAAACAGACAGAGCTGAATCTTGCATGAGAAAATAAACCAATACGCTTTCTGGTGTAACCATAAA
Organism: Vulpes vulpes; assembly: GCF_048418805.1. Lineage (NCBI taxonomy): Eukaryota > Metazoa > Chordata > Mammalia > Carnivora > Canidae > Vulpes > Vulpes vulpes. Next base: position 138,710,876 of record NC_132784.1, read on the forward strand.
AGTAGGTACAGTTCAGAGTCAAAAAGTGAGATAACTGAAACTGGCTCTATTGAGCATAAAACTCTAGAAATTAAAATTGTAGGTGCTGGAATTTAAGGAATTTAAGACTGTCCTAATGTTTGGAAACGGGAGAATCTGTGATGGGAATTCCAAATGGGCATTTGTCGCAGGTGTCCTTAAGGAAAACCAACTCTAGTCTCCAGGTGTTTGCAAAGCTAAATTTTCTGAGTTTAAAGAGCTTTAAGAATCGTCATGTTCAGGTGGCTCAGCAGTTTAGCATCTGCCTTCAGCCCAGGGCCTGATGCTGGGGTCCCGGGATCGAGTGCCATGTCGGGCTCCCTGCATGGAGCCTGCTTCTCCCTCTGCCTGGGTCTCTGCCTCTCTCTCTCTCTCTGTGTCTCTCATGAATAAATAAATAAAATATTTTTAAAAAAAAAAGAATCCTCGTGTTCTTTGTCTCTTTTAATGTTCTCTGTGTTTTATCACATGAGAATAGTGTTGCCCACATTAAGGACCATGAGAAGGAGTAAATGAGAAATATGTATTTTGAACTATCAGGAACATGTCAAAACTTTGTTTCTTTTCTCCCTTCCACACTCCTTCATTTTCCCCCTGTATTCTTCTCTATATTTTTATTCAAGTATTATACGAAACTTCCTGAAATAAAAGTCTTTAATTCTTTTTAAGATTTTATTTTTAAGTAATCTCTACACCTCATGTGGGGCTCAAACTCACAACCCTGAGATCAAGAGCCACACACCCTACTGGTTAAGCCAGCAAGGGGCCCCAGAAATAAAGTCTTTAAACTCAGAAAATTGAGCTTTGCAAACACCTAGAGACTAGAGTTGGTTTTCCTTATGGACACCTGCGATAAATTCCATTTAGAATTCCCATCACAGATTCTCCCATTTCCAAACAATTACTACAATCTTAAATTTCAAAAAAAAATCCATTTTAATGCACGTAGGGAATTTAATCATTATAATCTATGCTCACTGAAGAAAATTCAAGGAGTACAGAATGTCGGGGGGAGCATTACACACACAATTGCACAACCCAGAATGATTGGACACACTTCTCTCCAGGTCATTCCCTCCATGACACGCAGTATACACTTCTATATAGCTCACATTATACTGTGACCCAGTTATTATTAAAGTTTAGCAACGTACTATAAGTGGACACCACGTACCTACACACGCCTCAGGGCTGCTTGTATTCCACTGAGTGGACATGCCAGGCTGCGCTCCACCAGTCCCTTGATGTTGGCCTGACGTAGAGGACAAGACCACTAGGTGTTGGGGGAACTCTTACAAGAGCAGCAGAGAACTACATGGACGTACGAGAACTAGGAGGCTGACAGCCTCAAGAGGGGACCCTGAAATGTATCCTCTTCATCTCCTGAGCTAGAGAACGCGGATCGGCAGCACCGGGTCACCTGGGCCCCCTCTAGACCCACTGAGTTAAGCACCTGCATTATGTAACAGGATCCCCAGGTGAGTCACACGCATAGTTTGAGAAGCCAGAGCTTTAAAAACAGAGAAAACCATGTTACTAGGTGGTGCTAGGAAATATTTTCAAACAGGACAAGCAACAGCCTTTGAAAAGGATTCCCGAAATCATCTCCAGCGGTAAAATTGTTCACCAATACATCAGGCTAGATTTAAGGAATGGGGTCTGAGGTTTGAAATGTCTCAGAGGAAGGCGGATTGTGATAGAAGGCAACTGCCCTCGAGGTAGACCTTTTATCCGTCAAATCTTTCAATTCCGTGTTTTGTGATTCCTACCATAGCTTTCGATTTAGAAGGCCTCCTTCCAGACAGAGATGAGATGACTTGCAGAGATCTTGCATTTACATTTATATTCTGGGTTGGAGGACCCAGTGGACCTGTGTCTACACTCTGGGCCCATAGACACTTATTCTGAGCTGCTAAGTTTGTTGTACTTTGCTATGTAGCAGTAGACAGTGACACAGACTCCAGCGTCTGGAAGTGGATTGTTGCTGCCACAAACACCTGAGAAAGGAGATGTTTTGAAAGCAGGCCACGGCGGGAGGCTGAGAGTACAATAGAGCCTAAATCACCTTGAACAGACTATTGTAGGAGATACGCATGGGACACTGCTGCTGGGGACCCCAAGAGAAGTGAGGAGCATGTTATTGGGAACCAGAAGAGGGGGGTCCTTGTTATGTAGGAGGAAGCTGAGCAGAACTGCCTCCTGAGGTTCTACGGGAAGCAGGACTGGTGAGCGACCGCCTGTGTAGCTACAGAGACTTCCCAGCAAAATACAGAAGGGGCTTTCTGGGCTCCTATTGCTGCTCACAGTAGGATAAGGGTAAGAGGAGTGGACTGAGAGAACGAGGACTTGATGATTTTGGAAATCCGCAGCTTCTCCAGATGGCAAATAGGCTACAGTTAGATTTATGATCAGGAAAATGTGTTTTGGGGCAAGGCAGAGGGTTGACCACACAACCTTTTGGCAAAACCTCAGAAAGGTGAAAAGCTGAGAATATTCACTTACAGAACAGACCGTCTTGATTGAACGGGAGGGAGGGCCCCTGGGAAGCTTCAGGGCCTGGATCTTCACCAAGCTAATGGGGACCACGGTTCGGAGGGATGATCTGTGGGTGTGACTTTCATCCAATAGAGAGAACCCGTGGAATCCACAGAAGGCCCCTGGAGCATTGGGGAAAACTGTTTTAGCAGAAACTATCCACTGAGACTAACAGGGACAAAGAGAGTAGAACTGAAAAGTGGATGTCAGACCCCCAAAGTCCTGGCAGGAAACAGAGAGAACCAATGACTCACCTGCCATCCCTGTTCATGAAAAAGGAAGGATGCTCAGAGGGCAGAGCTCCAAACTCAGAGGGCAAAGCCAAGAGCCAGAGGAACTTACTCTCAGGCCTTGAAACCTAACACACCCCCGACATTTGCCCGATGGAACCTCAGAGCCACTCTGGATCAGTGACCCCGTGTGCCTCTCGGGTCTCCCGGATTTGAATGAGAATGTGCACAGCTGCGTCCTGCCGTTCACGGGGGACGTGATGGGCAAGATCCCTCGCTGGCCCACGCGTCAAGAGAAGTTGTGCCCCAAGAACTGCCCTTAATGACCCATCCCGCCAAGGGCCTTATCTGGACCTGGACTTGACTTAGATTTGGGACTCGAGTTGTTTTGTGAAAGGGATGAGACACGTGGAAGGTGAGTGTATCTTACAGGTGTCGGAATAGAACCACCAGGGCCAGAGGGCAGCTGCTGGGGGGCAGACACCAGGATCCGGACTTGTTCGTTGTTTCCTGGAGTGTGAATTGCTTCTAATGAGACAAATATAGACGGGATGGACTGTCACATCCATAGTTAGTGCATGAAAAGATCGCGGCTTCCAGCTTATTCTCCTGTCACTCTCACTTGCTCACCCTGGTGGTGTCCAGCCGCCGTGTTGTGAGGGGCCCTATGGAGAGGCCCACAGGGCAAGGGCAGAGGGAGGCCTCTGGTCAGCAAGGAACTGGGGTCCTCCAGCCAACTTCCAGAGAGGAGCTAAATCTTGGCAGCCCCGTGGAGGAGCTTGGAAGTACATCCTCCCCCAGCAGAGCCTTCGCAGAAGACCCCGGCCCAACGGACTTGAATGTGTTTTTGTGGGACACCTTGAGCCAGGAACCCCAGCGGAGATGCACCTGGATTCTTGACCCGCAGAAACTGTTGGGTAGCGAGTGTTTCCTGTGTGAGGCTGCTGGGTCTGGGCATCAGCTGTATGCAGCACTAGGTAACTGCTAGGGACAGTAAAACGGCATTTCACACGGTCCCCGGGGCCTTCAGGGAAAGACGTGCTGCCACATTAAATACAGCAGCAGAAGCGACAATGGGAAAACACAAACTGTAGAGCCCAGGGAAGAAGGGAGGGGCTATTTCAGGTCAAGCCCCCAAGTGTCGTCTCGATGACGCACCAGGCGACAGCCCAGGCGTGTGGCTGCCTGTGAGTCTGGGTGACGTCCTTTCTGACTAAATTATGGTTTCGCCCCCAATTCACACCTCTCAGGGTGGGCAAGGGCGCTTGTCTACAATTTCCGAGGTTAAAATTCCACAGAGATGTTTCATTTAAGACGAAGCAGATACCAAACCAGTGCAGACCAGCTCCCGGCAGAAACGCAGACAATGTTACCGTGATAGAGACGCGTGGCAGGTACCACGCAGGGAATCATCTGCTTGGGAGATGGGACAATGGACCCGTTTCCCCGCCGTGGGTAGGACTGCGTTGTCATATAGCCCCCCACCCCCTACACGTGGTGATTTAGCTCTGAATTAAGATGAAAGGTAGTAAGACATTCAGTTCTTGGGCCGAGGCAGCCACGTGTCAGGTGCTGAATAGCACCGGGGCCGTGGATTCTCCATTGCCTAGGGCGGAAGTAGAACGTTTCCATCATCACAGAAAGTTCTATGGGATAGCACCGATCTAGAGAGTGCCAGGACCTGAGGGGCGCCACGGGGAAGGGGCGTGACACAGGGTGTGAAATGAGATATTGCATGGGGTGGAAGTGCAGCACGGTCCTCTCACTATTGTTAAAGGTGACAGTGGTATTTAAATGGGTTTATTTTTCAGATAACTCACCAATTATCTCAGCTAAATTTTAAAGATTTTTTTTTTTTTTAAAAAGCTTATTTATCCATGAGAATTAGAAAGAGTGAGAGAGAGAGACAAGCAGAGACACAGGCAGAGGGAGAAGCAAGCTCCCCGCAAGGAGCCTGATGCGGGACTCGATCCCAGGACCCCAGGGTCACACCATGAGCCAAAAGCAGATGCTCAACTGCTGAGCCACCCAGGGGCCCCTCAACAATTTTTTTTGAGCACCTTTCTACGCCTGTGATGTTTTAAATTCCTCCTTTATTAGTCTTGGGGGACTTTGGGCAAACCCAACCCGTTAGCACCTGGACTCCTGGCCATTCACCATGGGGATGTTTTTCTTTCTCGAAGACCAGATGGACTTGGAACGTTGCCCTGGGAAAGTGTGGCCCTTCAACCTGGGACGGCTCTCTGCAAAAGAAGCACATTTAATAGCAAAGATTAGGTCAAGTAAAATAAAATATAAGACAAAGCATGACTTGATCTTTGCTTTTCCATCCTGCCCCCCGAGGACAGAGGAGAGCACGTGCTCCACGACCCGACGTCCCTCTGCGTGCAGAGCAGATGGTCCAGCGCTGGGAATTCCCGAGGATCCGGCCTAGGGCACGGCATGCCCAGAGGCATTCGTTGGCATCAGTCTTTGGATTCATCTGTTAAATATAGTGAAAAATGACACTGGCCCCGCTCCAGAGGGCAGGGGTCCGCACAACCCTGTGAGCCTGCCGTCGTGCCTGGTCCCTGGAGACGAGTGGTGGGCAGTGTGAGGACAGTAGTGCCCTTACCCCTCCCCTAGGGTGTGGGCTCAGGTCCCTCCCCTAGGGCCCCAGGGCACGTGAAGACTCAGCTGCAGTTTGGCAGGGCCCACGGGAAACACGGGGCCAACAGAGAGAAGGAACGAAGCAGGACATGATACATGTGACGTGACCGCCCTGGAGCTCGCTGGCCACGGCCCCCGTGGGGCTCTCCCGACGGCCCCTCTCCCCCTGTCCCCTGGTGCACACGCTGCTGACCTCAAAGCACAGGATGCCCCCCCCGGTCCCCGATCCAGTTGCTCCTGGCCCCCCAAGAATCATTTCCTCCCTGTCCTGTAGAAGCTCTTTCTCCCCTGCCTGGGGTGGCTCCGGAGGGAACTGCAGCTCCTTCAGGACAGGTCCACACCCTGGGCCCCCGGCCGGGCCGTGCTGAAGGCTGAGGAGCACCTGGACGGCTCATTTCACCCGGACCGGGTGGGGCGGGTGCTCCCATTGCTCCCAGAACAAAAGAAGGCGGACACTGGTGTTTTCCCGCTTCACCACTGTCGGCGTAGAAACTCGGCTGGTCACTCCACTACCTAATGACGCGATCATGATAGCTGGTGAGATACTTCCTGCTTTCTAAAATTTAGTCTCCCCCATGCCCCTCTCCAAGGACTTCCCTTAAACATGTAATAAGTTGCTGAAGTTTGGACTCAAAACGTATTCTTTGTGTTTTATTTTGTGTAGTTTCTATTACTATACTTTAAGGCCACTAATCCTTTCTTCAGCCATGTGTCGTCTGCCCTTAATCGTATCTAAGGGTTTGTCATCCTACTGTTGGGGTTTTCCCCTATGGGCGTTTTATTGGCTTTTTTTTTTTTTTTTTTTTTTTTTTAGTATTGGCAATTTTTGAAAGTTTTTTTTATTGGTTTATTTATTTAGTAACCCTATACCCAATATGGGGCTTGAACTCATGACCCCAAGATAAAGAGTCCCATGCTCGTCCAACTGAGCCAGGTGCTCCTATTTGCATTTAAAATTTTTTAAAAAAAGATTTTGTTTATTTATGAGAGACACACAGAGAGAGAGAGAGAGAGAGAGAGAGAGAGAGAGAGAGAGGCAGAGACACAGGCAGAGGGAGAAGCAGGCTCCATGCAGGAAGCCCGACATGGGACTCGATCCCGGGACTCCAGCATCACTCCCCAGGCTGAAGGCAGTGCCAAACCGCTGAGCCACCCAGGCTGCCCCCCCTATTTGCATTTTTTTTAAAGATTTATTTATTTATTCATTCAGAGAGAGCGAGAGAGAGGCAGAGACACAGGTGGAGGGAGAAGTAGGCCCTTTGCAGGGAGCCCGATGCGGGCCTCGATCCCAGGTCTCCAGGGTCACACCCCAGGCTGCAGGCGGTGCTAAACTGCTGCACCACCGGGGCTGCCCCTATTTGCATTTCGTATATCAACTACGTCACTTTGTCATCTTCTGAATGTCTGGGATGATGTTCCACATACTAATGGAATAAATGACGGGCGACGTGTTACCTGGTTGTGGTAACACCTGCGTCAGTTCTGGGTCAGCTTCTGTTGATCTCCACGGACCGTGTTTTCCTGCTTCTTTCGATCCCCGATAATATTTGATTGGATGCCAGACATTGTGAATTTTACTTCGCTGAGGGCTGGATATTTTTCTGTTCCTGTAACTGTTCTTGAGTTTTATTCCAAATTAATTACATTTATTTGGAAATAGTTGGATTCTCTCGGGTCTTGCTTTTAAGTCTTGGCAGGTAGGAATGAGACAGGGGTCAGTGGAGGGTTACTCATTCCTCCCTTCTGAGGCCCGAGTGTTCTGCGTACCCTTCCCTAATTCCTTGTGAACCCTGCCTGGAAGGAAAGGCGGTACTTCCGGCCCCGTGTGACTGGCTTCTGTGATTACTCCTTCTAATCCTTTTGGATGGTTCTCTTTCCACCTTGAGGTGGTTTCCTCCCATGGATGGACATTCAGGGCGAGACCGTAGACCTCTGGGAGATCTGTCTCTATGTAGCCTCTCCTACCTGGCACTCTGTCCTCAGACATACCTGCCTTGCTTCCCTAGGCCCCTTCACTCACACCCCTCAACTCAAGGAGTTTGTTAGCCATGGTCCGCCAGTGTCCCCGTCTGTGCTGCTGCCTGGAGGCTCTGTCCAGCCAGTGAGTTGAATCCATCGTAAGACGACTCACTGGTTGTCCCTCCTTCAGGGATCACTGGCAGGCATGGCTTTATGTGTATTTCCTTGAAAATGCTCGTTTCCATGTATTGGCCTCTATTTTTATTGTTTTTTTTTTTTTTTCCAGGTGGGAAGGTAATAATACCTGGAATATGTGGCCGGTAATCTATCTTGGCCATCAACGAACGTCTAGATACCTTAATTTTTCACCCTTTCACTGAAGTGGCACTGGATGATGTGCATCAGTTTAGCTGCTCTTCAGAAATACAAGAGGTTGTCACAAGGGAAGTAAAGGCTTCCTACGGCCTAATGCCCGGCTTCATAGATGTGTAGTAGTGGAAAGTGCTTGTGGAAGTTGGGCGAGGACGTTGGCACTCCCCCCGTGTGCCCACGGACCTCCCTGTCTGAAGGCTGAGGCTCACCCAATGCTAGGCCAATCCTGATAATTAGATGACAGGCTTTAAGTATCCAGGAGTGGGCAGCCCGGGTGGCTCAGCGGTTTAGCACCGCCTTCAGCCCAGGGCCTGACCCCGGGGTCCCGGGATCGAGTCCCACGTCAGGCTCCCTGCATGGACCCTGCTTCTCCCTCTGCCTGGGTCTCTGCCTCTCTCTCTCTCTCTCTCTCTCTGTGTGTGTGTCTGTCATGAATAAATAAATAAAATCTTTTTTTAAAAAAATAAGTATCCAGGAGTGTGTGAAACAGAACAGGGTGTTGAGAAATGGTTGGAATAGAACCCATCCTCCCCGAGTGTCTCCTAGGTGCCAGGCACCAGGCTTTTCCCACACTGTCTTCATGACAACCTTTTACGGCAGGGACTGTTCTCATCTTGGCCTCACAGATGAACACATTGAGGCCTGTAGACAGCAAATAACACACCTGAGCTCCCCTAAGTCCAGAACAAGAGCCCAGCTGGGGCAGCCCCAGTGGTCACTCATTTACCCACACTGTACGGGGGCCCCTCTGGCTGTGGTCAGTGGACACTGGAGCAGCAACAGGCTGGAGCCGGGGTACCCGAGATCAGAGTCCACCACCCCCGAATATGCTACTCTGGTGTAAGGGTTATTTTGAGCCCGAGGCAACTGAGAAAAACTCATTACTGGATGAGGTCTCTGCCTTGCTCCAGCCTCCTGGGAGCTGAGCACAGATTCTCCCTGTGGAAGGATCCTCCCACTGCCCGAGCAGTCCTCACCTGCCACCGGCTTCCTGCCATACTTTCTGTCTTACAGATCACTGCTCCTGCAAGTCCAGTCTCTTTCCTTTGTCTTTCAATTCTCTTTACATTTGTCTTTCTTCTTCTGAATAGCACAAAAGCCTCCAAGCCTCGGCATTCCTTTCTTTCTCCCACGCCATTCAAGACTTTTAACACCAAATAAAATCATACATTGATTTTATTTTTCTCCTGTTGATCTATTGCCTCTTTATTCCTCAGACCCAGCCCTTGAACCCAAGAGGTCAGAAGGAAATGTTTCCTCCCCTGCAAGGCGTCCGGGTTCTTGGTTCCAGGAACCGGGAAGCCAAGGGGCAAGGGCCAGCAGTAAGAAGAATCATCGTCTGAACCGTGTTCTTAATGCGGGTGGGCTCCTCGTGCTCCTCGTGCTCCTCGTGCTCCTCGCCCGGCTCAGGGCAAAGCTCCACGGAGGTCAAGGTGGCTCCCCAGGGAGACGCAGATTAAGAGCATCCATCAACGTCAGCGGGGCTCTGGGCCAGAGTGAGGGCAAGGGAGACCCCTACTCTTGGTGTTAACAGAGTTTATGTAAGGATTGATTTCAGGAGGCATCAGGGCTGGATGGCAGGTTTTAAAGGGTCATTTGATAATCAGTCCATAACCAAACGGTGCTGACATTTACCTGGTTGCAAGCCAGTTTCCACCCCTACCTGCCTGAGCAGGTGGGTATGTTTTTACTGCCCCAGGGCTCCGCTTCTCCCTCCCACAGTCAGGAAGCTGGGCTGGGTGTGGAGGGGCTCCCTCCTGGCCCCCAGCAGGTGCAGCACCTCCTCCTGGAGGCTGGCTGGTTGTCAGCGGCACGGATTCCGTCCAAGGCCGCGTTCGCTCACCACTAGATGGAGAGCTTCTCCCACCTTTCCCCCGGGCTCCAGGAAGGCCCTGGAGGTGGCAGTCACATCACTTCGAATGCTGACCCCACTGAAAGGAATTCCAACTCACATGTTAGAAAATGTTCCGTGAGTTAATGTGCTAAAACCTCAGATTTTGGGTTTCTTCACTTCTGTCTTCTTTAATGTGCTGCACTTACATTTAAAAAAATGCTTCAGGGGCAGCCCGGGGGGCCCAGCGGTTTAGCGCCGCCTGCAGCCCAGGGCATGACCCTGGGGTCCTGGGATCGAGTCCCACGTCGGGCTCCCTGCATGGAGCCTGCTTCTCCCTCTGCCTGTGTCTCAGCCTCTCTCTCTCTCTCTGTGTGTCTCTATGAATAAATAAAATCTAAAAAAATGCTTCATTAATTGAACTTTCAACATGCTCTGGCTCGTATTTATCATTAAGGAATTTTCAGCAGAACCTTCGGGGGTGCTTGTTTCTATGTAGGTTGGAAGTGGCTAAATCCCTTCCAAGTGAGCTGTCCTTTCCGGGGCCAACCAGACATGATGAATGGTGGGGCCGGGGGAAGCGAGCCACCAGCTTCTTTTCAGCAGCTTTCGGACTTTCTGTGACCTGTGAAATCCCTATTCTCACGTCCTCAGCACAGCGACGGGCACACTCAAATTGGCCGATTCCCTGTAGAACCCTGTGCGAGTACCTGGTTCACACACAGGGTCTCACCGAACCCTTCCTCTTAGAGCGAGCGTTTAAAAACTCTGGTCTGAAGATGAGGTGGTCAGACTGAGTTCTTAGCCGGAAGGTCCCAGCCCTGTGCACGCAGAGGCTGGGATTCGGAACGGCCTTGACTTCCTCCTGTGGCCCTGACTGTGCGACTCTCTGCATACACGACTCCGGGTTTTGCAGCCAGGGAGCAGAGAAGCCTGACGTCAGGTGGATGGAACCTTCCAGAGCTGCGTCCCAGCTGCAGGGTCTAGCGGAGACCAGCACACTCCGCCGAAGGAGGAAGGAGATGGCCTGAGCTGGCATTTGTCTTCAACCGCAGATGCAAGGAGCAAGGAGTTAGAACGCCAGGGACAGGGGGAACCTGGAGAGGGGAGGGCCCCGAAATGCAAATGCCTCCCAGAGCCTCGCTGTGTGAATGTGTGGAAACAGCCACTTTCACAAGGAACATTTCTCTAAGTGCAAAGGAAATTAGGCAAGCAGTTTATTTAGGAGAAGCAGAAGCAAGAGGAAAGTGATTTGCCTTCTTTTCCTCTTTTTCTCCTGGGAGGAGAATGATCCTGCAAGAATGTACCGGCAGGGTCTAATGAGCCCTTCCCTATTTTGCTGGAAATCCCACCCTCCCGCCACTGCTCCTCAGTTTCTGTTTTGCAGCCAGCTGCTCCGGGGAGGGGACTGGAGGTCACCGAAGCAGCCAGCCAGGGCCCCGACGCAGCCCAGGGGACGGGGTGGAAGGCAGGCAGGTCCCCAGGTTCCAAGGCACTGGGGGCAAAAGCAGGCCCCACTTAGCCAACACCAGTGAGCCCGCTTTTGACAAAGCACATGTCCTCAGGCAAATGTCACCTCCCCACTGGCAGAGTGAAACCTGGTCTCCAAAGGGGAAGTGAGAGTTGCTGCATAATTTGAATATTGAAGGCAGCCTTCGGGATTCGGTGCCCCAGGCAGGCTTCTGAGGAACAAGAGGGAGCTCAGGAGCTCGTGGTCTGCTTGGGGAGGGCATCAGTGTTGCCGGGCACCGCCTCTGCCGGCAGGGGGCTGGGGCCCCGAGTCAGGCTGGCATGGGGGGCGCATCGGAGCTCCCGGAGCTGCTCTGTCCCGCACGGTGGCCGTGCCACGTGTGGCCTGCTGAGCACCTGGAATGTGGCTGGTGCCCCAGAATTTGCTATTTCTTTACATTTTAATGACTTTACATTTCAGTAGCACGTGTGCCCTGTGGCTGGGGTACAGAGCAGCGATGCTCTGTGTAGAAGCCCCGTTTGGGGACTTGTATGGGGTGGGGGGCTGGGCTGTAGGCTCCGGGCACCCCCGGGCCACAGGTGGGGACAGGGAAGTCCTCTTCCTCCATGCAAACGGTTGAGAAATCGGATTTGCTCTTTGCTTCTGAGAGACATGACTTGTCCTCTACTCTGTGTCCCACTCGACGCTGCCTAAACGGGGGTGCGCGTGCACGCAGAGAGCCTGCCAGTGATCAGGTCACCCTCGCGGTGAGGAACGGCTCTCTTTTTTGGTTGCTTCTCCTGATTCTGTACTCGAGCCTCAGCCCCGGTCACCGTGGTGTGTTGACAGGTGGGGCTCCCAGCAGCCGGAGGCCCAGGCGGACGAGGTATCGTTGCTCCAGCCTTGCTTGTCCCCATCGCCCCCGCCGTATCCCTTGCCCTATGGGTCTGACCCACCAAACTCTTCACTCAGTGCTGGGGTCTCTGGGCCTGCGGGGGGAGCCGTGTCCGGCCACCCAGTGGGATGGCTACTTTCATCCTTTGTGAGGAAGGCCTGGCATCAAGCCCCCGGGGGACGCGCTGGGGTCCGGTGGGCTCCGGCCTGGTGGTTTCCTCCCCGTTGGATTGCAGCGCCAAATGGGAGGCTACACTTTTTTCTTTCTTTCTGTGCAGATTTTTTTTTCCCCCACTCAGCTTTCTACTACTTCTGATTCTTCATGAATCATTAGTCTTTCTCAACTCATGTCTTCATCCCATCATTCAAACTCAGGCACACCCCATGGATGTGAATTTTCAAGTTTCTTTATCGTGTTTTTTCCCCAAAACTGTTCTGTCTGCCTGCCCTCCACCCCAAACTCCAAACCTAAAGTGTTGTAAGCAAGATTTACATCACCCGAGTGAAACAATTTTGAGGGCTCTTCCTCATAATCGCTGGTTGCCAGAGGTGGGGGCGTGGCATGGGAAAAATGGGCGAAGGGGATCAAAAAATACAAACTTCCAGTTATAAAGTAAGTCCGTCACACGGGTGTCGGGGTGTCGGGTGTCATGTGCGGCATGGAGACCATAGTTAACAACATTGTATCTCACAGCTGAGCGTTTGGAAGAGGGCAGATCTTAAAAGTTCTTCGGCAGCCCCGGTGGCTCAGTGGTTTAGCGCCGCCTTCCGCCCAGGGCGTGATCCTGGAGACGCGGGATCGGGTCCCACATTGGGCTTCCTGCGTGGAGCCTGCTTCTCCCTCTGCCTCTCTCTCTCTCTCTCTCTCTGTGTCTCTCATGAATAAATAAATAAAATCTTAAAAACAATAAAGTTCTTGCCACAGAAGATAAATTGTACAGTGAGGGATACAAGATACGACTGAGTCTGAACTGAAAAGCCTGGGTACTGAAAAATGTGAAAAATGCGAATAATACCTAATGGCAACCAGTCATGGGAAACTGCTTGGAAAACAAAAAAAATAATTTATTAGCACAACTGGTGTCTTTCCTCTTCCCTTACATGCCCCATAACGCAGTAGACAGATTATTAAGAAGTTGTATTACCTCCATGTCGGGGTATTGCTTTTGCTTTGTTATGATCAATTGTGTCATCCTGGGGATCTGGGGTCCGCGAATGCTGTGTGACTTGGAGGAAATGACCCCTCCTGTCTGGCCCTCCTGTCGGTGGGTGTGATGGGACCTTGCAAGGATCACAAGGGCACCGTGTCTGGTGTCCGATACCAACTCAGTGCATTTCTTTCCTTCTCTACCTGCCCCTCCTGTGTTTTATGGCTGGTCTGATGGTGTTTTCACCAAGGCCCAAACTAGAAAGGAAATATGGAAATGGTGCACCGCTTCTTTCCAAATGTCGACACAGATGCGCAGGGCCTCAATCTGTTCTGAACCATCCAGGCCCCACATCAGGTGCTATGTCTCCACATCCAGTGGAGGCATAGGCTGAGGAGGTGAGTGTCCTGCCTCTTTTTTCTCCTGCCATAAAGGGAATGAGACACCCCAATCTCAACTCTGAAATGCCCCCACTACACCCCTGCTGGCAGCAGAGACCTGTCCCCCAAACAATTCCATTTTCATGGGAAGACTGACTTCCAGAAGGCAGGGGACAGCCCATAGGACCACCCTTCTATGGCACGGACACCCATCTGTTCCATGGGGGGCCCAGGGCACACCCTCTGGGGCCGGGGGCCTATGTTTTCACCATGGCTTCCCCCAAGGCACAGAGCCACACGTATGTCTCCATCCACGGCCCAGGATGCTAAGGGTCACCCGGCAGGGTGATGGGAGCACAGGGGAAGCACACAGGGTCCCCAGCACGGGGCGTGGTGTTGCAGGAATAGCCTTGCCGGGCAGTGGTCCAGACCTCAGCCCTGGGGCTCGGCCAGGGGTGGGGGTGCTGGTCCTTGAGCAGGGACCCGCTGGGTATTGTTGCCAGGCCTTCCCAGAGCCGTGCACACACTGACAAAAAAATGGGGTGGTGGGGATTTGGGCGAGTTCAGTCCATTTGTGGGAATCCGGATTAAAGAAACTATACTCCATTCCTGGGGACTTTCAAATGCTACGTGAAGCGTGGCGCTCTGGGAAGGGGCAGGAGTGTGTGGCTTTTCCCCAACTGCTCTGTCCCGTTCTTCCTTTTGTACTATGCATAATGGGCGGTAGGAAGTAGGGCTCAGGGGTGACTCTCTGTGACCTTGAAAAAGTCATTCTGCTTCCCTGGCCTTGGTTTCACTACCTGAAACTGATGCTCACACCCATCTCTGCCCTTCCTCCCGAGCAGCCTGGCAGCTCCAGGACGAGGACGAGGCTCATTTCCCACCCCTCTCCCGGCCCCTGCTTAGCGTGGGTGCTTAGAGGGTCCTTCGGGGGCAGAAGCTGACCTCTCTCCTCCTGCTTCGCCACCCCGCAGGGGGCTGGCCAGAGGCCGCAGGCCCCGAAAGCTGTCCCGGGACACTCCAGCCAAACTCTGGGCCACGGCCTTCCTCAAACACCACCTCCCGGGTTCGAGCCTCTGCACCTGGACTCATGCTGTCCCTTTGCCTTAGATTTTCTCTCCGCCTTTCTTCACCCCAGTGACCCTTTCTGTCTTGCTGCTCCCCAGTGTCCTTGCCAATTTTCTGCCTGCTGGATCTGCCTGGTTCTGAGCCTCCGAGTGCAGCCCTGGGTTCATCTCTTCCCTCTTGCATTTCTATGCATTGAGCCTCAGGTATTTTGATGCTGTTGTTAGACACGCACATACACGTTCAGGCGCGGCTACCTCTTCTTGGAGGATGGACTCTATCATTGGGCAAGGCCCCTCTTTGTCCCTGACAACTGTCCTGGCTCTGAACTCAGTTCTGTCTGAAGTTTTAATATAGCCTCTCCTGCTTTCTTCGGATCAGTGCTAACCTGGAGTCCTCTCCACACCTTTCCTTTTAGCTTATGTGTCTTTCGATTTGACGGGCCTTTCTTGAGGACATCACACAGCTGGGGCTTGTTTGCAGATCCACTCTGACAACCTCTGTGCTTTAATCGGTGCGTTTATGATTTTTTTTAAAGATTTAATTAATTAATTAATTTATTTATTTATTTATTGAGAGAGACAGAGAGTTCACAAGTAGGGGGAAGGGCAGAGGGAGAAGGAGAATCTCAAGTGGACTCCCTGTTGAGCTCAGAGCCTGATGCAGGGCTTGATCCCATAACCCTGAGATCATGATCTGAGCCAAAATCAAGAGTCAGACGCCTAACTGACTGAGCCACCAGGTGCCCCTTTAATTGGGGCATTTAGACCAATGGTGCTTAAATACTGATATAATTGGATTCATGTCTACTACACTCCTACTGCTTCCCATATATTGGCTGGTCTTTCTTTCTTTCTTTCTTTCTTTCTTTCTTTCTTTCTTTCTTCTTTCTTTCTTTCTTTCTTTCTTTCTTTCTTTCTTCCTTCCTTCCTTCCTTCCTTCCTTCCTTCCTTCCTTCCTTTCTCTCTCTCTCTCTTTTTTCTTTCTTTCCTTCTTTCTTTCTTTCTTTCTTTCTTTCTTTCTTTCTTTCTTTCTCTCTCTCTCTCTCTTTCTTTCTTTCTTTCTTTCTCTCTTTCTTTCTTTCTCTTTCTTTCTTCTTTTTTTCTCTCTCCTCCACTCCCTTCCCCTCCCTTCCCCTCCTCAGCTCCCTTTCTCTCCCCTTTTGTCTTCCACTCTTTCTGCCTTCTCTGGTTTTAACTGGATATTTTGCATGATTCTGCTTCTTCTCCTCTCTGCCTCTGTCTCTCCAGATTTTACTGAGATGCACTTGGTCCGGGGGACCCCAGCAGGCCTGCCTTTCTGTCCTCTTACTCCATACAGCAGCTTCCCCTCAGGACCGCTTAGTTTGTCCGCTAGATGGGACCTCCCACCCCTGCGAGGGCCCAAATGCCGGAATGCAGACAGGACCCTCCTGGAGGGCCTCAGGGAGCCAGGGAGCCTGGGGCTTGGGTCCCATTGCCTCATGCCTGTCTCCAAGGAGAGTGATGCTGGCCCTGAGGCAAGTGGAGAAATGGGAGGGGGCTTCAGAAGGAAGAGTTGTGGGGTAGTCTAGGTCATCACCTCTGGCAAGATAAGACCTTAGGGAGCCCAGGGAGCAGAACTGAAGGTCCATTCCACAAGACACACAGCACTCCTGGAGCTGGGAGTGTCTGACTTCGCTGTGGGGGGTCTGGGGATGATGGAGGCGAGACTTCTGCCCTCCAGAAGCTCAGTCTGATGGAGGAGGTGGGCACTTGACCCACCGTACCACGAAAGCCCCCACGGATTCCAGGAACACAGAGATCTGGTCTTGAGAAAGTTCCAAAACCCAGCTCGGTACAGTGAGCTCAGCCTTGTCACATGACTAGTCCAGCAGTGATGACGCTGCAGGGACCGCGTGGAGTCAGGTGATGGCAAGGCTGGAAGCCTTCCCGGAGGGAGTGGACTTGCAGCCTAGACCAGCTTCCATGACCTCTCAGGGCAGCAGACCTCCCTGAACTCACACAGCAGCCGGCTTCCCGCTGGCTGACACCCCTCGGTTCTGAAGAGGCATCCTGATGTTTTCAGGGATGGGACCTGGGTGTGGGCAGGGGTGGCCACGGCGGGCCTTGTGAGGGGCAGGGCCCAGAGGGAGGAGGCCCTGAAAGGGGAATCAGATGAGGGCCCCCAAACCACAGACCCTCCTTGCTGTGGGGCCCGACCCGCCCTCGCCCACAGGAAGAGGGAGGGAGATGTGATGAGGAAGCTGCCACAGGTGCCGGGCGGGCTGAGATGCCCCGGAGGTGATGCCACCGCAGGGTCGGGGCCAGCAGGCCTCTGGAGAGCCTGGGCCCCTCCTGCTGGGCGTGGGCCTGGGTGCATGAGCCCGGGGCACCCAGGGAGAGGCCCCTCGCATGGGTGGCCCAGGGACGGGCAGCGCGGCAGGGAGGCCTGGGGCTGACCCCTGAAGGGACAGACAGGACATCTCGGGACAATTCACACGCTCAATGTCACATCTAGTTGGTTTGACAAAACATGGGAAAGAAGAAGTGAAATTTGTTAGCTGTACCGAGATCCATGCAGTTCACTTGAGGGGACAGTTTTGGTACCAAATTATCCCTGTTATGCAAATTTCCTCCCCAACCGGCTGGTTCCCAGTTGTGCACAGGGACCTCGGGGGCTGCATCTGCTTCCCGTGGTGCCGACTCACCGGGTGGCCGCAGCCCAGCTGCTGCCGGGGCGGGGGGACGGCAGCCAGGGGCCCAGCGCACAGTGTCCGCCTCGCCGCTGACCTCGGCCTGGCTGAGGGGCGAACAGAGCGAGGGGACGTCCCACGAGGTCTGAGCCTGCCCCAAGGGAAGCGCTGCCCAGACCCCGGCACCTCGCAAGTGGCGGGTCCAAGCTGAGGCCCCCGGCCCCGGGTTAGGAGCTCCCCCAGGGTCCCCAGGAGTGCCCGGACCCCCAGCCTGCAGCTTTTCCTCCGGCCCGTTGTTGCTGCTGCCCGGACCTGGTGGTGGCCTGGCCTCTGCACAGAGAAGGTCCGGGTGCTGCTCACAGCTGGCTTGCCTCTCGGGGCCCAGCTCTCAGCACCCACCCCTGCCACCCCCTCCCTGGGCAGGTGGCTCACCTGTCACTTTCCTTAGAGTCGGCCATTGCATGCTGGGGCCGCGCAGGTCTCGAACCTGCTCACCTGTTCCTGCCGCCTGTTGTCTTCGGTGCACCCCAACCTCTCTGGCCTCTCTGGGCTCTGTGGTCCAATGGCTCGTCTGGGCTCTGAGACCATTAGTGTCTCGAGGGGCAACAGCGGGGAGCCCCAGGAGATGGTCCCACCCTGGCAGCCGTGGCCGTTGCCGCTGCCGCACTCGCCGGGCACCACTTCCCACGGTTCTGGAAGCTGCACATGTGAGGCCAGGCTCGGCCTGAGGACCCTCTTTTGGGGTCATGGCTTTGCCCTGGATCCTCGAGGACAAGGATCTCTCTGGGGCCCCTTTCGGGAGGCACTGGTCCCACTCCTGAAGGCTGCTGGGATTTCCAAGCATGGCTTAGAGGGAACACAAAGACTCAGGCCAGGGCAGGCACCGAGGGCAGTCCGTGTCCTGCTGACACCGAGGACGTGGCAGTTAGTACATTTTAAAAAAAAAGGGACCCCCAGGGGGCTCAGCAGTTGAGCATCTGCCTTCGGCCCAGGGCGTGACCCTGGGGTCCCGGGATCGAGTCCCACGTCGGCTTCCCCACATGGAGCCTGCTTCCCCCTCTGCCTGGGTCTCTGCCTCTCTCTCTACGTCTGTGTCTCTCATGAATAAATAAATAAAATTTTAAAAAGAAAAAATGAAATCCCAGGGGCCCTGGGGGACTCAGTCGGTTAATCCCCTGACTCTTGATTTCAGCTCAGGTCATGACCTTGGGGTTCTGGGTCCAGCCCCACGTCAGGCTCTCTGCTCAGTGGGGAGTCTGCTCCAGGACTCTCCCTCTCCCTCTGCCCGCCCCCCTTTCTCAAATAAATAAATAAATCTTTAAAAAAAAATCCCAAACCACCCTGTTCACGGAAATCTCCTTCTAGTGGCAAGAACCCAAGGCCTCACCTCTTTGCTTCTGTCTCCGCTGGACTCCCCCGCCAAGGTCAGCAGCTTGACCCCTGCCGCATGACCGCCGGGTCCTCCCTGCCTCCCACTGCATCTCCCCTCCAAGCTCCAGGGGCTCCCTGTCGCCTGCATGGTCACCTCTTCACAGTCTCCTGGAGGCAGGAGCTGAGCACGTTTCCTTTAGCTCTGCTGCGGCGTGCGGCCTGCTGGGTGGCCCACCCCGTGTCCCCGCTGGGGCTCAGTGTTTCTGGGGGTGTGCGGACGGAGGTGCTGCCTGCATCCAGGGAGCACACTGCTCTGCTGCAGGCCAAGGGGCTGGCGAGCCTGCGGTGGCCGCTCACTAGGCTGTGTCCTCCAATCTAGGCTTTATGGGTAACGTAGCAATTTATTTTGGTTTTCCATACTCTGATCCCCTTGTCTCTCAGTTGTTTCAGACTCAAGAGGGGGAAGAGAGAGTCATTGATTGTTCTTCCTCTCTCAAAAAAAAAAAAAAAAGAAAGAAAAAAAAAGGAAAAAAGGTTTGAGCAGAGGAAGGAGGTTAATCTGTAAACTGTGTGGGGAGAAACAGGATGAGGACACGGCTTCGCGGGTCCCAGGCCTGCTGGGTGGGCTCCATGCGGCCCTCCAGCTCCAGGACGGTCAGGCGCGGGCCTCCAGAGCTGCACTTTTAACGACCACCCAGCTGATTGGGAGCTGCATTCAGAGAACCAGGGTTTGGAAGCATTGGCACCAGCGTCCTGGGGCAGGCGGGGACTGGGGATTCGGATTCAGGGCAGGAGAGTCCAGAGGGAGGGCAGGAGCCTGGCTGTGAGCCACGACTGAGCCAAGGGGCTCCGTTTGCTCCTGTGAGAGGGCTGGATGGGGCCGTGTTTGGGGGAAGGCATGTGCCACCCCCATGGAGCCCCGAGAGCAGTGATGCTTGGGGGGTCCCCAGGGGAAGGGGAGTTAGGGACGGGCTCCTGTGGCTGCAGATCTGGGGCAGAGCAAACCCGAACACAGTGAGCAGACCGGCCTGCAGCGGAAGGCGCCCCCCCCTCCCCGCCAGGCCTGGACCAGTCGCCGGGTTCCCAGGATTCCTCAGGATTCCTCGTGCGCTTTGCTCTGTGCTGGGGGTTGAGGAGCCGTGCAAGGAGAGCACGGGACTTTTAGAAACTGCCGAAGGGATCCTGTTCCTGGAGAAACGCGTGGGTTCCGATGACTGTGCACGCTTTCACCAGGGACTCAGAGCCTCCAAGGCTTTTGGTTTTGACTGAAAATATGACTAATTGATTGGCAATGGGATTGGGGCTCTTTGGTCTCTGCACCTGCAATCCTGATCTTTAGCTCCCCCAATTTCACACTAACATTTAAAATATAGTGTGACTTTTAGGGGCACCTGGGTGACTCGGTTAGTTAAGCATCTGCTTTCTACTCAGGTCATGATCCTGGGGTCCTGGGACCGAGTCCCGCATTGTTCCCGCTCCCCTGCTCACGCTCTCTGTCTCTCAAATAAATAAAATCTTTATATTATATAAAACATATATATATATAGATTTGTTTATTTATATACAGATATATTCTATCTATCATCTATCTATCATCTATCATCTATCTTAGTGTGATTTCTAAATCTTTGGCACTCATCAGGAACAGAAGTGAAGTGCCCAAGAGCAGCGGTTCGGCGGGAATGATCAAATGCATGCAGGAAACCTCAGGAGCAGCCCTGGGGAGGGTGGGGGTGCCCAGGTGGCTGGGGACAGTCAGCCTCTTCTGGGTCCTCTGCACCTGCTGCGGGCTCCCCGCACCTTGCTGCATCCCTCCTGGAATCTGGTGCCGTCCTCCCGGAGGCCACCAGGCACCCTCACTGCCATTCCACAAAGGGGGCACCCCTCCGGGTCAGCCTCCCCAGGGTGGGTCGCCCCCTTTGAGCCCATGGAGTGGATGCACCACTGAGTCACAGTGTGCAGGGACCGGGGAAGGCACGTGGACCCCAAAGGTTCAGTGTCGGAAGATGTGCTGAGAATAATCATTCCTGTGATGAACCCCGACGTGGAGTCTCTCATCCCACCACGGGCTCCTGGAGTCGCGATTTGGAAGCTGGCCCTCACCCACTGGCCGCCTCTGGGGCTCCAGGACGAGCCTCCAGCGTGTGCCACCGAGAGCGGGGAGGCCTGCGAGGGATTCGTGCCAGCGATGCTTTCCCTCTGGATTCCTCCCAGTTCTACCTACCAGGTGCATGAGGACGTGCGTGCAAGGCACACGCAGACACGCTCCTCGCTCCCCGCCCCACTGGTCCCTCCCAGGGCCCCCCTGCCCCAAGGCTGGGCACACTTCTCCCGGGTAGGGGCAGACAGCCCGGGGTCAGGCGGCGGAGCCCACTCTACCGGGCACCCCGTCCCTTCAGTGCGGGCAACGCGCTCCCGGTTTGCTCAGCTACGGAGGCTGGACGCTCCCCCAGGAGATGCTGCAGGTCAAGGGCTGCCCTTGAGAGCATCCCTGGGGAACAGGTGACAGGGCCTGATGGGAAGTGCCAGGCCTCTGTGTTTCAGCAGAGCCTCACCTTGTGCGGATGGGACGTCCTACCCGTGCCCTAGTTGCCCCCCTCGGCCCTGCGAGGTGCGGAGCCCGTGCTGCCTGGCTCTCCCTCCACGGGGCAGGTGAGCCTCCCGGTGCCGCCCGGCCGCGGCCTCAGCATCAGCTCTGCAGGACCAGGACCACGACCGGTCGCTGTGGTCAGCCACTGCCTCCTGTGCCCCCATGACTGTGGACTTAGGCAGCGGGTGCTGGAGAGCGTGGGGCGCACTGATGGTCGCCCCCCACCTCCACCTGCCTCGAATCCACATTCTGAAGCCGAAGGCCGAGACTCAGCAGCCCAAGCCGGGTGCCGCTGTGCTTGGGGGGCTCCGGCATGCAGCAAGCTCATCCGATGCTGGATGCTCGTGAGGGCTTGGTCCCCCCGAGGCCCACCCACCTCCGCTGGCCAGGAGCGGTCTGCAGCGGGTGGCGGCGCCACAGGAGCCCGGACGTCACAGGATGGGACAAAGGATTTGTTGCATTTATTTGTTCTATCTCTACAGAAGAAGCAGTTCAAGATGTGTACAAAAGGATCCTCTATTCCTCCAGGGGTACCCCCCTCGTTCACAGCTAAACAGAAATAATTTAACATCATCAGAGAGGCGGATGGGAAATACAAGTGCATTTTCTCATTTACAATCCTGTACACGTATTTTCCAGAATGGCAGACAAAGACCTAAAGCTGCACCAGATACGAGCAAATTGTACCTTGACAATCCCCACAGACAACATCGTAAAAAAGTGTATTAGAAAGTATTTGAAACAATATTGCATATTAATCTCTGGTTACATCTGTTCACAGTGAATGCGACCGTAGACCATACCGACAGGTGGATGTGCTTCCTTCTTCTCATGGCTGTACATCTTAAATAGATCTGATTTTGGTTCATTTTAAAATTAAAGACGAAAACAAAAACAGGACGCTGGACTGAATGAGAGCTCTCTGGAGTTGAAGTAGAGCTGACCCTTCCTTATTGCTGAAACTCCAGAAGTGCAGGCAGCTATAGAGAAACACATTTGCTTCGTGATTTGTCTATGCAAGTCCATCTGATCCCCGCTTCCGTTTCGGTCGGAACACGACACTCTAAGGGCTACATGGTCCTCAAAGCAATGCAAGAAAAAAAAAACCACAAAAATAAAAAGAAATCCCCCCCCCCAAAAAAAAACCCACAAACAAACTCACGTCTCCGTTAGCAGTAGCTTCCTTTTGCAACGACGATTCTGAGATTTCTTTACCTGGTGGATTCTCAACTGGAAGTGGAACGTGCTGGTCTCCGAGGTGACTGGTGCTGGGTCAGCCCTTCGGCGACAAGGGAGTGAGTGAATGGTGCCGCGCGTCTGCGGAGCGACTCTTCCAACAGGACAGACCGTGCTCTCGGGGCACGTCGCAGAGGAGACCTGGGTGAGGGGCAGGTGCGCGGGCCTTGCGTCGGGGACGCTCCGGGAGGGCCCCGTGGGGGGAGGGCCAGCGATTTCTTGTCGTGGTGGACATGTGCCCCCTCCCCTCGTGGCCCTCCGGCCTCTGTGTTCATTTTACATTCGAGTTCACGACGCCTGGGCGCAGCGGCTCCCAAGACACACGTTCCCGGACCGCCGCACAGACCGCAGTACAGAGGGTGAGGTCACGCGGACGCGCGCTTTAACCGGCTGGGGGACAAACGTCAACAGCTTTCGGTCCAGAACGGGACCCCCTTCGGACGGGATGTAAGCACTCCTCGCCTTTCCGTGGGGCCCTGCCTTACACAGTCGTCTCAACGCAAATTGGGCGCTACAACGTAAAACCACAAGGAGAGGCGAGTACATAGGTGGTCGCAAAGGCCGTGGGGGCAGCGTGTTCAGGAAGACCGTCCGTGGCCGCTATTTACAGTTGTGGGCAGGCTTCGCGTGAAGCCTCGGGGCGGCGGAGTGACTCCTTTCGACCAACCGGCTCTGTGGGGTGCATGGCAGAGGGCAGGTGGGTGCAGGTGCCGGCCCACGGGACATTGGGGGGCCCGGCCGCGGGCGCCATCCCACGGATGGACGGATGGACCGTGGCCTCCTGTGTGACCGGCTGCACAGCCCAGGGGTCCGCAGGGTCCGCAGGGGTCTCCACCCGACTCCTCCGTCCACGTGCCAGGGTCCCACGCACCACGATCGGGTTCGTTTGCAGCTTCAATGCTCCACACGGTTCCACGAGCAAAAGAACCCGCCGCTCAAGAACGGCAGGTGTGGACTCCACCCTTGCAACGCTACTCGCTCGCACGTGGAAAGAGTTGCTTCTGGAGAATGAAAGGGACCCATTCGTTTATAGGACTTGCGGTGGACACGGAGGCACCAGGGGTCAGGGCGGGACTCCTGGCGGGGACAACCTTCCAGGGCTTCTTTCCTCTGGAAGGCTTCCGGGGCCTTCCGCCTGGTTCAGAGGTCGAGCAGCAGTTCTTGACTTGGGATGATTTACTCCGTGGGGACGTTTGGTGACACCTGGAGAGATTTTTAGGCGTCGAATGAAGGTGCTACTGGCGTCTACTGGGCCGGGACCAGGGATGACGCTACATCTCCTGCAGTGCACAAGGGAATCCCTCACCCCAGAGGAATACCCAGCCCCAAAGGTCAAGAGCACCGTGACCAAGAAGCCCAGATTTAGAGTAGGTGCGGGGTACTCATGGGCACTTTTTCTTCTGGGTTTTTGTTTTTACGTTCACCTTGGTTCAGTTTTGGCAGACATGTAAACATTTGAAATTGTATGCTCTTACCTGCCTGGGTGGATGGCATTATTACGTTTAATAGTGGGATGAACCCTGAGGTCTACCCCTCCCAAGTGGGGGCTGGAGACACCAAACACCTTGGCGGGGCTCCCGACGGCATGGCTGAGGAAAGTTCTACCCCGGCACCCGCCTCTTCCTCTTTCCTATCTGACCTTGCCTGCAGGGTACACGGTCGCTCTGCGCGTTCCAGGCTCCCAGAGAGAAAGGATGCTCTAGGTGGGCACACGGGGGCGGCTCTGTCCTTCTGGGAGAGTTTCAGACTTTTTTTCTTTTCTTTTTTTTTTTTTTTTGCAGATTTTATTGATTTATTCATGAGCGACACACAGAGAGAGGCAGAGACACAGGCAGAGGGAGAAGCAGGCTCCATGCAGGGAGCCCGATGTGGGACTCGATCCCGGGACCTGGGATCACGACCTGAGCTGAAGGCAGACACTCAACCCCTGAGGCACCAGGTGCCCCGGTGTCAGGCTCTTTCAACATTTAGTTTCTAACAGGTAGGCTCTCGGCAGGTTAGCCACATCTCCTGGGCTTCACTTGTCGTAGCTCCTTGCTCTGAAAATGAACGATCACCCTACGTCTTTCTTTTAGGGCCTTTAAAACAAGAATAACGTAGAAGGAGGGCGGGGAGAGAGAGTCACCAGTCAACAAGCAATGACGTCGTGGAAATGGGGTCTGGCCTGGGACTGGGAGGGAAAACCGGCTTGTGGCTGTGGGCGGAACCAGCCGGGGAAGGAAGGAGCGTGGAATCTGGGGTAGAGCTTGGTTTCTGAGGGGTTCAAAGGAATGAAGGTCCACGTTCCAGGACAGATGTTAAACATGTAGTGCTAGACTCTGGGCCACGAGAGGCACGGGCCTGAGGGCAGAGGGCAGAGGGCTCCAGATTGGCCCCCGGGACTGTGGCATCCGGGCCCTTCCCCTCCCGGCAGGCCGTAGGAGGCTGAGCGACCTCCCCACTCCCTTTGCTGGGTGAGTGCGTGTGTCTTTGTCCCAACCGCGTATTTTTGTACAGGTTGTGACTTATCACAACATCTTCTTTTAAAAACTGAGGCCTTGCAGACCTAGATGCCTGCGGCCAGAGGCTGCGGCCTGGGTTTCTCGGCCCTGCTGTGTTGGGGGCACCCGCCAGGTCTGCTCACCCGCAGCACCCGACCCGGGGCTGTGCTCACTGCCTCTGGGGCCTTGGAAACCACATCGGTGCGTGGATGCTTACTTAGCACAGAGACCAGCTCGTTCCTTCCCAGGCTTTGGCCTGTTTTTACAAAACTTTCTCTGAAAATGAGCAGTTCTTTGAAGGATGGGACTTCTAGGAAGCAACAGGTGGGGGCGCTTTCGGCTAGCAGTCTATGAGCACATCTAGCAAGACAGCCGTTTGGGGGAGGGGGTACTCCAAATGTAACCCTGCATCTAACAATAAAAACTCCTCTGTTTCAAAAGCAAATCAAACCCCAGCCAACCAACCGACTTAAAAATACAAAACTAAATGCAAAACCACCTAGGGATCAAAGCACAACGTTCTGGTCCAGTCTGGGCTGCTGGCGGGATGCGGGGCCCCGGCCCGTGTGCTTCTCTCCGGGCGGCGCCCACGGGCAGAGCGGGGCTTAGCTCATGTGGAAGCGGTGCTCGCCCCGCGTGATGTGGGACGAGAACTCGTACCTGTCCTGGCTGTGGTAGCCACACATGTTGCACTCGAAAGGATCACGGAAGCCGTGACAGCCCATGTGGATGGTGTACATGACGTGGTCCAGGAAGAGCACCCTGCAGTGTTCGCACTTGTAAACCTTCATGGGCTCCCCGCTCGTGCCGATCACCCGGAAGGCGTCCTGGTTGCTCTCGGAGGCCGCCCGCAGCACGTCGTAGGCCGGGTGCTCCTCCTTGATGGACAGGCCGTTGCGGGCGTGGGGGTTGATGTGGTTGGTCAGGTAGATGAGGCTGCTCCGCTGCTCCTCATTATTGCTCTCCGTGTCCGTCGAGTCTTGGCAGCTGTTGCTCGGCGACGCCTCCCGCTCGGAGGACACCGACTTGGCCTTGGAGAGCAGAAGCAGGTTCTCCACGGCGCTGTCCTGGGCTGAGTGGTTGGACCGCGGGGGGCCCTCCGCGTGGGGCTTGTGTAGCTGGTACATGGGGCTGATGACCGGGACCACCTCTGAGCTGCCCGGGGGCGTCTGCACCAGCGGGCGCAGGGACTCGGCCCCCAGGTAGCTGATGGCGTTGTTGATGGCTTGGTCCATCACGTGGGTCTGCATCATCTCATTCTCTTTCTCGTAGCTGGCACTGCTGTCGTAGGGCATGTCCGACAGGCACTTGTCCCCTGTGGGAGGCAGGTGACAGTCAGTGAAGCCGGGTTACCTCCGTGCATGACGGCAACAGCCGAAGTCTGCACTGAGGGGGGTGTCCCGGTGCTCTGGCACACATGCCACGCCTCCCAATGGGAAGGCCGAGCTATCTCCGCCTGTGGTCACCGAGCACAGGGACCTTCCCAGAGTCTACACTTCAACAGATTGGACCCAACAAACGAATCTGTGAACCAAAGTCAGCGCCTCTCACTATAAACAGCACAACTTCCAACTAGATACTCCACCAGTACCTGTGTCTTTTACTACGGACGGTATAATCGAACATTATTATACTGGACTTAAGGTTAATAATTAAGTGATGTATTTGCAATATAGCATTCTAAGCAATTTACAGTAACTGGTCGATTTCTCATAAATGTATTTAATTAAATAAGTATGTAATTATTCATGATAGTATGTGATATGCTTATTTAAAATAGCATTACATAGGGGTGCATGTGTGGTCAGTCGCTTAAATGTCTGACTCTTGATTTTGGCTCAGGTCATGAGCTCAGGGTCATGGGATTGAGCCCCACATAGGGCTCCACACTAGGCTCCACGCTGGGTGTGGAGCCTGCCTGAGATTCTCACTCCCTCTCCCTCTCCCACCCTGCTTGTAACCTCTCTCTCTCTCTCTCAAATAAATACAGACATACATACATAAAATTTCATTACATGATAGAATTTTAAATTCATAACTTCAATACTCAGCATAAAATTTAATCAAAATATATGATCTATATATAATAAGATTTATCAAAAGTGGACTTTGGGCTCTTAGAGTAAAAAGGTGCTCAGATGCAGTGTCCACACCCTTCCCGCTTCCAGTTCCACTGGTCTTTCCATCCCTGGTGGTACCAGAGCCATGTACTACAGAGGTATGTGCAGGGAGGCTGGGGGCAAACCAAGGAACGTAAGCGGGGAAGGTGTGCCATTCATCTGATCTTTCCAAAAATTCCTGAGCATGAACGATGCTCAAGGAACCATGGCTGACGACTCTCAGTGTGCCAGCTTCTCCTCCTCCTCAAGGAACTTCTGGTCTGAGAGCAGGGTTTGTAGGTGAGCTTGCTCCCTGGGAATGGTGAACCCTGAGAGCAGCTCTGGCAAAGCACCCGAGGCACACCCAAATTGTTTACATTTTACCCCTTACTCTGTTTCTTTTCTTCCTCTAACACATCTTCATGTAGCACTGAGTGTCTCCTGGACCAGACAGGGGGGACAGACAGGGAGCTAGTATAAAGGGCCCCCACCCTTAGTGGCACACAGCTAACAGGGGACGCAGGCATTAAAATGTGGCTGTACAAATAGCCCTTCTCAGGATGTGAAGTTCTATGAAGAAAATAGAAGGCTTGTGTCATATGGGCTTCTGACCTAAGATGAGTTTCTGTCATGAGTGGGACTTGTGTCCCACACTGGGAGCAGCCAGGGGAAAACAAGAGAAGGAGCCTAGAGCTTTGGAGGGACGGAGTGAAGGTGATGGGGCCCAGAGCCCGGGTGCAGGGCCGGGCAGGGGTGCCACCCCATCAGACGATAGGGCTAGACCAAGAAGGGGCTTTATCCAGGGAGAAAATGAGAAGCCCCTGAAGGGTTTGAGGGAAGTGCCCTTCTTGGTAACCAGCAGAAGAGCAGGCTGGGAGGGGCAATGGCAAGTGAACCTAAGAGACTCTTTGAAGAGTCCAGATAATGGCTGCTGCTGAGGGTCATGGCAGTGGAGGATCCCCCACTGCCCACACTGACATCAAGGTCTCCCACTAATTCTTAGCAACAGGAGGATAAACTACCTGGTGGTTCAAAACTTATGAACTAATCCTTCTAGAAAAATATTGTTGACCACTGATAATTGTCCAGGGATATGCCCCACCACACTATAAAGTATCTTTAGGCCTCATTCCTTGCTTGCAAAGGAGATTTATCATGAAACGGCCCAGCCTGCACTCATTCTAATCTATTGGTGGTCAGGAGGGGCACATGCACTGATAGTGAAACAGTGTGATCCTCAGATTACAGAAAAGAAACCTTTGCTAGTGGCCAGTCACACCCTCTGCAGAAACTGAACGGAATGGATGGAATCTTGCCACGAGGTGGGTGGTAGGGAACACAGAGGTGGTGTTTCTCTCCATTAAAAGTTAAAAGAAGAAATTCGATAGCATTACTAAAGCCATACAATTTTCATTGTTTCTGTGTTGAGGTGCCAAGTGTCTTGTTGCTCTACCCCCAGAGGAGAAGGTTTGTGCCCCTGTCCATCCCTCCTACCAAACCCTGGTAGGGATAAGATGAGGCATAGACTTTAAGGCTGATTTGGATACATACCAAAGTGTTTACAGCCCCATCAAAAATGATGCTTTCCCACCTAATTATCCTGCTTCTCCTCATTGTGGTTCTCTGGTTTCCCAAGCAACCATTAAAATGGATGTAGGAAAACATCCATATACTGCAGATTACTGTGGCCTATTGAAACCATCCACAGAATTTCTCTTCCCTACTACTCCACAAATGAGAAAAATAAAACCCCACACGACTCACTTTGGCAATCAGCTAACCAAAAGAATGCATCCTAACAGAATAGTTAAAAAAAAAAAAAAAGAGGGGCTAAGAAAAGACAATTCTGGCATGAGTCATACCGTGAAGGGTGACTCTTGACCCAACTTCTAAAAGCCTTAAGTACGAGGCAACAAAATCCTCAGCATTCTCCCAAATATCCTCATATGTACAGGAAACCAATTCAGATAAATGTCTTCCTCCACTTCGGACGAAAAAGCAGTGAAAACCTCTGCTAGAGAGAACCAGGTGGCATTGGACAGCTGAGCGGCAAGGTTGGCTCTTTAGACAGGAGTAAAGTCCTCTACAAGGAGAAATGGACCAAAGCTCGTCATGTCCTCCCATGGGGCTGGGAAGCCCTCTCCAACTAGGTGCAGTGATAACTGGCTTAGGGCAGCTAGCCAAATCTCAGAATGAGGGAGAGAGAGCAGCGAGAAAGGTTTTCAACAAAGACTGCACTTTGCCTCACCTGAATTCTCCTTTCCATCCTTGGCATTCTTTCAGGATTTAGAAAAGTCAATAGCTCTCACAGGGAAAAAAAAAATGTCTCACATACAGTGGGAAGAATGTTGAACGTCAATCAAGCTACATCAGCCCAAGTAAAATAAGCAAGATGAAAAGAAATGTCATGGTTACTGTGAAAATATTTTCTAGCGATACGAGGGAGGAAAGGAAGTAAAACAGACCAATAAGTCCATCCTAGGAAAACAGCTTAACTCAAGGAAGAGAGAAGATAACTCTTTATTTTGTGAAATGGACTCCATTAAAAAAAAAAATTACTAAAAGATAGCATGCTAAAACAACAGAACGAGATGAAAAAAGATGTCAGGTCTCAGGAAACAAAATGAGGTCCAAAACACTTTTATTACAGGATGAATCCATGGATTTGGAAGTGGCAAGTAATAGAACATAAGCTACTAAAAATGGAATGGTTTGCAAGGAGGAAAAACAAGATAAGTGTGAATGAATGTAAAAAAGACCAAAAAAATTAACTTAAGGAAATGCTAACTGATATGGAAGACAAATAATCTAACATAAGGACAACTGGTACCCCCGACAGAGATCACAACAGATGGAACAAAAAAAATGTCTCTATGAGGAAGAGAATTTCTCAGAAATAGAGAGAGAGAGGGATTCTGCAGATTAAGGTGGCAAGAAATTTTTATTCAGAATATAAAATACTAAGACATATCCTAGTGAGGCTAATTCACTTGAAGATTACAGAAGGAACCCTTCAAGCATTCAGGAAAAAATGGAAATCACCTTTCAGAAAAAAATGATCAGATTGGCCTCAGACATCTGCACACAGCATTCAACAAGCAATGCCACCATGGTGTTAAGACAGAAAGGTGACAAGTAGACGTCCTTGGACACAGAACCACCATGGAGCTAGAACTTCATTTCGAGAAGGTGCTTGAATGTTATTAAGAGATTAATCAAAAAATAGACAGAAATACCAGTAAAAGGACTGAATCTGAGCCTTGGCTCTATTTAAATACTGAATCAACAATAAGTAGCTAGGCCTCTGGGAGAATTCGGATTTCAGAATAGAATGTGAATATTAGGAAGCAGGATGATGTAAAAATAATATACACTGAACACAGGGGAATAAAATCGTGTCCTTATTTCCCAAAGCCACGAGTCAGTAGATGCTGCCTAAATGGAAACAAATGGATTAAAACACTGATTTGAAGGTCTTCATGTTTTTCATAATGCAGTATATCTTTCTAATCTTAATCCTTTAAAAATATCTTTCTGTGAGAAAATATTTGAAGATCAGCCACATTTCCAGTTTTATTTGGCTCTTGTTCACCTCTTAAATTTAAGACAGCTATAGAAGGGATACTTTCATTTTGAAACAGCATCTGTAATATGATAGAATCTTTACAGAAGCATTCATTTCACACCCACCAACCCACCTGTTCATCACCCTAGCCCTGCACGTACATGATATGGGTAGAAAGGTATTTAG
Source organism: Vulpes vulpes (assembly GCF_048418805.1). Taxonomy (NCBI): domain Eukaryota; kingdom Metazoa; phylum Chordata; class Mammalia; order Carnivora; family Canidae; genus Vulpes; species Vulpes vulpes. The sequence continues at coordinate 138,741,587 of NC_132784.1, forward strand.
AGTAATGCTCAGCTACTTTCAATATTGGCAATTTCTGGATGTGGCTTTTTGGGGGTGATTTTAAAACATTCATCTTTCCACCAAAATTCTTTATATTAACCATGTATCATTCTAATAATGAGAAAAGGTTGTGTTTTCCTTCTGGAAAAAAGAAACCATACCAAGAGAATTAGAACAGATAGCAGGAATATTAATCACTATTATTTCCCCCTATCTCCTCTTCTGTATTTAAAAAGCTTTCTCAGTTTGGCTCAGGTCATGATCTCAGGGTCCTGGGATCGAGCCCCATACCAGGCTCCTTGCTCAGTGAGGAGTCTGCTTCTCCCTCTCCCTCTGCACTCTCCCTGCTTGTGCGCTCTCTCTCTCTCTGATAAATAAATACAATCTTAAAAAACATTAAAAGCTTTCTTAGGGCGCATTGGTAGCTCAGTGGGTACAGAGTCTGACTTGATTTTGGCTCAGGTCATGATCTCAGGTTGTGAGATGGAGCCCAGCATTGGGCTCTGTGCTCAGTGTGGAGTCTGCTTGAGATCTTCTCTCCCTCTGCCCCTGCCCATCCCCTGCTCTCTCTCTAATAACAACAACAAGAAACAACACTTCCTCCCCACAATCACCAAGCAGAGTAAGACAATGAATAGTGTTGCGACGTAACATTGTCATCCCCTTTCTGAGGGGCTTCATTGATCCTGTCAGCCTCTATCTGACTATTTCAGAGAACAGGATCTTCGATATAATGGTGAGGAATGCTGCTGGCAGCATCAATACTTACAGTCATGCCAACATGCAATGTATAAATTTTAATCATAGATCACATATCAATTAAGTAAGATGATAGACCATTGTGGGCAACATTCCACAGAAACATCATGTCCTCTTACATTCTTAAGGTGCTTCCTTGAGTTGAGAGCAGCTGCACACCCAGTGTCCCTACTGATCTTCAGAATGGTGCTGGGAAGGATGCTGGGCAGGAGGCATCACACCCATTTCATAGATGGGGACACTGAGTTCAGTGATGTGCTCAAGGTCACCAGCCAGTCAGAGCTGGAGCTAGATCTAAACCCAGGTCTCTTGAAAGAACTCTTTCAACTACATCACCACTGGCCCACATATATGATAATGTAGGATACCAGTTGCTCTCCTACACACTTTCTGAATTTGTATAAAGGATACACTCAACATCTGGAAGTTTAGAAGGACCTAAGAGGTCTATCTCTTCCCTCTCTCCTTCCCTCCTTTCCTTCCTTTTAAAGTTTTAGTGATGGAGAATCTTTGACAAGTCAGGAGTGGTTGACTAAAATCCCATCATGTTGACGTGAGGACAAGCTATAGGCATTTGGGGATAGAAGAGGCATTATTACAGAAATAACTTATCAATCACCATATTCCTGGCAAAACACCCAACAGAATACACACTCCTGAGCCCTTTGTTCCAATCTCCACACTGCTGTCCTTGTCCTGCTGTTCCCATCACACTTCTCCTGCACCTCCCCTCTCCCAGGGGACTTCTAACCTTGGCTTGGTTCCATTAGAGCATCTGTTTGTTTTTGTTTTGTTTTGTTTTTAACACAGAAGCACCTCAATCTGAAGACAGTGCCTAACTTGCGGCCTCCTCCCGAGTGGCTGCGGGACAGGTTCAGGACAGGTTGGGAGCCTCCAAAAGCTAATACGAACCTCAAAGGTTCATTGACAAAGTCCTCAGCAGGACTTCTCCAATTTCCCAACCTGAAGGAGAAGTCGTGCCAGCTTCCCCAGGTCAGTGACCACTGACAATCCTTGGGTGCTAGTGGGTCTTTGCTCCATCTCTCCTCCTGGTTACCTGGCAATTGTCCTCTGCCTCACCCACTGCCTGCTACCCGTTGCCCACTGTGCCATGCCCACCACCCACTGCACACTGCCCACTGCATACCACCCAGTGCACACTGCCCGCTGCACACCGCCCACTGCATACTGCCTATGAGCACCATGTTCTCACTAGCCCCGTGTGACCTGAAATCCCATCACAATAGCCTATTCTGTGCTCAGGACCTTGTTCCTCCTCTGCTCAGGAAAGGCAGGGTCTCTCCCATTCTCACAGCCTAAGAGCTCACATAATGTGGGTGACTCTCCATAGGGCAACTCCAGCCAGTGGTTTGCAGTGTTTTAAACTGAATCCTTCTTTCCCCCAACTCTCCCACCCAAAACCTGTGACAAGCCTCTCAGACCTGATCAAAATGGAGGCATAAGTGCAAGAGGGAGGCTGCAGCCCCAAGAACTTGGCCTCTCCTTCGTCCTCCCCACTTTCTGCTGTCTCATGTGTCCTCTAGAACCCCAGGCCTCATGAACCATTAACCTCATTCTAGACCCATCCTCTCCCAACACACATTTTCCAGGCTCCCATGTGGCCTTTACCCCAGAAAACCCTTGAAGATGAGCAGATCAAAACCAGAACTATTTCCAGAAACTGGCTTTATCATTTCTGTAAATGGCACCCTCCTCTACTAGAACCACCATGAGTCACGGCTTCCATAGCTCAGTCCCTCCCTGACCCCACGCCCATCACCAGACCTCTCTGCTCTGTTCCCTCCTCCTTCCCTGCCACCACTGGCCCTCTTCTTTCCTGATCACCTTCCGGCACCTGTAGTATTGTTTTCTACGGTGTGTGGCTCCCATCAAAAAGAGGCCAGTGCTTTTTCCTGCCTCCTGAGTTAAGGAGACATTTCTCACCATGGTGTTCAAAGGCCATTGATTCTGTGGCCAGAGCTTTACTGTGACTTTATTTTCCTTGCTTCCCTGAGGCTACATGAATCAGTCTGAAACACGCCCCCACTCCAGCCCCTACAATCAGCACCACCATTTCCCTGTACTTCTATGTCTGTTTAGAATCCTGTCTTTTCCTTCCACTAATAGTGTGCTGAAATCCTATTCCCCCATCAAGGTCACTATCAGCTTCATGAAGCTTTTACTAATCATTGTCTTTCCTGACCATGACCCTCCCACACGGTCCTCTCTCCTGGACATGACCCTCCCTCATGGTCCTCTTTCCTGACCAAGACCCCTCTCCACTGTCCTCTTTCCTGACCATAACCTACACCCCATGGTCCTCTCTCCTGGACACAACCCTCCCCTATGGTCCTCTTTCCTGACCATGACCCTTCTCCCCTGTCCTTTTTCCTGGACATGACCCTTCCCCCTCCAGGATTCTCTTTCCACGTTATCCTACTGATAATAGTTGACCTTTAAACTGAGTGTTTCTAAATGTTTTCATGTCTTTTTTATGTTAATTCACAAAGCCCTGTGAGGCATATAAGAATAGAACCAAGGCTTAGGAGGTCCAGAAATGTCACTCAGGTGACAGCATTAACATGTGGCTGTGTGCTGCCCCCCTCCAGTTGGGCCCTGAGCCCAGGGCACCTCCACTCTTACACCGAGCTAAATAGCTATCTGTCTCCCTGCACATACAGGGTGGCCTGTTTTTGTCTGTCATCTATACTGGACAGCGAGCTCTTACAGGAAAGGGCCACCTTGCTCCTCCCAGTGTCCTTCAAAGCTCCTGGCACAGGTAAAGATCCCGCAGCGAGAACAGTGATTGTGGCTGCACCCCCTCTTCCCCAGGCACATTCAAGGTAGCCCGGGCGGGGAGTATTATGAGCTCTGGGAGCATCTGCAGCTCAGTGAGGTTGCTCAGGCAGGTGAACGGGCTATGTGGGGAGCCCGCGGCCACGCTGGGCCCACGTTCACAGCCCTGCGCCCACAAACCCAGCCACCTCCTGAGGCACACGGCTGTCCACAGGCAGATCTCGTGGGCACCCAGGATGCTGTAAGACCACTCTAGGAAAAGCTGCCAGGAGAGGAAGACTCCTTGCGTGTCAGAAGGCCTATTCAAGAAAAACCCAAAGTATTTAAGAAGTGCTAAGCCTGCTGATATTTGCTTTTTTTTTTTTTTTTAATGAGATAGTGTCTCTCTCCTGCTCTCAACTAAGGACCATCTGAGTCTAAGACACCCGCGTAGTTGAGTTTTTTTTAAGAGACAGCAAACGTTTGACTCTTACCAACAAATTTCTGAGGCATAGAGCTCTTACGTTTGGCGACGTTACTTGCTATTCTGTCCAGCACGAGGGATCTCTCTGATCCTATCTTGCACAGATCTTCTCCCATCTCACTGTGATTAGCTTCTTCTTTAATGACTAAAGTCAAAGACAGTTAGAGAGGCCAGTTTAGAAACGCTTACATGAAGGAATCGGGTCGCATCCCGCGTTCAATGTGACATTAGTACAGTGCCTACGGGAGCTGGCCCTTCCTGGGGCTCATTTCTAACCTCCCTGGCAGCTGGGCCGGGCGGTTGGACATGGCCCCCAGCTGCCTGCCCGTGACACCTGCGGACCGCACCTCGTATCCCATGGCTGGAGGAGCAAGCGCCACCCCTGTCACCAGAAGATGGATGTGCCAAAGCCCTCGTGTCCCTGTGATGTTTCCCCTTAATGTCTCAAGGGCTCTGTGATCCGCTACTTCCATGGGTCTTGACATCAGGCTGTCAGAGCCGGAAATGACCTAAGGACCTGACACCATGCGCGGGCACAGTGAAGGGAGACGCAGAAATGCTACAGTGCATCCTGGCAACACACAGGGAGAGGCCAGAGCTCCTGATCCCCACACACGCGGCAAACTAGGCAAAATCAACACCCGCAAACTGCAGAACAGCTAGACACTGACGGGCTAAGTGCCGCCGGAGGGAGCACTTCCAGCCAATCTGTATTTCTCTACGTTATCTTTCTTTCCATGATGGGAGAGACAACTTTGTATCCTGCAGAGTCCATCCATGTTCTGGTTTTTACAGTTGGGTGTCTGGAAAGAGAATCCTCTAATGTCCCTGCAACATCCTCACACATGAGGAGCTGAAAATGCAATGAATTGCACCCCAACTAGCTAGTCAGTCCTTCCAGCGCGATTTCCAAGTGGTCCACCTCAATGCCATTGCCATATGCCTCCTCCTCCTGTCTCAGATACGACCCGCTGACTTATCACAGGACCTGGAGGTTTGGCCACTACTATCCTTGCTTTTTGTCTATCCTTCAAAGAGCTGCACACTAGCTACATATGAAGATGGCACTAGATGTTATCCTTTTTTGAAAATGCCAATTCTTGCCTCCGTTCTTCCAGCTACCCTTCACAGTGTTCCAGCACAATTCACAGACACATCTTATGTGGAAGCCCAGCCTTGTTTGGGAAACACAAGCCTGCAGTGTCAGGCCCTCCGCTTCCACCTCCGACCTTTGTTTTCCAGCCCCTGTATGGTGTGGCAGCTGTCCTCATTATGCCCCGCACATTGCCTGCTAAGATGATTTCCAAGTGTTTTAGGTTTTTGCTGCTATCATGATGGATGATCCAGGTACATCGTGCCTGGAAGACTCATGCTTTGCAAGTAGTTGTGGCAATGCTCTTTATCATGAAGGCCATGTTGGAAACACGTATTTCAAATTGGTTACTGTCGCTGCTATACACAAATTTTAACATTGGAAATGTGTGTTTGCTACTCAATGAGCAAAGATAACAGCCTATACCCTAATTTATATGAAGGGTGCACATTAGCTCCATGCAGCCCAATTCCAGGGGTTGTACATTTGACCTGTTGAGCTCATATGCTTCCTCACTTGTCCCTCCTCTCTGCCCAGGGCACCTGCAGCATTTCAGGTGGGGTTATGTCCCCACCAGGCCACAGGGCCTCCTGAGACTCAGATGCTCAGAGTCATTACAGTGAGGGACAATGGAGTCCAAAGCTCCCAGAGCAGTGGCTATCCTGCCTTTGATGCACTTCCCTCTAAAAGCTTAAAACACAATGTGTGTGTCTGATTGATCTTCTACACACTCGAGAGAAACTTTTTCCATAAAGGAAATTACGACAGAGGGCTAAAAAGGCTTTAGCTAAATGAAGCTAAATTCAGAAAAATTAAACTTTCCCACATCCTAGCTAAGCTAGGCTTTGTTTTTAACCTCATCCCAAAGAATGGCTCCATCCTAAGGGGACTGAAGAAGGGGGAAGCTGGCTGGGTGTCCATCTGAGCATCAAGGGGGTGGTCTCAGATGCCATGAGAAGGGAGGATGGCGAATGAGAAGGCACAGGTTCAAGCAGCCCTATCACAGTGACAAAGGCCACACTCCCACCCCCACCAGCAGCCCACTGCCTTCCCTCTGAATCCCAGGTGTCATCTTGTAGGACTTCCACTGAGGTGCTTTAACGGGTTCCCTCTACACCCTGAGTTCTTTCCCTGCACACATGGAGCCTTCTTTATCTTCTCAGCCCAGGAACATAAGGACACATCATTGAGGTATTCTGAATAATCTGATCACCCAAGGGAAAGATGAGCATTTCGACAGAAAGTTGATTCTGGTGCTGGGGTAATACATATATCGCGGCATATAAGCTCACTGACATAGCCAGCCTACAGGGGAGACAGCTGGGTGACTGACACTGCATGTTCACGTGAGTGTGTCATGCGCGTCTACACTCCCTGCTCTCTCCTTTCTCTGTGGTAGGAATGATCACTCCTACTTGAGAACCCAGGGTCGTGGTCACAAACAGATTTGGAGATACAACTTGGTGCCACCAATGGAAAGCAAATGGTGTTTTGAAAAAGGTTAGCCTCAGTTGATCTATTCATACATTTCTTATGTCTTCAAAAGTTAGGGAGGCGCCCCTTTTATACCACCGCCATCCCTCTGAGTAAATTCAGTCTGCTGCAAATTCAGCCATCTGTTTACATCCTTCACTTTACATTATTTAAGATTGGAGTCAAATGCTACCTTGCGATGGGTTGCCGCGAGCATCAAGGCTCATAAGAAAAAAAGCAGCCTTTCCTCAAAATCTGTGACAGCCGCAATCCTCTGGACTGTCAGGGTTTTCCAAGGAGCTCACCTGTTCCAGGCAGGTGCCAAAACAGATGAATGAAAACCCAGCCTGAAAGCTTTTACTCGATCAACTCCATGCAAAAATAGTTTTTCAAACAAGATTTCACATCTTATTTTGATTACGCCAGACTTAAAAAAAAATTACCAAAAACCAAGAAACGCCCCCCCCAAAGTTTGAGGGGGCCGCTGATATCTTAGATGCTTCCCCAGCTTTCAAGGGGGAGTGGTTCGAGGTCAGGCTCTCTCTGGTGAGATGAGGGCTTCAAAAGTCGGGAAATACGGCATGCTTCAGGTGAAACTGCCGTGTTAGTGGCCAAAAAAACGTCTGTCTGTCTGGGTGGTGGTGGCGTGCACGCCTGCATTCTGCACCCAGAGCTGTGTGCCCGGGGCCCTTCTTCACCACGTGCTGGGGAGGGAGAGCCAGCGCTTACCTGGGTACATCGTGCCTGGAAGACCCATGCTTTGCAAGTAGTTGTGGCAACGCTCTTTATGTTCCTCTAAAGAGCTTCGCTGTTTATAGCTTCGGCCACAATATCCACATTTGTGAGGTTTACCAACTGCAGAAAACACAATTGAGTTCAAGACCCCAATTAAATATTGGCCTTATGTGTAATGGGAATTCACGCAATACAATTATTATCAAAAAGGCAAAAACAAAAAACAAAAAAACAAAAACAAAAAAACAAAACCTTCTACTCTTAAGAGCTAAAAGCCTTATGGACTCAGTCAAAATTGCTAAATTTAAAAATGTTAATGCCCAGGGTTTTCTTTGACTGTACCAAGAACTCCTGTGAGTCTTGTTTCATCTGAATTTGCCCATAGTCCCAACTACTAAATTCTCTTGGCCTCATCATTTCTTTAACTGGAGGAAATGGACCACTACAGTGTGATGAGTTGGGCACCTAACAACTGGGTAGAGATGGGAAGAAGGCCCCTGGGTTGACTGGATGAGACACAGATTCACCTCTAAAGTCAGACTCTGGCCCACATCTACACTGTGGGACAGATCTAAATGCAGCCAAAGTGGATTAAATTCCAGGATACTGAACTGGATAATTTGAAGTTTCTAAGAAACAACAGTGGATAAATATACCTCAACGAAATGAGCATTTATTTCCAAAATGTATTTCCTTATTCTAGCTTAGAAAAAGCTCTGTGTTCTCCCTGAAACCCACGGTTCCTCCATCGGCTCTGCCCAACAGAACTTACTATGAAGATGGAAGAGTTCTCCATCTGCGCTGCCCATTGCGACAGCCACCGTGTTGTTCAATATGGTGGCTACCGGCCCTATGTGTCACCAGACACTCAAAGAGTCACTGCGGACTGAAATTTTGATTTTGTTTAAGTTCAACTGATTAAACTTACAATTCAAATACCACATATGGCTGGTGGCAACCGTATGAAGCAGTGCAGTTCTAATGTGATGAGTTTAGTTCATCTTGAACTTTATTGATCAGTATTTTAGGGAAAGAAGACCAGCACAAATAAATTCATATCATGCCTAAGCTCAAAGACTTTAATACACAGCAATTTAAGAGATGAAATAAGTATCTTTAATTATTTATAGGAGGAATATAAATTTCCATCCTAAGACCAGAATCTTCTCTTATTTCCTTCTTACGTTAGATTTCAGAGATTGTATAAAAATCAATACCATCCAAATAGGAATGCTTGGTAAAAGGGTTTGACCAAAGCTTGTACTGGCTCAATCTCTTTCTTTGGTGACCAGAAGCAATGGTTTAAAAAGACTAAGGCAAAAAGCAAAATTTGACTTCTGGGATATTTAACCGAGGAGGAAAGGGATGGATCTTTATCCATAGAAAGCGCTGTATCACTCAAATCAGGGAAGTGAACATTGAAACACATAATATTGCCTAAAATTGTACATTTTATTGAGTAATACCTTCAGAAATTAATATAAATTAATAGAATATAGATGTCCCTTCCTAGAAAAGCTATAACTTCAGCAAATTCATGTATATATGGGCAGAGAGTCTGAATAGGCGTCTAACTCTGGAATGTAAGAAATATGTTTACAGTAAGAAACCGAATTAAAGTATACCCGGAAGCACAGCCCAATATTCTGAAGGAAAGAAAGTCTCTAGCTCGGCTCACAAGTCCCAAAGCAAGCAGTGAGGAGGGAAGGGAGATGCCGTCCCTACGCTGCCAGGCCCCCGAGCCCTCCTGTTGTCAGTGTGGGCACATTCTATGCTTACGTCACCACTAACGTGTTGGTCTTTGGAACCTCGGGCCACCACCAGTTGCCAGGGGAAGCTACGAGGTTGAGGATGATTTTAGTGGAATCGGGGAGTGGCCCCCGTTGGGTATTTTCGAAGAGTCGTGTGTCAGCGGCACTCTCAGCTGCCAGGATCAGCGGCAGCCCTGGGTCAATGGAATGGTGTTATCTACTTGCTCATCGGGGGATCCGAAACAGAAGTAAGCTGCCCAGAGTCTACCCCTCAAGTCACTGGCCAAGCCTGGAGCAGGATACCGTCACGCCTTGAAGGAAATAGGCAGGCGGGGAGCTGGAATGACCAAAAATACTGCATTAGCTGCTCCAAGCTTCACCGTAGGTATGAGGGCAAAGAGAGAGGCGTGGGATCCCTTTGAGTTTTAAGGACTGGCATGCAGGAGAGATTTCTGTTGCAAATCGGAGTAACTGGGGAAGATGGTGATGTGCTTGGTGCCACCTAGGCCTGAGTCTTTATGTTTTATGTTTTCCACCTACATGGAGTGGGGCTTCCTGCCCACCCTGAGGCAGTGCTGTTGGCAACTGAGCTCATGTCCCCCCGACCTGCGTGAAGGTTATATGAAGTTCCTTTGTCCTGGATCAGGCTCTGCACACCACCCGTGCAATGGTCACCTGCGAAGCCCAGCATCTAGTTCCCCGTACACCTTCACTTCTAGGGACGACACACTTGCTCCTCATTATTGACACACGTAAACAATGAAAAAAGCTCATTGTCAACCTCCCACGTTGGGGGAGCCATCTGTTCAACCTGTCCCCTCCGGCAAAGCCCTCCCCAGCCTTCAGCATGTGCCGCGTCCCAGGTTGGGGGGTAGGTTGGGAGGCACCAGCCCCACTGTCACCCCGCTGTTGACTTGCAGCTCAGGACAGCTCCTTTCTCGGGAGATGTTAAGCAGCTCACCCACATCATCACACTGCTCCAATTAAAGAGCGCTTTGGGAACCTCCTCTGTGTTGACGACAGGGAAGGGGATGAGCATGGAGAGGAGATGGCTTGGCTGCACCCGGGAAGGCCGCAAGCACCCTCCCAGCTCTTGGCGAGCTCTTACAGGTACTGCTCCAGGAGAAAGACTGCGCTTGCCACAACCCGGCTAAGGCGCGTACCCCGGCTCCTTGTAGGGTCCTGTACGGAATTACGCCCGCGGGTGGAACCTCTCTGAAGGTAAACCTTCGACACTCTCCTTTCCATGTGGACTCAAGCCTCTCTGTCTACGGGGAGTCCCTCCTGAGGCCTCCCTGGAGGCTGACGGTCCCCTCCCTGCACTCCCACGTCCCTTCAGACACTTGTGTCATCACACTGGTGACACGTTGGTGCTCTACTTCCTTCCGGGCCCCTGGGCGCTCGGTACCTGCTCCGTGACCGAGGGACAGGCCACCAGACCCTGGCCATGAACTACACTCATCACATCGGAGAGGAGACAGCCCGATTCCAGGCACGTATTCCCCAGGGATGCGGCGCCCCGCTTCTGGGGGGAAGAGTGTGGTTCTGGGGATATCGGTCGGAGCCTCCTCCTCTCCAACAGGGCCCTGCTCTGGAGAAGTCACTGACCACCCCAAGGTCTGGATGACGAGCTCTGGGAGGGCCGGGGTGAGGTATCCCCGCTGGGCGGAGCGGCCTGAGCTTTGCTCCTCTGGCCTGGAAGACCGTGGGGCCCCTTGATAGAATCGCAAGGAAGATTCCTCAGGAGGCAGGAGGTGGGACCTGATCAAAGATGGGCGGATGCTTCGCACGCTGGGGTGCCTGGGGACGGGTAAGGCGTTGGGGGGTTACCGTGCTCAGAGACTCTGGGCTGTTTGGGATGCGTCTGCTACAATGCGGCCCCTCGGCTGAGGTCTCACTGGCTGGTGGCACGGGTCGGGCTCAGGCCCAGACGGGGAGCTGAGCCTCTGGGGGACGGGCGGGTGTCCCCAGTCGGGACAGATGTCCGCAGGCCCCGCTCACTGGACCTCTCAGCCTTGGGATGGCGACCACCCCGGGTTCCTCGGTGTAAAGCAGGAATGCATGGGGCTCAACCACCAACCTCAAGAAGGGGACCAGGGGACTGTCTGGGGGTGGGTAGCCAGCCAAACCCCATGCACGAGCCCTGCTCCCCTGATGCCTTGGGCATAGGAGGCCTCCTTGGAAACAGCCTCCATAAAGTGGGACGTGTGCATGGGCATGTTGTCCCTCTGGGTCCTGGGCTCCACGGGGGTCACAGCTCGGTCCCGGGGGGCACTGCTCCCACGCTCCCGGGGCCGGGCCCCCATGGTGGTGGTGGTGGTGGTGGCAGTGGGGGGGGGGTGCTCCCACGCATGTGCACACCCACGCGACCCGGGGGCTGGGGGCGGCCTGGCACCTGCGCCCGAGGACCTACCGGAGTGCGTCCTCAGGTGGCCGGTGAGGGCGTCCCGCCGGCGGCACGCGTAGTTGCAGAGGTGGCACTTGAAGGGCTTCTCCCCGGAGTGCAGCTTGATGTGCCGGAGCAGGTTGCCCTTCTGCGTGAAGGAGGCGCCGCACTGGTTGCACTGGAAGGGCCGCTCCCCTGGGAGGAGGACAGGGCAGCGGTGAGGCCGGGCCTGGGCGCGGGGGCCTGGGCGCCCACGGGGCCCGCGGGCTCCCACCGGCTGCAGGTTTGATGGAACACGGCGCTTTCAGACTCAACCTGCCAGCTCCGTAACGCTTCGCTGCTTGGGTCAATTTGATCTGAAAATCTAATTTTTTCCCCCTAAATCAGAATGGCACATCACAATGCAAATTCAAACTCATTTAAATAAAGTGACTGCAACATTTTGTGATGAAGAGCCAGTCTTCCTGATCAGCAGTTTTGGAATAAACCAATATCCAATTTTGCGTGTTGTGGCATTTGGTGGGGTTTTTAATGTGGCTTTTTTCAAAGGGTCTTTAAAATATGCCACTGAAGCAGCAAAATAAAAAGGAAACTCATTAAAAATGCATTTCAGGATCACAAGTTCATTTCAGCGTTACATTCTTATATTTAAATGAAAGGCACTTCATTATAACAGTTATAATAACTTCTTTTCATTTACATTTTTCCTGTATTTTGCCTTTCAATTTCTTCTCCATTACCTGTCTGTCCCTACGCAGGCAAATCAGGAAGGAGACAGAGAGAGTGTGAGGCTCAGAGAGAGAGAGAGGGAGGAAGATTGAATAAAATGAGAAGTTAAGGAACTGTGAAGGATGCTCCACATGGTCCACGGAGAGGCCCGGGTCCCCGGGGGCAGGGCGTCCGAGCCTCCGCGCACCCAGGCCTCTGCTTCCTCGTCTCCTCTCAGTCCTGGAGCCACTGAGCTGCCGCTGGCTGACACCCCCAGAGCAGCTGTGTGTTCAGTGCCAATAGCCTACGGGATGCGACCCAGGGGTTATTAGGGATTCTTTGAGGGGCGTCGGGGTGGAGCGGCGGCTGGGACAGCGAGGAACCCAGGCTGCGCGTGGCAGCGCCGTCCCCCCGGGCTCGGATCCCACAAAGGGATGGACACGCAGGCATCTGCGGGAAAGGGATGCGCCACTGAGCACGCTGGGTCTCGGGCTCCCCGTCAGCCACCGTCTCACTTGGGCCTCGTGTGGGAAGAGCATGACGCTTGCCAGCTTTAAGCACACGCTCAAGCTCTTTGGAAAACAACAGGTGCTCGCTTTCTTTCTTTCTTTCTTTCTTTCTTTCTTTCTTTCTTTTCTCTCTCTCTCTCTCTTTTTTTTTTTTTTTTTTTTTTTTTTTTAGAATTGCTCTATGTGCCCACGGTATCTGCTGTTGAGATACCATGAAAACACACACACACATACACATACACACATACTTCCTGGTAATGGGTTTTTCTTAGGAAGAAAGAATGTGTGAAAATGTATATTTAACGATTTTCCCGATTGCTTCATGCGGTTTTGGTGGATGAGGTGGCACTTGCCAGACGCAAGCAGTAGAAGCGCGTCGGGTGCCGTTAAAACTGACACCGGCTTAAATGGAAAAGTTGACACCGGCCCCTGGGTGTCGTGGTTGTCCTCGCTCCTATTGTTCAGTGGGCCCGACAGGTGTGCGGCCGTAAAATCTGAAACTACTTTAAAATGAAATTTAATTAGAGGCCCGCGGGAGGGATCCCGGCACCTCGGTGTCTTGCCGAATCTGCATTCTGGGTTGGACTTGGCTGCGCAAGGAGTCGGCTCGGTGGGAAGGTGACAACAAAGCTAATGAGCTGGAACTGAATCCCTGGGTCGCAGGTCAGTACTGGATCAGGAGAGTCAAAGAGCTCGCGGCCGGGCGGCCCCCAGGAACCTCCAGCAGAGACAGATCATCATCTATTAGAAACGCTTCTGGGCCTCCGTCACACTCGTGCGTGGATGTGCATATTTTAGCTCCAAGTAGATGCAAGGGAAAGAGAAGTAATTGGTCCCCGGGCATAGGGATCCCGACAGAGAGGACCTGCGGCTGGATGTTGCGGGGCAGGCAGCCGGGAGAGCTGATGCCCCACAAAATGCACCTAGTGAGGGACACGGGTGACCCAAAGCCAGCTCAGCTGGCTGTGTGAGGTCTGCCCTCCTATGCTGACGAGGTGCTGCAGATCTGCAGGCTGGGGCAGGGGGACAGGTCGGACCCCGCCGTGGAGGCCGGGTCGTCCCTGAGCTGCAGCGGACCCGGGGACGGAGCGGGAAGGCCGTGCGCCCCTCCCGCAGGACAGGCGGGAAGGAAGGAAAGGCCGTTGCTTGCACAGTGAAATCTGTCTCTAGTTTGAGTCAAGCGTCCTCGTGCCCCCGGCTGTGCCTGGCGTCTCACTCCTGCCGGCCAGCTTTGCTGGCATCTGTCGCTGACTGCGCCGGCAGAAGGTGTGACACGAGGACGCGGAGGCTGCCGAGGCCAGCGAGCCCCGAAGGGACAACCCGGGGCTCAGCTCTAGGCGGCTTCCCTCGCCGGGCTAGATCCCGGGCTAAGGGACGCCGGGCGATCCACGTCCGCGGCTGCGCTTCTTATCCCCGGCGGGACGCAGACGTTATCATCACTGACTCAAAATTGAGGTTTTACTCTCGGGGACCGTACGGATGTGCCCCTTGAGGGCCTCTCTGCAGGCACGTCGGAGCCCCTCTAACTCCAGTGGGAAGAAAACGAACAGGGCTTCACGATGCCTCCATCAGAAAATTTAGGAGGGTCTATCGGAAGGTAGGTCACAAAATGCATCCCCGAGCCGGGGGTGAGCTGGGCCCGCTGCAGCCAGACCCGGGAGCAGACTGTCCTTGGACGCTGGTCCTGGTCCCTGTGCCTTCCTGCCCCGCAGAGGAGCCCGCACACAGTTACCACCATTCAGACACTGTTGTCGACCGTTCAAAGTCCCATCCTCCAGGTCGACACCGCGGCACATTTGCAGGCGGGGTTTCCCCGGCCCGGCCTGCCTCCTACCCCGTCCCCTGTGAGGCTCACACCAGCCCCGAAGTGGTGGCTGGCGGGGGAGGCAGTGCTATCACACTTGAGTTAAAAAAAAAAAAAAAAAGAAAAAGGAAAGAAAGAAAGAAACTGAGCAGCAGAGCTGGGGATGGAAGTTCAGCCAGCGGCGCTCGCGGTCCCTGCCCAGGTGGGGAGACTGGCCCTGGGAGCTGGAGGGTGTCCCGAGGGAACCCCGGGGGGCCTCCGGTTTGAGGATCACCTCTCTCGAAACACTGGAAACTTGGCAAGGTCGGGGTGGGAGTGACAGTCAGCAGAGCGTGGCTTTTCTAGCATATTCCACTCGCATCCCAAGGAAATGGGACCCGTCCTGGCATCGTCTACTCGCGGAGACCTTGCTTGGCCGATGTGCTCCTGGATCCCCCTGCGACCCTCCCCAGTCGTGCGAGGGGGAGCACAGCCTGAAGACCATCCACCCGTTTACTGCTGCAGGGCTTTTTTTTTTTTTTTTTTTTTTTTTTTTTTTAAATAAAAGCCAGGCCGGGAACCATAAACCTGACGGTCTGCGTGTCCCTATTCCCGGAACGTACTTGTCCTGTGAGTGAAGGAATCGGCGTGATGCTGTGTACCTGGCTCTTGGCCGCTGGCTGTGGGGAAAAGTGGGCCGCAAACAGCCGGTGCTGCTCTGCATATCTGTCCTCGGCAGGTCTATTCATTAAATGCAATTATTCTTTTTATCGGGGCAGGAGTCATTATATTTTGGCAATTTACCATGCCAGAATTTGATTCATTTATCAAATATTTATTTAAGCGAATTTTCACAGTATAGGCAGGCTTTACATGAATTAGCAGGAAAGTAATTCGCTTGTGAGCTCTGGTGCCCGGCGGATCCTGTGAAGCGTCTATCAGCAGGTAACTTACCTTCGCTTTAATTTCCGAGGCGTTACCAGAGGGGAGAGCCCGACTACCCTCCTACCCTCACGCGAGCTTTACTTAGGGCTGGAGGTGAGGGCTCTAGCGCACGGGATAATCTGAGGATGAAGGGGGCCCATTAGGGAAAGCAAAGTCTGCTTAATTGGAGAAGTTACGTCTTTGTCGAAGACGCGCTTTGACTTAAACAGACCTGGGGCCTCTCCAGGAGCGTCGCTCGCACACAGCAGGCATCACGTTGGAGGCCGCCCTGGTTCAGATGCCGGGGGTGGGGGGCGGGGGGAGAAAAAAAATCACAGCTCCAGGGAGAGAGACCTGCGTGTGCTGACAAGCCAGCGGATTTCCTCAAAGATTTTTCTGAATTCCTGCTAAATTTCTGACGGTCGTGGATTTGTTTGGCCCGGGGGGTGGGGGAGGGTGGGCATCACGCAAGGCTGCGATTTCCAGGTCTCCTTCCTGTTCCCCTAAGTCATCTTATGACCCTGCTGTGCCTCCAGAGCCAATAAGCACGTCACCTGTCACGTTTTGTTTCTCCTCCGCCCCCTGCGGAGGGCGGCGGCAGGTGCTGGCTCCAGGACCGCCCCCCAGACTCCCAGCACCAGCCCCCTGGGGGCGGCCAAGCCTCGGGTTTCCGCCTTTCGTGTTTCACCCTGCGGTGACCACTAGGGGAGGTGACTCTGTTGTGCAGAGAGTCAAGTTCCTCTGCCGTTGAGGACGCTCCTGCATACGGTTAAGGACGCTATGTGGCCCTCTGATACCTCGAAGGCCGTCTGGGGCCGTCCAAGGGGACCCCCCGGTCCTGGCAGGAGAGCGGGGGCTGGTGGCTGGCTGCGCCCGGGCACCTGGGGGGCGACCCCGGGGTGAGGGCACCTGGTGAGCCGCGGCACGGCCGGGGCCCCACGCTGTCCTCCTTCCTTCCTGTCTGGACACGGAATACCACCTTCTCTGATGCTTCCAGAGCCTCCGACAGACAGACAGACAGAGGCCCTGCTGGGAAATTCCGTCCCGTCTGCGACGGAAACGGGCGGCAGCTGCAGTCGCTCCGAGGCTGGCCCGGGGACAACTGCCCCCAGCTCCGCGGAACGCTGCGCCCGCCGCTTTCCGGTGCCCACTCACGCTGCTGAAACCCCAGCTCTGTGACCCCGGTTTTCCGAAAGGCACATTTCACTCATGGATTCCCGGGGGACCCCCCCAGAGGAGGCGCCTTCTGCGGCTCGCTCTCTGTTAGGTCTGTGTGGTCGTGGGGCAGCGGGGAGCCGCGTGGGGCTCTTAGCGCCCCCGGCCTCCCCGCTCTAGGGCGTCGGCTCGGCGCGGGTTGAGAGGGCCCCCCCGGCTGCTGGTCCAGGAGAACAGACCGGGAGCGGCGCCGAGAGACAGGGCGCGTCCTCCGGCTACACCCGCGGACCCCTCCAGGCCACCAAGGGAGGAACTGCACCAGGCCTTACCAGTGTGGCTTCTCTTGTGGACCATGAGCACATTGGGGCCGATGCAAATTATCCCACAGACATCACACTTTAGTTTGCCGTTAGGAAGTCGAATGCCTCCAGCTCCCGACAAAGCTCTGCCGCCTTGGCCACCGTGGGAGCCATTCATTTTCTCTCCCGCAGCATCAAGCACTCGTAAATCCTCCGCACATTCTTCCCCATTCAGCTCACAGGCACGCGCATTCTCTTCATCACTCTGAGCCTCTACTTTAACATTACTGGCTGAAAGACACAATACAGGTGCCACTCAGTGTCATCGCAAAAAAAACAGCAAAACAAAACAACACAGAACAGCACAGCAGCAAAAAGACAGCGCGTCAAAGCAGAGGAGGTTCCCGGGGACCGCAGCCCCGGCTGGGGCGGGGACCCCGCGGGCTCCGGGGGCAGGTGCCAGGGAGCCGGGCGGGCCCGCAGGTAAGTGCTGACCTCACAAGCTGCCTCCCGCCGGCCGCGGGCAACACCCCAAGTGGTCGTCAAGCCTGAGAAACCTCCCCCTCCCGGAGGTGGCCGTTGCCCGCGGCCCGGGTTAACGCACTCTGGGGCAAAGCTCTGCGGGCACCCGCTCCCAATTCCAGCCACGGGGGCCCCAAGGGCTTCCGCAGGACTTCCGTGTGCTGTCTGGCTCACGGTCACGCTCCCGTTTTTAGCCCCCGGGGCCACACGCCCTGTGCCCGGGGGCAGAGTCGCAACGTCTTACGTGGCTTTGTGGAAGGGCGTGTGGAGGTAACCGACCTCGCCAGCTCGTCGGAGCGGGGGAGCCCCAGCCGGGGGGAGGCCGAGGGCTGCTGCTCAGGAGCACTCGGGACCCTGGCTCAGTCTGCGTTCCTGTCCCTTTAAGTCACATCGAGGGCAGTTATCTCGGCCATTCACGTATTTTTGTAGGTAAAGCAAATCAGAGACACTGCGTGTGCATCCTTCAGAGGCACAGCCCGGGGGTGCACCGATGGGTCCCACACTATCATACGGAGGAGAGACTGCAGCGACCCCGAAAGCCATTGCTCCCATCACGGCCTCCATAGATTAAGGGGGGGGGGGGGCAGGTAAATTTTGCCAAGTGCAAGAAACAGTGACATGCTCGGTAATGGTGACTGCGGAATCTCGCATCGACATTTTGAACCAGTGGGTCCCCAGGCTTGGTCCTCGAACCTGCAGCATCAGCATCAACTGAGAACTTGCGGGAGGGCCAATTCTCCGGTGTGCCCCCGACAGGCTGGTCTCTGTTTTCACGAGCCCTCCGGGGGATTCGGATGCACAGTCACGTCTGAGACCACGGTTTTAAACAATCTGCCCCGTTAGTGACACTCCAGGTTCATTCTGTCCAGCCCTTTGATCATGGGTGGACAGCCCAGAATCTGCAGTGGGCGCTCGTGGCCGGCGGGTCGGCCGCACTCCTCCCACGTGCTGATCTCGGGGGGCAGGTCACCCACTTCCCCTGTGCCTCGGTTTTCATGTCCGTCAAGGGGGCACTGACCCGCCAGGGGTGTGGTGAGGACTTGGTGATAAACCCAGGAGCACGGGGACTGGACGGGGCAGGTGGGAGCACATTCCCTACAGAGCCGTCCATGGAGGGTCCCCTCACCCCCCCCCAGTGACGTCTGCGACACGGACCCTGTGCCAGGCACACCGCACTTGACTCGCTTTCAGGTGGAAGCACATTCCCTAGGGTCTCATTATCGCTGGGCTCGGTGCTAGAATGGTCTGGAAGCATGAAAGTCAAGTTTCCACGACTCCTGAACTCCTTCACCTGGGATCACGTCTAATCATCCAGCTGCTCCCCCGACCCCCGCCTGAGATTGGGGCATTCTAGGCCTGACCGCTGGTGTGGCGGGTGCGTCAGCCTGTGCACTGCGACCAAGCTCTAGGCCTGTGCCCCTGTGGCTGGAGAAGTGCGGGGACATGGAGGGAACTGAGCCTCGCTTTCTCAAAAGTACACGTGCCAGAAACCAGGGCTCCCGGTGCCAAGGAAGACGGATATTGCTGTGACCTGGTGGCCTGCTCTGCGGCATGTGGTGCTGGCGACCGGGTGGGCCCTTCCCCATGAGAGGGCAGGGAGGGCGGGAAAGCATCGGGGTGACCCTCCGGGTGACGCGTGGCCACCTGCCGCGGGGGCGAAGCTGCGTCAGGAAGGAAGGAGGCGAGGGCGGCCTGGTGAGAAGCACAGCATGGGTGTCATCTTAAGTACCACAGGCGCCCTCCACCCAGACGTGCCACCAGCCATAACGTGACTTTCTCAGTGCTCTTACGCCGTGTGGCAGTTTCTTCGAGAACTGCAACAGAACCAAAGTATGCACAGGAGGCTCCAGTGGCGCAAGAGCTGAGTAGGAGCGACCCTGAGACCCCGTGGACCCCAGGCACCGCCTGAGGGGAGGGGCCCGGCTCAAGACGGGAGCTCGAGACGCTGCTCACACAGCGGGTCTCTGAGGGCAGGAGCTCGGAGAGCGCCGCGGACCGCTGGGGCCAGGGCAGGGAGCCACACGTGTCCCTGGGAGCAGACACCGCCCACGTTTCCGGGTAGGAGTCGGGTGGCACATGCACGGTGTTCTGGGGCTGGAAGCTTGCTAGCACTTTGGGGACAGGTGCCAGGCCACGTTAGCACAGGAAAGGTCTGTAGGGACCAAGGGGGAAAGGACGATGGGGAGTGGCCAGGGGTCCCGGGGACGTCACGGAGGGCCACACGGTCCGCCACGGGCACTCCAGGGCCAAGCATAGGGGAAAGCTCTCTAAATCTGGGCAAGAAGCTATCTTTTTGTTCTCCTCTCTTTTAAGGATTTATTTACATATCTGAGAGACAGCAGGAGGAGGGGCGGAGGGAGGGGAGAGAGACCCTCCAGCAGGCTCCCTTCAGCATTCCCACCTCTGTGAACAAATGCAAAGTGGGTGCTGGCCATGCAGGAGAGAGGGACTGCCCCCCACCAAGGAGGGTGTCCGTGGAAATGGGGTGTCCCCTCTGGCTAGGAGGATAACACGGGCAATGGGCTGATGATCTTCAGAGGCTCAGAGCGTGAACGTATCCTAATAAAGTCATGACACGCTGGTCTCAAAATTGCAATCTAACAGACATAAACGTCAAGTCCCCTAAATTAAAATACATTTAAAAAAAAAATAACACAAACTCAGGATGGGGGCGGTGTCGGCCTCACTCATTTAAAGGTGAAAAAGGTTTTGGGGGTTTTGGCTCAATTAGTGATGTGGCTGGAAAAAGGAAAAAAAAACAGAAGACGTAGCCTCGGAGTCCAGCACTGGGTGCAGGTCGTACGTGTCCTTTGAAAAGGATGAGCACAGTGTGAAGCGGTCAGAAGGAAGGAAGGACGTCAGTGAGGTCTGGACACTCTGGGGGCGTCCACGGGGCTGGACAAGCTCAGAGGAACAACTGCGGGGCCGAGAGGAGGAGGCTGGACGGGAGAGCGGGAGGCCAGGGCGGCCCTGCACAGTGCAGCGCGGCAGTGGCACCGGGGGGCAGGCTCCTTCTGCGGCCGGGCAGGTGGCCTCTCGCTCATGGAACCCGAGGGGGCGGTGGGGGCGGCGTCTGCAGACGTTTGTGTCTGTTCGACCACCTTCTGCATCTGCACGTGTCAGGGGGGACTCGGGAGGCCTGTCCAGTGCTGCACTCCTGGGCCTGTTACGGTGAATCCCACC
This sequence comes from Vulpes vulpes, assembly GCF_048418805.1. Taxonomy (NCBI): domain Eukaryota; kingdom Metazoa; phylum Chordata; class Mammalia; order Carnivora; family Canidae; genus Vulpes; species Vulpes vulpes. The sequence continues at coordinate 138,762,126 of NC_132784.1, forward strand.
AGCCTGCAGAAGCCGAGGGCACCAGGGGCTGCTCCACCTAACGAAGGGCTCACGGCAGATGACTGGCTTCATTGAAGCCGTCTACCTCCCGGCCTGGAGCCCAGCCGAGGGACCTGGCAAGATTCCTCCTCTATCCCCTTGAGAAAGGCCAGCTGCGGCAGGACGCGTCCTCCCGTCCTTCGTCATTGGTCTCCCTGAATGGCCCACGTCCACCTGCCCAGTCGGTTCCATGAAATAGCGGCTCTCCCCGTGTTTGTGTTCACTGTACTTCGGTCGGGCCTTCGGATGATGTTTCTGAGCCAGCCGGGGCTCACGGCAACTGGCTGTGCCCTCCCTGGACTCCTAAACCCCTGCCCTGCTCCATCTTCACGGAGCTGGAACTGCTTAGGCGACCATCGTGTCTAGGAGACGCTAGGCTCTCGCTCAATGTGGGGATCCTACTCATAAATATTTTGCAACTCCATCCCTCCACCACTTAGAAAAATGTTGAACTCAGTACAATACTGAATTGAATTGAAGCGATTAAATATAGAACATGAGCTGAGACTCCGGCGCTTCTCCACCCCCGAACGCTCTGGCTCAGGCCTAACCTTGCGGCTCTTCCGCCGCCGACTACCGGGAGTGCACGGACAGGGGCCCCATTTCATTATTTAATAAATGAGGCTTATATTAAGAGCGGATGTCTTTGAATCTGGAAGAGTCAAAAGCTACTTTCCTTCTCAGATGCGGTTTTCCATTAAGTCAAAGTATTCTTGTTACATAACGTAGAGGCCGCCTATGTTATCAGTAACACAGCAGACCTAAGAGAGGCCCCCAGGTCCCTACGGCCGGGTGGACCTCGGCCCATAGACAAGTTTGGCACTTGGAGAATCTGGAGAGTCCAGGGACCTCAGGGTCAGTGGGGCCGAGGGGCCTCCATGTGCTGCCAAGCACTGCACGAACTCATGAATGATTAAACCATTTTAATGCATAACGTGCCCTGGCAGTCCCCCCGGCAGATGGGCTGCGCTTCCTCCCCGTGCTCCGTGCCCTTCTGGAATACGTCTTCCTGTTTACTGGTAAGGTAAATGTTGGACCCTCTGACTGTGCTTTTCCATGGAGAAGACATTCTGGAATCGTCCCTAGAGTATGAGTTTAAGCCACTACCTATCGAGCCTCGAGGGCTCCCTACCGTGAACGAAAAAAAATGGGAGACAGAAATATTTCTGCAACCAGTGACTAGCAAGCAAAACTCAAAGGGAATGAACCACACTGACAAGGGGTCTTGAATGAGCGTAATTAAATTAAAATTTAAGATGAAGAGGCAGTCTGTAGATGTTTTTCTGCTGCCTCTAAGAGAGATTTAGGAGAACTTTTAAGCATCTTTAAGCTCATAAAGCAACTTGTTATAACTTCTATCATTTAAAACATGGAGGTTTGGGGGGGGTGGCACGTGGGTGGCTCAGTCCGTTAAGGGTCTGACTCTTGATCTTGGCTCAGGTCATGGTCTCAGAGTCATGAATTCAAGACCCGTGTGGGCGCCACATCCAACAAAAACCAAAAAAAAAGAAAAGAAAAAAAAAAGAAAAAAAGCCCCAATAAAACGTAGGGGTATTTTCCTTGTGAAGATGCACAATGAGGCACATTTTTATCATTCTTTGATACTTTTGGCCTCTAAATGCAAAGAAGTCAGGGGCGGAGGAGGAGGAGTCTGACAAGGTCATGGTTTACAAGCACGTGTACGTTTTCCTCAGGTGACTAGGAACAGAAACTGGGATGGAGGAGGTAGCGGGGTCAGACAGGTCATGTCTTTAATTTTCATAGAAGGAAAACAGACGAGGAGGGGCGACTGGGGCAATTCTCCACCCTCTGCAGCAGGCGGCGGTGTCGGCCCAGGGCAGCTGGGTTGCTGGGGGCGGGGGAGGCGGGAAGTCCTCCAGGTGCACAGCCCTCTGTGCAGGGGGGAGGGGAGGGTATTCACAGTCTGGGGAGCTGGGAGGGGGTGGGGAGGAAGGAGAGAGCTGCAGAAACCTTGTGAAGCCATTTGCATAAACGTCTAGACCAGACCGGCATCTATCAAAACATGTATCATCGACCTTATAAAATCTGCACGTAGCACGTATGTTTACGTGAGCACATCACCGAACCTCCCTCGGGTTTAGTGAAAACATCTCAGAACGTGTTTGCATCTGACTTCTCAACCTCGCAGCAGCGCGAGGGCTCACCTCCAAACCTCTCTGTCCTGGCACCTTCGTGTTTTATGGGATCGTATGAGCACCCACACGCACGTACGTGCACATATGGACACGTATACCCACATCCGCGTCTCCCAGAGATAAGTCCCAAGCTCTTGTTTCCAAGTTGAACCAAAGGAAGCTTGGTTAGAGAAAGATCTCGACGACGTTCACGTCCTGGGAAAGCAATCTCCGATCTGGGTTGGTGCTAAATCCTTTAGACGTCAAACAGTTCTGATGAGCAGGATGTCAGCAGCCTACTTTTACCGTTACTGACACCTTTTGGGGTTGTGCCTGGATCAGCAACGGCTGCGGTGTTAACGAGCACACCCTGTTTGCTGGTGTTGCTTTACAGCAGCGGGGAATTTACTAGTGCAGGCTCGGAGGCCGTCGGTCCAAAGGAGGCGACCAATTCGGGTTCCTTTAAATATTTTAAAGCATTTAAAAAAAAATGTTTAAAAAGCACATTCCAGTCCCTAAAATGCTCCCTCCAAGCCGCTGCCCTCACCTATCTATGGGTTCTCATCTCCCCAGACCTAAAAATGAAATCAACATCTGCTTTTGGTTTTAACAGCTCAGATCAGGAACGTCCTGCGCACACCAGGCACTAACGTGTGTGCTCGGGCGGCGAGGTAGCGCACCGCAGCCCAACGGCCCCGAGCCCCGCGGTGTTTCTCTTCTCGGTTCTGAAATTAATACCTCAGAGCAACAGAAGGAGAGTGTGTATCTTCCTCCCGTCCCACAGATTTGCAAAAGTCATCGTGCGAATACGTTGGGCTGTCTCGTGGGGAGAGGAAGTCTGGCCATCCCCACGCTCGCTCGCAAGGGGACGCTGAGCGTGGTAAGGGCAGGGCTGATGACCGGCTTTGGCAGAGCAACAATTGAGCGCTCGCGTCCCTTCTACCCCTGTTACCCCACAGCCACAACGAAAGGCATGATCCACAGTGCACCTTCCAACGGTCCCAAGGGTCACACATGCACTTTACTGGGTCAGCGATGCCCTGGACGGCAGACGTGGAATGGCCAGGATGGGGAGAATCATGCATTCACAATACTCACACCATGGAAATGGAGTATGAAATGGATACATGTTTCTGTTTTCCAGAAGCAAGGCATATACTTACGGGAGAAAGATTTGGGAATTAGTGCGTGAAAATCCCTAAAGCCATCGGCCCCATATACAACTGCAATAAAGAAGGAAAAAAGAAAGCTGGCTTTTGATAGTGTTCATGAGATAGCGAAAGCATCTAAAAACAAGGGTTGGGAAAAAAATAAATAAAAACAAAGGTCGGGGATCCCTGAGTGGCCCAGGGTGTGGTCCTGGAGATCCAGGATCGAGTCCCGCATCGGGCTCCCTGCATGGAGCCTGCTTCTCCCTCTGCCTGTGTCTCTCATGAATAAATAAGTAAAATCTTAAAAAATAAATAATAAAAATAAATAAAAACAAGGGTCATCTTTTTTTTTTTTTTAAGAAAGTATTATTGCTCAAAATCATTAGTTAGCCACTAATCTGCTAATGCTCAGCCTTCACTCAGGTGCCTGGAAAGTAACCCAGGGGTGCCAGGAGCAGGGCCGTGACACGCAGAGGTCTGAGCTCCCGGCACGTCTGCACAAGCTCTGCTGTGCTGGGCATCCCAGGGCTGGTAGCCGAGAACACACGCTGGAGCCGCGAGGAGGTTTTCGGCAGGACTGGTGGGCACGGACCCCAGGTCTGGGCACCGCGGCACAGCCTGTCCCGGGACAGCGCGCATCTTCACAAAAGCAGTGTGTTTCTCGCCGGGCTGAATCGTGCGGCAAACGTTCTTTATTTTCAACATTTCTTAGAAAGTGTTCGCAGAACATCAGAAATGTTCTCACGACCCACTGAGTGGGGGAAAAATGAGTGTTTTCCCCTCGCTCAAGAAGAGCTATGAACGTCTGTGGGCATTCCTTATCAGCCGCCTTCATAAATGTTATCAGCGCCTCGAATCTCCAAGTTCTTGTTCTGTTTTTATAGGTCAGAGCTTCCCACCATGTGCCGAGGCCTGGAGGCTTAGCAGATACCGCCCACGTGCACGCATGCAGCCGTGCGTGCATGCACACACACGCACCGAGTGTGCTCCCCGAGGGTGGCGTCCCCACGTCTATCGGAGCTGTGAGCACGGCGTAGCTGCAACTAAACTTGTTGGGCCACCCCCTGAATTAGCGGAGGGGGGACCCCCCCCCCTCCGGTGTCCTCCAGGAAACAGACCTTGCTAAAACCGCGGCGAGCTTCCAAACTTCCCCGGTCACAGAGCCTCCCTGCTCTCCCAGGAAAAGTCCATTAGAACAGTGGGCGGCGTTTGGGAGAGGCTCACGAAGCTGTTCCTGGAAGCGACCCCCTTAATTACGTCCCAACCGCCCCTCAGGCCTCCTGACTCATGCCGCCCGCGACCGTCCGCAGTCACTACCGTGCTGCCCCTCAAACGGGCAGGTGAGCGGCCGCTTGCAGGGCGCACCTGAGCTCGGCATCCGCGGCCAGCCAGCGAGGAGATGCCAGTTTCACCGTGACCTTGGCGCTGACCTCCAACTTGTCAGGTCAACTTCTCCAAGGCCCGTGTCTGTAGCACCGGGCTGGCCCATCCACCTAACGGGAGAGGGGGCAGAGTCTTGCCTTTTAAGAAGGAGGGCACGACAACACTGCGTCTCGGACTGATAAGTGTTGAATCGGACACTGTCGCACGCCCTGCGGTGCTGCTCAGACGGGTCGGGAAGCTCGGCTTCCCTCGGCGCCCGCACAGCAGCACAGGCCACGGGTGGTGCGCGTCGTGATGAACACGGTGGCGCGAGGTGTTCACGGCCACCGTAACTCGTGAGCTCAGGAGCGGAGGGATTCGAGAGGCACACTAGTCACCAACTGTCTGGAGGTGGAAAACGTTGACTTGCGTGGGGCTTGGATCACCCCAGGGAAAGCCCTGAAATCCAGGACACGACGCGGCACCTCGTGAGCACTGAATGCTCATCGTTTCGGGAGAATCCGTTCCCTGCCTACCATCATTCAAATGGACACTCTGAGTTTTGTCCTTCATCCTTGATTCCCTAAGATGGACAAAAAGCTTAAAAAACAAAACACGGCTGTAGCTACAGAGCTGTTCTAATCCCCTAAGAAAGCTGAGCCGATAGGAATTGGCTCTTGCTCACGCACCACACACGTTCATGCACAACTAACTCCTTGGTCTGGGAGAAAAGCACAGCATCCAGGGACGGTAGACGTGCACACAGGAGTGTGGGAAACTCACCCTGTCCTGTCCTGTCCGGTCTGGTCCTGTCTGGCCCTACCCTGTCCTGTCCTGTCCTGTCCCATCTGGTCCTACCCTGTCCTGTCCTGTCCTAGCTGGTCCTACCCCATCCTTTCTGTCCTGTCCTATCTGGTCCTACCCCATCCTGTCCTGTCCTGTCCTGCCCTGTCCTATTTGGTCCTACCCTGTCCTGTCATGTCCTGTCCTATCTGGTCCTACCCCATCCTGTCCTGTCCTGTCCCATCTGGTCCTACCCCATCTTGTCCTGTCCTGTCCCATCTGGTCCTACCCCATCTTGTCCTGTCCTGTCTGATCCTACCCTATCCCAACCTGTCCTGCCCTGTCCTATCTGGTCCTACCCCATCCTGTCCTGTCCTGTCCTGCCCTGTCCTATTTGGTCCTACCCTGTCCTGTCATGTCCTGTCCTATCTGGTCCTACCCCATCCTGTCCTGTCCTGTCCCATCTGGTCCTACCCCATCTTGTCCTGTCCTGTCCCATCTGGTCCTACCCCATCTTGTCCTGTCCTGTCTGATCCTACCCTATCCCAACCTGTCCTGCCCTGTCCTATCTGGTCCTACCCCATCCTGTCCTGTCCTGTCCTGCCCTGTCCTATTTGGTCCTACCCTGTCCTGTCATGTCCTGTCCTATCTGTTCCTACCCCATCCTGTCCTGTCCTGTCCTGTCCCATCTGGTCCTACCCCATCTTGTCCTGTCCTGTCCTAGCTGGTCCTACCCTGTCCTGTCCTGTCCTATCTGGTCCTACCCCATCCTGTCCTGTCCTGTCCTGTCCTAGCTGGTCCTACCCCATCCTGTCCTGTCCTGTCCTAGCTGGTCCTACCCTGTCCTGTCCTGTCCTATCTGGTCCTAGGCTGTTGTTTTACACAAGGGTACAGATAGAAAAAGATTCAAGGTATGTTAAGTTTTCTCAATGTCATGAGATGCTTTCCTCTCAAGAACAAATCTGGTTCATTTGGGAGGAATTTTTACTCAACAAACTGTCCTAATATTTTCAAAGAAAATGCCGTCAATGGCTCGGATTCTGAATTCTGTTCAGACTGTGACGCTGATGAACATTCTGGAAAAAAAAAAAAAGATAAAATGCCCACAAACCACACTTTACTTTGCATTCGGTCGTGCACCTGAATTTCTCATGCTCTTGTCACCTTAGGGAGAGGTGAAAACAGACCTGAGATTCTTCAAAACAGGAGGAGGAAGTCTGTTCCACTTTGAAGTCAAAGAAGGATGCGGACAATTTTCTGGGGACGGTAAACACGTGTAGATTTGTATTTAGGAGAAGCTAGCAAGAGGCTGGGGTCTGGCCTTTAAATCCTATTAGCCTGTTGGGCCCGGTCGGGTCATTAGCGTCCTAGTGACCTGGGTAAGTGTGGTCTGTGGTGACCTTGCGGGGCTTACCGACCCGGCGTTTCAGGATTGGCAACCCAACCCCGCCCCGTGCCAGCAACAGGGTCCCCACCTGGGGCGGCAGAGAAAGGCCAGGGACGGGACAGGTGAGCCTGGTCAGCGCCGAAGCACCAGGCTGGCTCCTGCTGGGGGAGCAGTTAACGTCATGGGGACCAGGCCCGGGTTCTCCGGGAACTCCGTACCCGTACGGTCCTGGGACGCATGTTGGTTCCTCCCCCACCGTCCACCCTGGGGAGCTCCAGGGCCCGGCAGGGGCAGGGGGGACCACTCATGCGTCCCGACTGCCCTTCCCGGGGAGGCACTGCTGCCTCAGCCTCACCCAGCGGGAGGCTGAGCTACACACCACTTTGGAGTCTGACCCACAGACGCCGCCGGGCCCCTCGGCTGCGGAGCTCACCTGGCTGTCGCCCCAGCTCCCAAATCCGAGCCCGAGCGCCTTCGCCAGCCCCCGCGTCCCTCCCCATCCCGCCTGCGCCAGAGGAGCTGGCACCTGCATCCCCGCGGGCCTGACGCACGCGCCCCCCCTCCACCCCGGGCCCCCACAGCCCACGTCTTATCCTGCAGGGCTTCTCGCTTCCTGCTCTCCCGTCGCATCACCTCCCGGCACCACCGCCCGGCCGAGGCTGCCTCGGCTCGTGCCACATCCTGCCAGTGCTTCCTGCCACCCTGGCTCGCTGGTGGCTACGCATCCTGTGGACCTCGCCTTCGGGCTGCCCTCCCGGGTCTGGGCCTGTGCCCCAAGACGCTCATGCTGAGGGCCGCCCTCCTCGCCACCGTCTGCTCCCAGAGCTCCCGGCCTGCACTGCCACCGCGAGTGCCCAGCCCCACGGCCCGGGTCCGAGCCCCTGCAGGACTGGTCAGCGGTGACAGTGGCCCTCGGCACGTCATTCGATTCAGATAATCAAATGTGTGCACCTCAAGGGAAATGTAAGCAAAGCCCCTGTCACCGACTGCACCCCGTTTGTGGACACCCTGCGGCCCCCGCTCAGCGCCCATACGGTCACTTCCTAACAGCCTCCGCCGCGGCCTCCACTGGGGAGCCGCCCCCCTGGAGCCCCGTTCGCCCCACGCTCCGGAGGGCACTGGCTCTCCCCGGCGCTGGCTGCAGCCTCCCGCCCTTGTGGTGCCCGCCCCAGAGCCCGCCCGCCCTCCGGCCACCCCCGGCCCAGAATCCTCGGGGCATATGCGCCCGGTTCTGGACTTGACGAGGTCGGGAGCCCACTTCTGTGCTCAAAGAGGCTGCAGGGACCCGCTTCCCTCCTCCCCCCGCTCCCCGCACGTTGCCTACGACACGCCAGGGCTCAGGACAGAATGGGAGGCTCAACAACCTGAGGACAACGATCGGGTCTGCACATTTTCAGAAGTTCGTTCACGTCGCAAAATACGTGGGAGAAAGCAGCTTAGCTTCGGCGGCGGCGGCGGGCCGGGCTCCCGTGACACTGGGGCGTCCGTGTGCAGCGAGTCGGGGGCAGGCGAGCTGCTCTCACCGGGTCTTTGCTGAGGGCGAGACGGGACGTCAGCTTGTGTAAGCCGAGCACAGGGGACCAGCTCTCAGCCTGAGGGGGTCCCGCGGCCCGTGTCACGTCAGTCCACGGGACGGGAGAACAGCTGCTGGGTGCTGGGGGGCGGGGGGCTTGGGGTCACAGGCCAGTTTGGCCTTGGCCCCACCGCCCGTCAGCTGTGCACGCTGAGGGGCCCGGGGCCACCGACTCCTGCCCACCCAGTGAGAACCCCCGTATCTGTCCTGTCGGGTTTGTGTGGAGCCCGAGGCCCTCGGCGGGCGGTGGCTTTGTCCCCTGGTGGAAAAGCAGCAGCAGATCAACACCCGTCTTGTCGACAAGACTTCAGGGCTTGTGGGATCAGCTACAGCCCAGTCACCCTAAGGGAGTTCTCTAAACGGGGAACAAACAAGGGTCGCGCTTTGTGGGGCCACCCGCTATGACAAGCAAGGACAAGTACCCTCAGGGAAACTGAGTCACTGTGGACCTACCTGAGTCCATGCGGGCTTCCCTTCGGCCCTGAGTACTCCCGGCCGGTGCTCCCTTCCATCTGGGAATTACCCCGATGCTGTTTGAGGCGCACCGCCAGGCTGTGCGGCCACTTTGGTGGCTTCACCTGGGCCTTGACAAAGACGGCCAACGTCAGGCTCCAGCGCTCAGATCTGCCTTCCAGAGCCGACGCGGCCCAGCGCCAACCGAGAGCCCGGAGAACTGGCCCAAAACCCGTTTCTGAGCCCCTCTCTCTCTGCAGCACACCTGGGGACCTGCCCTATTTCTGCTTATGTTTTACTGATGCACTTGTCATGTCTCACCGTGAACTGAGGGACCGAGGCAGAAGCCTTGACACCCAGACCTGTAACTTAGAAAGGGAAAAGCAGCAAGTGACGTCCTCGCTTCTGAACGGCACGAGTGAGAAGACTGCAGGTTCGAAAGCGACGGTGCTATTTATGGGATGATCCTGGAAAGTCACTTTGGTACCACTTGGCCCTCCCATCACCCCCATCCCCGACACAGTTCATCAGAACGTGAGGATGAGACGTCCCACACGTGAAAGAACAGGGTGAGGGTCACTTCCTGAATGCTATGCCCCCTCACCCCCTTTTTTAAAAGATTTTATTTATTTATTTATTTATTTATTTATTTATTTATTTATATTTTTTAAGATTTTATTTATTTATTCACCAGAGAGAGAGAGAGAGAGAGAGAGAGGCAGAGACCCAGGCAGAGGGAGAAGCAGGCTCCATGCAGGGAGCCCGACGTGGGACTCGATCCCGGGACCCTGGGGTCACGCCCTGGGCTGAAGGTGGCCCCAAACCACTGAGCCACCAGGGTCACCCTATGTCCCTCATGCTCTTTCATTTTTCTGTTAACAAAAAAAAAGTACCTCTTTTTGGTAAAAGTAATATTTGCCTGTGCTAACGATCGCCACGCGCACGGAGGCAGCAAGATGAAATTCACCTCCGACCCCTGTAAATCTTAAGAAATCATGCAAAGGAGAAAATGAGGAAGAATAATAAAATAAAAATTAATGAATAAAATAAAGAATAAAAACAGAGTGATGGGGCTTACTCCAAGCTTTAAGAAAGGAAAAAGGGACTTTTTCAGGCACCGAATTGGGGCTAAAGGGAGTCACGCTGCCTGGAGAAACAGTGACAAGACAGCAAGGTCCTGTCAAGTGCCAGGGGTCGGCGAGCGAGCGTGAGGCCGGGGACAGGAGTGACAACCTGGGGACGCCGGGGGGCTCAGCGATTAAGCGTCTGCCTTCGGCTCAGGTCATGACCCTGGGGTCCTGAGATCAAGTCCTGAGTTGGGCTCCCTGCATGGAGCCTGCTTCTCCCTCTGCCTGTGTCTCTGCCTCTCTCTCTCTCTGTGTCTCTCATGAATAAATAAATAAAATCTTAAAAAAAAAAGTGACAACGTGAACGCCCCCTTCCATTCCCAATGTCACCCCGGAAGAGTGCCTGCTGGCTCTGGCAGGCCGAGACAGTAGGGAGGGGGCCAATCCACCAGGCGGCTGTGCCGGGGTGGGCGGACGGGGGGCTGTGCAGCTGTGTCAGTAGCCGGGCCGGGTAGGGGCAGCCACCTTGGCACGTCCAGACCCAGCAAGGACAGCACCCGTGGGGTGCCCCCCCACCTCCCAGCCATGCACGAGGCAGGGCTTGCTCCCCACACTCGGAGGGAGGGACGGATGGGGCCACAGCTTGCCAGATGTGGCTTCCCGCAGGCTCGGCCGAACTCTTGCTGCCAGGGGAGCTGAGGGGGCAACATGGAGCGCGGAGGAGGATGGCAGTTCTGCAGCGGGGGGTAGGGGGGAGGACATCTGCCGGCTTCCCGAGCCTGGGGCGCCCCCCCGAGAGCTGCTGCTCCTGATGGGAAGTGGGGCACGCGGGGTGCCCAGGCCCGGGCTCAGGGCCGGGGGTGGGGGCACGCGGCTCCCGACCGGCTCCACACACCCCACGGGCCATTCCCTCCCGGGCCCTGCTGGCACCGTGTCAAGCCCCGAAGATTCCAGGAGCCGGGGCCCTGCTTCAGGGAGGCCGCAGATAAAGTAATCTCCCCCGGGACACCCAGAGGGTGGGTCCCCGCTGGCCCTCCCTTCCAGAAGCCCCGAGGGGTCCCAACCAGAATTCCAAGCAAGGGGTGACTCAGCAGAGGCCGGGCAGCGTCCGGAAGGGCCGCTCGGGTGTCAGGAGCGTCAGGAGCAGGCCGTGCTCGGGGAGCCCATCCTTGGGGGACGCGTCCCGGCGCCCTCCCCGCCCGCCCTGCATCCTGTGCCCCAGCACACCTGGCAGGCCCAGCGCCGCCAGCGAGCAGGGGTGAGGGTGCTCGCAGGGAAGGGCAGGAGGGGCAGGTCACCTGCGCCGCCCCCCCACCTGGAGGAAGAGAGGCCGCGGGTGCGAGCCGCCGCCTGGTGTCAGGTGGCAGCGTGCAGGGGTCAGTGGCATGAGGACCCCTCCCCTGGCACGGGGGGCTCACAAAGGCGGCTCAGTGGAGGAGGCTGGAAGCCACACAGCCTGACCCCACGATGCCTCTTACCTTCTGGGGGGAACAGGCCCTGAGCACCAGGTGGGTCCCCCGTCCCTCGGAGGCACACGCACCACCCGTGGGAGGCTGTGCCCCGGGGCTGGGCATCGTGGGGCTCGGCCCCGCCCGGCAGTCCCAAGGCTCCCTCCCGCCACCTCCCTTGCTAAGCTGGCAGGCAGGGTGCCCTGTAGACGCTGCGGGGTGAGGCCCACGGCCCCGCAGGGCTCCCCTTCCCGGGGGTGACCTGCACCCAGGCCGCGGGCCAGTAAGACCCGCCGTGGCCGCTGGGAGCCGTGCAGTAAGCGGCATTAGGTGTGCTGCTCGCCTCCAAGGGCTCCTGAGGGATCCTAACCCCCGCCCGGCCTCCTTCCCCGTTTCTCTCTCTCTCTCTCTCTCTCCCTCTCTCTCGTTATGGGCCTCGTAAGTGCTGAGCTTATGGTGTTTTGTCAACACTCGCAAGGAAGCTCCGGGCTCTCCTTATCAATGCTGGTTCCGGGGCTCAGGCCCCCGCCCCGATGGGATGATGGAGGGGAGGTTTAGGGACCTGCCCACACTGTCCCCCCCCAGGGCCTACCGGGTCTCTGTCCCCTCGTGCGCGACTGCGGCCTCCAAGGCCCCACCCCGTCCCCGTGCACCTGGGGGCGGGTGGGCACCCAGCACCCTGCCTGGGACCCGCTCATTACCCAGCAGCCGCCCGCTTCCCGGCACCTCGCTCAAAGTCGCACATCTCTTGGGAAGAACCCTCAAATATCACACTTTATTCCTGGAAGACGTCAGCTGCTTCTCAGGATCCGAGAAGCCCAGAAAGTCCTGTCCTTCACTTCAGCACCATTTCTTTGAAATGAGGGAGGTTCTCCTCTTCCTTCTGGCCTCTTTCTGTAGTTTTATGATTCAGCTCTTTCCTGGGAAGCACGGGACAAGGACCAGGGCAGGCCGTGCCTTCCTCCAGCTGGAGTCCAGGCGACCGGGACAGGCAGGGTCAACGTCGGGGCCGCGTGGCCGGCTGGCGAGCGCCGTCGGGGAGCAGCTACGGGGCGCCCGCCCCCAGGGAGACCCTTGCGCCCAGCGCTCCGCTCCTGAAGCAGCCCCGCCAGGCGACTCCGAGCCCCGGCCCACGGGGAGGCCAAGGACCTCGAGGGGTCAGCTGGCGCCCGGGTCACCTGACGGGCGGGCGAGGCAGGGACTCGAACCCGTGCTCTTCACCCCGTAGCCCACTTGCCCACCCGGGGCTGCCCCGTAGCCCATCTGATCTGAGAGCCCAACTGAACACAGGCGACCGGGATGACAACTTTGTCACGGGTGGGAGATGCGCCGCCTTCCTCCGGGTGACCTGGAGGGCAGAGCCGGCCGGCCAGCCTCCCCGCTGTCACCCTTCCTCAGTTTACAAAACGAGTCCACTTGACCAGTCCCACGGCGCAGCCTTGCAGGAGGGTTTATACTCCAGGCACCGCACACGAAACCCCAGCCCGGCCTAAGGGGGCCCCGTGCGAGGGGACGTCCTCGTTCTCGGGGACACCGGTCGTGTCTGTGTGGGGAGAGTGTGGTGCGACAGGTGTCCGGGGCCTGAGCTCCCAGGAGGGCGCGTGACGAGGAGCATCGGGGAACCAGTATAGACGCGGCGGGTGTGGCTGCCCCGACCTTGGGGTTGCAGGGGGGACGCAGGCAGCTCAGGGGCCTCTACGGCGGGGATGTGGTCCGAGGGCCTGCTCAGAGGGGCTGGGGGGGGTGTCCGCCGTCAGGGCAGAGAGGGCCAGGTGGGGGGACACTGGCCCAGGAGATGGGAGGACGCTGTCCCCCCAGCACACACCAGGACCGGGCGCCCGACACAGGCTCCCAGCCTCCAAGCCGCACACAGCCCCGCGCGTCCCCGCCCCTGCAGTGTCGGCGCCCACGGAAAGTCCGGGCTTCTGAGGACCCGCGGCCCCCCAAACCCCAACTTCTGCATTCCGCCCGGGGCCTGTGCACACCGCCTCCCTCCTCCTCCCCTCCCCCTCCTCTCCCTCCCCCTTCCACGTCCTCCTCCTCCTCCACCTCCCTCCTCCTCCCCTTCTCTTCTCCTCCTCCTTCTCCTCATCCTCATCCTCCTCCTCCCTCTCCCCCTCCTCCCCCTCCCTCCTCCCGTTACTCCCTCTCCTCCCTCCTCCTCCCCTTCCTCCTCCCCTTCCTCCTCCTCCTCCTGCAGCCCCAGGCAGATGCCGCCGGGAGGCGGGGCCGGCGAGCGCCACCGTGTCAGACTGTGACTGGGCGTCCGCATCCTCTCGGGCGCAGGGACGGCCCAGAAGGGGAAGCGGTGGCCTGGCCGTGGGGGGGGCGGCCGTGAGGGGGCGGGGGAAGAGGAAGCCGCGCCTGACGGCGGGGACAGCCCGGGGGGCGCCCGAAGGGCCTTGCGTTGGGGCTTGGCCCAGCGCTCACGCTCGTGTACATACGCACACACACTCCCATACACACCGGCACCCACACCCACACCCACACACACACCCCCTTATGCACAGATACACGCTCACACACACGCTCTACACAGACCTACACACAGACCCACATACCCACCCGTATACACACTCATCCTCCCAGAGAGACGCTGCCTGTCCCACACACACGCAGGCGCCGACACACATTTGCACATACATACTCACTCACATACACTCACACGGAGACAAATACTCCTACATACACACACGTGTGCACACACAGTCTCACGGACGCGCATGCACAGGTGTGAGCTCTCACAGGGGCACGCGTACAGCCACTCACCACACACACGCACATTCGCACACAGTCACGCGCGGCCTCACACACGCACATGCACACTCTCTCACGCTCTCGCGAGCCTTCCCTGCTTCCCCACCAGACTTCTAAGACTCAAGGCTTTCCTAGTTCTCAGCGCCCAGGAAGGGCAGCCAGGTCTGCAGTCCAGCTGTCCGAGGACCTCGGGTCCGGGCTCCCTCTGTGTGTCTGTCCTAAGTGGCACCAGATGCAGAAACCCGTAAGAATTCTAACAGGCCGTTCCGTCATTTTCCTCTTACCTTTAAAAAGCCAGAGCTAAACAGGGTAAAATTTCCTTACATTATAATCAAAAATTTAATTTTGGAGCTGAGACAAAAAAAAAAAAATGGAATAATGAACAGAAAGCATAACTACATTCAGGCAGATTCCCTCTGGGACAAAAAATACCATTTTAAGAAATGAGAACAGGCCAAGAGGAAAAAGCCTAAAATCTAGGGAAAGATGAGAAAGAAGTTGTGAATTAACCCGTTTGCGGCATCTTCTGTGCGCGGAGATAACCAGCAGCGGGGCTCGGGGTCGAGGTCATTCCCACTGGAGGGCGAGGAGGTTGCCCAGAAACCCCTTATCTACCGTTCTCACCGGGTGTGGGGAGGGTGGAGGGCGCGGCCCGGCCCGCCCCCCGGGCCCCTGAACTCACACGGGGAGCCCCAAGGGTGAAGGCTTTACAATGAACCACGTTCCCCTCTCCCTCGTTTCCGGGAGGAGCACCGAGCCTGCTCCTGTAGGAAACGACATCACCTCTGGAGCCCTTGCACGCGCGCGTGGGGCCCTCCCAGGAGCGGCCTCCGAATCCATCCCTTGCCAGCTCGCGGGTGGAGGCCGCCGGGGCTCTAGACGAGGGCCGGGTCCGGGGAGGACTTGGGGCAGACGTTCAGCCCCGGGCCGCCCCGTGCGCCCGTCCTCCAGAATTCCTGGGTGAAGGTTCTAGAGGACGTCCCGGGCCTCACACACCGTTCCCACCCCACCATGACATTCTGTGCATGCGGCGTGACGCCAGGCGCGACACGCGGAACCAGGACCCCTGACGTCCGCCTTCACAGTTAGGCCGGGATCCACTCAACCAGCTCTTGCGGAGCCCTGGTGGCGCTGCTTCTCGTGCCCCCAGGCCGTGACATCCGCCCTCGGCCACAGCCTGCCACCGAGGCCACTGGTGACTTGTGAGACCCTTCCCAATATCAGGGAAACGAAGACCTCCGGGGCTAGCAGGGGACCAACCGCCTGTGATCCCAAAAGGCCTGAGTTCTTTTTTGCCTTCCAACTTGGCAACTTGGTTTCTCACCTCTGACCCTTGTTCTTTTTTTTTCTATCCAAAAAAAAAAAAAAAGTAATGGCAGCAGAGACCTCACCTCGGCACCAGAGTGCCCCACCGCCCTGCCCGCGGCCCGTCACCCTCCCTTTCACCCCGCTGCAGCAGGTGCACCCCACACACCTCACGTCGGCTGCTCAGCTGTGCCTCATTCTTTCTGCCCAGGGCATTTGAGGCTTTAGGAGAATCTGTGCTGCTCAGCAGGAGCCCCGAACCAGGACCCTGACCCCCTGTGGGGCAGCCCTTGGTCGGAGGGGGGTGGGGCGCCGTGCCTGCCTCCTGCATCCCGCCTGGAGGCCCCGGGCAGGTGGGATGGAAGCCTTGTCCCCCTCATCCTGGGCCTTCCCTTTTTCTCTCTCCCCTGCCCCTGAGCCCAGCCCTCAGCAGGCTGGGAGAACAGCTCAGTCTTCCGAGTGATGGAGAATTTATCAAGAAGCCTCTCTCACGCACAGAGGGCAAACCTGGGGTATTTTAAGCCCCGAGTTACGGATAAAGCAGGCGGAACCCAGAAAGTGGGGGCTCCCCAAGGCACATGCTCATTCCTGCTCAATTCCTGCATCCCGGCTCTGGGACAGGCTGGGTCCCCATGCAGATGGATCCCCTACCAGGGCACAGAGGTGCTGGGAGAAGTATGTAGAGGGTTGTTGACACTATTTAATAGAGGAAAGTGTTAGCAACTTGCTAGTAGATTCAGAGATTCACTAACCAGAGATGCCCTTCAAATAATAGGGACACGGTTGAGGACCAGCTGCATCTACAGACCTTGGCATTCATGCCTCTCCCAGCCCGGGCCTCAGTCCCCCCCCCCCCCCAGGACTGGCTCTCATGGCCACTCACTCCCTTTGGTGACTTGGGAGAGCCCCTAACGCCATGGCCGGCTGACACCCGTAGGCAGGGGGCAGACTCATTTTCCTCTTGTCCCTTCCAAGCCTTAGCAGATGAAGCTTCAGGCTCAAAGGCCAAGGAAGAGGGAAAGAGCAGGAGACACGTGCCAGGCGGGGAGCGGACATCGGGCCCACTCAGGGGAGGCGTGGGGACGAGCAGGGGCTCTGGGGCGAGAACTGCCCACTAGGGCCAGAGTTGTGGCGGGCGGGATTAAGGGGAAAGGAAAGCAGGTTTTCTTGTCCCCCCCCCAACCCCCACCCAGTGCCCTCAAAGTCTGGAAAAAGTGGAACTGCGAATCCACAGGACGGGAGAGGAGGAGCCTGGGCGCCAGGCGCAGGGCCCGTGGCACGGCACACTGCCGTGGCTCTGCGTTCCCTGCGGCCTCCAACGGCCCGGCTTCTGTCGTTTATGCTGAGATCCCACCCTAAGCTCTATGCAAGCAAGAGGGATTTGAGAGGCCATAACCTTGCTTATTTAAGAGCAATATTTATTTTCGGGACACCGAGTATTGAAAAACATCTAACACTATATGAGGGGGAAATGCACAGTGTGTGGAATTCACAGAGAATGTTTTACCCTCTGCAACGACAAAATATTCATATTTAGGTCATCAGTTATTCCAAGGTCTGCCATGGTTGAGGGCCAAAGGAAATAAAATGTCTAAGGGGGGCGCCTGGTGGCTCAGCGGTTAAGCACGCGACTCTTGGTTCTGGCTCAGGTCATGATCTCAGGGTCATAGGATCGAGTCCTGTGTCTGGCTCCGCGCTCAGCGGGGAGTCTGCGGGAGACCCTCTCTCCCTCTGCCTCTGCCCCTCCCCTGCTCATATTCTATCTCTAAATAAGTAAATAAATAAATTAAAAAACTCTTTTTAAAATGTCTAATAAATAATGGGAAGACGTATCTGCACAGTTGATCAGGAACACTCATTAGACTTTCCCATCTCGACTTGAGGCTTCGGGTTTCAGGGGCAGAAAGAAATGGAACAAAAAGCTAAATTGGAAGGATCTGAGTAAAGATCAAAGAAATCGAAAATACAATGCCTTCTGCCTCGTTCTGAGGTGCTAAACTGAAAAATATAGACGGGGGGAAGCCAGAGCATCGCAGACTGACCTCATCCCGTTGACATTACACTGACTCAGAAGCTCGACATCCATCTGCACGGACTGGTGACAACAATGAGAAAGTAAAACTGGCCTCCAAGTCCAAGTCGAGCAACAAAAAGAGAAGTAAGAAGCCTCTGAACCAAATTCACGCGCCCCGTCCTGGGTGCGTCCCCCTGACACTCCCTGGAGCTACCTTGTGCACGGTTTCGGGGACGGTGGAAGAGTCCTTTCTTCTCTGAGCACCGAGCAGAGTAGGAGTCGCCATTTGGAAAGCTGAGGAAGGTGCTTAAAACACCAAACCCGAGGAGAGCACTGGAAGCCAGGCTCCTTGAGGGAGCGGACGTACGCCCCACGGGCACGTGATCCCCCGTGGAGTCCGGGACCTCCACCACCTGACAAACGCCGGGGTTCTTTCTGCCGCGAGAGGACTTCCTCTTCGCGCTCCGGAGCGCTTTGGGAAGTCGGGGAGCCGGTACCCCGCCACAACGGGGCGTGAGCCTGTCTGCTCAAGAAAGGGCCGAGCGCACGGGCGGGTGAATGAAGGAGAGTGCGGTCCCGCCTGCGCACGGGGTTCATGAGTGGCCGATGTGCGCCCACGATCGACCCCTGCAGGACACTAGAATTCCTATCTACAGCCGGAAGCCTGAGTGCAGAAGAGGAGGTTCAAGTGGTTTCAGACGTTCTTGAGAGAATCTCGAGGGGGCCGGGAGGTTCTAGAAAGATCCCTCATCCAAAAGGGTTAAAACATACCAAGAATAAAATGGGTAGGTTTGCGTGGTTTGGAAGACTTAGTCATGCAGGAATGCTCCCTCCCTGTAGATGCTAGATGGACGAGGGGTGGGTGGGAGGCCCCTGACCGTGAACTGAGAGCACCTGTGGCTGACCCCGGGTCGAGCCCAAGCCCATCGAGGCGAGCGAGGGGCTCCCTGGCCGGCCCAGTCACGATTTCCCACGAGCCCGGGACAGCGTCTGCCTCCCACACCCACTTCTGAGCAGAGACACTGCAGATTTTGATTGCAACCGTGTGCCAAGTGCAGAAATCTTAGGGGTAAGAGAGCTCGGTGTCACTCGCTTCCAGGGTTTTGCTGCCGGGAAAGTAGATATGGAGGAAATGCAGAACATTCTGAGATTAAAAACAGGAAATGGGTGAATTCATTGCCCCTTCTGGGAAATGATGAAATGAAATGCGTTTCGACCTTAAGGTGTAATCATGCAAAACTTAGTTTATCAAGGTTATTAAGACCTATGATTTCTCATCAAGATAAATGACTTTCTGAAATTTAAAAACCCAACGAATGCAAGGGTCCCATCCACCCCTCTTCCCATACCATAAAACTACAAAGAGCTTTTCTATCAACTGACAATAAAGAGAGAGAGGGCGTCTAATGAATAATCGTGATGTAGTAAATGTCCTCATGATCCTAAATAGGAACTTATAATAAAGCCGGTCACCGGCTGCTTTGGTTCGAGGTGTGCTCGCGACCCGACTCGAACAACGAGCGTCACCGTGTTAAAACGCCGATCCCCTGTGCTGGAAAGCACGCCCAGCACTTTCAAGAGCAGGTCTTCCGCGGCAAGCCCGCTCTGTCGTCTGTTCGCTGATCCAGTGACGCGGGCAGGACCCGCTGCCACACCGCCTTGGAGCTAACCATCGAGACCCAGGGGCCGAGGGGCACCACGAAGCCCAGCGTGCCCACAGTGTCTCTTCACAGACCGACACACAGAGCGGTTGTCCACGTCCCCCCGAAGATCTACATGTATGAGTAACCGATGCAAATGAGAGGGAACGAAAGAGCAGAAAATGATGGGAAATCTAACAGCACAAATGTTTTCACACTCCAGTGACACATTTCTAACGGTTAGGAACGAGGCAGCTATGTACGCGTGACGTGGGCCATCGTCAGAGTCTGTCGGCGTGATGCGCTATCAAAGCCCGAGGCACCCTCCCACCTGCCCGCCTCCAAGCCCTGTCTGGGGGTTCTCTATCCAGTTGCCAAATCTGCCACAAGCAAACTCTGTCTCGAGCCCAGGAGCTGGATGGAACGGATCACCGGGAGCCGCGCACTTCCCAAACCTGGCACCTGCGTCCTGCAAGCCAACAGTGGTGGGCAGGGACGGATTTCACGGCCTTCTGGAGACAAACGGACTGGCCTTGGTGGCTGCACCCCACATCAAGAAGGCCTGACCCCCGTGCACCCCAGGGTTCCCCTCCATGCTCCTCTGAGCAGATGGCATTGGCGCATGGCCCCGTGGTCGCCGATGGTGACTCAAACCCAGGCCTGCAGGGCCCCCGGGGCACCCCCTCGCACTGCTGCTGCTTTGCATACCTCTGCTCAGACACCTCGACTGACCTGCGGGCCACTTCATTTGTTTTTCACGTGGGTTCTCGTACCTAACTTTGGTGTTTTCAGACTTGCAGCTTTCTGAATGATACACTGTCTTGTTTCCAAAGCCTTGAGTCAGCCTTTGCACGGAGGGTCCCTGCCTGCCCCCATCTTATTTCTTACCGATCTTATAACATGACCTAAAATAGAAGCGTGAATGCTCTAAATGGGGCAGAGTTTCAGTTAGGGCGATACGTGCCGTAAGACTTCTTGATGAAAGGCAAGTGATGGGCCAAGATGGCATTCATTTTTGGGGGGAGTTATGCCAGGGACCCCCTCCCCAACCCTCATCAGCTCCACGACCATACCTGCCTAGGGAATTGAATACATCCCCTGAAGCCCTGCTCTGAGGTCAGCCCCTCCTCCCAGGATCCTCCCTGCCCTGCGGCCCAGGCAGAAACCAAAGATCCCATTGGGCTTCCTTGGGCCTCTGTTGTGTCCCCCCACACCCCTCAATCCATCACTTTCTCCTTTCTCTTGTCCATCCCTAAAAATTCTACCCCATTCTTGAAGGGGTACAATATATGTCACATCTTCTGAAATCCTACACATCCCATCAAAAAGGATTCGGGTCCTTGCCCGCTTGTGGGTTCTGATACCTCCACTGCAGCATGTCGTGTATCCTGCTCCCTGAGGAAGGCCCTGGGCATGTGCCACTCGCCCTCACAAGGCAGAGGGTACCTCACTGCCTGCCCAACAAGTGCTGCATGAACTAAGCTAGACTGGCCCAGAGGTATCACAACCAAATCTTCCTACCAGTTTCCCAACAATACCAGTATTTTTCAAGATGTCCTTCAGCTAATACTCTTTGGATGTTAACAAAGATCAAAAAAAAAAAAAAAAACCCACGCAGGCTTAATATTAAAAAAAAAAATGGTAGCAAGAGAGAGTGGAAAGAACACAAAGTTTAGAATCAGAAAACTTGGGTTTGTATGGGTTGCGCGACGCGAAGTTTGGTTAATCGACCTCATGAAGCCAAGGTGGAGGCCCAAGGACTCCGAGTACCAACTGCCATTCCAGGTGGCCTGGGCATGGGGACCTGTCTCCTCTGTAGAGTCGAGAGAAAGAACGGGGCGGGGGCTAGGTTCAGCCACGGCCCCGAGCCAGGGCACTCGGTTTCCCACCAAGCAGTTAGAAGAGCAGAGGCTGTTGGCCTCCATCCGTGGCGCCCGTGCCGGGTGCACTCTGTTCCACGGCGGGTACGACCACTGCATGAAATGGCCAGTCCCTTGCTGGAATCGCTTCGCACTAAGTTCTGCTCTGCTTGCTCTCGTTCACCGGTGTCCCCGTGTGTGCTCAGAAGCGTCGCCGGCTCGACACCACATCGGGCCCAGGGCTTCACTCGATCCACGCATTCCCGAGACAAGACGGTGCCCGGACTCCGTTTGCAGGTGAGCCGAGCCCCTGTAGCTGGTATGGGTGACGCCGGTGGTTTCAAACCCACCACGGTCTGGTTCTGATCTTGGTGCCATAGTGATGAGGAAGCAGCACCTTCCAAAGGTGTCTTACCTCAAAGAACGTGCCCAAAAGAACTGCTTCTCAATGTACGTATCCCCCCCGCACCCCCCCCCCCCCGCCTCTCTCTCTCTCTCTTTTTTTTTTTTTTGAGGTGAGAATTTTGCTAATAGCCAATTTGCAGGGCATCTCCTGAAATCCCTTATCAGCAATTCTTTTCTCCTTTGTGGCTGGGCCTCACGTGCTCTTCCCCGTGGATTCTGGAAAGTCAGCTATGTCATCGCCCGGTAACAGTCACTGAAAACGTCAAAGAATTAGTTTTCCTGACGAGCTAAAAAAATTAATTTCTTTCCCTATTTACTAATTCAAAAGCTGTGGCCTACCGGTGAGAAATCGATGGACAAGGGTCTCCCTAAATGGGAATTATTGAAAATGCCCCTGGCATAATCATAGGAAAATCTCTAGATTTTCTTTGTTCTTCCAAAATAAAGAACAGACTCCATATTTTGGTCACAGTAAAATGTCCCTCCCTTTGCTCGTGGATCTCCCATCTCTCTGTGGACCTTGGGATGTGAGTCCTCCTGACCCAAGGAGGTGGCTAAGTGGGAAGGGAAACGCGTTCACAAGCAGGACGGCGTTGTCCGACCGAACGCTGGGGACTCGCCCCCAAAGCTGGCGTCGTAAAACACACTTTCTACCAATTTCTCTTTCACTTAAACTTTCTAAGAAACCTTCCTGCATCAATAACAGGCCACCTGCGCCTGATGCACGAAATTGCGACACCACACGGGACATTTACACTGAGCGGAGGAAATTCTGGATTGAAGATTTGTTTTTGTTTGAAGACTGATTTGTTTAATGATGACATTTCCATTTACAGGAGTAAAAGTTAAACTCAGCTGACAACGTGATGGACACAGCCTCGCACCGGTCTGACCTCGCCTGGAACAAAGAATTAAAGGTTCCGGTGGGAACGGTGGCACTTTTCTTTTTTCTTTCTTTCTTTTTTCTTTTCTTTTCTTTTTTTTTTTTTTTTTTTTTTTGATGCCTGCTGTGAGCTTTGCTCCTTTTTAAGGAACTTGCAAAATCTTAGTCGTCAATGGTTTATAAAGCTTTGACCTTCAGCCTGGATCCTTGATAAAGTATCACAGGCTGCTTCCTTTTACATGTGCTGTGCAGACGGCGAGGCCAGCGGTCCCAGAGGAGTCAGATCAGACCGCGGAGCCCTCGGCAGCCCACTGGTGCCAATCTCATCTTTTTTTTTTTTTTTTTAATCTAAACTTTACAGAGAAAAGAAAAAAGGTTATGTTTCCGGCTGAGCTTCTCACGGGGTTGTGGGGGAAAGAGCATCGTAAGGGGAAGGAGTGCTCTTACTCACACCCTTGTTCTTAGGTCTGGGGCACACAGTCATCCCAAAACGGTCTCGCCAGCCTGACGTGAAACACATGCGGCCCAACAGGACAGGGATGTGCACCAGGTCCTCACCTGAGGTCCAAGTACCAGATGCGCGGGACAAGGTGATGGAGATGTGTGTGTTGCGGGGAAACCGGCGCACGTGTTCTCATCAGACAGTTAATGCGGGTCGTGGCTGCACAAACCTACCACAGCCCCCTGTGCCTGCCTGAGCTGCATTAGGGGAGCTGGGGCCCCGTGCAAGGCGCTGCCCTCCAGAGCCAGAACATTAAAGCTCGCAAACACGGAGAACGGGTTTAACGTCCGCGCTTCCGCAGACTAACAGTGGGAGTCCTGCATCTGGAGGGCGAAAGCAGACTTGGACAGAGGGCAGCTCCCCAGATCCCTGATGGGGCGTCCTCCATCCCTCGTGCTCCCTCCCGGGCCTGCAGGGTCCTCCGGGTGCCGCGTGTGCCAAGGGGCTGGGGCACGTGGCCAGGGGTGGCAGGGACAGTGCGGGGAAGGAGCACTCGGAGCGGCCCGGGACACGTCAGCGGGGGATGGGGACGTTGGGGGCACCTAGAGTGGCTGTCCTCATTGGCGGGGACAGTCCTCGTGGTGTAGGGAGGAGCTGATACAGCGCCGGCTGCCCGCGAGGCTCTCCACACAGGGATTTGGTTCAAGACCCTGCGGATAATTGGTCTCCCTGAGCCTAGAGCAGACGGTCCCAGCAGGTGCGCAGACACGCGGGCCCTGGCCCACCTGCGGCACTGAAGGACCTACACAGGGGCGCCAGTTAGCTGAGGGGTCCTCCGTCTGGGGCAGCTCTCGGGGGGCAGCCTGCTGCACAGCCGCACGGAGGCAGGGCGCACCCTGCGCGGCGCCCCGGGGGGGGGGGCAGAGGAGGGAAGGCCGAGCGCCAGGGCTTGCCTACGTTTTCCTTGTGTGTTTGGGTTTGTTGTTGTTTTTTTGTTTTGTTTTTTGTTTTTTTTTTGCAATGCGGGCTTGAACTTGTAACCCTGAGATCAAGACCTGAGCTGAGATGAAGAGTCGGATGCTCGCCGACCGAGCCAGCAGGCGCCCCTCCATTTTTCTTGTCTCGGCCACTTGCAGACAGAAGCCGAGTCACCTTCCCACGGGGGCGATGGGGGTGCTGCCCTGCGCGCCTTCCACCAGGAGCCTCAGCGCGTCAAACTCAATATTTTAACTTAAACCAGCAGATGTTCAAAACCAGGCAGAACTATCTGTGAGACAAGAAGATAGTTCATTCTATGTTTTTTCACTTTTTTTTTTTTTTTTTTTTTTTTTACTATCGCTCTCTGCTCAACTGCATCCTTTTCAGGACAGAAGGTTACCTCCCTGAGCCCGAGTCCTCTGTGTCGTGGCCTCCGCTGTCCCCGGCAGGGAACCTGGGCCAAAGCAGGTCCTTGGGAAGCTTCTGTCTCATTAACTGATGCTCCGAGCCCCTCAATCCCACCTGTAGCTTGCTGCCCTGCTTTCCGGGATGCTCATGCCACTCCAGCTTCAAACCTACCATGGTGTCCGGTGCCTGGGGCTCCCTGCGGGTGTAGACAGTGTATTTAACTCCTGGAGGGAGCCAGTGCTCGTACAGCCTGATGCCCCGTGACGTCTAGCCTAGCAGCTGGGAACACGTTCAGTGATTGCACTTGGAAGACACTATTGTGCTCCAAAACGTGTCAATAAGCATTCAGGTTTCTTTTCAATTGCCCAGGCTGCCCGGGATAAATTAAATCCATGGTATGTGCCTATGAACATTTCGATAAGACGATAATTCAATATAGGACACAGAAATCATTTCTAACATCCTGGGATGCTGCTAATTTGGATTGTTTGTCTCCTCATGGGTCAGGAGAGGACAAGAGGGAGTGACCTTCACAGGCTCTAGGCTGCAAAGTAAATTCTAATTGCGCAGCCAAACTGAGAGTCCTCATTTCCCTGATCTTTTCCCATCTAGATTTGACTTAAGTTTGTAGATGACACATCTTATTTTCCTCTGAGCCGCGAGGCACTGCTCCTTTCCCTTCTGCATTGACTGTGTTCACTTGGTGGGTTCAAATGTTGCTCTGACTTCAACTCCCTCCCGAGGGGACTTTCTGTGTCTACAGCGGGTCTCCTGAAAGACACCATAGAGAGGCTTTCACCACCCATCGGGTTGACTGTTTCCGTAAGGTGGGATGTTCGCCGCGTCCCTGCTTTCCCCCACTTTCCCCACGCTGATGGAGAAGCGAGAGAAGGAGATGGCTACCGGCCCGCGAGGATCTTGCGGTCCAGCTGAATGCAGGGCGCGGGTGCAAAACACGCCGGGTGCCCCCCGGGGGCAGCTCACGCCCGAGGGCTAGGCCTGGCACCACAGGCGTCTTCGTGCTTGTTGCACGTCTCGAGCCAAAACAGTGGAGGAATTGTAGCTCACAGAAACCTGGGTAAGTACCTGGGAAGGTGTAAAACACGTTTCCTAGAGGGCAAACCAGTAAAGGTGAGGGAAGCAACGGGCCCTTACGGGTCGGCCGTGTCCCAAGAGAGGAAGCTTCTAAATGTGGCCCAGTGACGTCGTCAAGGATTCACTGGAAGGGACCAAGACGGGAGCACAGGGGCTGGAGAAGGGCGCCGCCTGCCCGCCCGTCCGCCCGTCCGTCCGTCCCCCCATCCAGCCAGCCAGCTATGCATGAGGACACGCAAGCAGTAAACACAGGGCAAATTTTCATCTTTTTAACCCAGGCAGGCAGGTTCACAGGGTCCTAAAACAGCGCTTTATAGACTCTGCGTTTAGGAGAAATGCAGGTTCACTCAGTGTATTCCGCCCACGGAGGCAGCGAGGCTAAGGGCCGGGACTTGACCCAGACCTCCTCCTTCAAAGCCTTCTACAACAAGCAGGACTCCTCTTCCGGGGGGATTCTTCTAGGGTGAACATTTATGGCAGCCCCCAAAACAAGTCTCACCCCTTCACAGTTAAACCTTGGGGCAGGGCTGCCCAGGTTAGTTCAACCATGTGTTCAAAATTCTAGATTCCAGGGCGCCTGGTGGCTCAGCGGTTGAGCATCGCCTTCGGCTCAGGGTGTGACCCCGGGGTCCTGGGATCAAGTCCCACGTCGGGCTCCCTGCATGGAGCCTGCGTCTCCCTCTGCCTGTGTCTCTGCCTCTCTCTCTCTCTGTGTCTCTCATGAATAAATAAATAAAATCTTCAAAAAAAAAAATCTAGATTTCTAGCAGACTTTGGATAATTTCTGAAAGAGACAGAAAATCCAGCCTCAAGTGTCCAATGGTGTGGGCTCAGGGCTGTCTCCGCAGGAGCTGTAGGGGGCCTGGGTGTGGATCCAGGACAAGTCTCCCTGCTGGGGCCTGGAAGCCCAGCGCTGCCCCACAGGATGGAGCTGCATGTCCACGCAGCTAAGGGACGTGTGCCCGGCCCTGATGCCTACGGACGGGTCCTTGTCTGGTTCAGCCCTTTCGGACAGAAGCAGGTCTGGTCGTCAGTAACCGAGGCCAGAGCATTCCTGTCTAATTCACGTAACAAGCCGTGAAAAGCAAGAGCCAATGACCCTGAGACTCGTGGCCTGGGACTCCAGGTTACCTACTGCACAGGTGCAAGGGACCCGAGGGCACGGGGGCCACCTTGCCTCTAGCCTCCTGCAATGGTTTATTCCTGGGCAAAAGGGTTCAGTCGCTGGCCCCTGGACCCAAGTAATAGGATTTTGATGACACTGTATCAAGATCAGCGTTCAAATGAAGGAGAGAGGGGGAGGAAGAGAAAAGGAAAAGGCTCAAAAGAGAAATAGTGCAATCAGAGCTCCAGGGCTGAATCTGTGAGTCCGGGGATCGGGGAGTGCTCAGGAAACACGGCGGCCACACAAGTGCACGCTGTCTCCTGAAACGCAGGAAGGGCGCCCGCGCACAGGAAGGCCGGGGTCTGGGCTGCACGCAGCTGGGGGGCCGAGCGCCAGGGCGCGCCCCGGGGCCCGGGTGCCGGGGGCAGACCTCAGGCTGGTCCTCTCGGGCGGCCGCACAGGCAGACTGCTGCTTCTCTTTCCCCTTATTAACATTAAAACAAAAAAAAAGCCTCTCCTTTACCACCTCTGCTCCATTGCTTCATCTCGGTTGCAGCAGAGTCTTTTACGAAGATATTGAGAAGCTTCATTCAACACAATTTTTGCAAACGATTTCACAGATGCGGTGGCGTCCGACTCCGAAGCTTGCTTCACTCAGGGCCTGTCCTCGGCGGCCGGCCCGTGGAACGCGCTTCGTGTCTATAAAGCAACCGCCTTGTTTCAAGAAACTCGGGAGGATTTGCCAACCTGCACCTCCCCCCTCCCCGAATTACCATAAAGAGACCACGAGAAGAGAATGAATGGACAAAAACCTAAACTAAAAGTACTCGGCTCCTGTACTGAGCTCGGCCATTCTGCTTTGGAAAACTGCTTCCCTTCGACATGTTCACATTTTGCCTTGTTATTCATCTTTACCGTGAATTTTTGCTACCAGTAATCGTCTTCTCATTATTTTGCACTTGATCAAATGCCTACAAGACGGATCGCCAAAATAGAGCCGTGTAAAATAGATCGAACTGATGTGAAGATTGGACTGGACCTAGATTTTCTCAAATGTGGCCAAAAATGGAAGAACCAAAAAAAAAAAAAATGCAAATTTTCACTTTCATGGGTGAGGACAATTGAGAAAATGTTTTAAAGAGAAAACTGATTTGAATACTAGTTTGGAGAGGTGATGAGTGACCAGGTTTGGGCTACATTTCGGGGAGGATGGACCTGAAAAGGTTTTCTAGGACGGGGGACACGGTTCCCCTCCATCCCTCTAGGTCCGCCCCATCTGGCAGGTGGCCCCCGGCCAGGGTGGCTTCTGAGCCCTGGAGACGTGGCCACTCTGGATTGAGGTGCACTGGATGCATCCACTGGGTTTCGAGGACACAAGAAAAGAGGAGAACAGGACTCACTAATGATGCTTCTGTTGGACGGAGGCTCAAATAAAGGCCCGTAGGGCACACCCCGTTAAATCCGGTGGAAACTGATCTCGCCGGTGCCACTTCTCTCTTTGAATGTATCTGCTGGAAAATTGAGAATTATGGCCGCGGGCCTCATGCTATTTTCGCTGGGCAGTGCTGTCCTAGGACACGTGATTCCCGCATTGCACCGGCAGGTCCCAGGGATGCTGCTCACGACTCGTCTGTGAAACCTCTGCCCCCAGACCGGGACTGAAGCTGCCTGTCTGCCCGGGGTCCGACGGGAAGGACCCACGCGGAGCATCCGGAGGGGGTGCCTGGGGGCCGCGTGCACCCACAGAGGAGCCTGAACCTTCCATTTTTAGGAGATGCTGCGTCAGTAAGAAAAAACAGCTGGCGGGGGGGGGCCTGGCTGGTTCTTTCTGTGGAGCCCCCAACCCTTGATCTCAGGGCCACGAGTCTGAGCCCCATGCTGAGCATTGTAAAAAAAACAAAACAAAAACAAAAAATCGTAAAAAATTGTGAAAACAGCCCCAGATGGACACACGCAAAGCGCCAACAGAATCTTTAACACTCGCAGTTCCAAAGTCAGCTATAAGGTTCGGTATCGAGACCGTCAATTAGTAATAATCGTAGTGTTTTCAAACGGTGAGTAAACGCAGCGTCTCTAATGACAAAATAACTCTGTTATCTTCTCAGGAATAAAACCACTTCACTCAAAACCACAGCCTTCTCGACCAAACACGAATGTCACCAGCACCAGCGACAGCTCAAACTGCGTGCAGCACCGGGATGAGCCACGCGGTGGCCGCCCCGGGTGACGGTTAGCGGTCACCCCGACGGCGGGGCCGGCTCCCTCGGGGAGCTCTGGGGACCCCGCAGGGCCCCTACGTCTCGCCGCCGCCTTCGGCTGCACAGCGTGGGGACAGCGAGCGCCGGAGAATTCCTGGGGTTCCCGGGGCGCTAATGGAACAGCGTCCGCGGCCGCCCGCGGGCCTCCCGGGGGTGCTTGGCCTCTGCTGTCACAGCCCCGCACCTGAGAGCGCGTGGCCGCCATGTGCTCTGGAACCTTCCAGGGTCGTGCCAGCGGGCGCCTTCCAGGGTCACCCCCGCCCCGGGGGGAAGACACCGGGTGTTCAGGGCTCCCGTGGAATCCTGCCCGGGCGATTCCGTGGAAATCGCCGGCCTCCAGCCTCATCCCCCGCGGGGGAAGTGCTCCCGGGAGGCAGCCTGGCACCGACACACCGGCATGCGCGCCTCGCTCGCTCCTGAAAGCAGGGCAGAGGGGCAGGTGCTCAGAGGCAGGGCCACGGAAAGGCCCCTGCGACCCCTGGCCTCTTGGGGTCACTTGTCACCGTGTCCCCAGCCGCCTGCACATGGCCAGCCTCCTGCGGCCGCCATGCACATGGGGACACGTGGCAGGTCGTCCCCTAGATCTGCACACGCGCCTCACGGTCGTATTTAACCTGAGAAACTCGGGCGCACGCCAAGCTCAACCCCACATTTTGAAGGACCACGCGAGGCCGCCGCTCTCCCGCAGCAAGCGTCGTTACTTATTCATCCGTGTAACGCACACGAGCGTGCAGATAACAGGCAGAGCAACGAAACCAGCTCACCGGTGGCGCACAGCCTTTCTGGTCGCGCTGCCCCCACCAGCCACAAAACCAGCAGCCCCCCCCCGGGGAAGCGGAGGAGCGTTCTATTTATTAACACAGCCGGTCCGCGGGCCTGGGGCTTCGAGCTTGTGACCTCAACGGCAGAGTCCCCTGGAATCAGCCCTCTGCGGGACATGCTGCGTTTCCCTCCGGCCCCGACCGTGCCAACGGGTCCCCTCCTCCCCGACCCGCTCCGCAAACACACGCTCGCGCACCCGGCTCTGCACCAAAGCGTCCCCGGCTGCTGGGAGCAGCATGAGAGGCTCTTGTATTTCAGCCCAGCTCTCAAAAAAAAAAAAAAAAAAAAGCTGTCATTTGGAGCATTTGCCAATTTGCCAACATGGGTGGCGTATTGAGTCCCTCCCGCCCCGGTGGGCCTGCGGCACCTGCAGCTGACCCCGAGCCCGGCAGCTTCCCCGAATCCGTGCCCGTGGGCGTGTGCCCGCTGGCTCCGGCCCCCGTGGGCGTGGGCTCCCTTCCTGAGCTCCCTGTAGGCCGCGGTCAACACCACCCCCACCCGGGATCCCAACGGGCACAGGGTTTGAGCAGGTCGGCGGTGACTGCGAGCGAAGCGCCTGCTAAGGCTTTGAAGAACTCCGGGCTTATCTGGCGGGCGCAGCCGCCGGGCGCCCACCCCGGCCGCGCAGGGCCCGGCGAGGCGCTTCCTGGGCCGCCCGCCTCGGCGACAAAAGCCTTTGCATCGAATGGAACTGGGTCTCTGGAAACTTCGCAGGGCGATGATTTGGGCTCTGCCCTGCACGTCAGCCTCGCTACTTTTGCATAAAAGGAGGGGAAGCTTGCTCTTTTTTTTTTTTTTTTTCTTTTCTGGGTTATATTTACACTTCCCAAATCAGAAAAATGTCCTAACCAGATAGGAGGACAGGTGGCAACTGGCAACCACAGCTCAAAACCCTTTTTTTTTTTTTTTTTTCCATTTCTCTCTGAAACCCCATGTAGAAGGAAAGTTAACGAAATGTCGGTTGGCTGTTTTACACTCCGCGCTCACTCTGCTTTCAGCACAGATGGAACGAAGCAGAAAATGAAATGGGGACCGACAACCCAGGAAAGAAAGTGCTGGTAGCTAAGAGCCGCTTTTATTTCCTCTAGTAAGTCAGGCCCGATGCGATCCTGAATTTCAGTTGTTAGAACAAAATGAAGATGAACCCTGACGTCTCTTTGTAAAACAAAACAAACAAAACAAAACAAAACAAAAAAAACTTTTCAAAGCAAACGTGCGGCTTTGGAGACACGAACATGGTGGACGTGCAAGGATCTCAGCCCTTCAACCACCTGTGGCCTGTTTTTTCTGCAAGTATTCCTTCTAGTTTTTTTTTTTAAAGATTTTATTTATTTATTCGTGAGAATACACAGAGAGGAGAGAGAGAGGCAGAGACACAGGCAGAGGGAGACGCAGGCTCCATGCAGGGAGCCCATGCGGGACTCGATCCCGGGACCCTGGGCCAAAGGCGGCCCTAAACCGCTGAGCCCCCGGGCTGCCCTGCAAGAATTCCTTCTAGAAAAGAAACCCACGGCCAGGTTCCAGGTTACCACCGACCATGGAATCAGCCCAAGGCTGAGGGTGTGGGGACCGGGGGCTCGGGCTCTACGGCTTCAACCCAGGGAAGGGATTCTCAGCCTGGGAAATGTGTGGGGCTGTATGGGGCGAGGCGTGACACGAGGGCTTAATACCCCCGGGGGAGGGACGGAAGCCGCCCCATTACCGACGGTGCCCACTGAGAAACGGTGACCTACAATGATCCACACGCTGAGCCTCAAATTCAGGCCCAGCCTTCGATTCCTTCCCTTCACTTCCTCTCTGGGGTCCCCCTGGGAGAGCGACGCCCCCGTTCCCTGCTCTCACGCGGCACACGCCCTGCAGGCCTACTCAGGGCACGCCAGGCCCAGGTGCTCGGGGTGCAGACTGAGCAAATCCCAGAAAGGCGCCTTCTCCCTGAGGGGCGGCGGCAGGGGAGGGACCGGCGATGCCGTGAGGTGGGCTCAGGGTGGCCGCCTTGCTGGGGACTTCAGCACGGAGCCCGAGGGCAGCGAGGGAGATGGCCATGCGGGCGTCTGGGGGTGCGCTGCGGGCCTGGCCGTGGCGTGGGCGGAGCCGAGCCCAGCTCCCCGTGGCCTCCCCGGGCCTCCACTTGGGCTCTAGCATGGAATCCTCCGTCTCCCCCTGCTCCTTGCACTGCCCTCCCGCAGGCGGGGCTGCCTTCCTACCCTGCGCCCGCTCCCTGCGGCTCCCCGACTTCCTGACGTGGACCTCCGACCTCCTGAGCTCCTTTGGGGGACCCACCGCTGCTCCCCCGAAGGCCCTTCTCCAGCACCGCCCGCCCTTCTCACCCTCATTATCATCTCCTCGTAGTGGCCGCTCCACCATATTTCTTTCTGGAAATTTCACCGGAACCCAACAGCTCATTCCCTGCCTCCTTCCTTGCCTTCTCTCCTGGACAATCATCCACATTCATGTCTCAAGGCCCTTGATCTCCACCATCCCTCTCTCGGATCCTAGAGCTAGAACCGTCTCTCTCCGCCTCTCACCCATCCTGCCTTCCAGAAGGCTCCTTGGCTACCGATGGCCAACAGAGATCAAGTCGGCCCCAACTCTCCATTCCCTTCAGGGAAATCACTGCCGTCCCCAAGGTGGAGGCTGAGCCACCCGATGCACGTTCCCACATTGAGCAAGTGGACATATATGGTGGCCACGCAGGGGAGCCTCCCCACGGCCCGGCTCCTCCCGCCACAGCCCTCCCACGCGGCACAAGTCCCGCCTCCCTGCCTCCTGTGACCAGTGATGTTTCCGGCACCCAGATCCTGCAGGGCCACTCCCCACGGGCCCCTGGGCACCGGGCCTCACTCCCCGGGGACTCTGGCCTGTTGCCCACCCTCCTGCCCACCACCCAGCCCCCAGTCCTGAAGCCCAGCATGGACCCCCTTCCCACCTGCTCAAACGTCCACCCTGGGAGTCCTCCCCAGCCCCCCTCCCCTCTGCCTGGCTCCGCGAGGAGCACCTCCTCCTTTGCTACACCCCAGTCCCGGAGCTGCGCTCGGCATTACTGCGGCGCCTGGCCACGATGCCCGGGACGTCCGGCACGATGGCGGCCGCCTGGCCCGAGCGAGGGCTCTCTGGGTAGGAGTGATACCGAGGGGCCCTTCCCAAGAGTCGGGGGAGCTGAGGTTGGGACAACGTGAGGCCAACAGAAATGGCATCTCCAGAAATCCCAAGGTGGGTTCAGCAGCAGAAACCTTCTGTGGTGGCTCTGCTTTGGGTTGGGCCTTGAGAACTTTCCAGAACTTTGTGGTCATTAACCGGCAGGTGCAAGCAGGCAAGGACATGCTGGCCCTTGTGGGACAGAAGCGAACGGACAGCTCACCGGCCCGTAGTCCCCCCGCACGCCCCGCTGACGGGGTGTGCCTGCCGGGGGCCAGGGCCTGGGGGTGGCATCGTGTCCAGCCGGGCTGGCCTCTTCCTCGGCCCCTGCTCTGTTCTGCGACCCTGGAGGCCTTGCTACCCCGACTGCCCCCTGCTCTCTCCGGAAGCCTTATTTTGCAGGGAGCGGCACGTCAGCTTCTCCACGAGGTCACCTGCCAGCAGGTGCGTGGACACACGTCTCCCAGGTCCTGCAAAACGTCTTGCCGCAAGTCCACCAGCGGCGCTAATGACCTCCCCGCAGCAGCCCCGACGGAGCCCCCACTTGCCCAGTCCCCCCACAGGGCGCAGCGGGCGGGTGACCCTTGTCAGCTCCTGGGACACAAGTGAAGGGAAGCAACCTGCCACGGTCAGCAGGCGGGAGAGCAGCAGAGCCGGGGACATCCTAGGCCTACACACGCTCCTCCCAGGGAACAACTGTGATCCCTTGTCCACTACCACCCAGGACGCGCACACGCCACGGACACGTACCAGACATGCACACGCCACACGGACACGTACCACGCAGGATGCACACACGCCACGGACATGTACCAGACACGCACATGCCACACAGACATGTACCATCCAGGACACACACATGCCACATAGACGCGTACCAGACACACACTCGGCACATGGACACGTACCAGACATGCATACGCCACACGGGCATGTACCACACAGACACACACTACAACGCACACACACCACAAGCGTACACACACACACATCCAGCATGCAGACACACACTATGTGCCTGAACACATAATACACACACACCACACAGGTATACCCCCACACAAACACGTACACACCACACACACCATATATTCACACGCCACAGACATGCAGCACATCCAATATACGCCAGCACATGCATAAACACATAACACACATACACGTGCGTCACATATACTATGCACACACCAACACACCAACACACCACTCACACACCCCACATGCATGAACACACACCACACATAGCGTGCACAGAGATGCCACACACACTCGTATAAACACACACCACACAGATACATACCACGCACACCCTATGCATGCACGCAGGTACACCACAGGCACATACTACAGACGTATACACACACACACGCACACGCACACTCACACGCACACACATGCACACACACACGCACACACACACACACGTAAACCAGTTTCAGTTTTCTCCAAGGAGTGTCCTTGAAGCCGTGCTGTACAGTCCCGGCTGCCTACACCAAAACCTACTAAAAACTGGTAGCGACACGGCGCACAGTCGCTTGCTCTTCCTTCAGCGCGCCCACCCGCCACGGCGCCCCGCGGAGATCGTGTCTCCCACGTGTAGCGTGGAGGTGATAGAAAAATAAAAAACCCGCTTACTTTCCAATGGGAAGCAATGTACCTGGTACGTAACAGCCTCCTTCCAAAACCTGAAAGTCTGAGGCCAAAGAACTTTTTTTCTTTTTAAGGCCATGTCTCCTATTTGGGGAGATTCAAGAACATGAGTCTTTCCAACTGGAATCATGCTGGTTTGGAAATGTCCTGGTGGCAACACCTCCCCTCTCGTTCCAAGATAGGGACGGCGAACCGCAAGATGAGTAATGCAGAATTTTACGGCTTTGCTCCATCGGAACCCTTGCACGATACCTCAGCTGTGAGGAGGAGCAGGGAACCGACAGGGCGAGCTGGGCGAGGATCTGAGGGATACTCGGCGGTTTGTTTCGCCTCCGAGGAAAAGGGGCAGAAACCCAAGCCCAGCCCGTCAGCCTGCTGAAGTCCGGCCGTTTGCGCTCTGCCACTGCTTTCACAAGGCTGCACCGGTCGGAGCAGCCTGAGCTCTGCAGCTAATGCTCAGATGCTGCTAGATAATATTTCTCCCCAGCTAAGATGGGGTTTATCGGCTCAGAAGAGATGCATTTTACAGATAAAAACAACTTCCTCTAACTGCTGATTAGATAAGCGGGCTTAGCATCCGTCCTCAAGAGCCCGCTGCCCAATCTCCAATTAGACCGAAGCCTGCTTTCTCTTTCCATCGGGAAAAACTCTCTGCACCGCCCCCCCCGGGGGCTGCCGAGAAGCGTCCTAGCCACGCGCCCGCCTCTCTGAGCCACCTTGGCACTCTGCGTAAACTCGACCACAAAGGGGAGATTTGGCACCGGACTAATCGATTAACAGCATGTTACTCTGACAAATCTGTCCTCGAACTCATGGCTTGGTGAAGGGATTTTTACTTTCATCAAATAAATCAAAAAAAAGAAAGAAAGAAAGAAAGAAAGAAAGAAAGAAAGAAAGAAAGGAAGGAAGGAAGGAAGGAAGGAAGGAAGGAAGGAAGGAAGAAAGAAAGAAAGAAAGAAAGAAAGAAAGAAAGAAAGGAGAAAAGAAAAGAAAAGAAAAGAAAAGAAAAGAAAAGAAAAGAAAAGAAAAGAAAGAAGGAAAAGTCATGTTTTCATGTAGTTAACCATTTTTCTGGGTTTTTTAAAAAAATTAGATTTTTTTTCTTTCTATTTCTGCTGGGGTGAATCAAACCGTGCCCTAAAGATTTGAGAGAGGCCCCAAAGTCACACCATCTCAGCTTCCAGAAGGCCACAGGGCCTGGCTCCAGACACCACGTGGTGACACGCGGCCTAGGGGACTTAAGCCCAGAAACAAACCCCGGATGAAACCATGGTGACCCCCCCCCCGCCCCCAGCTCCGGGCGAGGTCAGGCAAGCGAGCAGAGGCAAGAGAAGCCTGTTCCAGAAGGCAGCGGGGCCTTCAGACATGCTCGCTCGCACCCACACCCGAGCCCAGGGCGGCGGAGGAGCAGACGGTGCGGCGGCCGGTGACTGCGGCAAGGCCAGGCCATCCCGTCGGTGACCCGCTCGCAGAGCCACACCGGCGGCCTCTGCACCGGGGGGACCGTGCCCCCCGCCCCCGGCGGCGCTGCTGTGCCTGGCCCGAGGGCCACACGCGCTGGCGTCTCCCCGGCCGGGCCCCCGGCTCCCTGGCTCGTGTCCCTCCTTGCTCCCACTCGGGCCACCAGGCCTCCTCCCCTGTGGCCTGTCTCCCAGCCCCGGGGAGGGGCCTCCTCCGCATCCCGCCTGCGGGGGGTGGGGGGGAAGGCTCCTCCGTGGCACTCGGGGGCCCTCCTCGCCCCAGGTCAGGGCACGCACACTGGCACCCGCGGGCGGCGCACAAGGAAGGCCCGGGGCGGGGCCGCGAACACAGGAAGGAAGTCGCCGAGCTTCTCACTTCTCCCCGCGGGCTCGGCCGCTGCTCGGGGCGCCCACCCGCTTCGTTCCCACGGGAGACGCCGCGCGAGCCCCCGGCCAGCGGCCGTGGCAGGCAACCCCGAGCCGTCCTCCGCGTGTCTAGCCTGGCCGCCCGTGGGGAGCGGGGGGTAAACCCGGGGTTGCCCGAGGAGGTCACTGAGGACACGGTCGGCGTTCGGCAGTTTCACACACAACCACTTCAGAGAGGTGAGATTTCTCTCGTTGTTAAAGCGACCACTTCAGAAGCACAAGCTCCCATCCCATGAAGGAGACTGAGTCCCTCCCCACCCGGAAGTCCTCCTCTGAGTCTGACTTCAGTGCGTCAAGCTGCACTTCCAGTCTGTTCCCTCTCACTCAGGCCCAGGATCAGGGGGAGCCCACCCATGGGCTGTAGCCAGGTGCTCTGACATCTGCTCCCCATCTCTCTCTCTCTCTCTGAATCCAAGAGACCATATTTCCTCTGGTCCCCCAGCGTCCCCTCAGCATGGGGTCACCCTGGGAAAGGCCCACCGTCAGCATGAACAGCACCGCCCGTCACATGGGCTCATTTCCACCACCCCGACCGGTGTGTTGGGGACTAGGGCTGAGATCCGACGTGTCTACACCTGAAGGAGCGCACCTGCTACAAGGGCCTTGGCGTTACGGATGCATCCCCTTCTCCCCCTAAAGCAGACATGCCAGGGGGCACGTCAAGCTTTGCCAGAGATTTCCCACCCTGGCATCTGGCCATTTGTCCTTGCACTTGGGTCCGGCAGTGGCCAGCGCCGCCGAGCTCTCTTCTAATCCCTCCCTGTGGCTTGCCTAGCCCTTGGATCAATCCCTTTTTTACTATTATTGATAAGTAGCTGTCCCCAGCACTACCCGGTTTCTCTCTCCCTTCACTCCAGCAAAGCCACAGCAGGTGCCCTCGCCCCTTATCTCATACATCTTTAAAGGGCCTGTTTTGCACAAATTGCTTCCTTTCTCTGCTCTCTCCTGTTCTCTTTCACTGTAGGTCTTTGCCGCCCCGTGTTCAGCAAAGCACGTTTCTAGGCTTTCACGTGACCCGAGAAGCCCTTCTGTGAGATGAGCTCTGCT
This sequence comes from Vulpes vulpes, assembly GCF_048418805.1. Classification (NCBI taxonomy): domain Eukaryota; kingdom Metazoa; phylum Chordata; class Mammalia; order Carnivora; family Canidae; genus Vulpes; species Vulpes vulpes. The sequence goes on from NC_132784.1 coordinate 138,799,213, forward strand.
GCTGTCGCCTCTCGAAAATGAGGAAACAGGCTCCGTGGTCAAAAGTGGGCCGGAAGCACCGACCGGAGCGGGGCTTGGAGGTGACCCTTCTGAGATGGGCCTACCCGGCTCCGTGGCCCCCACCCCGGAGCCACCGCCCCTGGCCCTCTAGGGGACCTGCACCCCGCAGTGCTCGGGGCCCTCGGGGCCTCGTTGCTTCGGTGCTGGGAGAGGCTGCTTCTCATTTCCTGTTGTCTGTCCTCCAACACTCCTCTGCTCTTCTGGCTTCTTCCTGCGGAGCCGGTGACTCGTGGCTTCCAACGTGCCTCCCTGTCCTCCCGGTAGGCAACCCCCCGCCGTTCTCCCCGTGACCCTATGTATGAAGAGTCACTTCCATCATCAACAACTAGGCTAACACCACCTAGTTTCCCTCTCAACCCCCCAAGGACGACTTCTCAACCAGGTGCCCTGAAGCACAAGACACTTCCTTGGCGGCTCTTTGGACTTGGTCTTTGGGGATTCTCTGTCTTCAGGGATTCTCCGTCTCCCAATGTGCTCCTCAAACTCCTCCCCTCTCGCGTGCTCGACTGTCTGCCGGGCTTCTGCGTTGTCAGCTTCGGGGCAGAGCCCCAGCGCCCCTGTGGCCCCAAGTGCCCCCACCCCGGGAGGGCTGGCTCGCTGAAGCTGTCTTGGCCCCCACCTCGAGCAGCTCTCCCCGCCTGTCCCTATGGCCACCACAATTGTGCTTTACAAACCAGGCGGAGAGGTTTCTCAGGTGTTTTTAAATGTTATTCTGAAATTCACCTGTCACAAACTGCATCCTAAAAAGAGGAGCGGAATTCAAATTGTGTCAGCCGGCAGCCAGGGAGCACTGGCAGGAGCGCACAGGGAGTCAGCCCCAGCTCCACGTGCTAGCACCCAGGGCCCAAGCCTGAGCCAGGAGAACTAGGCCTGAGAGGCAGTCGCGAGCACCCGCCAGGGGCCTGGGGGCCTCACACCAGCAGAAACTTCCAGCGACCGGAAGCTGACCCGGGGCACTGCATCCAGAGCACTGTGAAGGCATCTGTACGGAGTGTTTACCCACCTCCACCAAGTGCACTGTGTGCTGACCTCTGCTCTCCAGGAATCGGGTGACTTTCAGTTCTCTAAAGGACACCCATCATGACCTGCGCTCACGGGCTGCAGGGCAGCTCCGGGGATTTCAGGGAGCGCTCCCTGGTTTCCCCCACGATGAGCCTGGAGCCCTAACGCCGACGTCCGGGCTCTCAGGTTATTTGAACAATTGGTGGCTACATATTTACGCGATTTCTTCTGAGCAACCCCTTCACTGTGTCCTGGGTGGGTCGCGTGTGCACCTGCTGCAGCCCGAAGTACAGATAACAGTACCCGCCTCACTGGTGGCCTTAAGGACTGAACCGCAAAGCAGGGTCGCCCCGACATTAGCGATTCACGCATCACCTTTGCAAGTCTTTATCATGCATGTGCGCCCCCTCTGGCTTAATATTTTTATTAAAACTCGACATTCTACTTTACGTAAATGTGTCTTGAAAGGAAGCGTCATAGTAGTAGTGCGGTAGACGATGCACCCGTATCCCTTGCAACAAATGCAAGACAATCTTAAAAATAAATGCATCAGTGACACAGAAGCATGCTCTTCTGTGTCCCAACTTTGAGAACCCCTGAAATGGTGTGTGTAGACGGAGCAGAAAATCCAGAAATGCCTGTCTTCCCACTCACTGTCCCACATCCAGCTGCCGTGCTCTGACAGGGAAAACAAGTCACGAATGTCCTTGTTTTCTTGGTTCCCCTACATCAAATGGCTTCAGCCACTATCCTCATCTGTTGGTACAATGAACTGTAGGGTTATTTTTTTTAAAGAAAACCCTTAAACTCAACGTCTCATTGGGTTCTGAGACACGTGAAGACACACAGAATGCGTTTCTTAGTTCCTACATCACGATGTCCTATGGAGAGAAAGCTGTGAAGGTTTTCATAGACTTGAGAACTTCACACATGTCGCCCTCTTGGCTGTGGGGCTCGCGCAGCTGCTGCACGGGGGGCCCATCCCACCTCAGGTCACCCTGGACACCGTTTGTAATATTCTTTCATACAAATAAATGGTTCTCAATGTCAGTTTTTTTTTTTTTGTACTTTAAGAAAAGAAAGAGAAAAGTAGGTATTCTAAGGAATCACTGACTCATTATCTCACGAGAACATGGTACAAAGGTGTGAAAACTAGACTTTGAGTTAGAAATTTAGCCTAACACTGACTCGTATGTGACTTCGGTTATTTCCCTGAACTTCTGTGGCCTCGGTTCTACAATAAAGAGGGTAGAACCAGGTTTTGCCAACATGAACCGTGAGGGTCCGTCCACCCTGGGAAGGACTGAGGAACCTAACATACCTACCTCTTTATGGAAAAACTGAGTGAGAAGAGGCATTCTCGACAGTCAACAATTTCTATTCCTCAAATTTCGTATTTGGAGTTCACTTTGGCATTTGAGAAACACAGAAGGACAATATAAAACGGGCAGATTTGGCTTCTTCTAAACCAAAGCTCTAAATCTAACTATCCTACTGCTATAACACAGGAAATGCATAATTTTCATTACTTATAATCCATAAAATTGGATGTTCCTGCAGCACCCAGGGGACAGGAGACAGCACTAGGGACGCGCCCCGCATCGGGGTGCTCTTCCACTCTGTCACGCGGTCCCCTCGTGTGGGTGTCACAGCACGGGGAGCTGTGTCTGTCCTCCTGCACACACCAGGGCCCCACCCTGCTGATCTTTACCTGCACCTTCTTAACGTGGTGGTTGAGGGGAAACAGCAGGTACCATGATCCCACCACCCAACCACCGACTTTGGAAGGATACGAAGGGACGGGGGTGGTACGGAAACAGAGCGTGCGACAGCCCGCCAACGGGACGCCTAGACGGCCGACTCACCCACTCCTCTCTCATTCTTGGAGGCCTGCTGTCCGCCAGATGTGGTGGAAAGGTCTTCGGGGACCGGCATGGGTTCATCCCCATCATCTGGGGTGTCACTCACCGGAGGGCTTTCCTTCCCTGAGGAGACAAGCAGCGGCCTGAGTCTCTGGGCTGTAGTCACCGCCAAGGGTGGTGGTAGCTACAGCCTGGCCAGCAGGGAGGCTGCGTACATGTGCATACATTTATACATCATGGATAACATGCGGGGATCTACTTTATCAAAATAGATGGTACCTGTCGGACATTCTCATGGGCACTTTTCCAAGCCAGTGACCAAACTCCCACAACTTCATTTATGATGCCTGCCTGCCACCCCGTTGCATGGCGACACTAGAATTTATTTAAATTCTCTTTCTATTTTTGAATTTATATCGTTTTCACTCTTTTTCCCTATTAAACAGCATTGTGATGAACATCCTAGTAGCTCGCAAACCTTTGCACGCATCCTTAGTAAGCGTTCCAGAAGTTTCACGAGTGGGTCCAAAGGCATCTACACTTTTGAGGCTCGCCACGTATCATTGCACATTTTTTTCCTGCAAGGTGGTTCCAATTTACCCCCCTGCCTGTGGGCTCCATGCCACCTTCAGATTAATCTGTTTTTAAGGTCACCTCACCAGATATTGTGCTCAGAGCTATACATTCTGGGTCTGCTCACTGCCTTTTTAAAGAGCTGGGGAACATTCTGGCAGAGGCCTGGTTTGAGTCAACCTGGTGGGGAAGGCAAGCTTGCAAAGAGCTGGAACAGGAAATCCAACGCCTCCTGGGATCGTGATTCCCTCTGTGGAATTCTTATCTTTGAAACACAATATAATGCACACGACCACCGAGTTGCTAACCCTTCACAAAGTGAGATTTACCTAATGAAACAAGGTTTTCCAGGATGGCTGTACCTACTGTGACCGCATTAGAATTACTTTTAGCCAGAGGCTCCGGCAGTGGGGGAACCCACCCCTCCGACCCACTCCCAGAAATCCAGCACTGGAAAGCCATGACTGGCAGAAAATACTCTTTTCTCCCTTGACATTGAAACACCTGTATCTCCTAACCTTCCAGACATCACTTAAAATTGGGTTAGGAGACACAAACCACATGCAAGAACCAGATGGTGAGGCCCGGAGCTGACACGAAATAACCCATCAGAGCTGCTCTAGAAGACCTAAAAGGCCAGTGGAGATTCCAGCCCTAAAGGAGGTTAAAAGAAGTGGAAGGTGGGGAGGGGTGGGTCACATGCTTGCTGGCTGGGCTGGTGACCTGGCTTCCCAGGCGATGAAGGACATCCCCGCACAGAAGAGCCCAGACTTTTGGGAGAGCGTACAAATGATCAGGACAGTGTTGAAGGACCTAGAAAACATGGCCAGGAAGATTGAAGTGTGCTCGCCTGTTTGAACCACCACCACCAACAGTTCAGGGCATCGGCAAGAAGAGCGTGCAAGTCCCGGCAGAGGACGTGACCTCTCGGGCGTAACTGAACTGACACCACGCAAGCAGGTACCAAGGCGATGCTTTGGGGACATCCCAGTGGCGTATTCCAGCTCAGCTGCGGAGGCCACGACTGGCGTGTTTTCAGGAAGAGCATCACTGGGTACGTCTGTACAGCCAGCGCAAGATGCATCGTTCAAGGTGGGGCAGGATTATAAGAATTTCCCAAGAAAAAACAAAAAGCTAAAGAGGAACTGATTGAAAGGGCCCATGTTACGTGGAAGCCAAGTCAATGTGCGTTGGGGCAGTGATATCTCCAGGGCTCTGGAACGGTGGCTAACAATCTTGGTGCTGACACCTCTTCCATAACTGCAGAAAAGCTGAATGGGAGAATGTAGGAGGTATATGGACCATTACGATGACTCGTTTTTCCTTACCACTGCCCAAGAGCAATGGTTTCAAACTTCCAGAACTCCAGGGAGGTGGTCAGAGGAGTCTTCTTCTTTTGGGGTGGGAAGACTGAACTGACACAGAACTTCAATACGTAACACCAGGCTTCTCTGTTAAGTGGAGACACTGCCGGGTGCAGAGGCTGGAAGATTGGAGACCCAGATCCCTTGGGGACCTCCTCCCCCAGCCACGACACACACCCGAACCAGACAGTGGAGACCCCTGGCTCAGCCAGCTGACCCAGAGGTCAAAGGTGTATAGAGTAGGTGGTGTGCACGTGTGTGTTTGTGATGAGCCAGTTGTCATGATTATGGGGTGGGCATGGGAGGCTGGGTAACTAAGCTTTACGAGCATATTTTATCATCCCTGTGACACTTCCCTTTGGAGGACGCCATGATGCTCTAGGGGGAAGACTCAGGACTCATCCAATGAAGGAACATGGTCTCAGCTCACCTGAGCTAACACATGTCCGAGTAGCTCTTGATTACTCTTTTGGTAATCTAGCTGCACTACGCATTAGGGAATAAGGCCAACCGCATGCTGTGGAGGATGCTTCTATCATAGATGTGCCTGCTACGGGTCCTGTGGGTCTGCTCGGGCTCCCGCACTGCGGGAAGTGCCAGCTCTCCAGGGCCCATCATCCTGCGTCTCATTCCTCAGCAGGAGGGATGATGATTCCGAGCTGCCGCGGGTCACACTGATCAATGTGAGCTCCCCACGTGGGAGAAACACCCAGGGGAGAAGTGAGAGTAAACAGTCGTCCCCGGCGAATACAGTGAGACCTGGAGGGAAGCAGAGTGGGATAGGGCCACGTTCCCTGCTGTCATAGCCTCAGCTCACCTTGACTGGGTGACAGATTTTAGGAGCTGGCCTGATTTGCCTGAAATTCCAGCCCCTAAAGTCTGGGTGGCCGCCCAGATACGAATCCCTCGCATGAGGCCTGGAGTCCCTGGCCCTCTCTCACCATTGGAGATTGCTGCGGTGAACAGCCACCACTTTGTGAAAACCTTCCTGTCAGGCAGAGATCTTCTGTGTGTTGATTTTAAACTAATATGCCCCGTGAACCACTGAAAACGCAAAGCCATGGGAAGATTATGAAGGGTGCAAAAGGGAGGCAGTTAGATCAAGCGAACCCATCCCAAACAGCACATGGGTGGCCCAGGATATGGTTCAGACAGAAGCATGGAGGAAGTCCCCCCTTTAAGACAGTTTCCTCAACGGATAACTGAGGCTAAAAACCGTGATTTTGGTCTAACTCACAGGGCTGCTGCGTAAATAACTTTCCCCCAAGTTCATGCACAAAGACACGACAACAGGTGGAACTACAGACGGCAAGGGCTCGAGACTTCTCACGAAAGAGTGTTGGAAGTGCACCGTAGTTTCACTTAGCTGGAAAAATGAAAGAAACTTCTTAGCAATCTTATATAATATTACTACTTATATCTAATCTTGCTACTTGCCTTTGCTTCAAATAAAGCATCACCTATGAGAAGTGTCTGGGGCAGATTAGATAAGTGTATAATGAGCTTATCAAGTGCAAGCAAGTTCATTGCTCCAGTAGATTATAATTCACCTACCAACGTTCTGTGATTCCCCTTCTCCCAAGTGCATGGATTTTTTTTTTTAAATATGCAATAACCCAGGGAACAAAATGCCTGCGGATAAAGAAAAAGTCGGAGTACAGACTCCCCACTCTAGAATGGTGGACAAGCTTGCAGCCCAGCACCGTGCTTGGCTCCCTATGGGCCTCCTGGTCCATTTCCCCGAGTCTCAGCTCCCTGCAGATTGAAAACGGTACCAGTATCTTCCTCACTGGGTGCTTGTAAAGTCCAAAAGGGACAACACTTAGGGGCGGCGATCGGTAAATGTAAGCATTCAATCAAGGAGATTTCCTATGACGAATACTTCCAGTCCTATGGTCCGTAGGGATGAGCCTCATTTCCTAAGCGTACTGTGGATGTCCACGGAGCATACTTCCCGTTTCTATGTCCCAAACACTACAGAGGCCACGGAGAAGACATCCTACAGTTCATGTCACAGGAGCCAGAGGACTGTTCAATATCAACTGGGTCTCATCCCTCGTTTTGCAGATGACCCTACAGAGGTCCAGGAGGCAGGAAAGCTGTCTCAGGTCCCACAGTCGGGGACAGATGGGAGAGTCCCCCACGGGCTGTCTCTTCCCTTAGAAACCAAAACAAAGAATAATGCAGAGGCACAAAAATATTTTGGAAAGACTGTCAAAGAAGAAAGAGACAAAACAGAACACCACAAAACTTTACCCAAAAAATGAATGAGATACGCCTTTAGAGGAAAAATCCCCCAGGAAGCAAGAACCAGGTGACAGTGAAAGAAAAAAAAAATCAGCTATTGTGTATTTCTTCTTTTTCAAGCACATACTTCACAGATCCTGATGGAACTTTGATGCTGGAGCGTTTTTGAACCCAGGAAAGTGACGGCTTCATAGGGTTCAACTTAGAAAGTTTATTGTTTTCTTTCCCGTGGACGGAACATGACAGTGAAGAGTTTTCTAGGGCAAGAGGGTGATGGAGTAACATCATCTTCCAACTCCTGTTTGACTAAATGTACGGCCTTATCCCTTTTTTTTTTTTTTTTTTAAGATTTTATTGAATGATTGTGCACAAGCAGGGGGAAGCACAGAGGGAGGTGGAGAAGCAGACTCCTCATTGAGCAGGGAGCCCGATGTGGGACTCGATGCCGGGACCCCGAGATCATGACCTGGGCCGAAGGCAGATACCCACCCGACTGAGCCCCCAGATGCCTCTGTACATCCTTATTCCATAACTGTCAACTACCCTCAATTTCAAAAATGGAAAAGAGAAAGTGATGGGGTCAGGTTTTAGCCGGAAAAGCAACAAGAAGTAGAAGTATCCTTCAAATCTTTAGGAAAATAGCAGGGCCCTTTAGAGGCTCTGCTCCTGGCATAGAGGGCCTCAGGTTACATCAACCAAAGGCCCTATTAAGGTTTTGGAAGCAGCATTTCCTCTGCAAAGTGCACACAAACAGAATTTCAGGCCAAATCTCGAATCTTCTTGACCACAGAAGTTTCTTTTTTCAGGCAATCTTGGGCCACGGGCCTCCCTTCGTTCTTGCTCACCACCCTCTTCCCCAATCTCCACTTTCAAAAGCCAGCGTCCAGGAAAATGGGGTGTTTCGCATAACGATAAGGGCAAGAGATCTATGAGGGGGGAAAAAGGAGGCTTTTGTTACTGCGGTTGACAGGGTACGGGATGGGAACACTGACCTCCTCGTACACCCCGGAGACGTCCGCCTGGGCTTTCAGCTCCGGCTCGGGGACGTCGGAGGACACAGGACAGATGCTTCATGCAGGTACCGCCTCAGAGGCTCCCCAAGAGAGGGACACCTGGGTGGCCCAGCGGTTGAGCACCTGCCTTTGCCTCAGGGTTGACCCCGGGTCCTGGGATCGAGTCCCGCACCGGGCTCCCTGCAGGGAGCCTGCTTCTCCCTCAGCCTGTGTCTCTGCCTCTCTCTGTGTGTCTCAGGAATAAATAAATAAATAAATAAAATCTTAAATAAAAATAAAAGAAGCTACCCCGAGAGAAAGCGGAAACAATGAAGGGGTTTCTTTGCTGCCTTTGGAAATTATTACTGTCCTGGGTTTTTGACATGCTAATGCCCTGTAGCCCAGGCCCTCAACCCCCAGGGAGGGGCACAGTCCTCTTCCCTCCTCCCCCTCCTCTTCCTCCTCCTCGGGCCAGGCCTGTCCCCCTGCAGCCACCAGACCCTGGCCCAAGTCAGCAGCCAGCAGTGAGAGGCTTCAAAGGGTCAATCTTTTTTTTTTTTTTTTCATTGAAATAGTATTTTGTTGTCTTTGTACTTCGGTTTCACAAGCAAAGAATGTGTTCAAGGGACACAAATGCAAATAGGCCTCACAGATAGTAAGATTGTTGTAAAGCTAAGGGCTCCCTGCCTCCGGCCCTTGCCTCCTTCCCACCACCAGGCTCCTGAGGGGAAGGGCTAGGAAGTCTCTCCGGGATCTTCTCCAGCGGGAAGCGCGCGCGCTCGTGTGTGTGTGTGTGGGGGGGGGGGGCGGGCGGTGTCTGTGAGATTTGTTTTGTTTCGCACAATGGGTCACACCGCGGGTGGCACCCTGGACGCCACCTACACTCTGGCATGGGCCTTGGCCGGCTTCCACGACACAGGCATCTGCACCGTCGTCGTTGGCGGGAGTGGGCTGAGCAGGTGCAGGGGCCTCGGTGTCCGACGTCAGGTCGAGGCCGCTGCCAGCGTCTACCTGGACGCTCGTGGGAGGCGCTCTGGGATGAACTCCTCCTCGCAGCCCATGGGGTTCCGGTGCACGCTTGCCGGGCGGCCGGAGGAGGTGGGGATGTCCCCTCCCACACACCGTCCAGGGCACACACCCTCCAGGGCGCACACTGTCCAGGGCACACACCCTCCAGGGCGCACACCGTCCAGGGAGCACACCCTCTAGGGCACACACCCTCCAGGGCGCACACTGTCCAGGGCACACACCCTCCAGGGCGCACACCGTCCAGGGAGCACACCCTCTAGGGCACACACCCTCCAGGGCGCACACTGTCCAGGGCACACACCCTCCAGGGCGCACACCCTCCAGGGAGCATACCCTCTAGGGCACACACCCTCCAGGGTGCACACTGTCCAGGGCGCACAGCCGAGCAGGGCCGCAGCCCCCCGTGCGCACCCCATCTCTGTCACCTGGACTGAGACCCAGGTAAATAAATAAAGACTTGGGAACACGGGAGGACAGGCAGGCCGGGTGCAGATGACCCCCACAGGCCATTCTCCTGGATGCTGCCCCCGGGGTCTTCCTACCCCAGGGGCACAGGATCCCCAGGGGCGCAGGATCCCTCGGGCTTTGCCCACTGGCTGCTGGGCCCCCGCCTGGCCCTGCCTAGTGGGACCTGGGACCTGCCCTCAGGCCTCCCGCCCCAAGCCCTGGGCCTCCCACGGCGACCGTCCAACACAGCTCGAAGCAGCTCCCTGGTGGAGGGGACCGAGGCATTTCCAAGTTTCACAGATACTCTCACCTTGTGCCTCAAAACCACATTTTTCTATTTCTTTTTCCTGCTCTCCGTCCTCCTCTCTCCCCCGTAACCCCCCGCCCCCCGGCACGGGTTGGGGTCGGGAGCAGATGGACCAGCCATTCCCCCCTCAGAGAATCAGCGTATATGGGGCTTGTCGGGGTGCTCCCCGGTTCACAGTGCAGCGCATTTCATTCTCGGAGACTTTTCTGTTCAGGTTCTCGAAGTCGGATGCCCTCTAAGAGTTTACATGAAGCATCCGATTCCGTCTCGGGTCCCTCCTTCCGCGGGTCGGCCTATCTCCCTCCCTCGGGAACGGAGCGAGGGCCTGGGCTCCCGGCCCCCCGGGCGCAGCTCCTCGCGGGCCCCCCGCTCAGGTACCCCACGAAGGTCTCACCTGAAACTCGGGACATGTCTTGACCCTCATCAGCGTCCATTGTCCTCAGGTTATCTGAGAAAGAGAGGAAGGGATTTTAGTTTAAAGCAAATGACTAATAAGATATGAGAGAGGGAGAGAGAAGCTCCGTGTATTTAACAACAAGGTTATCTACCAAGAATAATGCATTTTCCTCCTCATATACTTGCTGGAGTATCAGACTGGCACAGACCTTGATCCTTTTAAAAACAGCATTACAAAGATTTATAAAAATATCATTACAAGCACAGGAGGACCAAATTTGTTATTTATTGTTAATTTCCTACTGCATAATAACCCAAAATGCAAACTGACTGCAACAAAATTAAGCAGAAAATTAAATGGCCCTGGGTCATTGTAGGCACAGAATTCATTCTCTTGGCTGATCCATAGTTATGTTCTTTCTAATTTACTGAGCATGCATCGATGAACCTTGAGTCAGCTTGGTGACACGCGTACAATCAGCAATCAAAAAACGAAGCAATTTGCTGAAGAATGTCTCATTTACCCAGGCAGGGCTGCATCCGTGAGCGGCTCTCGCACCCCCCATCAATAATGAATGCACCTCCGGCCTGGCAGATGGGCCGCGCGGCGCTCCCGCCTTTGTCCCGCGCTCTTTCAGGGACCCTGCCTCGGACGTCGCCCGCGCCCTGCGCACCAGAAGGGAGGCTCCCGACGGCAGCGCGGCCCGGCCCGGAGCGCCCCGACCTTCCTGCCTGCGACACGCGGCCCGGCTCCTCGGACTGATGTGAAAACAGCGAACCAGCTGGGAAGAGTCGCCCTGAGCGGGGACAATGGGACAATGGACGGCCTGCGGCGCCCGCCGCCCCGTGCACCCCTGGGGTCCTGGCCCGGGCCCCCCGTCCCGGGGGATGACACCCGGGGGCCCCGCAGAGAGGGGAGCCCGAGGCCGGCGCAGGGGACCTCCACGGACTCCTGCAGGACGGAGCCTTCCAGGCCACACACACGTCCCTGTTGAGTCCCACTCAGGTCACCTCTGTTTCTGGGGGGCCCACCCCTGTGTCTTTGCTTCAAGGGCGAGGATCGGAGCCGTGAGGCCAGTTTTCAGGACCTGCCCGCTGGGGACCCGCCGGTGGGGTTCGGGGACCGGCCCACGCCCGTGTAGGCAGGAGCCCTTACGGTGCCCGTGGAAGCCACATGCTCAACGTCCGTAGCATCAGTACTAGTCACGAAGAAGACACGAATGAGGGCAGCCCGGGGGCACAGAGGTTTAGTGCCGCCTTCAGCCCAGGGCATGACCCTGGGGTCCTGCGATCGAGTCCCACATCGGGCTCCCTGCATGGAGCCTGCTTCTCCCTCTGCCTGCGTCTCTCTCTCTCTCTCTCTTTCTGTCTCTATGAATAAATTAAAAAAAAAAAAAAAGACACGAATGACTATCACTTTTTCTGGATGGGGAGGGGCTCTCTTCCACTTCTGAAAGCCACTGTGATCGGGTCTGAGGTGTGACATGAATTTTCCAGGCTGCTGTGTGGCGCGCGGGTACGGCTGCGACTGCAGGGGGGGGCAGGCCCAGGCCCCACGTGCGCTCCTGCCCCGACACCGAGGTCGCCCAGCAAGGCCGCGGCCCAGCAAGCCCGCCCCGGGAGCCATCTCGACACCCGAATGCGTCCGCCGCCTCATACACCCCTCCGTAAAAAAACACAAAAATCTATGACCCTCAGACACTGCTCCAACAATTATAAAGAGACAAGATGGACTCAAATGAGACAGATCTTTGTCCCCTTTGTACTCCCTGGGGGTGGCCACAGGGCATTATTGTGGGATCACCCACCTGCCTTGAAACAGCCCCGTGGTGGGTGGCAGGACGGAGAGCAGAACTCAGACCTTGTTGCCACAAAACCTGGTCTAACACAGAATTTGTACAATGTTGACTCGGACCCTTCTTGCCATGCAAATAATGCATTTTTTTTTTTAAACAAAGGCAAGGGAAAAAAAAAAAAGGCAAGAAAATGCCCATAACTTCCACACACCGACACAGAGCTTTGACCAAAACAGGACACTCCATGTATTCCGAGGAGGCTCTTGTAAAATATTTTTATTTTCATTTAATCCTCCACGTGTCTTTTTATTTTGCAAACGTACATCCACGTTGTTTCGATGGCTGTGGACTCCTCGGCCGTGGGACTGATTTACCCACCACCCTGGTGTAGATGCAGCTATTTCCAAGGAGGGGACCAACTGTGTCCCGGGGCCCCACGGAGGGCCTCCCCCCGCGGCTGTAAGGGCGAAGCCTCCTCCCTCCAGGCGCGGTGAGGACCCCGTGCGTCCCAGTCCCTTCCCGCCAGGTTCTCGGCCGTGCTTCCGTGGGGTCAGGGGGGAGATGGGACACGTGGCCACGAAGCAGAAAGCACGGCAGGAGGCCCAACCCAGACTCTGCCGGTGGGAAAGCCCTCGCCCCGGGCAGTCACCTCATGAGTCTCCTGCGTCCCTTCTTAGAAGCAGCCCCACGTCAGCGGTGGATGTGCTGGAAGCCAGCCACACCGGGCAGAGAACCATGAATCGGTGTCAACACGCCTGTTCCCATTTTCACTAACCGTCCACACCCATCCCACCACCCCCACCATGTGGAACTCCAGTGGGTAACCGGCACCACTCAGATTTTCAAACAGGCTCCTAACCCACCCCAGTGGGCGTGGGCGTGCGGCCGTGCTTCGGGGTCCCCTGCTCGGGCTCATGTCTGCGTGTCACCACGGTTCCAACCTTCTTGATCACTTGGGGCCAGGGCCCACGTTTCCAGGCTGCCCAGGCCACGTGAATGCTCTGGCCGGTCCCGCTTGCCATCACGCAGGGGGCCGGCCGGGGGTGGGGTGGGGAGGACAACTTGACAAGCTCCCTCAAACTTCCCTAAAGTCCAAATTCCTATCTCTTGGGATGAAACAGTCATAACTTTGTGAAAGTGATGGCTTTTAGGCAAAGACTAAACGGAGCGTTCAACAATGGGAGACGGATTAAGGGAGAGGAAACTTCACCCCCTCCAAGACCTGAGAGTCCAGAGGAGCCGCCGAGGAGGGTGTCGGGAGGGGCAGTGGGACGCGCCCCCTGCCCCCCGCTGCCAAGTGGACCCTGGAGTGTGCCCTGGAGACCATCTCTGCTATCGAGCGGTTTGCAATCAGAGAGACGAGTCCATCGCGGGACCGGATTCATAACCTGTTTGCAGAAACCGGCACCTAAGCAGAACCCGGGAGCACAGGCCCGTAGGGGGAGACACCAGAGGCCACGGGTGTTTCACAGAAGCGGACTGTGATGTTCTCCGCACGGGAAACCCGCGCGACTGAGGCCAGGAGCTCGACCCATCGACGGCCGAAAACGTGACCTCAGCAAACACCTGTCACCTGGGCGGTTCCGGCGGCCCTGAAAGCTCTTACTGTAGCTCTGGAGCAAGCAGTTCGCACACGGGAAGGAGACGTAGAGATAAGCGAGGCCGACGTGACCTCCGGAGAGCGCGGCCGCCCACCGGCCTCCTCTCCCACGCTGGGGCCGACACAGAGTCCAACACCTCTTCCCGTCCCTCCTTCGCCTCCCCCCCACCCCGGTCCTTCTGCTCCAAGGATGTTCCTGGTGTCAGTTCAATGGGGTTGGCATATCAGCGACTCCAGAAAGCACGGGGGGGGGGGGGGGGGGGGGGGGCGGGTGCAGAGGATCAAGCAGGAGAAGTGAGAGGCTCCGCCCAGCGATGGCCCAGCGCGCCTGTGCTCCTGCAGCGGCCTGGCCAGGGAACCTTCCTGCCAGGGCCGCCCTCGTGGGGGGCCTCCCCGGGGGACGGGGGGACATCAGAAACACCCCCTCACCCTCGTCCTTCTTCCTTCTTCCACACCCACGGGGGCCTGGGACCTGGCTGTTTCCTGGGAGGAAGCACCCAACCGCCCCGGGCAGTCATGGCTTGTGTCGGGGGGCGGGCAAGTGTCGGGTGGTGGCCCTAAGGACAGCCCTGAGAGCCAGAGGGCGCTCCGAGGGCCACCGTCAGGGCACAGGGCTGGCGGCGGTGGCGGCGGCCCGCAGCCCCTCCTCACGAGCCCCCTCTTTGCCCTGAGATGAGCACCTCTCTTGGCAGCACCTTCCCGTATTTCTGAAAAGGTGAGTCTGAATCAACAGAGTCAACGTGAAAAAGCCCGATGCCCACCCAGAATCACAGGCGGTTCCTTTCCGAGCGGCCCGAGCCGCTATCCCGGCAGCGCCAAGTGCACGCGTGCCTAACCGGGGTGACGACCGCCCGCCCTGGTCACGCGGAACGAGCCACTCCCGGGGTGGCCCAACACCCCCACAAGCTTCACGACTCCACGTGTCTTTTTATTTTGCAAACGTACATCAACGTCCTGGTTTCGATGGCTGTGGACTCCTCGGCCGTGGGACTGATTTACCCACTACCCTGGTGTAGATGCAGCGATTTCCAAGGAGGGGACCAAGTGTGTCCTGGGGGCCCACGGACGGCCTCCCACCGGGTCTCTGGGGTTTAAACAACACACACAAACTGAAGAAAAAAGGCCACGTTTGTGCAGCAGGATGCTGGTAACGACGCGGGCCTGCCTGCTGGCAAGTTGCTAACAGTGAATCTTAGAAGCCCTCATCACACAACACAAAATTTTCTGTGACTCTGCGGTGACGGCTCTTACCCAGATTCGTGGTGATGATCGCTGCGCAACACACGCAAACCCTGAACCGCCACGCTGTACGCCTGGCACCAGCATCATGTTACGTATCAATTACACGTCAATCAAAATAAATACATAAATACCTAAAAACAATGCCTTTCCTCTCCTCTGACACACATGGGGGTTTTCTGGCCAGGGCTGTCTCATTTCTTACCCACTTTATAGGTGCCAGGGAAAGACGGTAGAGGAGCCGACTAGGGCATTTAACACACTGCGGAGAACCAGGGGACCCAGCACACCGTCCACCTGGTCCACCGGCTGACGCGAGCGCCCGGCCCAGCGTGTCTGACGTGGAGCTGGTACCCAGGACTCCTGTGCCAAACGTGCATCTCCAATCTTCACGACTAAACCAAATGATTATGATTATTGGGCATAATCCGTACATCATTTCCATCCTACAGATGAGAAGAACGGAGGCCAACCCTACGGCAGCCCACCAAAGGCGCACGTCTGGACACGAACGGAGCCGACCTGAACCCACAACCGCTCCACGGACACGCGTTTTGCGCTCTACAAACCTCCCAGGCCATGGGCATGGTCCCAAATTTCAGATGGACGATGGGCAGGGAATGGACTCGTGACCCGTATCCTAACAGAAAAGGAGTGTGCCCCTTGCAATACCCTGCAGGTCGGGCAACCTTCGTCACAAAACTTCTCCAAATGAACTTAAATTCTCCTTATGTGATAAGACGTGGGCCATTGATTTTTTTTCTTCTTCTCTGATGAGCGAGGGTGCACTAGAGGTACATTTTGGGGTTATTTCCTTATACACTCAACGATGCTTGTTTTGAAGGGGGCAGGCACTGGGGGGGGGTGGGGGGACATGGGCCAAGCTTATAACCTATTTAAAATGCCTTAGGTCACAGACCTTTTTAATGAAACCCATTATTCCTGCCCAGAGAGAGCGCTTTCATTTTCAGATTGGTAGATTTTATTTTTGCAAATCTATCATATTGCGGTGAATTACACTGTACCTTAAAAAAAAAAAATAAAGAAAAAAGAAAAAAAATTGTTCCAAGTGAGAGCTAAGGCAATCTGCAACGTCTTTGTGTCTGGTCAGGGGGACCTTATAGATTTTCCTAACAACTTGACAAAACAGGTCAGGAGAACGCAGAAACTTCGGGGCACTCTTATTTCATTTCTGATTCTTTTCATTTTTCAAAAATTAGCTGCCAATCTACACATTTTCGTGATTATTCCACAGAGTACCGCTGGCGCAAATAACAATGAAAAACAAGATTTCAACAGGACAGCAGGGAATCCAATTTGGCTTTCAGACTGCTCCCCCTCCCCCCTATTTAACTGAGCCACAGAACGCCTCCAGTGGTTTGTTCTACTGAGAACCTGCTTTCTGAGGGCAAATTAGCTCAGATGTGCAATTCTGTCCTCACCATTTTTTTTTTTTCTCCTAGGGGCAGAAACTGATATGCAAAAGAGGAAGGGTCGGAGGGAACTGAGGAAGCCTCTTCAAAATATAGCTAAAAGCTGTGCTGTTTGAAAGCAGTCTCTGCAAAGAGATGTTTAAACACAGAAGGAAAAGAACATCGGACTGTTGCTAAACGGCGGCGTGACGAGCCACCTGCCTCAAAGTGGAGTATTAAAGCAAGATTTGAGATACTGCATTCAACTTTTTTTTTTTTTTTTTTTTTAAGAGAAAGTAGAGTTAGAGACAGATCTCCGTGCTCGTACATCTACCCTCGGAACAGGTGCAAGAGCAGCATTTCCAGGGCCCCGGGATGGTCCTGGCGAAGCAGAGGAAAGACTTCTCAGTAAAGGCCACCCTGCCTCTGGACCACAGTCTCCCCAACCATCAGTAAGTATGTTTGTGTGGCAACCATGGCAGAGACACACATGCCCCACATTTACATACACTGTTACAGGACTTTTCCTGATTTTGACTGTCATCGCGGGCCACTTCCTAAGCAGCTTCCTCAAATATAAATGGCTTTTTAGACCTCACTTCATTACTGAAGTAAAAAAAAAAAAAAAAAAAAAAATCTAAGTTTAGAATCATTTCCTTCTACCCTCTTCCCAGTTTCAGAAGGTCTTCATGCATGGCCGGCGACCGTGCAACAAAAATGAGACTGACATCTTGAAAAATATAGATATGAACTGCCCCCCAAATAATGATGGACACGGATATTCCCAGAAGTGCTGATGTTTTGTCGTTCATTATTATAAAGTGAAGAGACAGAGGAGCCCGGGAACAATCTTGTGTTCCTATTTTTTTTTCCTCCTAGTTTTGTTTTCACTTTAAAAAAAAAAAAGGATAAATACCAAGTTGCAGTATTCAGTAAGTGCTCTGCTCAGCAGGACAACGTGCGGTCCCCACAAAGAATCCCGTACCTTATCTTGCCTTCTTAGCAGTGACTTTACCTAACATATTAGCGGGTCATTTCAAGAGAACATGTGAAAGCTCAAAATTAAAACTAACCCTGCAAGTCCGCTTGTTTTGTAGACACATGACATTCCCAGAAATGCACTTGTAATGCTGAGACTTCTAACAAGGCCACCAGGCTGTTGTTTTTTTTTGTTTGTTGTTTTTTTTGTTTTTTTTTCTTTTGTATATGAAAATTTACTTGTTTTTTTTGTTTGTTTTGTTTTTTTTTTTAATGCAGGGCTCATGTGAGTTTCCTTGGAAAAAAATTTAATTTATTTAGACCCCAAGAAGAAAAATAAGTCTTGACAGGCATGTCCCGTTGTTCACAAATCCATACACGTATGCGTCTTTCCAATATCAGAAGCCATGGCCGATTCGCCACGGAGAGCACCCTCCTAGGTACTGTAACCTTTTTTCCACTTTAGATCAACCTCTGTTGTCTGGTTGGTACTGAGACAAGATCTACAGATCTAGATCCGCACACACAGGGAAAGTGTGTCCCTGAGCAAACATGTCATGGGATCCATCGTTGCCCGGATATATCTACCTCTTACTCCTTGCAACGTAAAGGGCGGCTTGGGCCCAAGTCCTAAGGGTGGGGTTTCATCTTGGCTCCAGAGAGGGGGCTGTGGACACCCCGGTGACTGGTTCCCTCCACACTAAGGCCACATGGCTTCCGGGCTTACAGGAAACTCTCCCAGTAAGACTTGCCTCCTGAGCTCCCGGGTCCTGTCGGCAACACCCCCAGATCATCCACTAAAATCACTTAAAACAAGGTAACCTCAGGAAAATCATTAAAAATCCTAATGCTCGCCTTTCTAAACGTGTGTTCCGAGAACACAGAATGTGGATTCACAAATCGGGTTCTTTGCACCCGAGCCCCCGAGCCCCCGAGCCCCCGAGCTCTTGGTAGCTTTAGAACTCTGGAATTCACCTTGTTCACCCAACCTCAAATGGTCCCACTCAAGTCAAATCGAGCTGTTTTCGAGAAGTGTAAAAGGGAGAATAAAGGTACCAGTTACTTGGTAAGAAGGATTCCTATGGCAATACACCAAATAATCACAGGGAAGAACACCACTTGATGATCTCAGCCGGCTCTTCAGCTGCAGCAAATTAGCAAGAAAAGTTCTAGATTTCCGTTTTGCTCTGTGATAGAGCAGGAGCTCCGTCCCCGCTGGGCTGGGCCCCCAGCCCCGAGGGCTCCTGAAGACCAATCGCCCACCACACGGAACAAGCAGCAAGGTCCCCGGGAATACCGACCCCAGCGGGTCCTGGCCCCCCAGCGCGGCTGGGAGCTGGTCTCCAGTGCACCACCTTTAGCCTACAAAGTCCTTGTGCAGAGGCAGCGGGGGGGGGGCGGCGGGGGAGTCATCAGCAGAACTTCACAGAAGCTTACAACTTCCTCATTTGGAGGGCCACAAAAATCGTCGTGTCTTTATTTATAACCTGGCAAAAATGCTCACGTCTGTCAGGCAGCAAAATATAGGAAAACACATTTTAAACGCGGCACCATCAGATGTTTCTGCAGCCCTCAGAGAAGAGCTTAAATTATTTATTTTCCATGCTTCACTCTAAGTACCGTGCTGCTGCTGTTCAGCAAGTTTCATTTCTTTTACAAAAGCCCTGTCTGCTCCAAACGGAGCTGGAAACTCGTTACGTTCAGGGAAAGCACGTACAACTCCAGGCAGGAGCAGGAAAACACGTGTGGAAAAGAGCTAGAAATTCCCAAGCCATTTTTAAATGGTAATGAATGGCCTTATCTCTCGCCACCCCCGATAATTAGCAGTGTGATTTTGGTTTAATGAAGTGGGATACACAATTTATCAATACGTGTTCGCCGTGGGTCTCTCTGAATATCATTTTAATTTTCCGCCCTCCACCAAACCCGGCACAGAAGAGGAAGGAAAGGTCACTTTTTCAGGCTAGAAAGTGGGGCTCGCACCGGGGGGTCGCTGGCTCGCTCTCTGTGTGCATTAAAAGCCCGGGAGGACATTTCAGAGTGTCTCAAAAGTAGGCTCATGAAAGATCAATTCCTCATTTTCATTTCTCCTAAAGATCCTGGAGTGAACATTCCCCCCCTCCCCTGGGGGCTAAGGAGGTGTCTTCTGGTGCAATTTCATTTGCTCCAGCTTGGCCAGTGAAAAGCAGATTCCACAAGAAAAATTCACCCCAAACGGACCAATCGATATTCCTAGTGGGACTCTGAGCCCTATCGTTCCATTTTAAGTAGCCTCAAACTAGCAGAAAACGCTTTAGAGGGCTGATAGCGGGATGAGCTCCAAAATGGAGCATGAAACTCTATGTCAGGATGGATAAGAGCACTTAGAGATACTTTAGGCTCTTCTTCTCCCTTGTTTTCATAGAGTCTCCCCACCACCACCACCACCAAAAAAAAAAAAAGAGAGAGAGAGAGAGAGAGAGAATGGAGGAAAGGGGGGAGGGAGGGCAGGGAAGGGCGATGGAGGAAGATGCTGGGTGCCCCCCTCCCATCCCCCTGCCTCGCACCCCCACCCCCCAGCCTAGAAGCTCTGCACCAAGTCCACGACCGCTCACTTTTGGCGCGAAACTGGCAGGAAGAGAGTCAGATTTCCTTCAGCAGTGAGCTGATTGCTGGAGAAAAATGAATCATTGCACACTTGAGTGAGAAAATATGAAGAAGGCAGTTTCCCACTAATTAGGGCCCGTTTTAGGCAATTCGTTAAGCGGTGGCCCCGCGCCACCAGCCATCAGGAGGTGGGGCACGGGACAACCCGAAAGCAGCGCGTGCAAATGGCGCATAATGATGCTCTCCATCACCCCAGACAGGCGGCGGAGGGGTGCCGCTGGGCAGGGGCCGGGCGCCGGGCCCCGGGAGGAGAGGCCACCAAGCCGGCGGCCGCCCCGTCTACGCAAGCCCAGCAGAGCAAGCGCGTGGCACTCACCAGTGAACCTGTGCCTCCGGAGACCGTGGGGCGCTGCCTTTCCCACGCAAATCCCGCCCTCGGAGGAACTGGGGTCTTCAGACCCTGGGGCCCGGGGCCTTGCGCGCCGAGTCCCCTCCGCTCAGCCACCTGGGAGGGCCCCTGTTGCCCGGGTGGCAGGCCGGCTGGCCTCCTCCTCTGCCACCGCCTTCACACTCCACTGGGGCGGAGAAAGGTGGAACCATTTGCCAAATATGCAAAAAAGGAGGGAAGATAGTTTTCTCTCAGGAAAACATGGGCAGGAAGGGAGCCTGCACTTCCTGTGACCAAAACGGGTTCAGAGATTATGAGGACGCCTGATGGGAGAGGCTTGCGGTGGAGGCGGGGGCTCTCGTCGTCGTCAACAGGAATTGTGAGTTCCCTAAAGGCCGATGTGGCCACGGGAGAGGGAACATAATAGGACCGGGCCGGTGCTGGGGAAGGCGACAGGCCCCACCATGCCTGGGACTTTGGGTTTTCACCACTTTTAACAGTTGATCGCCAGGCGGGTCTCTCAAGGCACCTGTGGGTCCCGCCTGTTTACCACGGTAAACTCCGAGAAGGGACAAGAAGCCAACGGAAGGGAGCGGGCTGTGGCCCGTAGGTGAGGCCTCAGGGGCGCCCTCCTCCCGAGTGACCCCCAGCGACGCACGGAAGCAGGGTGGGTCCTGCCCCCCTTCCCCCCCCTCCTCCCCTCCACCCCTCACGCAGGAACTTGCGCACAGTGTCTTTGTTTGGCTGTGTTCACGCTGTGCATGTGGTCACATATGAAAAAGATTTGTCAGAAGAGCATCACACATTCACAAACGACGTCAAACAAAAGCCATTAAATAAATGGCGGCGATGGGGCAAGGATGGGAGTGTGTACCACGGGAGCTGCAGAGAGATCCCGGGGGTGACGTTGTTCCTTACACCGCAAGGAGCACAGTGGTAGCCTGGGTCCCCGAGACAAAACCGGTGTGAGCGTCCAGAAGACCCCACGGGGAAGCCGGGCAGGCTGGAGTCCCCTCTGGGGCACGCAAGTCCCCGACCAGCCCCACGCCTGTCTCCCTCCCCATCTCAGCTTTAAGTGTGTGTGTGTGTTTCACACCAATACTCTGAAACACAACCTCCCTGACACCTAGTGACCCGTGCACCTGTGCCCGGCATGAGCAAAACAAGGATCGGTGTCAAGGTGTAAACAAGATCAATGCTTCTCCTTTTGTAAGCCTGAGAGGATGGGTCACTTGTCGCTTCTACGTCTCGTGTTTTCGCCCGTGACATAGAACAACTGCACACACACATGCCTGACGGCTCCAAAAATACCAACGTACACACCCGGGCCAGGGAGTGGCCTCAACGGTTGGGGCGAGAGGTGCAGCGTCTCGTGGCCAGAAGCAGGAGCCACGGTCCCCAGACAGGCCTGTCGGGCTGGCACATCAAGGGCTGCCAGAGAACCCCAAAGGGGCTTGCTCTGGTCTCTGGGAGCTGGAGCCACTGCATGGATCTCCATCAGAACAAGGCCACCAAAACCAATACTTCTTTCATAGTGAAATTATTTCGTGATTACAGAGATTAGAGGAGGGGGAAAAACACACAAAGGCCACGAAGTGGGGCCATCCTCGGCAGATTCGCGTCCACAGCACCAGGCAGACACCCAAAGTACTAGCGCCATTTAGGTCTCAACTCAACAGTATTCATAGGAAAATCCATCCTGCTGGAGGGAAAGGCCCAAACCAGCCAACCAAACAGGACCTCGCCGGAGGGGCTTCGCTGCTCGCTACTCGGGTCAGGCCGGTGGGATGTGACGACTCTCACCCTGCCCCCACGCCTCCCACTAGGCCGTGTGCATGCTCCGTGTGTGCGTGTGCACAGACTCCGAGAGCTTCTTTATTTCCTGTATCAACGCACACAGCACCTCGACAGATACACAGAGCACCTGTCCGTGTGGGGGTGAGGGCATCTGGTCGCCGGGCATGCCGTCGACAGGACGCACACTCACCGTGCGGCTTCGGGGGTCCCCAGTCGGACATCTGCGTTGACAATATGCGGCCATACGACCCACACACGAAACACACCGATTCAAATCAAGGGGGGGGGGGGAGAAAAATCCCCCCCAAAGAACCATCATCCTCAAACTTTCAGGTCTCTAGCAAAGTGACCAGGACACAGCGGCCCCCAGAGCCGTGGGGCTTCAGACTTCGTGCCTGGGGCATTCACCAGGGTCTTAATTTCTCAACAAAGGAAATGGAGCCGAGGACAGCTGCAGCTTGTCCCCTCCGAGGAGACATGGACCAAGTTCCCAAAACAGTGAAACGCAGCCCCAGCACACTTCTATTGACGGGCCCGAACGCTCATCCCGTGAGACCTTGCTGGTGGGCTCCTGCTGCTACCAGCCCTCGGCATTCGGGGACGGGTCATGTTTTGAGATGCAGCCGCTCAATTAAAACCCCAGTGAATTAAACCAACGAGCCAGCACGCCCGAGTTTCTAGAGCTCCTGCGTTCAACTATCACCATGAAACAAAAGGGGAAGCAAGCATGACCATTTAACTCGATCCTACATTCTGGCATCAGCCCTGCTGGACGTCAAGACTGGGAAGCACATTTTTTTTTGGGGGGGGGGGCACATAAGACAGGTGTAAACATGTATGTTCCTGGAAAGTTTTGAAATCAGACACATTCTATCAAACCACAAGTGTATGGGATTTTTAAATGTGACATCATTATTTATATCTCTGCCTACAAGTTATTTTTAAGCGTGTCCTGCATGTTCTATGATGTAAGCAGGTAATCTTCCTGTCTCGGATATTTGGCCCTGTGCACGTAGGAAATAAGCTGATTTGTTGCCGAAACAATTCTGACACTCAATATGAAAAAAAAAAAATCAACCAATTAATACTTTTAAAATTCCAAATTAAAGATGAATCTCATTAGCCTCATCCAACATCCTCAAACAAAGAAACAAATTCACGAGGCTCCCACCATTTCCTGCCTCCTCCTGTCTCCTCTCAACTCGGAAGCGAGTGAATCCACCCTTGCAACCATTTCGATTTCTGTCAAAGTTTAAACGTGGTCCAGGGGAAATATTTTCAACTTCCACGGAGGTTTCTCCTTGCAAACGGAAGTCGATCTGGCTAGCAAGCAGGTGTTCTTGCAGCAGCAGTTTGTCTCCCAAGTTGCAAACGAGGTCCCCGGGAGCTGAGACACAGGGTGGGGAGCAGGGTGGGAAGTGGGGAGCCTGCAACCAAGCTGCCCTGACTCGGCTCTGGGGCGGCCGCAGCCCGAGCCTGGGTCCGAAAGCCACGCTTGTCCGGCCTCTACCTGCCCCGCCCGGTGCCTCCTCCCAGTTAGACGAAAAAAAAAAAAAAAACAAAACAAAAAAAAAAAAAAAACAAAAACCAAGCCAAGTCTCCCCCGATTCCTTAGGAATCACCGAGGATCCCTGACGATTTTTAAAATGATTTCACTGCCAAGGCCAGTCGCCGGTAACCTGATGCCGCAGTCCCAGGGAGTTTGGAGCCCTGGTAGCCCACATCGCAGCCCAACGAAGTCCTGCTAACTTTTCACACCGGGATGATCCTGAATTTTGCAGAAAGCAAGCGAGTTCGGACCCCATCTAACCATCCGCACAGTAGAAGCAACGCGCTCTCAGCTCCGAGATAAAGGAGCCTCTTCCCCCGGCTCTGAGCAGCCCGACTTCCGCGGTCTCCGGGGCGCACAGCGGTGCAGATCTCACCGGGGCTGGGAGGTCCCCACCGTGGGGACAGCGGGAGGCTCACAGGCCCCCGCCGCCCGCCTGGCCCCGCGCTGCGGCCGCCGCGCACGCCGGAGGCTCCGAGGGACAGAAGTGAAGCTGTCCCCGGCCCCAGGGGGGAGGCCGGCCCCAGGCTCCCCCGGCTCGCGGACCCTCCGCCCGCCCTCTCCCCGGGCCCCGCTCCCCCGCCCCAGCCACCGGCCGCCCCGCGCTCCCTGGGAGGGCACTCACGTGGACGTGCGCGCCGCGCTGGCGGGCTCCGAGGCCGAGCTGTGGCCGGGGCTCCCTCCGCCCCGCCGGGCTCGCCGCCTGCCAGGTGCCGCCGGGCTCGCCGGGGACGCACGGAGGTGGCCGCGGTCGCCGCCCCGGGCGCGGGCCGCGCATGCACTTGTTAGAGCGCGCGGCTAACTTGGCCGCCGGGGCTCTTCCCGGCTCCTTTCACAATGACTTCCTGAAGTTGCTCACTCGCATTGTTCCCCATTTCTCCGCCGCCCGCCCCCCCACTCCCACCCCCACCCCTCCCGCGGGCTCCGACCCGCGTTCGCGCTCTCGCCGGCCGCTGCCCCGAGCGCACAGCGCCGCCCGCGGGCCGCGCACCTGGGCCCCTCCGCGCCGCGCCCCTGCGCCCCCGCGCCTCGCCGCCTGCGGCCGCGCTCCAAAAACTTTGGGGAGATGCGCACCTCGGGCCGCGGCTGCACCTGTCCGCAGCCGCCCCGGAGCACGCAGGAACCCCGGGGCGCACGGGGCGCGGGGGCGCAGGGCGCAGGGCGCAGGGCGCAGGGGCGCGGGGCTCGGAGCGGGGCGCCCAGGGGGTGCGGACGGGGCCTGGGAGCGGGGCCGGGGTCCGAGCGCCCCGCCCGCCCCGCCCCGCCCCGCCCCTCCACCCGCGCGGTGCGGTCCGACCGCAACTCCGGGGCCGCGCGCAAACTTTGCCGGGGCGCGAGGCTGGCTCCCGGCCCCGGGCCGTACCTGCTGGCGCCGCCGGCTGCAGCCCGCTCGCCCGCGCAGGGCCCGCTCGGCGCGCCGCCGCCACCCCCGCGCGCAGCGCGCCCGGCCCTCCCCTCCCCGCCCCTGCCGCCGCGCTTCCTCATTCCAGCGCCGCATCGCGCCGCGGCCCCGCGCGCAGGTGGCAGGTGGCGGGGGGCTCCCTGCGCCCCGGGCCCGGGGGCGGCCTCGGCCGCGGGGCCCGCGTTGAGCCCCGGGGGCGCGGCGCGGGCGGGGCCTGGCGGTGGGGACGCGCCCCCCGGGCGCTGGGGCCGCGGGACCTCGGGAAGCACCTTCCCCGGCGTCGGGGGCGCGCGGGGGTGGGGGGCGCCCTGCCCGCGAGCGGGGCCACCGGGCTCCCGGCTCCGGCTGCGACCCGGGCGACGAGGGCCCACCCGAGGGGTGGGAAAAGTTGATCCTCCGCAAGTGAGAGGAAGCTGCAGTGCATTTTCCCAGACAACCAATGGAACACCTCTCGCCTGTCTTCCCTCCCACCTGCTCAGGCAGAAGTTAGGATCGCGCCTCGCATCCCGGCCTGGGCGCACACGCGGGTGCGAAGGCGCCGCTGCGGGAGGAGGCGGCACCGAGCAGCCCTGCGGCGGCCCCGCGGCTCCCCGCGCCTCACACCCCTCCCCGAGAGCCCCAGGCGCGCGTGGAAGGCGCGGGGGCTGAGCCGGGATCGCGGCTCCCACAGCCGAGCCCTCCACGCCCGGGGCCGGGAACCCCGCGATCCCATTGCCAGGCCCCACGGAGCGCGCACCGCGAGCAGGAGAGGGGCACTTGCCCTGATGCCCTGATGCCCTGATGATGCCCCGTGGGCGTCGGGGAAGGGTCGCAGGTGAGCGAGCCTCCCGCCCCGCCCCTGCAGACTCAGGGGGGCCTTCCAGGTGCAGACAGGGAACAGGTGGAAAAGGTCGTTGGCGCGCTGAGCGGGGCAGGGCTCGGCACCCCGCCCCGGGAAGCCTGCGGCATGGCTGCGCCTGGTGCCATCCCGGGAGAAGTCCTCCCCGCCGGACCCACGCGCGGCATCCGGACCCCCTGGGCGACACCTGCCACTCTGCTCCTGCTGACCACGCTTGACAGATGTTGACTCTGCGTGTTTGGAGCCCAGAGGAAGTGGGACTAGTGAGGGAGTCCTTGCTTTGGTCCCCAGTCCGCTCCTTGCTTATGTGACCTCCAGCAAGACACCCAGCTCGCAGCGCCTCATTCTCCTCACCTGCGGAGAGGCCAGTGCTGCTGCTGCATCCAGCGTCCTTGTCAGGATTAAAGGAGGCCGCAAGCACAGGGTTCAAGGGCTTGTCGCGGAGGGGTCACGGGTGGCCTCTGGCTCTTGGGCACACCGGCACCCTTAGCCCCCAGGTTTGTAGATGTGTGACATCTTTGAATGTGAGACATATCCACCCCCCACCCCAGGAGTGGGAATAAAGGACTCAGCTGTGGCCGTCAGGCCGAGGCATTTCCTCCTGAGGCACAGGAATATGAGGCGAGGGACCCAAAGAGTGTAGACCGTGTGGTCTTGACCGAGTTCCTAAATCTCTCTGAGACTCAGCTTCCCCATCTATAGATTGGCGGTGATCATGGAAGGTACCTCATGGGGTTCCTTTTACATAGGAAAGCTCTCGCCACCTGCCCGGCCCCACACAAGGAGTCCGTGAGTGGGAGCCGGTGCTTATTGTAAACCCTGCTAGCTACCAGTGTCCCGCCGAGATGGGGAGCAAGCCCGGGAAAACCTGGCTCTGTGGGCCACTCCCCCCATCTCTCCCAAACAGGTGGAGCAGAAGGAGCTCAGGCTATAACCCGGGGTCTGTGGGTGGGCACCCAAGCCGGGGAGAGGGTGCTTAAATGCTTAAATCAACAATAAAAGCACAGGGGTCCCTGGGTGGCACAGCGGTTTGGCGCCTGCCTTTGGCCCAGGGCGCGATCCTGGAGACCCAGGATCGAATCCCATGTCTGGCTCCGGGTGCATGGAGCCTGCTTCTCCCTCTGCCTGTGTCTCTGCCTCTCTCTCTCTCTGTGTGACTATCATGAATAAATTAAAAAAAAAAAAAAACAATAAAAGCACATCGGAGAGGAAAACCTATCCAGAAAAATGGAAACATGGGATGCTTTTTAAAAAATCATGGCTGTAAAGTCGTTTTGTTTCTTGAGAATACATACCTTGCCAGGTTTCGTGAACGACGGCCTCCTTTATCCGGACAGTGCCTGCCAAACGATCCATTTTTCTTTGGGGATATCAGCAACACAACAAGGAGCCCGTAGAGAATGAATCACAGACGACTCACCCAGAGCTCACTCTACCAAGGGACGCAGCTACGGGCACTTTTGTTCCAGCAGAGACCGGGAGATTTCGCAGGAGAGCGAGGCCCCGAGCAGACGGACGGTGAAGGGGATATAGGGCAAGAGCCTTCCCTACTCCCTGTGTGAGTCCTGGAAAATCACCCAACCTCTCTGGGCTCCGCTTTGTCCTCCGCAGAGCACACCTGCGGCCGGTGGCCCCGACAGCCCTAGGAGGGATTCCCTGAGCCTCGGGGGCGCCAACCGCAACTGTATCTTTGCCCGTTGGTTGTAACTGTATCTCTCTTCCCTCTCAAAGTATCTGCTAAACCCCGCAGACCAGCCTCCTTGTTGTCCCTTCTACAATGTGTCTAAAATGTTAAAGTCCCGTAGCTCAGGCAGCTTCCTCTCTAAAGAAACAGGAACAGAAGGAAAAGGACTGGGACATGGATGAAACTTTTGCAACAAGGACTCTGCTGCTTTGGTTTCTTTTCCTCAGCTTTCACCATCTCCAGCTTCTGCTTCTGCTGCTTTTGAAAGTGAACGGTGCTGGCCCGGGTTCTTGACTGACTTTCTTTCTTTCTTTCTTTCTTTCTTTCTTTCTTTCTTTCTTTTCTTTTCTTTCTTTTCTTCCTTCTTTCTTTCTTCTTTTTGAGATTTTATTTATTTATTCATGAGAGACACACAGAGAGAGAGGCAGAGACACAGGCAGAGGGAGAAGCAGACTCCCTTTGGGGGAGCCCCATGTGGGACTCGATCCCGGGACCCCCGAAGGTAGATGCTCGACACCTGAGCCACCCAGATGTCCCTTGACCATTTTTCTTGAGGCTCACTCCTCGGCTTTGGCTTCTTCTAAGCACAGGCCCTGGCTGCCACTGCTTCTGGAAGGGAAGGAATGGGACACAGTGGAGGAGCATGGGAGCTCCCACCGGGCCAGGACTGCCCAGCAGGCCAGCAGGTGGGGGGGTGGGTCAGTGAGGGGTGGGAACCTGCCCCATCAACGGCAAGGAAGAGCCCTCAGGGTGCTCCCTTTCCTGCAGTGTTCCCAAGGCCCTTGCTGGAGGTTCAGTTGCTCCTGGTTTTGAAACCCACAGACATCCAACAGCGCTGCTCATCACTCACATTTCCACCTCTAAAATTTGAATCCAGCATGTGCCGGAGCTGATGACCAAAGTCCTCCCACCTCATGACAGTTCTTTTGCTTTATTCCCCTTGGATTTTGTCCGAATACACTTAGCTTCTCAAAAATGGTGGCTTTTTATCAATATCATTTGGTTGGAAGAGATTGAAAAGCAAACCAGGTCGGATATAACGACTTGGAGAAGGTAGATGCACCCAGAAAGCTTCTGATGAAAAGTTTTCAAAGTGTGTTGGCTGAGTAAAGGGAAAGTAGGTCTTGATCTGAGCCGAACAGATCAGAATAAGGACAGAGGGGTGGGGGTCACCCTCCAGCTGATGCCACTGTATGGGAACAAGATGAGGACGTGATCTGTGGAGTTAGCAGTCTGCCCCGGTGGCATGGATTCAGTGACAAGCTCTCCTGGCAGGTGGTACTTGAGACAGGAAGTCCCAATGAGGCAAGACACGTGACCTTACATGAAAGGGCACCAACCTCGTAAAGTAGAAACAATTGCATTTCCATGCAAAACAGGTCAAGGTAAATTCCAATGCAAATCCTGTGGACACACAAAAGGGTGAAGGCTCTGTGGTCGCTAGAGTGGAAGGGCTTTGTGGATGGGCCCAGGGAAGAGGGGAAAGCACAGAGGAGCTGTAGGGAAACGCTAGTCTTCCCCACGTAGTGGGGGCGCTTGAAAGATTCTCCTCCCAAGGGAATTAAGGAAAGACTGAGGGTAGTATTCTGAGGACTGCCCTGCTGAGCCCCGCTCTGTGAAGGACACTTGCACGCGTGATTTCTCACCTCACAGTACAGGAAAGCCCGCGTTGCCACCTCCATCCCACATAAGGACACAAAGCTCAGAGATGGTGACTTGCCTGGGGCCAAAGGTTAAGGGACAGACTGCAGACAAACCATGTGGGGTTGGTAGCTTGGCAAGTCACTAGGCCTCCCTGTACCTCAGTTTCCATTTTTGAAAAATGTGAATACTGACAACAGCATTAGTACTCGTTCCCCGGGTGGTTCATGGTCTGAAGGAGTTTGAGCATGGGGCATACTCAGGGGGATCCCTGACACCTAGTAGCAACGATTTAGTGTCTGGTATTTTGATGTAGCACATTTTCTTTCTTTCTTTCTTTCTTTCTTTCTTTCTTTCTTTCTTTCTTTCTTTCTTTCTTCCTTCCTTCCTTCCTTCCTTCCTTCCTTCATTTCTTCTTTTTCTTTCTTTCTTCTTTCTTTCTTTCTTTCTTTCTTTCTTTCTTTCTTTCTTTCCTTCCTTCCTTCCTTCCTTCCTTCCTTCCTTCCTTCCTTCCTAAGAGAGCAGGAGGCAGGGCAGTGGGAGAGGGAGAGAGGGAATCCCAAGCAGGCTCCAGGCTCAGCATGGAACTGGGGTGGGACTCCAACTCACGACCCTGAGATCATGACCTGAGCCAAAAATCAAGAGTCAGACACTCAACTGACTGAGCCACCCAGGTGCCCCTGATGTACTCGATTTCTAAGTGGTTGGGCTGGGATACACACCTTGGTCAAATTTCTCAGCTATGCCCCATACCTGTCCCTCCAAGGACTGATTCCTGTAAGACATCCTTCTCCAATTGGAAGGAAGTATGTCTTTCTCTCTTGTCCTCTTTCAATTTTCCATTTCCCATATGGCCAAATCGCCCGTCCTGACAGCACCAGCCTTGATAAAGGGATCAGATGGGCACATCCAGGAAAGATTAAGGTTTACCAACAGACTTTCCAATCCATAAAGTACACGCACACGCGCGCGGGCACACACACACACACACACACACACACACACACACGGAGTCCAGTTATTTCTGTGTTGGTATAGCAAATTTCTCTTTTCCGTGTTAAGAAATCACAGATCTTTCCTGTCTAGTCTTGAAAGGAAGTGGGATAGTTTTGGAGAAGGAGTTGAGAGAGGGGACCCTACAGTGGAAGGCATCCTAAAAACTCCGTGTCTCTCTCCTCCACGCACAAGGTGTGGGCACGTATCTGAGTCACCCTACTTCTCTGAACATCACATTCTCTTCTCCACGACAAGGAGAGTAAATCCTGCTGCACAGGGTCGTCGTGAAGTTTGAGCACGAACGTGGATCTTTCATCCTAGTACCTGGTGATGAGTGTTAGTTTCCCCCTCCTGCATTTCCCTGAAGAGTCTTAAGGTGATAACCAGTGGAAAGCAGATGAGGGAAAAAAAGCAGAGCCCCTGAAATATGTTCCCGCGTCCACGGTTGGGGTGGACCTTGATCTGCTCGCAGATAGGTTGTTTCTTTATCTGAGAAGAGCTGTTGAAAAGTGATCCCACGGTGGTTGGCATCAAGTGCGGCCGGTTCCAGGAGCGGTAAGTGAGGGTCTATCTGGTGCTCTCAAATTTACACGCACTTCCACAAGCATTTCATTTGAACTTGTTGATACCAGTGAGATAGGTGTGCAGGTGGCCACGTTTGCCTGGGTTTTCCCTGTGTCGTTGGCTTCTCAGTCCTTCCTAAAATGGGGAAGCTCCCTGGACACAGTTCTTAATGTCATCTCTGTACTTGACCTCTGCAGTTCTGACCTTCCCCTGAAATCATGACTCATGCATCTTGCTGCCTCCTCGACACCTTCACCTGGACATCCAGGGGGCATCTTAGGTCCACCATGTCCCCCCACTGAATATCCCTGCTCTTTGCCCTCAATCCTGTGTCCCTGCAGCCTTCTTTACCTGATCAAATAGCAACTGGAAATTGCTGAGGCCAGGAGCCGTGGAGGCATTCTTGATGGTTTCCTCCCCCTTCCCCATCCCTTCACCACGACTCTCCACTGGCTCTGCTTCCAACAGGCATCCGGAATCCCGCCTCCATTGCAACGACACCATCTTACCTTTTGTCTGCAGATGGTGGGGCTCCTCCTCATGGCTCGCTCCTGTCCTTTCCCCTCACAGCACTCAGGGAGGGCCTACTGAAAAGCCCATCAGATCATGCACTTCTTCCCTGGACAGCATGCCAGCCCCCTGGGGACACTAGCTGACATCTGAAGAGCATGTGATTCTCCCCTAGTCCATCATTTCTCTCCCCTACGACTCATGTCCAGCCACTACTGTCTCACTTGCTCACTGGTCTCTGGCCACTTGGCTCTGCTTTGCTATTCCTCAAGGGCGGCTCGCTGCACCTACCTTTCTCTGGATACCTGCCTGCCTGCCCTCTTACCTGCTTCCATTCAAATCTCTGTTCAATGTCATCTCGGCTCTGGGACAGTCACTGCCCACCTTTTATAGGTGCAACAACCCCTACCCCCACCCAAGCTGCCCCTAATCTTCTCTCTTCTTTACATTTGTACACAACACTTATCTTCCAACATACTGTATAATTAACGTTTATTTTGTTTACTCTCTTTGAAGAGATTGGGTTTTGTTTTGTTTTGTTGATCTGTTTTGTTTCCTTAGTGCCAAGAACCAGAACACTCGGTGGATATTTCCATTTATTGGCACTACTTTTCAAGGGTTCATCTGACTTTTTTCTAACTCAGACAAAATTATTTCCTTTAAATTATATGACAAGGAGTCATCATATTGGTTTTCTAACCTGCAAAGGAAGGGTGTTTTCCTGGTCTTACAGCGGGAAGGAGCCGCCTTCCCTTTCTGTCCTGTCTGGGGCTCTCAGCTCATGCACGTGGTCGTGCTTCTTGTCGATCTGTCTACGCTGTCTTGGCAGTGATGAGTTCAGCACAGAAACGTTCTGCGTGTCATTCCTTCCTTGATCCATAGGAGAGTTGATAGCATAGCTTGTCCTATCCTCATTCATGCGCTCTTCTGTAGACTTCCAAGTTGTTTTTCAGAAGGAAGTAAGGAATAATTTAAAAATGCAACCCTTTGGCTTCATAATGAAGTTTCCCTAATCCTGTTCTGGTTGTGTGGGGGCAATTATCCTGAGAGAGTTGATGCCTCTTTATTTCTGTAGGATAAGAACACCGATGAAAATTTAGCAAGGCCAGGAGTCGGGCTTTTTCTAAGTGGGTGATTTAGAAATTATTTAAAGATATAATGTATTCCGTACCTACTCACGGCCTAATGGCTATGTATTCTTTTAATATTTACTCATAATATCCTTATTACTTGCAGATATGTTTTTCTAATGAAGAAAAAGAACTCATTTTTCTATAATAGGCATCTCAGAAACAGGCAACTTTATTTCCACTTCAGAGCTCAAATACACAATTTCCTTTAGCTTAAACAGTGTTTTGCAATTAAGCCGAAGGGTTGCCTTCACATTATAATATTGCCTGATTCTCTGTGATAATACCTCATGAACATTTTCTGCCAAGCAGCATGTTTCCTATAGGTTGTACCCAATGACCCTGCATTGTGGGAGAAGGAATCATGTTGTCTCAACTTATGGATGAGGGTAAGGCCTACTGTTGTACAGAATGAAGAGCCCATCCTTTGGTACACGTTGAGATAATGGGATTTGTATATGTTTGAGAGACAGTTGACTATGGTTGGGGATGCATTCTATGGCCATCAAAGTGCAATAAGCCAAGTGACTAACAGGCCAGTACAACGAAGGGATTTGGCTTCTCAGGCTAAGCTATAGAGCGCAGACGTGCACTTATTGATCATTCAATCAATACAGACTGATTATAAATCAGTAGAACCTGTATGCTAGTTTAATTACCTTATTATTAGACTATAATTGGTGAAGGGAAAGTCAGTTCCATCTGCCCTTACTCCTCCTGCCCCTGTTGGCTTCCCAGGGCAGCTCTTGGCCCTTTGGATTCCAATGCCATTAAGCCTGCAAGACAGAGTGTTGCTCCACATGATTGATGCCACTTGAGCTGGACTACCTGATAGAGCAGAGTTCTTAGAGCAGATCCAAATGCAGTGGTCGATAATCATACACTTAGCAATTGCCACTCCACTCCAACAGCGCTCCAGTAATCACCACCAAAATACCCTGGACCCATCTCTCCTAGCACATATTTCTTATACATTCCTGGAGCTCCTGTTGATTTCAGCGAGAGTTCCAGGCACCCAGGGTGGCAGGGCAGCGGCATGCACAGTACTTGGTGATTTATATTTGCGCGGCTTTTGAGCTAATCAGCAAAAAGTACTCATCAATCGTCTCCTCCCTAGGAAGTTGGACTATGTTATTATTCGGATTTTGTGGGTGAAGACACTGAGGAAAAGGAGCTTCCCAAAGTGAGAAGATTGTGAAAAAAAAAAAAAAAAGAAAGAAAGAAAGCTGCTTCTTGATGACCCAAAAGTCATGTTTGACCTCTGGTCTTCTACCAGATGGTATTGAGCATTTGGATTACTCAACAAAATGCCATTTTATGGAGACATTCACACCAGTGGAAAACCCCGGTGCTCCACTATGTGGTTCTATTTTACTCTCTGAATTTTTTTTTTTTTTCAGGTAAGGCTTGATCAGCTAATTGATGTGGAAAGGCCAATGGGACCGATTTGTGGCTTAGACCCCTCTTGATCAAGTCAGGGGAGTGCCCATGGTTGCTGCCCATGGGGTGGCCAGCCAAGACTCAGCACCCAAAGCCTTATAGTAATAACCGACATCACATGTCGAAGAGTGCAGAGCATGCCTTGCTTCTTTGCTTCTTCCAGGATAGGTTTGTGCTAGAATCATTTCCTAGGTATAATAAATTTAGGAGCCTCCCACAGTGGAGCTGACAGCAAAGGCAAAAACTGTCAACCCACCTCCCCCCCGTGATGGAAAACGTTTCAAGGTTTTCCCAGCAGTGCATTAGGCAGCTCTGTAAGAACCCACTGTTGTGCGCGTTTTGAGATTTCACGTCTTCCATTAACCAATTCTGAGACAGAAGACCAGTGTCTGTATTTCCCATGTTGTTGAAGTACCTTTACATAGACTTTAACCCAGTTGCTAAATTGCTTGAATTTGTTAAATGTACAAAAGGGCCTACTCCCCGTTGATGGAGTAAAAGTAGATGTTTGATTAAGTAGATAGCTAGATATTCTTTTTTTTCTCCCCATCTGGGTGTGTTAAGGGGGTATGTTTGAAACTTAGCACTCAGTTCATGCCTTTCCTAGGGGGAGGGAAGAGGGTATTTAACAAGGTTAATAATGACAGAGAGAGGAATTGACACCACAAAAGAAAAAGAATCATTCTAGCATTTCATGACAGTTCAAAGACAGATGTCGTTGGCTAAGTGAGAATCTCGTAGACGTGGGGGTAATATACACCTTATATGCATATGGATTAGTGAAAGCAGACTGTCAAATCGGTGAGTGTAAGATTGTCAAATATGAGACATAGCTGCAGAAAACCTGGAGAACTACTTACTATTTATTTCTTCTCTTAAAGACCCAATCCTGTTGTCTTTTCACAGACAAAAGACCAAGTCCTTTAAGAACTGAGGACCAAGGCAGGTCAAGGGTAGGATGGGATGGAAGCTTTGGATTGGGGCCTCCTGAGGACAGCAGGGTTGGCTATCTATTGTCTTCTGAAGTCTATTTTTCACCTTAATTATATGCACACTGTTCTCTTTTGTTTCTGTAGACTTTAGCTCACCCAACAGGGCCACATCTAATTCCATCTTCCTGGTGTTCATGATGAAAAAGTCTAGAATTACAATTGACGAAACCTCAGATTGAGCAAGTTATATTCCAAGCCCCTTGGAATTAATTTAATAACAGCAGTCAACCCTACTGAGGTGATTTTTTGCCTCTGCCATAGCACGAGGTGCATCAGAGAGACGTCACTGGCCTTCTGAGCTTTGGTAGAGGTTGGGTAGAGGCAGGGTGTCACTAGCTACAGACAGATTGGCTTGGTTTGGTTAAGTAGATGAAAAATGTTACTAGTTTGAGTCAGGAGACCTGAATTGGATCATGCATCTCTCTCTAAGTTCATCAGTCCACCCTTCTAAGCTTCAGTGTCTTTATTCATGAGATGAGAATGGTTGATGAGATCATCTCTACGACCTCTCGTAACTGATAGCCCATGACTTGCCTTTGGCTTTGGCAGTGTGTTTCTGTGGGCTGACAGGGAGCTGGCAAACAGTCTTGGGGAAAAGCTTTGCTGGCTACTGCCCTATTGTCTCTAAGTTGACCCTACCTCTGTCTTTCAGTGCCATCCCATCCCAGAAGGCCCCAAGCACTGAGGGCCAGCTCTCCTGATGGTGGTCACAATTTATTACAGCCTCAGACACCCACAAACACGACCACTAACTCCATCCATCACTTACTAACCTATAGTGACTAACCCCCTTTGGCCAAATCTAGACGGTTTGACTTCAGGACCTTGTGAGTGAGATTGAAGAAGTTAGGAATTTGCTTAACCTGAATCAAAAATAGAACAAATGTGTGCTGGAGATAAAGACCCACCTGACTGATCTGTGTGGTGCCCTCACAGAGAAGTCTCCTGTGTCTTGCCAGTGGCAGGATTGTCCTTGGAAAGGCCTCCTGAGTAAAAGAAGATGGTGCCTGGTGAAGACCAGGACTCCTGGGAAACACTACTTGCTGCATAAGCAAGGGAGAATTAGGGAAGATGAGTTAATATAGACTAAAAAAGTATATTGATCTGGGGGAAATCCTGAGCTCTATTGTGAGTTAGATGGTTGTAGTAAGTGGGAAATGCTTTGGGGAAAAACCCATGACTTCCCCAAATGCCTATGTAAATGCCTACAACATGGAAAATTAGCAGGAAGACCTTGGGGTCTCAGCTCACACTGTCACTTACATTGGAAATACTGAACTGCTCTTGAGGAAAGGCAGTGAAAAATAAGAATCACAGCCCCCTTTAGGTTCAAAGGCCTACAACCATCCTGATGGTCAGAGAGAAGAATGTGAGATGTGCATAGGGAACTGCTGAGTGCTGGAAAAATCTTCTGTAGGAAAAGAGAACCTGGTAAGAATGATAGAAATGTGGTCAGGAAGCCATGCAGAGTAAATAGATGATATTGTCACTGGTTAAATAGGCAAAAAGGCCTAAGGAAAAAAAAAAAAAAAAAAAGGCCTAAGGAAAATGACCTGGGGGGTGGGTATCTATTTTGAAATGGATATATATTATCCAAAGAGTTTTACATGGTAGGTGACATTTTCTTAGCATTAAAGGTCAGCATGCTGGGAAAATAGCATGTAGTTTTGCATCAAAATGTCCTGAGTAAAAGAGATGCATCTGGATGTATTTATGGGTGAAATGAGCTTTATTTAAAAATATTCCAACAAGGAGTGCCTGGGTTGCTCAGATGGTCAAGGATTTGACTCTTGGTTTCAACTCAGGGTCATGATCTTGGAGGTCAAGTTCCACATAAGGCTCTGCACTCAGTGTGGAGTCTGCTTGAGATTCTCTCTCTCCCTCTCCCCCTGCCTTTCCTCCACTCCCTCCCTTTCTCTCAAAATAAATCAATAAATCTTAAAAAAATAAAAGAATAAAATGCCCCAGCAAAACAACAACAAAAACAATAATATAAATAAAAAGAGAATTTGAGAGATGGAAGAAGGTTGGCAACATCTGTGATAATTATTGTTGGCTCTGGGTGGTGGCTCTATGGGGATTTGTCTTATGATTATCTCTGCTTCATATATATTTGAAAAATGTCTGTGATTGTGTTTTGTTAAGAAAGAAAGAAAATCAAAACCATCACTTAAATATATGATATTTTGAGATAATATTTGCAATGACCATGAAAGAAGGGTTGCATTTGCTCATATACAAACAGCTTTACAAATTTATAAAAAATAAATAAATAAAAAGAAGTAACTCAGTAATGGGCACTGTGAAAGGACTCCATTATATGACTTACAAAGAAATACAAAAGGCCATTGAATTCGAGGAAAGTATTCAACTTCAGTAATGGTTACAAACTGAAAATTAAAATAAATTGTGAAATATACTTTTTATTTATTACACCTCAGGGATTTTTCATGAAAGGGATAGAGAACTGAAGGCTCATCAGTGGCGTTCATGGGGCAGTTCTGAGGACAATTAAGCATTACATGTTGATATAAAGCAAAATGTAAATGTGTAACTTTTCTGGTGTAACTTCAAGGAATACATGCTCAAGCAATAGGTGTGTGTGTGAGTGTGTGTATTAATATTCATTGGAATAAGGATTTTAAACAAATATCAAAAATAAACTAAATGTTCATCACGAGATAAAACAATGTTCATAGAAATGAGTATTTGGGGGCAGTAAAAATTGATGATGTACGTCTA
The DNA here is from genome assembly GCF_048418805.1 of Vulpes vulpes. Lineage (NCBI taxonomy): Eukaryota > Metazoa > Chordata > Mammalia > Carnivora > Canidae > Vulpes > Vulpes vulpes. The sequence goes on from NC_132784.1 coordinate 138,836,776, forward strand.
TGTTCTGAGATGAAAAGTTACTAGCTATGCACAAGTGAGTGATGATTCAAGCTGCAGCATAGTTTTAAGCATTTTGCAGATATTTGGAAGGGGCGACAAAATGCATAATATGCAAAGTGTTTTGAAAATTTATTTAAATCTAAGAGAATAATGAATCCAAGAGTGTTGGATGCAGATATTTTAAAATCCTAATATTTAACTTTATTGAGAAAGTGAATGACTGGGTTTATTGAACACTGGTAAATAAAACCCAGAGCTACAGAGTTTAAGCAAGGCCCATGAATAATATGTCTCCAAAAGGATTTATGAAGACTGTATCACACATTTCAGGTCCCAAGATTTACCACACACACCTGGAGACCAAATTAACTGAAAAACAAAGTGTATTCACCAAAACAAAATGTTTTTTCCAGAGCATGAGATTGAAGATGAGAAACATTGCTGCAACTCCCTTCTCCTGTAAAGAAGCTTGAAACACAGAACAATTCTATTTTTGAACAATGGAAGCACTAGTTTCTGAAACTGAGTTGACCAGTGAAACAAATTCAAATTACACTTTTGAAGCATTTGTCTTTTTTATTGTTGTATAATACACATAACATAAAATTTACAACCCAACCAACTTGAAGTGTTCAATTAAGTGGCAATAAGAACATTCACAGTGTTGTGTAACATCACCACTGTCTACTTCCAGAATGTTGTCATCATCTCCGTGGAACCCTCATATGGGGGTCCCATTAAGCAATGGCTCCCATTTGCTTCTCCCCCCAGCCCACTAATTAGTGGCAATCACTAATCTCCTTTCTGTCTCTAATGATTTTCTTATTCTGGATATTTCCTGTAAAGGGAATTCGATATTTTGTGTCTGGTTTCTTTCACTTAGCACAGTGTTTTTGATCATAATGGTCATCCATGTTATAGTATGTATCAGTATTTCATTGCTTTTCTATAGCTAAACAACATTCTATCATATGCCTATTTTGTTCACCCATTCATCTGTTGACAAACACTGGGGTTATGCCTACCGTTTGGCTAATGTGAACAGAGCTACAGTAGCTCCATGTTTGTGTACATGTTTTTGTTTGAACACCTGTTTTGAATTCTTTGGGGGTAGATTCCTTGGGGTGGAATTGCTAAGTTATATGGTAATTCTTTGTTTAACTTATTGAGGAACTTCTAATCCATTTTCCATAGCAGTTGCACTGTTATAAATTCCCACCAGCAGGGGATCCCTGGGTGGCTCAGCGGTTTAGCACCTGCCTTCAGCCCAGGGTGTGATCCTGGAGTCCTGGGATCGAGTTCCATGTCGGGATCCTTGCATGGAGCCTGCTTCTCCCTCTGCCTGTATCCCTGCCTCTCCTTCTCTGTGTGTGTCTCTCATGAATAAAATCTTAAAAAAAAAATGCCCACCAGCAATGTATGAGTGTTCCAATTTCTCCACATTCTCACCAATACTCATTATCTGCCAATTTTTAGCTTACAACTATTCTAGGGGTTTGTAAGATGATATTTCATGGTGGTTTTAATTTGCATTTCCCTGATGACTAATGATTTTAGCATCTTTTAGTATGTTTGTTGGCCCTTTGGATATCTTCTTTGGAGAAAGATTTATTCAAGTCATTTACTCATTTTTTAATTGAGTTGTGTGTCTTTTTGTTGTTGAGTTGTAAGTGTTCCTCATATATTCTGGATACTTTATATATTCTGGGTATACTAGACTTTATATATTCCAATATCCAGAATTTTTTCCAGATATGTAATTTGCAAATATTTTGGCCCATTCTGTGGCTGTCTTTTCACTCTCTGGGTAGTATTATTGATGCACAAAATTTTTAATTTTGATGAAATACAACTTACCGATTTCTTCTTCTGTTGGTTGTGTTTTCATTGTCATATCTCAATTATCATTACATTTTGAGATACTCAGATTTATCCACAAGAGGAATGCTTTATAATCCATAATTAATTATTTAAATTTATTTTATCTTCCCCAAGCAATTTTATTGCTATTTTGTTGTTGTAGTTTTTTAAAATGCATGCTCTTTATCCATTTGGTGAAAATAGAAATTTAATGTAAAATTAAGAAATTGGGAACTTTTCGTAGATTTTATTTGCTTTCTTAAAAAACCTTTGAGCTAAAACTAAAAGTTTCTATGTTGGAAAGATGAAACATGTACTAGAATTGGAAAGAAAGCAACTAAAAAAGTGGAAGTTGATTTTATTCAGTGTGTTTAGATCTGATGATGTATACCCCCTGAATCGTAAGGAATTGAAAGGGTTACATGCTGAACCATTACTTATTCATTGAGGAAAATAGATAAAAATTTAATCTCCAACTTTTCAAATGGATTCAGGATAATTCTAAAAATGATAATATGCTTAACGATATCAATTCTTGGGCTAGAAGAATGGTGACTAGCTGTATTACTAATAGTGAGTCAAATACTTGAGCTCATTTTGTTTTTAGTTTTATGAAATGGGGATGCAATTTCAGTTCTGGAGAAAGTTGATCCCAAATTAAAAACTAAGAAAGAATCAATGCAATAATTTCATGCAGAAACATGCTGACAGCATTTGCTATCAGGAACCTCATTGCTAGTAGAATAAAAAGGATAGAAGTAACATGAAGAGATGTGAAAATATACTCAACATCACATGTTGTGAAGGAAATGTAAATTAAAACAACAATGAGATACCCCTCTGCACTTATTTGAATGACCAAAATCTCAAACACTGACAACACCCAATGCTGGTGATGTGGAGCAACAGGAATGTTCATTCACTGATGGTGGGAATGAAAAATGGTGCATTTGGGAGGTTTGAAAGTTTCTTACAAAACTAAACATACTCTTATCATATGATCCAACAATCACTACCCTTGGAGTTTACCCAAAAAATTAAAAAACTTGGGTCCACACAAAAACCTGCACGTGGGTATTTATAACAGCTTTCTTCATACTTGCCAAACTTGGAAGCAACTGAAATGTCCTTTAATGGGTGAATGTTGAAATGAGTTGAGGTCTGTTCAGACAATGGAATATTAATCAGCACCAAAAAGAAAGGAATCGTCAAGCCATGGAAAGACATGGAGGAAACCTAAATAATATTACTAAGTGAAGGAAGCCGATCTGAAAAGGCCATATACATAACAGCATGACATTCTGGAAAAGGCAAAAATATGGAGAAGGTAAAACAACCAGTTTGCCAAGAGTTGGGGGGAGGGAGGGATGAATAGGAAGAGTTCAGAAGATTTTAGGGCAGTGAAACTGCTCTATATGATACTATAATGGTGGATACATGTTATTACACATTTGTCAAAATCCATAGAACATATACCAAGAGTGAACCTAATGTAGACTATGGACTTTGGGTGATGATGATGTGTATGTGCAAGTTCATGGATTATTACCCTTCTGCTGGGAGATGTTAATAGTGGGAGGGGTTGTGCATGTATGGGGACAAGAGGTTTAAGAAAAATCTCTACCTTCAAATCGGTTTTTCCATGAGCCTTAAAGTGCTCTACAAAATAAAATCTATAAAGAAGCATACAAGTGGTAGGTCTTTTTAGAATGCCACAGCAGGATTATTCTAGAAAATTGGCTTGAGAGACATACAGAATTGGAATTCCCAGAGTAGGTGACAAAATTGCATATCAAGGCAGGTTTGGCTCCCTACCTTCAAATTAAGCCCGATGAAATTACAGGAATCAAGGGAGAATTAACAAAAATGAACAAAAGCAGGTGAATCCCTTCAGGAGTCTGAGCTGTCCTGAACTTATGTGTAAGGGAAGACGGATAGTTGCAGCTGGTGGAAGAAAGGGCCAGGAATTGCAGCAGGATGACGGATTGACCGGGAAACTTTTGACTTCTCCTTTTTTTCCTTTTGCCCACAAGACAATTTCTCCTTCTTTTCTTTATTTCATAACTTTTCAGCAAGGGTCCAGGCCACTGATGCCAGGAGCTGTGGGGGATATCAGGGCAGAGAAGAGGCTGATTGGTGTGGGATGTTGAAGGAAATGAATGGATAGCTGGAGTGACTAGCTGCTCTTAGGCATTTGACTCCCTACTCCTCTGATTCTGAACCCCCAAAGCCAGGGTCTACAAGACTGCCCCTCTACTACCACTATGCTCTTGGGGAGTGGTTCTCAGAGTTGGGCACGTATCCACAACACCTGGAAGGTTTGCTGAGCCACAGATTGCTGGTGCTCAGTCCAGAATTTCTGCTGCAGTAGGTGTAGGATGAGGCCAGTAATTTCCATGCCTAACAAGTTCCCAGGTGCTGCTGATGCTGACGTCCTTGGAGAACCACTCGCTATGGGTTTAAAGGTGAAACCCTAACTCGAAGAGTCTCCTGGAGTATCTGAAAGTAGGTGTTTGGTGCTGTTGCTCTGGGCTCTATCCCGTCCCATTAAAATCTTGGGACTCATGCAGACCAGGACCGGCCTTTCCTCAACACACATGACTAGAGAAGCTGACGTCCCCTGGAAAATGAACTCACCAGATTAGGCATCCGAAGACGGAGTAGAAGTACTTCAGACAACCACAACAACCAAACAGGTAGCAACACCATCTGAAATACAAGGTTATGCGCTGAGGAAAGAATGTAGAATTTTCCAACTATACACCTTGTTATGCTCTGAATGTTCACGTCTCCCCATAGTCATATGTTGAAACCCTCCCTTCCCTGCTCTGATGATATTTGGAGGTGGAACCTTGGGGAAGTAATACGGTTTCCATGAGGACACGGGCATGGTCCTTGTGATGGGATTAGTGCCCTTAAGAGAATAAGGACAGCTCTCTCTTTCCTCTGTGGGAGGACACAGTAAGAAGACAGCGGTTTACAAGGTCAGGAAGCCAGTCCTCACCAAGAATTAAAACCACCAGCACCTTGACCTTAAACTTCCAGCCTCCCGAACTATCAGAAATAAATGTCTGTTGCTGAAGCCCCCCAGTCTGTGGTGTTCTGTTGAGGCAGCCTGAGCTGAGACACATGTCATTTCCCATCAGGGCCCACATCAGCAGGTGCACTGAGGTGACTTCTCAAATATGCTCTACCTGTTTCCTGACCATTCTTCCTAGAGGCCAGATACTGAACAGAGTGATGAGATCACATCTCTGTTGAACACGTTATAAAGCCCTTGTGGTATTTGACCTGACTGTTCAGAGTTCTGACCACCGGCTATGGTAGGTTGTGCTCACCCAGAAGCTGGCCTTGAAACAAGGATTTATGTGCAGGTATTTTCTCTGGAGTTGAGCCAGGATAGCCCTGGTGGTGGACTGGAAAGTGAGTCAGGGAAACCAGCACTGGTGCATTCATGAGCAAGTGATCCCTATGGGCAACTGAAGCAGAATCCCAAGGGGACCTCTGGGAGGTGATACAGCATAGACCATACTTATGTTCCACCCGGAGGAACGTAGGATATTAAGCCATGGACTTTCATTGATCATTGATAGAGGGCTGCTCCCCAGAGGTAATAATTTTTCGGCACTTCCATCAGTGGCCAGTGTGTGTGTGTGTGTGTGTGTGCGTGCACGCGCGCGTGTGTGTGTGTCTGTGTATAGAATCAGTAGGAGCCAAGGGGATGGGATAAATGTACCTACATCACCTTGCTACCTTATCTTCTCCCAATTACCCAGAAGACTAACATTTCATTCCTATCCTTTGAAATCCGAATCTGATCTAAGAAGCATCTTTCTCCCTATCTGGTTATTGATGCCCGATAATCCTCTAAGTAGGGACCTTCTCCAATTAGAAAGCAGGAGATTAAAAAAAAAAAAAAAACTGAGCCAAATAGTAGAGTCCAGTAGCCCTTGATCAGAGATCTCAGGGCTATGAATCCAGAAACTGCCTGCAATGATGAGTTTGTGTATTTTACTGAGCTTTCTTCAGCTATCAGGGCAGGCCTGGGGTGCATCCAGCCAACTATTCCTCCCAAGAAGGTCAAGAACCATTGGCCCAAGTTGATGAAACACAGTCACACTAAAGTGTAGTCCTTCATGAAAGTAAACGGCCAGCAGCACTGCCTTCTTGATCCGACGTGGAGAGAACGCCATTGGAGACGTTACGCCTGAGGAGAGGGAAAGGCTACGCAAAAGAGCAGAGAACTCCCTAAACCAACACGGCATTTGGAACTTTTAGTCTTGAGTGAAGCCAAATAGCACCTCTGTGTTGATGTCTTGCCTGGCCCAGGACACTGACACGACTGCTTGCAGAGCTGAACCACAGGAAGCATGCCACCAACACTACTATAGTGTCATATTTGTTATGTTTGCCTCCTTCTCCCCCCATTTCCTTTCGGTCCTTTCCTTTCTTTCTCCAAGTCCTAAATTTTTCTCCATCATAACTTATTCATCCCTCTATTGTCAACTGTTCACTGCTATATACCAGGTAATGGGTGAGGTCCTAAGCCTATAATATGCTAAGATAGGATGATGTCTTCACCCGAGAACCCCAACGTTTAGTGAGAAGGACAAACATGAAATGCAGTGCCATTCAGGGTGATAAATACTATGTGGAGGGAGGAGATGAATATATGGAGAGTCCTCAGGAAGTCAGGGGCTGTTTTATAAATTCGTGCTATGGTCTGAATGTTTGTGTCCTCCAAAAATTCATACATGAAGTCTTAATGCCCAATATGATGGTATAGAAAGTGGGACTTTTGGGAAGTACTTAAGCCGTGAGGGTTCAGCCTTCATGTTTGTGATTAGTGCCTTATAACTGAGGCTCCAGAGAGATTTCTAGCCCCTTCCACCATGTGAGGGCAGTAAGAAGTCTACAACTGGGAGGAAGGCGCTTAGTCAACCATGGTGGTACCTGATTTCAGATATGCAACCCCCAGAACTGGGAGAAATGGATTTCTGTTGTTTATTAGCTACCAGGTCTACAGAATTTTCTTGTAGAAGCCTGAAGGGACTAAGACATTGCATGTGGTAAATTCTGACATTGAAATCTGCACATAGTTATGGCTCGATATTCTCACTGCCCTCCATTACCCATGTGAAAACATACTTTTTAATTTCAAACAAGAGCCTTTGGGCTTTGCAATTTTCTTCCAAGTGGTAGATGGGCTTGGCTGTCCTTACTGTCTTGCACACACATTCTGTGGTCACCAGCACACATTGGGTATGGGTTTAGTACTGATGGTCTGTCTATATCAAAGGACCATGGTACTACTAACTGACCCATCAGTGACCTAACCCGCGATCTCTTAGCAAGCCAATTTGCCCAGTTGATAGATGTGGGCCACCACTGATCATACCCAGAGAGGACTCAGGCCCACTCAATAGTTTCTCACCCCCTGAGGTGTAATTCTAACCAAAGTAAAGAATGCCCAGAAAGAATGCAGATACATCTCTCTCCTCCAAGTTTCCAGAGATGCCTTTTCCTTATACATAGGAGCATGGACAAGGCTTATTAAATACTATAAGCCTATGAAGGTTATTAGCTAGCTTCTATAGTAGATAGGTCCCGGGAGCCCATATAGGTCTCACCCACACACAGAGGTTAGGCCTTTGTTATTTCAACCATACCTCACCTCTTCCCTTCAGAGTACAGACTCCTGAACTAAGTTTTATCTCTAAAATGGGCTAGTTTGATTTTCACTCCAAGGAATTTGGAATTGTTACCTAACATGCTGGGTGTTATGCAAGAAAGGCAATGAGGCTGAAGTTAGGGTAGTTATATTTGGTCATCTATGTGCCTCAACAGGGAAATGCATCTTGCAGTTACAGGAATGAGAGCCAAGGAGGAAGAGATAAGACCCTGTAAGACCTGGTGGAGATGAGAGAGGAACCTAGGTCCCTGGCTGGGTTCAAATTGGACGTTCCTGTTCCTTATTCCAATTTCCGATAAACCCTGGGCTACCTCTTTGCCCTTGGGTGCCACTGACATCCTTTATTCCTTACTGGGGGAAAAAAAAATTAAAACAAATTTTCACTTAAGGCAGCTTGAGTAGGTCTCTGTTACTTTCAATCCAAAGAACTTGACTAACTGTCCTAAGAGAGAATTTCTCACCAGCGTGAGCTATTCTTACCATTGCTGACCTTAGGCAATTTAATCTCTTGAGATAGTCCTTTAAAAAGAGATTATTATGACCATAATCACAGATAAATAGAATCTTCATGTCCACTGCCTGGTTCTGTGACCCTAGAATATAATGGAAGCATCTGGAGAGAATGAGGAACTGTATGAAAACAGGCTGGGTCGCCCTGAGGGAAATTAGCGTAAGTGTTCTGAAAGAGAGGAACTAGCTGTCAGGGGAAGCAGGAATGTCCCCATCCTGGAGATTTTCAGAAATAAGATAAGCAGTTACTTGTCTAGGATAGCTGGAAGCATTCAGATGACTAAGCTACCCTCCGTTGTCCCTCTTCTTTGGGCCCCTGGAGTCTGTATTCCGGGCTCCATGGTCATGTTTTGTGTTGGGAGGTGGGGTCCTACATTATGGGAATTTGTCTAACTGGCTCTGCGGGCAGGTGGTCCACTTTCAGAACCTTTGCCACAGATTTTATAAGCAGACCTTTGAAAATTCCTTGCTCTGCAATCCCCTGGATTCTGGTTTTCCAGTAGGCTCATTGGTAATGCCTTAAAGATGATAAGAGAAATGAATGATTCAGAGAAAACCAGTGAAACCAAATAGGAAGTTGGAAAAAGTGAAATTTTACAATACATTTTCCTGCCCTTCACTTGTCTGTCTTTTCCTGGCCAGGATTCATCCTGAGAGTCTATTTTTACCCTGTTCCTGACCCAGCGAAACCTTGAGGTTCTGCAAATCTTACCAGATTTAGAGTCCATTTGTGTTTTCTCTGTAACCTCTTATTTCTGGGAAAGAGAGGCAATGAGAAGGGACTGCTTCGACTTGTACTCATTTCTCTCCTACCACACTGACTATGCCTTCGGTCTCTCTTAGGGGCACCGTGTGTAGGACCTCAAGCAGCCCAACTGGGAAAGAAAAGTTTTACAAACTGAAAAAAAAAAAAAATGAGGCAAGACAAATCTCTTCTCCAAAAGGGCACAGGGAGTAGAACACCCCACAGTTTCTCAGACCGTTGAGGCCCTAATCTTGGGATATCAGAGCTGGGTGAAAGGCAAGTCAAAAGTATGCCTTCTCACTGTGGTTGCCAAAACCTGACACCATTTCAGAGCGGTTCCTCCTGCAGATGTAGATGCAGGCTGGTATCCTCAGGAGGAAAGGGCTTGCTGGGGCCAACTCCCAAAGTGTCGAAGAAAGAACCTTCCAATGCAGAATTTTCCCACACTCAGCAACAGGGCAAGGAGAAACCAACAGGCACAGAGTACTGCGGAAATCACAAGATGTGGTCTGCAGCTGGGGGAAGAGCGGCTACAGTTCTTGCCATTCGGGGCTTCTTCTGGCTGGAATATTCTTAATCCTAAAACTGGTTAGCAGGGGATTTTCAGGTGGGCTTGAGGGGAAGGAGTGAAGAACATACCTATTGAATCTCTCTGTGTCTGTCTCTCTGTCCCTGTCCCCGTCTCTGTCTCTGTCTCTCAGCATCAAAGCAGAACATGCTGCCTTGTCTGAACTGAGAGTGAGACCTGAAGTCTATTTCTGGTCTGCCAACTGACTCCCTGGTGACCTCAGTCACTTCCTCTCATAGCGCCTCAGAGTTCCCTTCTCTGAAGGACTCTTACAACTAGACAGATCCCCCAAACCTAGGAGATGCCAGTAGACACAACTTTTGATCACTACAGTCTGAGACCCTGTGGATTTGATTTTGCCAGTGGCAGGTGAGTTCCAAGGAGAATATTCTCTGGTCATGTTCATCCTGGAAATAATGGATCCAGGGGAAGCAGTTTCCTCCTGTCACTTTCTCTGGTTTCACAAAATCCTCTAGATTAACTCTTGGATTCCATCCAAAGCTGGTAACAGAGGATCCCCGGAGAACAGAAGTGGGGATGAGGAAAATATTGGAAAGGAACTTCAGCTTCAGGAAAAATATTGCCCAGATGAATTCTAAGGCATCAGCTACATTCTTTGTTGGGCTGCAGCTACCACAAAAGTGTGTAAATCAGAAGGATGAGGACTGGGCTTGAGGTGTTCTCAGGTCCTAACATAATCTGGATCAAGCTAAAAAATATTTGTTAACATGCATTAAGTGTGCGCATTAAAACTTCTGTGGTGGCCACTAAAAAATGGTCATAAGGCATGTAACTTTCAAAATACTAGTAAAGAAAAACAAACTGAATTCAAAAGGACAAAAGGAAATAGTAAAAAGTCAAAAAGCAGAATAAACAGAAAATGCAAAATGATAAAGAGAAATCAGAATAAGTCATTACTTAAATTTTAAAAGGCTAAATTCTCTAGTTGTGATTGAATTGGATTTTGAGTGGATTTTAAAAAATAACCCAAACTCTACACTTTTTATAATGGACATATAGCATAAAAGATTTCAGAAAGATTGAAAACAGAACAGTGGGAGAATTTCTAGTAGCCAAATAAAGACTGAAACAAACAAACAAACAGATGCAACTATGTTCCTACCAAACGAGAGACTCTATCTAAATTCTAAAGGAAATTATGAGAGAAAAAGAGGGCTACTACATCAGTGTCAGAAAAATATAATTTTAAATTTGTAAACTAAGAAATAGCCTCATAATATAGAAAAATGCACACACAAGACTAGAAGGGAAAAATAGATAAACCACCTTCATAGTCTTAAATACCTAGGGAGATATACCATGTTCATGGATTGAATAACACACTATTGCAAAGATGTCAATTTTTCAGATTGATTGAGGAACTCAATTCCAATCAAAGCTCCACTTTTAAAAAGGGTCTTCCTTGGTAAAACAAAAACAAAAGCAGATGAAAACACCATTCTGGTGAGTGGTGTTAATGATGTACATGTGTGGGGGTAGGGAGTAGAAGGGAAATGTCTGAACCTCCCTCACGGTTTTGTTGTAAACCTAAAATCCATCTAAAAAATAAAGACTTAAAAAACTAAATAATAATAATAAAGAATTTAAAAATATTAAAAACTTCCTGTGAAGTGAATGAAGAGATAAATTACAAACTGGGAGATTCTTTGACGAATACATATAATAGTCATTTTCAGAATGTATAAACAACTCCTACACAATTGACTTTTAAAGTTGCTAATAAAATGAGAGTAAAATGGCAGAAGGTTTGAATAGACCTTTATGAAAGAAAACATGATGACCTATGAGCACATGAAAAGGTGTTCATCTTCATTAGTATTCAGGTAAGATGCAAATTACAACCGAACTACCCAGTCACCAGATTGGGAGAAAAATTACAATATTCAAAAATATGAAGGACAGTAGCACTTTTTGTAATAGTAAAGACTGTAAGAAACCAGAAAGCCCAGTGGTATTTTTAAAAACTGTGGCCTATGTTTGCCATGGGATACTACAGAGCAGTTAAAATGAACCAGCTATATGGTACACATGAATCTGGATAGATGTCATGAACTGGTTTTTGAGTGGAAAAAGCAAGTCACAAGAGAATACAAAAAGTAGATTTTTGGAGCTCCTGGCTGGCTCAGTCAGAAGAGCCTGCAACCCTTGATCTCAAGGTCATGAGTTCAAGTCCCATATTTGGTATAGAGTTTACTTAAAAAAAAAAGTATATTTCATTCCTCTGAAAGCCATTATTTATGGATGGAGGAAAATAAGAATAATTTTCTAAAGAACATAGGGAAATAAACTTAAAAGTCCAGGTGATGAGTTACTTTGAGAGGGGACAGAAGGAAGTGAGATTAGGAAGGAGAGCTCAATGGTAATTATCGATTTTCCTAAAGTGCTAAGTGAGTTCATGGCTGCTAGATGGTTATTCCTTATACTTTATGTAGATTTGTCATATTGTATCTACTCAATACTCAAGAAGAATTTAAAATGTTGTGAACAACCTTCTGATGCCAAATGGTCAGTTCTACTTCATTCTTTTTAGAAATACATAATATTCTATAATATGGACACATCATTTCAACTGAATCGCTTCCCTATTGATGTAATTTTAAGGATTTTGTTTCCAAACTTTTGGCTTTTCTCTAAAAATGGATCTTAACAGTTAGTAATTTTTATTTTTTATTTTTAGGAAAGGAAGTGTCTTTGTTCAACAAAGCAAACACACCCATGCTTTCAAAGTCCTCCAAGTGGAAGATGTGATGATGCCCAGAAGCCAGAGAAGAAGGAAGAGAAAAGGCAGAGGGTGGGGGTGGGAGAGGGAGTGAGTCAGGGTGTGAGGTGGGGGTGACCCTGGCTATCAGGTTGAGTCATACCCTGTGATCTTGACCTATTACAAAGAACTCTGTCTGCCTTTTTCTCCATCACAGCGCACTGGGCCATTCACTTTACTGAAACTTCTTCGACCCCTCTGCTAACCAAACGCATGATTCTCTTATGCGGAAGTCCCATATCTGTAAATTTGGCATGTCTCCTTTTTCCCTGCAAACTTCAGGAATTGGATTTGCCATATGAGTATCGGGGAAAATTCGAAAACACAAGAACCAGAAGCTGGCTGCATAGAGACACGACAAGGAAAAGGCATAAAAGGTGTAAAGTTCTCTTTGCAAGGAGACCCAGGCTAAGCCAATCCTGGGCATGCAGTGGTCCTCCTGCCTCTATGATGCTTCGTGAACATTTGTTGATTCCTTAATTTGTTGACCAAGTAAACGATAAAGAAGAATTTACTCAATTTACAACTGTTAATAGGTGTGTCCCTTTGTAATAGACAACTTGGCTATTTTCTAATAGGTTGCTGAAAAGATGGCCCAAGATGCCATTTAAATAAAGATGTTACAGTATGTAATGGGTCACAGAAACCACGAACACAATATCCAAGTAATTTAATAACAGTTAGGAATAAGATTTCCATTAGACATGCCTGGAATCGGAGCGTACTACTTTACTGCTTTCTATCAAGAAGACCTCTAAATTCCCAATTTAAAACTGATACGTTTCAAGCTCGTGAATTAGAGTGGGTATCTGAGTAAGAGAATAAATTGGGCCAGAGACTTAGCCATTGTGCTGCTGTGCAAACCTGATTGCTCCTGTGAGGTTATTAAAAATTCTGGGCTAATGTTCTGGAAAGAATGAATTTGCTATTATAGCAATCTTCCTGCATCATGGTACCTCTGCAGTTGAAGCGCTATCTCTAAATTTAGCATATGCTCTAGGAAGGAGATTAATTGAATTAAGAAGTATTTATTAGAGAAGAAATAAATAGCTTTTGCCAATTAATGAGATCAATCAGCCCAACCATTAAAGAGGATTAGGGAGCTCTGCCAGAGGTGTTGGGTTTTAAGATATGAAGCCTGATAGGCAATATTCCAGGGGATGTGGAACCCATTCACGAGCCATATACATTTAGAAGCACAGAGTAAATGAAGTGTAAAAGAGAGTAATGGAGCCATTGTAAAATCAGATTAGGAAAATGTATCACCTTTCCCTTCTCCTTCTTCCCACCCCCTCCTCCCAAACATCTCACTTACATAATCCTCTATACCGACTATCAAAACAGTATGCAGCTAACGATAAGTAGCTGCTTGGGAATATCATCTGATGATATTCGTCACCATTTGGACATTAGCAATGCATGCAGAGTTATTTTCTAATTTGCTGTTTAAAAAGGAAAACGTATTCCGTTTGGACAATCTGAAATCATATCAGATTTTCGCTTTGACTTTGCAGAAATTTCAATTAAACAAAGAGGAGTCCCCCTTTCCTCCAATACCTCTCTAACTTTTTTTTTTTTTTTTCCCGACCGTGTTATTTCTGGACTTCCTAGAACCGAGGAATCATTGGTTTGTACTTACACACATAAAAATGACACACAATATGTTAGTTTCCAGCCGCTGTGTTCTACGAAAGGCAAAATAAGTTTGCCTAGGGACACTCTTCATTTAATTTCCGGATGTAAACGCATCTTCATCCTGCAAATATCCATCAGCATGCTGGTGACGACCCTAAGTAGGATAATCTCTACTCCCGGAATGGAGAGACTGCTGGACCTGGAAGGGACCCCAGGCACAACAGGCACATCGCCGTGGTCTGGGTGGCCTGGATGCTTGTGTCTTCACCAGGACGCATTAGCGGTGTCTCTGCAGGCTCCGTGAACCCACGGGGAGCACTTCAGGGAGGGCAGTGCCTGTCCTGCCCTGGAGCGAAACCTTCATCTGTGAAGGAGGGCCCCGGTCAGGAGAGGTGATCAACAGCTTCTGCTCACCAACGACGTCTGGACGCTGTGTGAACAGTGTTTGTGCATCACTGAAGCCTCACAACACCCCTGGGAGGCAGATACCATTACCCCCCTTTTGCAGATGTTACTCGTCTGGGCGGTTGATCAGTTGTGAAGTTAGGATTTGCATTCACATATAATCTGCTTAAATTTACTTACTTTTCCTTTTCCCTATTCCTGCTACTTCCTGTTTCTGCACTTGACACTTGCTGCTTCCCCGCCTGGGATAAGGCGCCGCAGCTAAGAGCACGGAGTCCACAGTGGGACTGCCTGGATTCCAGTCCTGGCTTTTCCTCTTACAGGCTGTGCATCCCTCGGCAAATTACACAGCCCCTCCGTGTCTCTGTTCCTGCATCTGTGGAATGGGCCTGATAACGGTACCTGTCCACAGGGCTGCTTAGAGGATTAAATGAATTAATGTTTGTAAAGCACTGAAAAGCATGCCGGGCACACAGTCTGTTCTAAGTCACTGTTGTCGTGATCACATAGGGATTACAATGGCACATGGCAGGCACTTAATTAAACATGTTGTTCTAGGAGAACATAATGTGTTCATTTCTGCACAGCTGTTCTTGAGTGTTCTCCATCTTTAGAGACAAGTGTTTAAACTTTGCTCTGCGGGACGGGAAGAGCAAGTTGCAGAAAGTCCACTGTTTGACATCATGGCCCTTCCAGGAGGGGGCTATTTGGATTTGCACCCTCCATTCGGACCGCTCCCCCCATCTTGGTTTAGTCCAATTAATTTTGATCACTGTCACATTATAAGTTTTTAAGGACAGAGTCCTGAGGATTTTTTCATATATATATATATGCAGGTGCACAGTCAATGTTTATTGGACACACCGTTGGGTCCTTATTGCAAAATGGCAGCTCACGCTGATTCTGGAGGCGCGGAAGGCCGCCACCCGGACCCCTGCGTGTGTGTAGCAGGAGGGGCCCCACAGGTAGGAGGCCTCCATTCCACAATGTCCAGCAGGGTCCGTGGCCGGAGGCAGAGGCGGACGGTTAGCTGCTCAGCAGGAAGGTGGGCCTATTCCCCTTTGGTTCCTACCCAAGGAGGAGGGCTCATTGTGTTGAACACAGTGAAATGGCAGAAAGATATTGAAGGAGTAGAGAACCGAATCCAACTCTAATTTTGTTTGTTTGTTTGTTTTGCTTCACCCTTTTTAAAATTTGGAAATCCTGGACTCTCTGTACAGGAAGTAGCAGAGACAGTGATGTTCAGGCAAAGTTCTATGCAAAACACTGTGTTCCTGGTCTCCTTACTTTGTTGAAATACTAGAGAGAAGCTTAAATGCCTTAAAAGTTATCATTAAGTATTCCAACGTGTCATTTCGTGCGCAGTGAATGCTAGTTGTGGTTTACTCAATTTTGACAGCTAGACTTAATTAAACATGTTATTCTAGGAAAACAGATGACAATCACTGGAGGGCTCTTTTGATTATACGTATAGAAGTAACTCACTAATTTGAGCATCTGACATTAGCCTTCCCTCCCACTTTGTTGCAGGGTTGGCGAAGCCCTCAGCTGGGCGAGGAGGAAGGGACATGGGGTCAGCGTCCTGAGCGATCGGATCCACAGCATTCACGTGTGTGCCTCCTGCCCCCGTCCCGCTCCGCTTCATCACAACAGGCTCCTCCTGGAGCGGAGCATTTGACCTTGACCAAAGGAGACGCTCAGCCTCTCTGTCTGCAAGTGATCGATGGAAGCGTCCATGACCCGAGCCTCCTAGACATCCTAGCCGGGCTGCAGACCAACCTACAAAGCTGAAAGCAGAGGCTCTCACTGAGCAGTGCCAAGGGCTTTATGGTAACTCCCCGTCACACCCCACACTGTCCCAGAAATGACCGTGGTCACCTGCTGCAGGTAGACAGCTGGGGTTCCCTCTACCCCTGACTACAGAACTCTGGGGGGGCCTCAGGGCTTCCCACATTGGTCATTTATTCTTGGCAAAAGAGTTGGGTCTCTAAGTCTAGACTCCTTTGTAAATAGGGTACAAGTGTTATTTGACCGAATCCACGGATGTTGGGATTAAGCTTTTCTCTGTTATTTTAGCAAGAGTAGGGGGGCCAGGGAAGAGCATTCTTCACGGAGCTCGGCCCGAATATCACTGTCTGCTTATACTGTTGGCTACATGGCAATTTATTCAAATTCCCTAGGCTCCATTCTTAAATGAGTTGGCCCTGGTGTCACCCAGAGCCACATGGCAACACCTAATGACAGCTTTTAGGACACTTTTTGTGTGTGGGGTGGGGGAGTAACATTTCTCTGCTGCCTTGAATCCTTCTGTTTTTCCAGTGTATGTTGGTTAACTTTATTTGCATCGTTTGGGACTTTGATTTTAGTCAGCACAATTAATAATTTACGCCCCGACTTAATGGGGCTGCGGAGGGGATGAGGGAGATCTTGGTTCAAACGCTGCGGCTCCCTGTATGGACAGCTATGGGCATCTTGTGTGAGTTGCCAAGTGCATTACAGAGTAATAAATGTATAACGAGCCGGGCCGCCTGTGTGCCTGCTATAAATGAACTCTGAGTTAAGCAAGAGAAGCCTTTCCATCGTGCGGCCTCCGCCCAGAAACTTCAAGAGCAGTGGGGTCCTGCGGGCCCTGCTCCCCAGAGCGAGTGTGGTGCGGGTGCGAGCACGAGCGGCTGCGGCCCCTGTAAATCCTGCATTATTTTGGAGGCGCTTCTTCTCGAGAAGTTGTTTCAATCAAGAGAGATCCCTAGCCATGTTCTGAATTATGCGTCATGCGACAGGGCTTTGTGTGACTCAGAATCTTCTCATATTATTATTGAGCTGGGCACGGCTGACGCGCTTCCAGTGTAGTTTATGGGTGTGAAATGGTTAAACAGCAAAACCACCAAGATCTGCAGCTGGGGGTGGCGGGGGCGGGTTATTTGCCAACTGGCCACAGTCAATGTGGGAGAGTGAATCACATCCAGGATGAGGGAGAATTTGATCCCCTGGTGCTGAATACAGAGGAGTCTGTACGTCTTCAGATAGTTCATTGTAAAGCAGGGGAGAGGAAGGAGAGGACTCACACCCATGTAACCAAAAAGCTGCCAGAACATTCTAGAGAATACACTGGAGGAAAGACTCTTTTTTAGAGAGTTCAGATTTAAAAGCTCAGATTTAAAATGGTGAGCCTGAAAGTTCTCATCATTGACCGCCGAGATGTTTCTTCTGGGGGAAATGCTCACCAGTTGTTACTTGATTCTGTATGTTGGGCCGGTGGGGCCTTCCCTGGACTTTCCTGGTCACTGCTGGAGAGCAGGGCCATTGTGCGCCTCGGGTGCTGTAAGGGGTCAGGACAGAGCTCCCACGTGGTCTTCAACATGGAGAAGTGTCTGCCCCTTGAAAAAATAAAATACGGAGATCCTCAAGTGGAGAGAAAAAGAGAGGGAGGAGGGCGGGCAGAGAGCACTCCATCCCCCCCCCAAGGCTTCTCCACCTGCCCTTCCTTCCCACTGCACATCTGCAAACCAGTCAAGCATCGCTTAACTAAGCCATTGAGTGTTGTTCATGCCAATTCAAATTGGGCTTCTGTAGCCGGTGACAGAGAGACCCCTGGGAACTACCACGAAAGAAAAAAAAAAAAAAAAAAAAACAGAAACGCACAAAAACCAAAACAGATGTATAAAATCCAAGACCTACTCCTTGGGAAGCCTAATGATGAAGACAGATCCCAGAAATAGATACAGAAGTGAAATATGTACCAGAAAGCTTTCATAATTCCCAAATTTTGAGTGAAAACTTGTATGCGAAATCGGGAAGGGAGCAAATAACACAAATGGAATAGAAGCAGTAGGAAGCTCCGACAAACAAGTCAATGAGGGGAATTAAATGAAAGGGAAAGTAAACTGGAAACAATGTCAATAAATATGACAGAGGTTTAATTGGATCCTCACAAAAATTGGTAAGAAGAAAACTAGGGCTCCAATAGAAAGTTCAGAAAATTGAATGAACAGATAATTCACACAAGTTGATCATACATTTCCAATGTGAGACTTGAAAAAAAAAAAAAAAAGGACCCCAGAAGTACAAGTTAATATTACATTATTAAAAATAACGGAAAATGTTCAATATAATGGTAAAGTCATGCATCTTCTTGGCTTTTTGGTGGCAGGGTGTATTGACCGGATTCTCTTTAAAAACAGTGAAAAATTCTCACCAAGCTTCTAAGAAAATTAGTAAGCCTTGTCCGGGAAGTCCTTTTCCTTGAAGTGTATCAGAAGAGAACAGGATTTAAGAGCTGTGGTAGGAGACTTTGGCCAGGAACAATGGAATTCCAGCCTCAATAAACCTAAACAATTAAGCACTCTATTTCCCCAAGTAATTCAAAAAGCCAGGGGAGGAATGGCCTCGTAGGCCCGTGGAGGGAGGCTTTCAAGCAAGGCCCTTCTATTGCTGTGTCACCAATTGCCATAAAATCTGAGTCTTAAACCTGTTCCCACTTCTTAGGTCACGACTCCTTGGCGTGGACGTCTGGTCAAGGTGTGACTGGGTTCTCTGCTCCCGTCTTGTGAGGCTGAAGTCAAGGTGTGGGCTGAGCTCTCTTCTGGAGGCTCTAGAGATGAATCTACTCCCCCGCTTGTTCAGGCTTCTTGACAGATTCATTGTTTGTGGTCGTGCGACCGAGATCCCCATTTCCTCCTGGCCTGTGAGCAGGAGACAGCTATCAGCTCCTGCAGGCTGCTCATGCTCCCTGCCACGTGCCCCCTCCATTTTCACAGCCAGCGGTGGAGAACCTCCCAAGTGACAAATCTCCCCCAATGTTCAACACTCTCACTTCCCGCCTCCGACCTCTAGAGCTGGACTGCAGGGCTCATGTCCAGCTAGACAGTTTCTCTCCTGATTAACTCAAAGTCGGTGGATCATCAACCTTAATAACATCTGCAGAATCCGTTTTGTCATATAACATATTTATGGGAATGTGATATTTTGTGCTCACAGATTCCTCCAACACTCAAGGGGAGAACATGACATAAGGGCGAGGGTCATTGGGGGTCACGTCAGGCTTCTGCTCACCACACTCTCTGTGTCACGCTCTGTCTCATTGCTTGCATTGACTGTTTTTCCACAGAATGGGTGTGATGCAAGCACCGGGCTCACATTCCCCCTGGTGTGCAACCACATGCAAGAGAGGGTATTCTCGTCCCAGAGAGGGTGCACGAATCACATGGTCCGTGGAATTACCCAGGGACCCCAGGGTGGCTCAGCCAGTTAAGCATTGGATCCTTGATTTTGGCTCAGGTCATGGTCTCAGGGTCCTGGAACCGAGCCCCATGGTGTGTTCCCTGTTCAATGGGGAGTCTGCTTGTCCCTCTCCTTCCGACCCTCCCCCATTCACTCTCTCTCTCTAAGAAAAAAAAAAAAAAAAGAAATATAAATAAATCTTTAAAAAAATTACCCAGGTAAGGATCTTGAGATGGTCAACTTTGTCATGTGGTCAAGAGGAGATTAAATTAGCAGTTGACCTCATGCCTTAGTAAAAACATAAATCGAACAATACTGAGATAGAATTTGATACTTAGTCATTAAAACGAGACTTATCTAAACCATGTAGGAAATGCATCCGTTCAAAGAAAAAGTCAACAGCAGGGGCAGGAAGAGCCGGACGCAGGGAAATCAGTGACTCCCCATTTCCACGGTCTGCCTGCTGCGGCGTCGGGCTCGGCCTCAGACTGCAGAAGGAGACATCACTCAGATAGGCTCCACCCTCACGTCCAGACCTCGTGTTCTCAGCTGTACCATTTGGAGGAAGGGAGACTGTTTGCCCTTGAAGCTGTTGCATCAGACAGTTTCTCTTTCCAAAGGCCTGGGAAATGTCCCTGGCTCTGGCCCTGGCTCGGGACTGATTGCTCTGGTCGCGTGGAGTGTCACATGCCAGGCATCAGCCACTGAGGCTGCCTCCGTGGAATCAGCGCTGCTGGCATTCAGCTCGGAGGAGCTTGCTGGAAGGAACTGCAGCCACACAGCAGGCATGGCCAGTGGGGAGCCAGCCCGCAGCCAGCGCTACAGGACGGAAAGGCGTCCCCCAGGACACAGGGCGAGAACCGTCGCCTCCCCTAGGAGCCCGTGTGCACCTCCACATCCCAGGCCAGGAAACAGAGCCCCGTGGCTGTCTTGCCCTGAGCAGCAGCACTTCTGGCAGCTGCCTGTTTGGAGCTCCCATTTCCCCTGCACGTGCGGCTCACGATCCGCAGGCCTAGGCCACACTGGCCTCCCAGAGCAGCCCCCTGTAACTGCCTTTCCAGTAGGCAGGAATCTCACTTCCTTATTTCCAGGCACAAATCATTGCAGATGCAAAACTGCAGCCTTATTTTAGATACAAGGGTGGAGAGGGCGGCTCCTAAGTCCTCCCCGAGAACTTTACCTCTGAGTAGGAGGCCACCTGATGCCTGCTTGCTGGGCCCGGAGGCCCTTGGCTCCTGTAGGACATGAGCTACAAGACATGTGGCTGTGCCTTCAGTCCCCTCTAAACTCACTTCCATGTTCCTGGGGCTGCTTCTTACAGCCTGTTCCTTATGGAGAAGTTCCTCTGGGTTACCAGACTGCGTGCGGCCTCTGGGAGCCAGTGACACTGGCAATGACGTGGGTGGGGGCTCACGGGGGGCTCAGTGGTTGAGCACCTGCCTTTGGCCCAGGTCATGACCCCGGGGTCCCGGGATCGAGTCCCGCATCAGGCTCCCTGCACGGAGCCTGCTTGGGTCCCTCTGCCTGGGTCTCTGCCTCTCTCTGTGTCTCATGAATAAATAAATACAATATTAAAAAAAAAAATAACCTCATGTCATTGGGTTACCAGGCAGAGCCAGATACAGGTTCAAAAAGCAAGAAACACATTTTCTCCTTCTTTAGTGGTCTCTCTCTTAACTCCTCATGATTTTTATCTGGTTTTTAAAGTCATCTCCCTCGAGCAGGGGGTCGATCATGGGCGGTTGCAGAGCCCCACGTCCCTGCTCTCCTGGCCCTGTCCGAGCCCCCGCACCCCTGCGCCCAGGTCCTGGCAGGTGGAGGCGTTGGGGGCGTCGGCAGAGAACCCATTCCAGGGAGGGGGCGGCTGCAGACGGGGTTCTGCATGTGAGCTGAGGCCCCTTCTGCGTATGCTCCGCTGCACACACTGGCCTGCACACACAAAACCCAGATCCGGGACGAAAGGCCTACCAACTTCAGGATCGCATGGCACCCGGCCTGAGCGACGGCACTCTCCGTGGGCTGGGGGCTGGTCCTGCCACCGGGCCCAGCAGGCGGGGAGGGAAGCAGCAAGCACAGCACTGAGCTGGATTTCTCAACTAGCTTCATGCCTCTGCTCTGGATGCGTTACGAGATCATGAGGGCGCGTCCTCACCTCCACGCTGCAGCTCCTCCCAGGGCAGTTCCCAGGGGGCCGAGGATCGCAGTCCTGGCCCACTGTAGGGGCTGCCCTGGGAGGGCTGCGGCCTCGCCCCCGCCCAGACCCGGAGCTGCAGCTGCTGCAGGTGGGGTCCTGGCTCGGCCTGTGGGCAGGAAGGCTGGGCGCAGCGGGCAGGGACCCACCACCACCCTCGGGCGAGCTCAGGGTCGCAGCTGGGGGGTTCACCTCTGGTCCCTGACAGCTGCTCTGATTTGGGATATTCCCGCTTTCAGTGCCCTGTGGCCTCTGCGGGGACCGCCCCTTTGCTGGGCTCCAGAGATCAAGGCCCCACGAGCCCATGTCCCCCAGAGCCCAGAGCCACACATGACGGCAGGGCCACACCAGGCCTCGGAGGCCTCGGAGAGGCAGACGGTGGCTCCAGGCAGCTTCAGGGCCTGGGCAAGGTGCTCAATTCAGGCTGAGTGTGCAAAGGGCAAGCAGTGGGCTGGCGGGAGAAAGTGGAAGAAAGGTGCCCTGTGCGGAGGAGGGGGTGCCACAGAAGTGGGGGACAAGCTTCTCAGCTGCAGCCCAGACCCTGGGCAGCCTCCGCTTCCTCATTCCAGGGCCTGGAGACATTGGCACTTCCATGTGCCAAGAGCACGTCCCCACTTGCCTTGGGGCCCCTCATCGTGGCCATCGGGGTTGATTCCCCAGGACACAAGTCCTTCCTTTGCATACACCAAACAACGCAGAGCTCGGGGCAGGGGAGTGGGGAGCTCAGGGCACCTGCCCAGTTGCTGGGGGGAGGAGCCCACGCCCCGCCCCTGTTTGGGAACCGGGACACTGAAGCCCATGGCCCCGCGTGGCGGTGCAAAGGGTGCTCTTCCCCAGTCCCGGCTGAGAAATGTGAAAGAGGGCGACCGGCAACATGCTGCACTGCGTGCACGGTCACAGAACACATGAAACGGAGGATCTCAGAACCCACAGGAGCCTGCGGTTTCTGAAATTCGGGTGGGTGGCTTCCTGCAGCTGCAAGGCCTGCCGGGAGGAGCTGGGACGGTCCGGGTGCCACCTCCCCGGTGCTGGCTGCAAGCTTTTGCTCCGTGGGGCCGGCCTGCCGCTGCCCAGGGTGGAGGGAAGCCACCCGTTCCCAGGAAAGCGAGCAGCGGCCGCAGCCATAAACCCACGGGCTCCAACAGGACGGGGCCACCTGCCGCTGGGGACAAGCGGGAAGGCCCGGTTCACTTGTGCACGCACGCAGGCCTTAGAGCGTGTGCATGCAGCCAGCGGGTCCTCATCTGTCCTGAAGTCGTGCGTCGGGCTCCAGTGTACGCAGGTTGTCCCTGGTAGAGACAAGCTGAGCTGGGACACAGGGAGGCTGCGGATTCCCTGCTTCCGAAACTTTTTTTTTTTTTTTTGCATTACAAATTTTCAACAGGACAAGCAGAGGAGAGGTGTGCCTGCAGGAGGCTGAGGGGAAGCAGCTCTGACAGGCCCGGGGGCAGCCGGAGGGGGACGGCACAGAGGCCAGAGCGGAAAGTGACCCCCAGAAAGGCCAGACGCAGGCCCCTGGGGTCCAGCCCCGCGTCAGCGCCCTGCTCAGCGGGGACTCTGCTTCTCCCTCTGCCTCTGCCTGCCCTCCCCCTGCTTGAACTCTCTAGCTCTGTCAAAGAAATAAATAAATTCTTAAAAAAAAAAAAAAAAAACAGGCCAGATATAAAGTGAAATGCACTTGTCCAGAGGGCTACACTGGGGCGACGGGGAGAGAGGTGGGGGGATCCAGGTCTCTAGCAAGAGGGCTCCGGCGGTAGTTCTTGCGAAAGACTGGTTCTCAGGAGGGAGGGAACGTTGCATCATTGCATCCGGAGCCCAAGACGATGGAAAATTCACAAGTGCCAGGCTGCGTAGGTCCCAGTGGGTGTGACTCGAGGAGGCAGTGGGGTCCACTGGAGAGGGGGTGGCCAGGGGCAAGGAAAATAGCCCCCGCCCCGAGCTGATGAGCTCAGCAGGTGCAGGTCTCTCCCTCCAGGCAGCAGGTAGGACACCTGTCTGCTTAGTGGGACCTACCACCTTCAGACACAGTGTCTGGCAGGGGAACCAGAGAACCAGGGGAACCACAGTCACACAATCTTCAAGGTCATCCAATCCCGTCCCAAAGTTAGGCCGCACCTCCAGGAATGGACAAGCCGGGACCCATTCTCCACCTGCCCAAAGACTCCACGAAGCCTCTGCCACTCTGATGGGCAGGATGATTTCTTCTCCCGCAAGGATTGTTGAAACAAATGGGTACTTGTCTTTTTGGCAGGTTTTAATTTATTTTTTATTTTATTTTTTTTTTAAAGATTTTATTTATTCATGAGAGACACATAGAGAAGGGCAGAGACACAGGCAGAGGGAGAAGCAGGCTCCATGCAGGGAGCCCGACGCGGGACTCGATCCCGGGACCTGGGGTCACGACCTGGGCTGAAGGCAGACACTCAACCGCTGAGCCCCCCGGACGTCCCTTTTTAATCAGAGATGTTGTTAATGATTTTGCTCCGTAAATGAATATCTCCTGAAGTTCAGGGCCCAGGAAGGTAGTTCGGCCAGGTAAGGGGCTCAGACAGGCGCGGAGGCGGCCGTCCTTTGCCCCTGGCCTCCCGAGCTGGAACCCTGTCCCCTGCCTGTGCCTTTATCCTCCACCTGGGGCTCCTGCCAGAGCTTCGTCCCATACGCTCCACCTTCCCCCCCGCCCCCCGGCCTCAGTGACTTGGTCCCTTCCCCATTTTGTTTGTTTAATTCTGGGTCCACTTTAGGACAATCTGGAAAGTAGGGGCCCTGTTTCTGTACCTGGACTGGAACACCTGGGATGCATCCTGACGGGACAGCGCCGTGGCCCTTGCGCATTTCCGCCAGCTTCACACTTACACGCAGCGGGTGAGGTCGGGGTGACACCCCCCCAAGGCACACAGCCTGACACAGGCGGTCCCCAGGCACCGTCAGGAGTCCCCCTCTGGAGAGGCCATAGTGGCAGGAAAGAAAATGGTTTTTCTCTCCAAACAAGGAGACCTCAAGCCCCAGATGAGGCAGCGGCTGCCGCTGTCTCCTAACTTGGCTCCCTCCTGCCGCCTGAGCCTTCCCCGACCCCAGATGAGCACTGTCTCTCCTTCCTGCCGCCCTCCTGGTCCCAGAGGCTCACTCGGAAATCACCCTGGACAACGCTCCTTCCCCCCGATTCCAAGGTGGCACAGACCGTCTCTTTCCCTCACATCTTCCCCCCCGGGGTCCCGCCCTCTTGCCCCGATGCCCGTCCTCTCCGTGACTCTCATGGCCCAGAGGCCCCTGCCAGCTGCCCTCCCGGCCCCTCGGGTCCCCGGGCCTCCCTCTTGCTCTGCCTCCCCCCTGCGCCCAACCCACAGGCCCTGCAGGTCACACTACTTGTGACCCTGCACAGAGACCAAAGTCGTTGGGAAAGGCCGCCCCGTCCACCCACTGACCCCCGTCACCAGCCCCTCCACCTGACCCTGTTATCCGTTTGTTCTTCACGATGCTCCCTGCCCTCAGAAGTGATTTCCAATCTTTCCTGATAATTATCTAACTGCCCCATTGGAATTCAGGTGCCATTAGAAAAAAAAAAAAAAATCACATCTCTCCTGTTCTTTTGCTGTATTTCCACACCTAGAGGAACATATTAAGTGATTAAGAGAATACTTCAGAGAATGAATGAATGAAGAGAAGGAATAGTTAAGAGAATAAATCCGTAAGAGGATGAAGGAATGGCTCGCTTCAGCAAGGCTCTCCGCATTGCTCCTCTGGGCTCTCACGCTAATCTCCATCCTTTGCTTTTTATTTGTCTTATATGAAACCCTGATATTGTGCTAGAGGACTGGCTCTTCTCAGCATTCCTGAACGTTCCCTGTTCTCAGCACAGAGCAAGGCCCAAAGTGCAGGCCTTGCTCCTGCAGGACCTCTTCACCCAACGTTTATGTGCACCCAGCGTGATGTCCCCGGAAGCCACAGGGTTAGCATTTCTGCTTCCTGCTCCTAGAGCTTTCTCAAACCTCCCCCCTCTCCTGATTCTTTCCTCCTATTTCCCAGCGGAAGGGATTCCCACCTAGAGTGAGCAGTACTCCTTGAAGGGTCAGGGAGATTTGGGTTAAGATCCCACCTCCACTAATTACTGCACGTCCTTGTTTGTTTTTAGATCTGTTTCTTTCTTTTTTTTCTTTTTTAAAAAATATTTTATTTATTTGCTCATGGGAGACATACAGAGAGAGGCAGGGACACAGGCAGAGGGAGAAGCAGGCTCCCTGCGGGGAGCCCGATGTGGGACTCAATCCCGGGTCTCCAGGATCAGGCCCTGGGCCGAAGGCGGGTGCTAAACCGCTGGGCCACCCGGGGTTGCCCCTTATTTGTTTTTATTTGTCAATGGAATGTTATTGGAAGAGACAGGTCAGGGGCCTGGCAACAGGGCAGTGTCCTTGCCGACCTTTTCTGGTGTCTACGGCCTATCCCAGGAAGCTCGTTTAGTCTTCCCATCCCCCCCAAAGGCAGCTCCAGCCCTCTGCCCTCATTTCTTTGATGAATCTCCATCAGAATCTGCTAGCTGAACAGTGTGAGGTGCTTACACGTACCTGATACTGTTCTCTAATTTTCTGTATCGACATCACCCCCGCTCAACTGAGTCTTACCCTCCTATGGGGCAGGGAATTCGCTTTAGGTTTGTCTTCTCTTCAGCTTGCTCACCAGCAGGTAGTCTCTAGATGTCCAATGCTTTCATCAACCCATCCCTTTATTTGGTGTTTATTGAGCACCTGCTATGTGGAAGGTAAAGATGCTAAGCCTTGTAGTGGGGGCTGCATAGGCAGAAAAAAGACAGATTTCTTCTTTAGGGCACTTAGGTCCTTTGGGCTTCAATCCACAGTGAAAACAGCATCATATAATTACATTGTTCCTCCCACGTGCTGGGGAATATGCTGGTGCTAATGGTACAGTGGTGAACCGAATAGGCATAATCTATGTCACATACGCTCATGCTCTACATCATAAGACGGAAACTGCCCAACAAAGATCAGCTTTAATTGTTTTAAAGATTTTATTTATTTATCCATGAGAGACACACACAGAGAGAGGCAGAGACCCAGGCAGAGGGAGAAGCAGGCTCCATGCAGGGAGCCCGACGGGGGACTCGATCCCGGGTCTCCAGGATCAGGCCCTGGGCCTAAGTCGGTGCTAAACCGCTGAGCCACCCAGGCTGCCCCAGATCAGCTTTAATTTTATGGGCTTTTAGAATAAGGAGAAAGAAGGATGAGGATGATGATCCATAATGAGAAAGAAAATGTTTCGTACTGAATTTCCACATTGGAAAAAAAAAGATCAAGATTGTTATTCTGAGATACCTTGGATTGGCAACTATCTGGGGAATTTCTGGGGTTGAACATACACCATCTGTGCGGAGACTCCTCTGCCATCTTCTGCTGGTCTCCGTAGACCTCTGTTGGTTTGCTTCCCGTCTGCTTCCCGTTTGCCCAGTTTTGGGTGGGTGTGCACCTGCTGAACTGGAATCAGACCCGGCGGGGACACCTTGGCTGTTCCTCTGGACTATAGGAAGGGCAAGAGACAGAGAAGAAAGCTCTTCCTGCCTCCTCTCACTCTGCTCTGGAATCCTGGCCGTCAGGGACAACCCCTCTGAGAGCTCCGTGCAGTGGGGATCTCTGCGTGTATTTTTGAGAGGAGGGATTTGAGACTCAGCAAGTGGAAGGTCTGGGCTGCCGGCGGTCCCACTCTGCCTCCAGGAAAAGATATAACCACTAGGTACAGTGAGAACCAGAAATTCCCCAACAGTGGGGCATGCAGCTGGCTGGGCCTGGGGTGTCTGAGGCTGGAGAGCAGAGAAAAGAGGTAGTTCCTGAGCAGTGTGTTTGACTCTCTCCACTCTACTTTCTGTCAGAAGCAGCCAGACACCACGGTGGCTTGTTGTTGTTTTTTTTTTTTTTCTTGTTTCAAAGACTTTATGGCCCTCTGAAAAATCGGAAGGTTCTGGAAATCAGGCAACAAACCTTCATCTCATGATACTTCCTACCCAAATAGGCACTGAAAGTTCAGAGTTTCCAGATAAGCCTTCAACTTCTTGATGTTTATCTAACTCAAAAGTTTGAGCATTCTGAGGTTCATTGGATTCCAAAGCAGAGGCCACATCATCTCCTTTTCACAGGAGTTTTTACCAGCTATGCCACTGTGAGTTGGAGGAGTGGGGGGGGGGGGTGAGTTCTCTATTTTTTGTTTGTTTGTTTGTTTGTTTACTCACTTCCCAGGAATAAATATTTTCCAGAAGGAGTTACTAGGGGCGGGGGGAATGAAAAGTTAAAATCCAGTCAGAAAAAGATTGACTTTTCAACAGAACGTGGTGTCCTAGATATCTGAACACCCACAGATACAGATCTCTCCCACACTCAGGCCTACATAGAAACGGGGGCCTCAACCAGTCACGCACTGCTTGTCGAGAGAGCTTGCACACGCTTATAAAGCACACTGATTGATTCACAAAGGTGTGTCCGTTTCCGGAAAAGAAAAAACAGGTCCCAAGCCAGTTAGCGATGATGGAAAGTGCCACCGTCAATTTGTATAATGGCTGGTACTTTTCAGAACAAGTTCACTCTCCTGGATCCTCCTGATAGGCCACTGATGCACGATATGCCCATTACACAGCTGGGGACTTTGAGGCTCATCATGTTGAGCAACCGCTAGAGGACCTGTAGGAAGTGACCCAGAGCAGTTGCTAGAATCCAGGTTTATAGCTCCCTATAAGGAGGTTGTGATCTGGATGTACTAATAATGAAAGAGAAGTTCTGGGAACAGCAGTGGTAGATACAATGAAGTGTGAAATCATGGCCAGCAAGGCAAGTGAGCCTGGTTTCACGAAAACAAGACAAAAGGAAACAACAACAACAACAAAACAGGAAAACCTTGAGTTTTGGAACTACAAGCCTTTTCCATTCCTGGTCTGGCTTCTTACTATTAACGGGATCTCGTGCATGTTACTTAGCTTCTCTCAACCTGGGCTTCGGTATGTGTGAAAAGGAGGGTTTTGTGAAGATTAATGAAATTATGTATAGTAGGCACATGCTACATGTTAGATTCCAACCTTAGTTCTTTCCCTCTTGGATTTACCAGAACCAAATAGTCACATTTCTGGAAATTATTACTACTGGTAAGCCAGCTGCTTCTCCTTTTTCATCCTAGAGATTCCCCAGGAGACCCACACTGTGTTATCTCGTGTATTCACTGATGGGAGATACAGAACTGAAAAGATATAACCCCTTTCTCTGGGGGGCTCAATGCTTATGGGGCATTTCTTTTTTATCTTTCTTTCTTTCTTTTTCTTTCTTTCTTTCTTTCTTTCTTTCTTTCTTTCTTTCTTTCTTTCTTTCTTTCTTTTTTCTTTCTTTCTTTCTTTCTTTCTTTCTTTCTTTCTTTCTTTCTTTCTTTCTTTCTTCTTTTTTAGAAAAAAATCTATTTATTGTCTATATAGAGATGTGAAAACTGTGGCCCATGGGCTAAATTTGGCCAACTGCCTTTTTGTTCTCCATCTGTAGCTAAGGATGATTCTTATATTTATAAGCAGTTCTCTATGGCTTTTTCCTGCTACAACCACAGAGTTGAGTAGCTGCCACAGAGATCCTATAGCTCAAACAGCCTAGGTCTTCTCCCCGGCCCATTGGAGAAGAAGTGCACAGATGTGTAATTTATATTCACCCTAGATTACACCATGAGAGTGCTTGATGCCAGGACAGTGTCACCAGGTACCATGAGCCCTTCCTTCTGCTTGCTTGAGTTTAATTCGCTCTCCTTTTTTTCTAGTTTCTAAAGCCAGAAGCTTAGGTTATTTATCTAAGACAATCTTTTCTCATATAGATGTTAAAGTTGTAAATCTCCCTGTAAGTGCTATTTGCACTGTATCCCATAGATTTTGATATTGGTTGATACCGGTTTTCATTTTCTTAAAATCAAAAATATTTAAAAATTTACCTTGTGATTTTTTTTACCCACTGGTTATTTATAGTTGTGCTGCTTAATTTTCAAATGTTTGGGATTTTCCCAGATTTCTTTCTGCTATGGATTTCATTTAATTCTATTGGGCTCAGAGAACATGTTTTATATGATTTCAATCTTTTAAATTTTTTGAGGTTGTTTTGTGGCCCAGAATAATGTTTATCCTAGATAACATTTCATGAGTACTTGAAAATAATATGCTCTCTGTAGTCCATGAGAATGCAAATGTCAGGGGTGTCCTATAAATGTTAGTTAGGTTGGGTTGGTGGAGAATGCTGTTAGAATCATAGAGTTTTTGATAATTTCCTGATTAACTGTTCTAACAATTATTGAAAGAAGATCACTATAGTCTCCAACTATTATTGACAAATTGGATATTTCTCCTTCCATTGCTGTATGTCTTTGCTTTATGCATTTTTAGCTCTGTTATTAAGTTCATATGCATTTATAATTGTTAAACCTTCCTGATGTATATACCCTTTTGTCATTGTGAAATGTCTCTCCTTGTCTTTTTTTAAAATTTCTATTTATTTATGATAGTCACAGAGAGAGAGAGAGAGAGAGAGAGAGAGAGAGGCAGAGACATAGGCAGAGGGAGAAGCAGGCTCCATGCACCGGGAGCCCAATGTGGGATTCAATCCCGGGTCTCCAGGATCACGCCCTGGGCCAAAGGCAGGCGCTAAACCACTGTGCCACCCAGGGATCCCTCTCTCCTTGTCTTTGACACAATTACTTTTTCTCTTGTAGTCTATTTTATCTGCTATTAGTATACCCATCTCACCATTTTCATGGTTATTGTTGGCATGTTATGTCTTTTCTCATCCTTTCGATTCCCTATTGTGTCTTTGAATCTAGTGTGTATTTTCTGTAGACAGCATATATTTGGATCTTGTTTTTTTAAATCCATTCTGACAATTCATACCTTTTGAATGAGGCATTTTGTCTGTTCACATTTGATATAATCATTCATAAGGATGGGCTTATGACTGCCAGTTTTGAAGATCTGTTCTCTACCTGTCTCATGTCTCTGTTCTTCTGTTCCTTTTCTATTGCCTTCTTTTGTGTTCTTTTTTTAAAAATTCACCTTATTGATGATGGGGAGGTATGGAGGAGACCTGGAAGAGGACCTTGTGACCCTAGGTGGGCACTGGGTAGGTATTGAGACCCAGCCACTATTAAGCAGGAAGAACAGAATTGCCACTGAATGCACAAGGGATGAGCAGCTGCCAGTACTCCAGGGCAGCTGTTGCTCCATAAGCACATGTAGGAAGACTTGGTCATTGACCAGGCCCCGCCACTGCATCAGAAATTCCAGGTCCTTGGCCTCATAGTTTTATGTCCAGAAGGCACAGCAAACACCTCCAGGTCATCACAAAGATGCTGGAAATACTTGTCCAGGTGCTCCTCCACCATGTTGAGAGCCTTCTTCTCCATGGGCATCTTAGCGTAGAGGCTAAAGAGTTTCACATGGTGCCTCAGACCAGTTTTGTGGGAATCTTGATGGGGCCAGGGGTTCAGGCCCTGGGAGGAAGCCTAGCTGATGGAGGCTCCAGAGACTATGAAGGTAAGGCTGCAGTGCTAGGAAGCGGGGCTGGCTCAAGAACTGAAGTCACCTGGCCTGAAGAAACTCAGTGGTGTTGGAGGCCAATCCTGGACTTGCTGTCCTAGCAGAGATGACCTCAGCTCCTGAAGATCATTCTTGCTCCTTGGCCTCTGGGATCTGTCTGGTTCGGTCATCTCTGTATGTCTCTTAGGCTGTTCTGTCCTGACAGCCTTGTGTTCCTGTTGTATCCTTCACTTTGCTCACACTCAAACATTTCTCCATTAGATAAATATTCTCTTTTCAAAGTTTATTTATTTATAATCTCTGCATCCAATTTGGGGCTCGAACACATGACTCTGAGATCAAAAGTCAAATGCTCTATTGACTGAGCCAGCCAGGAGCCCCTAGACAAATATTCTTAATGCACCATTTTATTTCTTTTTCCTAGAAAAAATTTAATTTTTTTTACATATCTTGTAATTGGAGTTCAATTTGCCAACATATAGCACCATTTTAACTTCTCTGTTTTTTATTACACCTTAAAATTTTGTTTTCTTAGTCATTATATTAGGGATTACAATATATACATCTCCTTTTATTCATTCCTCCTTTGAGCTATTACTGTCATATATAGATTATGTCTGTATTGGTTATTAATTTAAGAATACAATGTTACAAATTTTTGTTTCACACTATCTTATGTCTGTTAGAGAAGTTAAGTATGTTTAAAGTGTGTTTTGTATTTATCCACATATTTATGATTTCCAATGTTCATTATTTCATCCTGTGGATTTGAGTTACTTTCTGGTGCTAATTCCTTTTGGCTGGAAGGATTTTAAAGCCATTCTTACAAGGCAGATCTGCTACCAAGACATTATTTCAATCTTCCTTTAGCTGGAAATGTTTTTATTGTTTCTTTCTTTTTTTTTTTTTTTTTAGGGATAGTTTTACTGGGTGTGTAAATCTTGGTTTGACAGTTTTTCTTTTAGCTCTTTGACTATTTCCTTTCATTGCTTTCTGACCTCCATTGTTTCTGATGAGAAGAAAGCTTTGTCTTTTTTCTCTTGTACATGATGAGCCCTTTTTCTCTTGATGCTTTTAAAATTCTCTTCATATTTGTCTTTTAAAAATTTAAATGTGTCTAAGTGTACATCTCTTAATATTTGTCCAACTTGGAATTTATTGAACTTTTGGGTCTGTAGATCAATACTTTTAATCAAATTTGGGGAGTTTTAAACCATTATTTCTTCAAATAATTTTAATGTTCTTTTTCCCTCTCTCTTATGTTCTGGGACTCTAATTAACCATATATTGATATACTTGATGTATCACAGGTCTCTGAGAGTTTGTTCATTCTTTAGTCTTTTATGTTTG
The DNA here is from genome assembly GCF_048418805.1 of Vulpes vulpes. Classification (NCBI taxonomy): domain Eukaryota; kingdom Metazoa; phylum Chordata; class Mammalia; order Carnivora; family Canidae; genus Vulpes; species Vulpes vulpes. The sequence goes on from NC_132784.1 coordinate 138,869,275, forward strand.
TTATGTGTTGGATAATTTCTATTGCTCTACTTCGAAGGTTATTGAATCTTTTTTTCTACCATCTCAAATTTGCCATTTAACCCTTTAGGGAAATTTTTCATTTCCATTATTACTGTCTTTTAAACTCCAGAATTTTCATTAGTTTTTTTTTTTAATGAAATAGTTTCTGTCTGTTTATTGAGATTCTTTCTTTATTGAGTCTATTTGTTGTATTGCATGTATATTTCTACCAATATTTTGAAGGTAGAGGTTAGGACTTACTGACTTTTTGTACCCAATTAAACTGAAAATTAGATCAATGATATGGAGTGGAAACCAGAAGAAACTTTACCAGCTTTCTAGGAAAATGGCCACACATTATAGGTGTTATAGGGGAAGAAAATAAAGCAATGGAACAGAAGTTATATATATAAAGTCAAAACTGGTGAAACATTCTCTGAACTAATATAGGACTGCACTGATATTCAGGCAACTTGAATGAGCAGAAACCTACCATATCTATCTTGGCAAGATGTTTGAATAATGGAGATGATGATAGCAACAAAAACTCTTATAAGTATCAAGATTAAAAAAGAAAAAGATGAAGAAATTGATTATCCACAATGTTTAATACATATCCATATTTCATAGCTTTCTCTTGTAACAGTATTATGAGGGGAAAAAAAGCAGAAGCAGCAGCTACAGAATTTCTGGTGCAAAAGATATGACTTGAGAATGCGATGTGCCACTAATTTTTTTATTCATATACGGAGACTATGAAAAGACATTTCCAAGTATCCAAACAAAATGTACCACTTTCATAACCTTCTTTTAATAATGACCTAAAAATATGTGTTAGTGAACTAAGAAATAAATGAAAATTAATTGATCAAGAAGAGGAAAATTAAGATATAAAAACAAAACAACAAGATAGCAAAACAAAACAAAAGATATTAAAGGGCTAGAGGTGAAAAGTAAATTTAATTTTTATAAAATTAATTAAGTCTGGGGTGCCTGGGTGGCCTGGGTGATGCTTAGTCAATAGTCAGATACTTAAATAAAATCAAGAGGTTAGCTAGGGTCATGATAATCAGGGTTGTGAAATTGAGCCACATGCTGGACTCTGGGCTTAGCATGGGGTCTGCTGGGATTCTCTCTCTCCCTCTCTCTTCCACTCTCCACCCACCCCCTCCACACACACACACTCTCTCTCTCTCTCTCTCTCAAAAATACATAAATAGATAAATACAACTGTTTAAATTTTAATCCAAACATTAATGCTATTATGAAAAAGAAAATAAAACAATTTAATAACAGTCATCTAAGGAACAAATGTTATTGTAAGGATAGCACAATTTTTATCTTGTGCATCGCTTCTGACCTCTTTCTATGGCTTCCTATAAAACATGAGTGTAAAGGATTCTGAGGCTACATCTGAATCAAAAGGAAAGGGCTCTGTGATTGATTAGTGGTATTTCCTGTGATTGACCTATAACAACTGAGTGTGAAGTCTCATCTGCCACATTCATGGCTCCATTGCATTTCTATAGCCTGTGAAGAGTTAAAGTCAACATAATCCATAATCCAGACTAATCCTAGTATCAAATGTTTGTAAAGGGTTAAAAAAGAAAGCAACAGAATGAACATGCTATATATATATATATATATATCAGATAGAAACTGTAATATATCACACATTTGCAAGGTGGGGATTTCATTTGCTAATGGTTAAAACCAGGACCATAAATCATTCTAGTGAAAAGGTCTGTTGAAACATTTTCTGAATAGTGTCCACAGAATACGTGTTCCATGAGATATTAATCTTAATTGGTATGTTAAAAATAAAAATTTCCAGAACACATAACTGGAAATGTTACACATTAAATCAACATCATGGATATTGACAGTACATATTGGAATGTTAATGTCTCTAAGAAATTCTGCACTGAAAACAAGCCATTACAAGTAACTACACCCTTAATCAAACTTACCAAATGTAAAATGGATAATAGGCTTGGATACCAACAGTAATGGTTAAAATAATTAATAAAAAATTCTATTCTAAGAATACAAGACAAATAAATAAAATATCCATTAATAGTCCTGAGAAAATGTGAAGAAAATACAAGAAGAATTTCATTAAAAGGTAAAACAAATATTTAATAGTGAGTTATACTGTATTTCTGAATGGAAAAGCTGAAAATAGTAAAGATGTCAGTTCTTGATAAATCTCAGCATAAAATCCTACAAAATTATTCTAGTAAAGAAATAGAGCAACCCGGGTGGCTCAACGGTTTAGCACCACTTTCAGCCCAGGACATGATCCTGGAGACCCAGGATTGGGTCCCACATCAGGCTCCCTGCTTGGAGCCTTCTTCTCCCTCTGCCTGTGTCTCTGCCTCTCTCTCTCTCTATGTGTGTCACGAATAAATACATAAAATCTTAAAAAAAGAAATAATATCACCAAGGTTTATGCAAAGGCATTAAGAGTTGAAGCTAGCTACAAAATTTATCAAGTTTCTTGGGCACCTGGGTGGGTCAGTAGGTTAAGCATTTGAGTCCTGATTTTAGCTCAGATCATGATATCAGAGTTATGAGGTTGGAGCCCTGCATAGGGCTCCACACTGGGTGAGGAGCCTGCTTAAGATTTTCTCCCTCTTTCTCCCCCTTGATCCTCCTACCACTCTTGTGTTTTCTCTCTCTCTCTCTTTCTCAAGAGAGAGAGAGAGAGAGAGCAGGGTTTGTGTGAAAGTAATACTATTACTATCGTGTTAAAATACTCAAATGCAAACTGCTTCTAATAGTTTTTGTACATAATGTCCAGCATGAAATATCAAATAACCAGGAATATCCATTAATTGGAGTAAAGACCAAATGACTCAAAATAGTAGGAATAACATTTAGTGGAATCAAAATAACAGGGAAATCCAGGAATTAGAATAATCGAACACTGGTTTTAATTGTATAACCTAATAAATTTAAAGAAATAAAGAACAAGAAGGAAAACAACAGAGAGAATAGAAAATAAGGAATGAAGTGAAACATTTTAAAATGTAAAATATAATAATTGAAACCATAGAGATGCATTTAATAGCAAATAGGCAGACATAAAGTGATAATGAGCTGGAAGAAAATAGCCAGATTAAAACTCAAGTAAGAAGTGGGTAGAAGATATGGATGATAACACAGGACATATTTGGGATGTGATCGAAAGGTCATACAGTTATATAATTAGATTTCCAGAAAGGCGAGATGATGGAGCAAAAGCATTGTTTAAAGGGATAATGGCCAAGAGTTTTAAACTTTGACACAAAGCATCAGCCCACAGATTCGAGGAACTATGAGAAAGTAAAATAGTATAAATACAAAGGAGATTAAACCTAAGCACATCTCAGTCAGGCTGCTGAGATCCAAATACCAAGAGAAAATCCTAGGAGCAGTTAGCAGCAAAACAAAACAAACTAATTTCAAAACAGCCTGGAATGTCTGGGTGGAGAAGGTAGTCTTAAATCTTGGGGAAAAAGGAGCCTCCTGGACTGAGTCACTTGTGGCTGAGTTGGGAAGTAAAGGGAACCCCCACGGGATGGAGAATTTTTTCCCTCATTCAGAGATACCAGGCATCTGGTCAACACAGATGGGGGAATCCCACAACAAGCTACCTGGTCCTGGAAGCACTCTCTCTCTGGGGTTTGGAGAGTCTCTTTACCCACCTGTAAGTAACAGATATCTCAGCTGGGGAAACTCTTTATGCCCTTGGGCACCATTGACAGGGATCAGAGGGAGTCCCGGCAGAGTCAGATACCAAACAGATGAAAATAGTAGTGCTAATGCTTCAACAACTGAATAGTCACTGGAATCATAGTTTACAAAAGTAAATAAGGGCCTGTGTGCTAAACCTAAGTAGGGTGACTTCCTGCTTTAAAAAATTTAAATAGGGGGATCCCTGGGTGGCTCAGTGATTTGGTGCCTGCCTTTGGCTATCCTGGAGTCCCAGAATCTTTTCACCTAAGAATCCAAATGTCCAGGATGTAACTGAAAATCACTCATTGTACCAAGAACCTTGGATGAAAAACAGACAATCCACTGATGCCAACACTGAGATGAATCAGATGTTGAAGTTATCTGGCACAGATTTTAAATCAGCCATCATAATAATGCCTCAACAAACATATTACAAATTCTCTTTAAACAAAAGAAAAATAGAAAATCTTAGCAGAGAAATAAAATCTATAAAGAAAAGCCAAGTAAATATCATAGAACTAAATGCTTCAATAACAGAAATTAAAAAAAAATCACTGGGTGGTTCAATGGTAAATAGAAATGACAGAAGATAGAATCAGGGAACTTGGGAACAAAGCAATATAATTGATACAATCTGAACAATAGAGAGAAAATAAACTGAAAAATGTAACAGAGCTTCAAGGGCTTGAGAGACAATAATAGAAGATTCATTGCTCATATGATTGGAGTCCAACAACTAGAGGAAAAAGAAAATTCTGAATACCTATTTAAGGAAATGTTGCTGGAAACCTGAGATTCAAATAACTGGCAGCTGAAAACTCCTGGATTTTGAGAAAGACATAAACCTACAGATTCAAGAATCCATATGAATCTCAAATAGAATAAAGCCCAAAAAATCCATACAAAGGCAAGTCATAATTAAACTTTTGAAAACTAAAGACAAAGAAAAAATCTTGAACACAGACAAAGAGAAACTGCGTCAGTTTTCTTTTTTTTGTTGTTGTTGTTGTTTTGTTTTGTTTTTATGATAGGCACACAGTGAGAGAGAGAGAGGCAGAGACATAGGCAGAGGGAGAAGCAGGCTCCATGCACCGGGAGCCCGACGTGGGATTCGATCCCGGGTCTCCAGGATCGTGCCCTGGGCAAAAGGCAGGCGCTAAACCACTGCGCCACCCAGGGATCCCCACTGCGTCAGTTTTCAATGATAATGGATTTCTCATCTGAAACCATGGAGGTCAGATGGAGACCATTTTGTCAAACGCTGAAGAAAAGAACTGGTAACTGAATTTTATGTTTAGGAAAACTATCATTCAGGAATGGAGAGGAAATAAAGACATTCTCCAGTGAATGTCACAGGAAGACTTATCCTTAAAGCATGGCTGAAGGAAGTTCTTCAAACAGAAGAGAAATGATAAAAGAGAAATCTTGGAGGAAGGAAGTAGGAACAAGAGAAAGAACAGAAATATCTTGTAATATATACAAGAGACCATCCTTCTAATAAGTTTTATAAATTATCTTTGATGATTGAAAGAAAACAATATCAGATACTCAAGACAAGTGGATAAGGTAAGAAACCTAAGTGGAAGTGGGATTTCCACACTTAAATTGGTAAAACATTGATACCAACGGACAGTGATAAGTCATGTGTGTGCAGAGTAATACCCAGCCACCACTAAGAACACCATATTAAGAAATATGCTCAAAAACAGTGTAACTAAATCAGAATGAAGGTCATATGAAAGAAGATCAGATTGCTAGGGGTTAGGAATGGAGGTGAGGTGGGGAGCAGTACACGATGGAAGTGTTATAAAAGTTCACATGTGGGAGCCTGTAGGGATGGAACTCTTGCATATCTTGACCTGTGGCGGATACAAAGACCTACACATGTGATAAAATTTATAGAAGCAAACACACACACACATACACACACACACACACACACACACACAAGCAATATGAGGAAATCTGAATAAGATCAGTGGAGTGCATCTATGTTAATACCTTGGTTGTGATACTGTACTACAGCTTTGCAAGATAGTACCATTAGGGGAAATGACAGTCAGGCTATATGGGATCTCTCTGTATTACTTCTCACATTGCATGTGAAAAGTGCAGTTACCCAACCCCTCAGCATGATAACAATAGGAAGGACACTCTAACATTGCTTAGGAAGTGGTAAAATAATTAAAAATAAGCCCAGAAGCAGGTTGCAATATCTAAGGTAACTGCTCAAAGAGCAGTGAAAGATTAAAACTACCAAGTAAATAGAGGGAGAAATGATTTTTTAAAAATGGTTTAATTAGGCCAAAATGAGGAAAGAAAAGAGAAAAATGAAGCACATAAAAGGTGTAGCTGACAGAAAATAAGTTGGTAAGGTGGCAGGTTTAAACTTAAATATGAAAATATTTAAAATAATGAAAGCTGACAAAATCCCAGATAAAGACTATGGTTGTCATATTGCATTTTAAAATGACAAAAGAAAACTTGAGATTTATATGTTAGGTATAAATAAATAGAAACTTGAAAAGTTTTGTCTTTGAAAAAGCCAGTCAAATTGATAAATCCCTTGGCCAGACAGATAAATGAATGAGAAAGAGCATGCAGCTCCAATACAAAGCATCAAAGAAGAGACACTACTGAAGAACTATGGATGTTAAAAAACTAATATCAGGATTTTATTAAAACTTCCATGCCAAAAAAAATCAACAATTCAGATAAATTGGTGAAATTACTAAAAAAAAATACAGCTTTCTAAAACTGAAACAATAAAATAGAATATTTGAATAATCCTATATCTAATGAAGGAATTTAATCTGTTATGAAATCTTTTCAACAACAACAACAAAAAGTTCTCATTCAAATAGCGTCATTGGTAAATTTTCCCATACACTTCCTGACAAGAGAAAAAAAGGAACTTTTCAGTTTCTTTGCAATAACCTTGACACAAAACTTGAAAAGACCATCACAATAAAGGAAAATGAGCAGCTAAATCTTGCTCATGAACACACTTGGCAAAAGTCCTAGTCAAAATGTCAACTAAATCCAGCAATATAATAAAGAACAATTCTTCACAACGAAATAAACTTGGGTTTATTTCAGGAAGTCAAATTTCGTTTAACATTTGAACAGTAGCTGATGGAATTCACATTTACAGATTAAGGAGAAATATCTTATGATTATCTCAGTAGATAAAGAATTGTGTGATAAAATTGAGTATCTGTTCATTATAAAAATTCCTAGGAAACTGAGAAGAGAAGGATACCCTATTAATCTTATAAAGAGTATCCTCAAATACAAAATAGAACAAAACCAAACAAATAATAACCAATGGCAGCTCCCGCTATCTCTGAGTAAGCTCCTATTGGACCGAACCTTCCAGAGACCAAGCAAAAACTCTGGGAAAAACACAAAAATATAAGCTACAGGCATTGGAGACTGAAGGTAGGTGGATCTTGCAGCAGAGTTGATATTTGGAAGAAGAAAACAAAAGGGGAAAGTTTCTCTTTTTTGGGGGGGACAGGGACTTTTAGCTGGTAGTAAGACTCTGATTGGTGCCATGTAACTCCATGAGTGATATGTGAGCCTGACTGGGATGAGAGGCATCAATGCAGGGGAAGAGGTGACAGCGCTGGGAGATGGGCTACTTCCAGGGTGATGGATGGAACAGATCTATTAGGGATACTGAAAGACAGGTTCTCATTGTTGGAGAAGGAATTTACACCTTTGGAAAAGGAACAAAATGAAAAACATGGTTCTGGATTGGAACTGGATTTGTTGCTGTAAATTCATGGTCTTAGATGTAGACATAGGAGTACACATGCTACCTTTGTGTGTGTGGATGCACACAGATATTCCCTAGATTCATTCATCAAGAAGAACTAGAAACAGCAGCACTCCATAGGAGTGAGCACACCTAGCCCCGATTCGTGGCTTCTACATACCTCTTTCCACCAGGTGAAACCAGGGCTCCTTGAGGTAATGGTAGATTCCAGGGCTGGGGCCAAGAAAACGTGACATGAACCTGCAGTATTTTGTTTTATCAGAAAGTAAGGAAGTAAAGTTTGAAAGGACACAGAGGCCAACTTGAAGGGGCTCCCATGATTCAAATATAGAAAAATTTGAGCATCAAAGTAAACGAAGATTGGAATAGATTAAAGAGGAAACTGTGAGCCCATACTGATACAAACGATAGATGAATAAATTATAACTTTGATAAAGCATGAGGTATTGACACAGTTTCAAAGTATGAAAATAATTGTTACATGGAAAACGACTATTGATTTAAAAGGGAAAAAGAATAAATAAGTTTACAGTGGCAAATCCTACCTCAATCAAACAAGCAGAGTGAACGTCACCAGTAATGGAATAAGTCAAGGTTGTGTTTCACACGGTGGACCACCCACCGCACACGAAATATTAGGAGACGTTAGGCAAACACCCGTAGGGAGAAACTCCTAGAATAACAAGACCTGTACTCTTTAACCAAGTACAAGACCGGGAATTACTGAGTCTGTTTTCCAGGTTGAAATAGATGAAAGGGACTTATAACTAAAAGTGATCTTTTGGCTGCAAAAGACTTTTTGGGGTCAGTGGATAATAAATGAGTAAGACTTGTGAATTGAATGATACTAATATATCGATGTTTATTTCCCATTTTGATGGTCTTATAGAGAAGATGTATAGGGTAATTTCTCTGTTTATAGAAAATATGCTCTGAAACATCACACAGTTGATGGAGCACCATGACAGCAACCTCATAGCATATGATTATGGGACGAGTTTCTTAAAATTTTCTTGAAGATTTTCTCTAATTTGAAATTTTTCCCTAAAAATGTATCATATGATTATGGGAGAGGGAGTTTCCTAAAATTTTCTTGAAAATGTTCTCTAATTTGAAATGTTTTTTCCCCCCCAAAAAAACGTATTTTTAAAAAGAAATAACATGGCCAATTTAGGAAATTGCATATATGTCAATGTGTTTGGAATATCAACTACATTTGCAAAAATAGTGGGGGTGAAGCAAGAACCAAATCACAAAGGACCAAAGGATTCATCCCTTGTATGTCTTAGGACTTTAGGGGAAATAGTATCATCATTCCTGTAGCTCAGCAGAGGGTTTAATGAGGAGGGCTGAGACCCGTTCAAGGGTGACTGTCCATAAGGCAAATGACAAGCTGTCAGATGAGAACTCAGGGGGCCATGCTCAAGGCCACGTGTCTGGGGGCCAGTGCCATTAGAACCAGCCAGAGAAGGTGGAGGGAATGGTCAGTTGGAAGCTAACCCATAGTGGAATGAGGAATACGGGGGAGATAAAGACGTGGAAGTTTTGATAGTCAGATATGATGACAACAACCTTGCGTTGTTCATACCGCCATGTGCCTGAAGTGTGCTCATTCCTAAATAATTCAGAGAAGCAAAATTCTGTTGCACCAATGTATAGAACTGTTCCACTGCCTCAGGCAAGCATGTCACCAGCGAGGCAGAAATGAAGCTGAGAGGCCTTGGTTGGGACATTCTGAACAGGGGAGAGTTGGAGAAAGGGCATGTTTGGTGTCTACTGTGCTTGCGATGTTCACGGGAGGTCTTGGGACCATGCCAGGAAGGGCCAAGGTAGCAGGTGTCTAATGGCATTCCATGGAGGTAGGTGCCCGAGGGCAGAGGTGTGCATCCATTCTGGGGAGCAGAGGCGAGGCCGGATGACAGGAGTCAACCCCTGGAGGGCCCGTCCGGGACGAGGAAGGGAGAAGGAGGGCGGGCCAATTGCGGAGCCGCCGACGGTGGGATGATGTGCGTGCTCCAATGGGACGCTCCTTGCACCTGCTCTGTGGATGCCTCTCTTATTCTCTGTGGCTTTGTGAGCTTATCAAGGGCAGGAATGGAGACAGGCTGGGCAGGAACACACTGAGGGCTTCTCTGTTCCAAGAACTGGGGGCATCGTAGAGACATCATGTGCCCAAGGCCCGCACCAAGCCTACCGGCAGGATGTTATCTAGGCTGAGTTTATAGATAACACACCCAAGGCTAGGAGAAGTACAGTACCTTGTTCACATGGGGGATCCAGTGCTGCTTGGCTCCGAGGCCCTAGAACTTGCACCACTGACGCTTGGCTCAGAATTACTGAAAAGCATAAAAATATGTAAAGGGATGGTGGAAGAAGCAGGACAGGGAATATCCCTTCTATAACAGAACTGGAAAGTTCAGTAGGCAACTGAGAAACCTTGCCAAGGTCAATGAGGGCTTCCAGAATCTTACAATTTCAAGACTGACTAGGTTTAGTTGCCAGTTTATCTCTTTTCTCTTTAACCAGTTGAGAAATTGGAATCTAGAAAAGTGGGTCAAATTTGCCAGAAGGAGGACAATGGCTATTAAAACTCGGAAGGGCTACGGCATTTTGTTGAACAAAATGGCAAAGCCCTCGTTACCTCTCTCAGTGGTGTCCTGTCTCTTTCACGAACCCGTCGTGCCACAGGATGTAAAAAAAAAAAAAAGAAGATACCAAAAAAAAAAAAAAAAAAAGATCCCAAAACAAAAAGACCAAGAAATCCCCTGGAGTATGCTTTTAAAAACTACCCATGACCACATTTTATAATCTGTTTGTGACCTGCAGATCACCACAGAGCGTTCCGTAAATCCTGGCGATTTTTGTAGTCTTCAGCTTAGTGAGTCCAACAGCGCCGGCAGAGACGATATGGACTTTGTAGTTTTGTAAACTGTGCAGCTCTCCTCACGATGGCAAAAAAGAAGTGGCGGCTGGTCTGTGCATTTCTGTGATTCTGTGATTTGGGTTATTATGACTTCAGAGACTGAATTTGGGGCATGAATTTCGGGTCCGCAGAATGAATCCATGAAAAATACAGTAAGTGTGGCTGGGTTTGCTTTGACTGGGGGGACCCAAGAGCTGAGAAGCACTAGACTTCTTCACCCCGCTGCTGGCCTGCTTCCACGTGCCACCGACGCACCCGCTTTGTCACGGTGTCAGAACGCGGCTGCTCTCCCGCTTCTCGGGCGTGGGAAGTACCCCGAGATCCTCCTCCCACGATTGCCACTGCCTCTTGATATTGTCAGGCCTCAAACTCAATGTCAACCCAGTGGTGAAACTAGCATTACCCTAACTTCAGTTGGAATTCCGCCTATTAGTACGAGACTAAACATTTTCATTTTTTTTTCTCTCAAAATGCCCATCAAAAGAATTTTCCCACTTCTCTGTTGGATCATTTGTCATTTTTGTTATTTGTATATTGGGAGTGTACTTACCTGTTTGGGAAAAAAAATATTTGCTCAGCGATGTGTGTTGCAAATACCTAATCCCGATGTGTGTTACCTTTTCTCATCATCATCATCACCTAAATTTTAAGGCCAACTGGCCAACTACTTCCTCGATGGAATGTGCTTTCGGATGCTTTAAAAGGCTCTCCCCCGTCTAGGTCATAATATTCCACATTATCCCGAAGTGCTATAGTTTGGCTTTTAGTATTTATGTCCTACACCTACCTGGAAAAGATTTTAGTGTATCACGTGAGATAGGGACTCCAGTGCATTGTCTTCCGTATTTGTAAAAGTACTTCTCTGCATCATTTCCCATCAGTCTCCAGTGCATGGGGATCAGGTTTTATCTTTGTCTAAGTCGGCCTCTGGGTCCCGTTGTCATTGCATCAGTCCCTTGGTTATCTCTGCACCAAGGAAACTGGTCTTAGTCATATCTTACACTGCGCCCTGATCCTTGGGGAGGAGGGACGCTCCACCGCGGGCTCTGCAGCAGTGCTCTTCCCGCAAGTCTGCGACGCACAAATCGTAGAGGCAGCTTGATGCAGAAAACAGCCAACTGGAACTTTATTTGCATTTGCATGGAGCACAGAGATCAATCTAAGAACTAACAGTTTTTAAAACATTTTATTTATTTACTAGAGAGAGAGAGAGAGAGCGAGCGAGTGCGCAAGCATGAGTGGGGGAGGCAGAGGGACAGGGAGAAGCAGACTCCCCCCTGAGCAAGGAGCCTGGTGTGGGCTCGACCCCAGGACCCTGAGACCATGACCTGAGCTGAAGGCAGACGCTTCACCAACTGAGCCCCCCAGGTGCCCCCTCAACATCTGTCTTCCCATTCAGGTGTCTCATTTTCTTTGCACGGGCCTTCTAAATTTGTGCATCTTGTAATGTGTGCAATATATCTGTGCATCTTCTAATGTATGTATTCCTGGGCATTTTACAATTTTTGTTTTTACTGTATTTACAGACACATTTGCATGTTATTTGGTGTCACATTCTGGCGTATTTGACATTACATTTCTACTCAAAGGTACGTACCTGTATACAGTGGACTGCGATATACAAATGCAACGGCCTTTCTTTTGTTTATTTTGTATCCTTCGTTCTCTTACAATTGTGTTATTGACTCTTATGATTCATGGGCAGATTCCATGAGGTTGACCATAGATCCATTATATATTCTACAAATAATGATAGTTTTGTTCTGCCCATTAACGTTCTCTACTTTTTGTTTCTTTTTCTTGTCTTTTCCAGCTGGCTACAGCCTCAAGCACAATCTGAAGAGCAGTGTGATATTAGGGACGGTTGTCTTTTGTTGTTGTTGTTAAAGATTTTATTTTATTTTATTTTTTTATTTTTTTTTTAAAGATTTTATTTATTTGTTCACGAGAGACAGAGACAGAGACAGAGAGAGAGAGAGGCAGAGACACAGGCAGAGGGAGAAGCAGGCTCCATGCAGGGAGCCCAATATGGGACTCGATCCCGGGACTCCAGGATCACGCCCTGGGCCAAAGGCCGCGCTAAACCACTGAGCCACCCGGGGATCCCCCCTTTTTTGGTTGTCTTCTTATTCATTTTAACAGCCCATGATGAAATGCAATGTTTTCTCTAGGTTTTCAGTAGCCACACTTTATCAGTTTAAGACTACTTGATCTTCTACTATTCCAAGCCATATTTTCATGAATCTTGAATTTTATCATTCTTATTTTCCCCACTTATCTATTAATGTTTTTTCCCACCAATGGGTCTTCTGATGCCAAGCCTTATGTTCCTAAGATTACATTTTATTTAGCCATAACATTAACATTTTATGCACTGTTAGATTTTGGTTTTCTCTCTGACTCTCTGTCTCTGTCTCTCTCTATTTTTAGAATTATTGAATCTGTATAGATGAGTGAGATGGTTCTGTACTTTTCTTTTCCCCTCTTCTGTGTTTTCTGGCTTTGGTATATAGGAGGAGTTGGCCTTCTTAACTGAGTTGAGTAGTTTTTCCATATTCTAAAAGAGTTACGGTGAGACTAGAATTCTTTGTTCTTTCAATGTCAGCTGAAATTCACTGGCGCAATTATCAGGTATGATGTATTCGTCTAAAAAATATTTCACGCCACTGATTCCATTTATTTATGGTTGTGGGACCATTCCATTTTGTGTTTAGCTCCTCTTGAGTAATTTTGTGGAGTTATATTTTTCTAGAAATGTGTCCACTCTATTTTGGTTTACATATTACATTGGAATCAAGTTGCACTTAACATCTTCTGCTTTTTATTGTTTGCAGCCTCCATAGTTGGGCTTCCTTTCTCCTTCAAAAGTTGCTTCTGTGCATTCTCTTTTTCAAATGCAAAAAATTCCACTGAAGATTTCTTAAATTCATGAGGCATAAAAGAATCAACCTATTGCTCTGTTGTTCTCATCGGTCATATGTCAGTTTTCTCTTCATGACTTCTGTTTTAATTACGATTTCTTTACTGCCTACTTTCTTTGGGTTTATTCTGTTATTTTCCTAATTGAAACCATAGGGTTATTTCATGTTTTTTTCAGCTTTTAAGTCTATAAGTTTCCTATTATGTATCATTTTAGGCAGGTTATGTGGTTTATTTTCCAATTTTTTTATTGTGGTAAAATACATATAACATAAAATTTGCAGCCTGAACTTTTTTTTTTTAATAGAAAGGTTTCTTTTGAGAGAGAGAGAGAGAGAGAGAGAGAGAGCTCGCACATATGCATGGGAGTAGGGACAGAGGGAGAGGGAGAGAGAGAATCTTAAGCAGTTTTTATGCCCATTGTGGAGCCCAATGTGGGCTTGATCTTTGGATAGTCGGCTGCTTAACCAACTGAGCCACCGGGCATCCCAGTCTTAATTATTTTCGGGGACACGGTTCAGTGGCATTAAGTACAGCCATATTGTTGGGCAGCCATCACTACCCTCCATCTCCAGGACTCTTCATCTTGCAAAATTAAAATTCTGTTCCCCCTTAAACATTAACTTTCCATTGTTTCCGCCCCTCTCTTAGCCCCTGGGAACTACTGTGCTACTTTCTATATCTGTGATTTTTTTTTAAAGATTTTTATCTGTTTATTCATGAGAGACACACAGAGAGAGAGAGAGAGAGAGAGAGAGAGGCAGAGACACAGGCAGAGGGAGACGCAGGCTCCATGCACCGGGAGCCCGACGTGGGACTCGATCCCGGATCTCCAGGACCAGGGTCTGAGCTGAAGGCAGCACTAAACCGCTGAGCCACCCAGGCTGCCCTATATCTGTGATTTTTGACTACCTTAAATAACTAAAGTGGCATCAGTCTTTGTGTTTTTTTTCACTGCCTTATTTCCCCAAGCATCATGTCCTCAAGGTTCATTGATGTTGGAGCAGGTGTCAGAACATCCTTCTTTTTTAAGGCTGAACAACAACCCATTGTAGGTATCTACCACATTTGGCTTACCCATGCGTCTTCTGATGGACACGTAGGTTGCTTCCACGTTTTAGCCATTGCGAATGGTGCTGCCGTGAATATAGGTGTACAAATATCTCCTTGAGATTCTGTTTCAATTCTTTTGAGTATGAACCCAGAAGTAGAGCTGCTGAATCACGTGGTAATTCTACTTTGAACTTTCTGAAGAAGTGCCATACTGCATTCCACAGAGGCTGTACCATTTTACATCTCCACTAATAGCACACGTGGATCCCGATTTCTCCAATCCCCACACACTTATTAAAATCTCTTTGTAAAATAGTGATCATCCTAATGGATATGGGATGCTTCTGTGTTTTATACGTAGCATTTTAAATAATGTTTGATTAAAAATATTTTAATAATGTTCCAAAACTTCAGATAATCCCAGAGTTACTTGGAATTGTGATTTAAATGCCGTAAACTACATACATCTCAGTTATCTTTTTGTTGTAAGTTGCACTGATATCAGCATTTATTAAGAATTGCTTTTCTGGGGGATCCCTGGGTGGCGCAGCGGTTTGGCGCCTGCCTTTGGCCCAGGGCGCGATCCTGGAGACCCGGGATCGAGTCCCACATCCGGCTCCCGGTGCATGGAGCCTGCTTCTTCCTCTGCCTATGTCTCTGCCTCTCTCTCTCTCTCTCTCTCTGTGACTATCATAAATAAATAAATAAATAAATAAAAAAGTTTAAAGAATTGCTTTTCTGCCCTTAGTATTTAGGTACTTTTAGCAAAGTTTCCTTCGTGCAGGAAAGAATATGTATTCTCTGGTTATTGGATATAATGTTTTGCATGCTTAGGTCATGTTGTTACTTATGTGACTGAAATCTCCTAAATTTTCAGGAATATTTTGGTCTGATCTATCAATAATTGAGTTGTGTTACAAATATACTACCATGATGAAGATTGATTTCACATTTTCTCCTTATGTTTATGTCAGGTTGAACTTTATAGAGTTGAATCTATGGTATTAGATGCATACGGGTTTAGCCATTGTATTTTCCCGGTGATTTGAGCTTTATTGACTCTCTTTGTGCTATTAATCCTTTTTTTTTTCTATTTAATCTCTATTTTTTTCTGCTATTAATATAGCTAGACCGATTTTCTTTTTCTTTTTTATTCTTTTAATATAGCGGGGACCATTTTCATATTGTCCTTTCTTCACCCATTCTTTAATTTTTGATGTCTTTATAAAGATAGTCTCTTGTAAACATCATAGAGCTGGACTTTTTTTCATTATATAATCTTTCATATTTTAATGGAACCCTTAGTTGTATTGATTGCTTGGTACATAGTCAAGATTCTTTCCTTAGGATGGAAATGCTTCCTAAAACTTTGTCACGGTCGTGGCTTCCAGCACTCGGTTCTGTTCTTGTTCAAGATTTGCTCTCAGCTACTGAAAGACACCTCAACGGGGTCCACATTTTCCCAGGGTAACCCACATCTAACTCCTGGTCTCACAGGGCCGTGAAAGTCCAGTTTCTCCATGCTTCTATTGGGACATTTCTGAAGGGCCACCCCAGTCCCAGAGATTCCTGTGGATTTGGCTAAGGCTTTTGTTGTGACTGTTCACAGCTAAATATCTTCTACCTTGTTCTGTTTCTTTTATTCCCCCTTGAGCTGCTTCTGAGGGCACTTGCTAATGAATTTCCTGCCTGCAAATCTCTATCTCAGATCTACTTCTTGGGTAACCTGACCTGTGACATTCGTCCATTTACTTTTATTTTTATTTTAATGTAGTTGGCTGTTTTTCTACTATCTTATTTTGTGCTTTTAGCATCCTCTTTCTTTTGTCCTTTCTTTCTTTTTTTTTTTTTTTTTGGTCTTCTTTAGGATTGATTGAATTTTCAAATTTCTCATTCGCTCATTCGTTTTCTTTCTCCTCTGATTCTTTCAGAACTTACATACTTTGTTTTTAGTGATGATCTTAGATATTTTAAAAGGAATAATGACAAAGTATATAGTTCACTAATATATCTGCCTTCCTCCTAAACAGTGCAAAGATCTAAGGTTAATATGCTGTTGATTTTTGGTTCAGTATTTTAGATTAACTCTGCTTTTATCAAGCTCCTAAGATTAAATGCTGCTGCTGTTGTTGTTGTTATTTTATTATTTTGTCAAATAGTCAGTTGTTATTTAGGTTTACCTGTCAGATTTAGCAATACATTTGCCCATTATTTCTTCCTGCAGGTCAAATTATCCATCTGAGTTCACATTCTTTCTTTTTAGAGACCATTCTTTAGAGTTTTCTTTAGTGGGTGTCAATATATCAGTTTTTATTTCCCAGAGAAAAACTCCAGTTTCCCTGGATATACAATTTCATGTTGACTTGTTTTTGCCTGCACCTCAATGATATCATTCTCCAGCGTTTCACTTTTTCCTCAATTGTTGCCATGTTGCCATGTCAGCTGTCAGTGTGATTGCCATTTATTTTTAGGTACTTGTTTTTTTCTCTAGTTTTCAGATCCTTATCTTTGGTGTTCTGAAACAGCATTTCGTGTCTCGGTATACATTCTATTTTATTTTGCTTGAGATTGTCTGGGCCACTGAAATCTAAGGAGAGGTGCCTTACAATCAGTTCTAGAAGTTTCTCAGCTCTTGCCATGTGAGATATTGCCTACATTAAGATAATCTCTCCATCTAGACTCTGAACAAATGTGTGTTAAACCATGACAGTCCAATATTTCATGTCTCTTAACACACCTTTATATTTAGCATTTAGTTTTCTTTTTTGTGCACCAGACTCAATGATTTCTTCAAATTTGATTATCAGATAAATAATTCTGTCTTTGGTTGAATCTAAAATGCTGGCTACTCTTTTATTTTTTATCATATTTTAAATCTTAGCACTTTAAAATATTTTTCAGAAGTCCAATATGCTTTTTTTCTTTTTTACAATATGCCTGGTCATATTATACTGTCAACTAGTTTTTACCTACAATATCTTATTTCCCTTTATGGTTTATGATGCCCCTTTGAAATTTATTAGTGGGAATTCATTGAGAATTGGGTGAGACTTTAGTTTTCTGGAAATGATTTGTCTTTCCTTCTAGGGAAGTGTGGATATTACCAACCTGGGGCCATTGGGATTCCTGCCTTGAGATGTTTCATACCATAGAGATTTCCAGACTGTAAGTTGAAAATGCACATGAAAGCCAGGTAGAGTTGATGAAAAGTCCCCCTTCTACATGGTGCCAAAGCCCAGGGAGGCAAGTTTCTCCTGATTTATTTCTGAATCACCTTATCTTTGTGGCTTTTGATTTTAGGTAGGCATCTTGTTGGTGACCCCCCTTGGGAAAAAATTAGACTTATCTCTTGCTCCTTATGCTCTGTGTGTGGACGTCAAACCAAAACTTTCATTCCAGTAAAGTTCCACTCTACTGATGGCTCTGGTGTGTGTGTGTTGGGGGTGGGGGGGGGTGGAGCAAACTTGAGTACTTGCTTACATTCTTGGATCTTTTTCTACTTCATTAAATAATATTGCTTCTGAGCCACACATTAAAAAATATTTTTAAAGATGTACTACACTAAATTTTGTTTCTTTTTCATGGAAAAATATCTCAGGACCTTCTGTCAAACTGCCAGAAATGAAATCCAGTTTATTTGAAAAAAAATTTTCTTGGACCTCAAAAAATAGAAGATTTCATTAATCACACTCCCTACTTTATGACACATTATAATCATTAGCCCACCTCCCTGTCATGACTCTTACCCTGCAAACAATCATTCTGATGAGTCAAATATATATTTTGGTAATTTTCTTTCAAAATGTGTATTAGTATCCCATGTGTATATATTTTTAATTTAACCACATGGTATAATGTAATGTTTATTACCCCTTTTACCACCATTAAGTGCTACTTAAAAAAATTTCTCTGTGTTTCACTCAGTACGTTGAACTTATTTCTTGTAACTGTTAAATAACAGATTATGTCCATGACAGACATCTTGCAAATTTTACCTATCTGCTTTTCCAGGATAAATTCTCTCATGGCTTCCAGCTCTCTGCCTCCACAGTGAATGAAGGCATCCTCACTCGTGTGCCCTTGAGAACTGCTGGCCTATAACTGGGGAGTGGTTATCCTTGATCAATAGTGCTGGATTGCCCTCTGGAGCCATTAAAATCATCTGCACCTCTCCCAGCATTGCCGGAGATACACATCTCTCATCTCTACTGATGCTTGACTTTATCTTGCTTTCTAATTTTATTTATTAACTTTGTCCATGGTTTTTGTCACTGCACAGAAATGCTAAATTTTGACATGATCTAATAACAAGTTTTTGTTGTTTTCTTTTACTTAAATTTTATGCTTTTCTTACTCTTCCAGTTCACAAAGGTAAGGCCCCACATTTTTTTCTCAATTGACTTTATAGTTTTCTCTTTCGCACTTAAATTTTTAATTCATCTAAGGGTCCTGCTACATGTTGCTATTTAACACTTGAATGGCAGCTAGTGCATCTGAAGAATTGAATTTTAACTTTATTTGGTTTTAATTAATTTAAATTAAAAACTGAAGCAGGGTAAATTATTCTCCATCGTATTTAACTTATTGTTTTGATAGGTATATATTTAACCATTGTTATCATATAAGGTACTGTGTTTTGTGGTGTGTAGGTTGGGCACATGCATCACTTCTATTATTACACATAAACATATTACTGATTTATTTGATGTCATCCAACTGATTTAGTTCAAATATTTCTAGGCACTGATGTACCATTGAAGCATGTTTATTTGAGCATGTTATAAAACAGCACAAGGTAGAGTGATATTTGTATAAATGACAATTATTAATTCATATTTTTAAATTATTACTAATTAATGTTTTTAGCTTACTTTACTAGTCTACAAGTAACTATTGCCAGATTTTTGCATTTACAATGAAGCCATACCATTGATACAGAAACAAGTGGAGGTGCAGATGCATGCATTACAATTAGAAGCATTAAAAAAAAAGAGGGGGGCACAGAAATTGGAAAAACCTGTGTCACAAAGTTTATGATAAGTGGCATTTATAAATTGTTCCAACAGGAGGTGGAGGAGTAAACTTTAAACATAATAAAAAAATTTAAACATAATGTGGATAGTATTAAAATATATTTTCAGCAAGTACATAGCAAATTTGATAAGGTATCACTCAGAAAAGACAAGAATTTGTCTTAAATCACCTTAAATTAGAATTAAATTAGTGACATAAAACTTTCCAATGACATTTAATAGATTGGATGTAGAACAGCTTAAATTCTTGCACAGAAAAAACAAAGAATTTTTAGACAGAAATATGGTAGAAGGAAGTATTAAGTTACAGAAATTTTGTTAGAAAGTTATGAGGGGAAGATAAAACAGTGGAAAATCTGCAGTTAAACAATTGCTCATAAAATAAAACAGTTTTCTAAGAACATCAAATATCAGTTGATTCAACATTTTAAAAACTGTAAGCACATTTTTTAGCTTTAGATGGGTCATCTGATAGGAGATGCTACTCAACTAATACATTTTGGTGTTTTTTTCTCCAAGGACTTCCACATTAACATAGACATTTTGCCAATTCACAATCTAAAACTTTGAACTCGTGGCTGTTGAATCGTTATATTTTTCAAAGAATAATATTAGACACACAGGGAAAGATTTAGCTCCTATTATAATGACAGACAGTGCTCTAGCTATGCTAGGTGAAAAACCCAGATCAACTAGATTTTAAAGTAAGAGATTGATATTTCCCTTATTTGCTTCATTTCACAACATGATAAATATTGAAACCATTTTTTTGCTCAATTTTCTGAAGCTTTTATACTTTTACTCAAAATATCACAAATATATTTATTAATGTCCCTCGGTATATAAATGCAAATGAATCAATAATCTTTGTTATTTTTCAGTGCCTGTTAGTTGAATGCGGGAACTATTTTGCAAAGATTTTCTTTATTGTTAACTACAATTCAAGATTTCTGGAGATAAAAGCAATGGTCACCAAATAGTTAATAATCAAAGAAAAACTGGCAAAATAGTACACATTTTCTTACTGACATCTTACTGGAGTGATCTAAATCCAAAGCTCCAATGAAAAGAAAGGTATTTTTGTGGCTTTGCTAAAAAGAAATGAGAATTAAGTTAAAATAGATACTTTCCATCATAGGAATTAATAATAGCAATTTATGTATTTTCCAACATGAATCAATATATACAAGATTTCAGTTGTTATCTACTGCATAATTTAAATTGGCTGCAAAAACTACTTGAAAAATTTGAAATATGCTTTGTGGATGTTGATGAATATATAGTTGCTTTTCAAATTATACAATACTCCTTTCAATTCCACATAAATGATGCTGAGCTGATACATGAGTTAGTGAACTTACCTAGCTTCAAAAGTTAGTAGTGGTGCTGATGTGCTTGCTTTAAAGTAAAATCAATCCTTATAAATTAAGCGAAACAGTTTTGTCAAAGTGGATACAAGTATTACACTAAAACGATTTTTTTTCATGAAAAATTCAGTTGTCAAAAAATTGAGAGCAGCCTAGTCATATGAATTGACTTCTTTAACCACAAATTTTCTGACTATAGATAAATTATTTGTAGTGCCACTTAGAGGAAGAATTAAAATTTATTATACGTGCAAAATACACTATATTTTGAAGACTTAGAAAGAAAAAAGGTAGTAAGATGTGTCAGTAATTTTCTAAAGATTGGTTACATATTGAAATGATAATATTTTGGATATACTGGGTGAAATAAAGTATATTATCAAAGGTACTACATCTGATTTTTTTTTAAAGATTTTATTTATTTATTAATGAGAGAGAGAGAGAGAGAGAGAGGCAAAGACACAGGCAGAGGGAGAAGCAGGCCCCATGCAGGGAGCCCGACACGGGACTCGATCCCGGGTCTCCAGGATCACGCCCTGGGCTGAAGGCAGCGCTAAACCGCTGAGCCACTCAGGCTGCCCTACATCTGATTTTTTTAATGTGGCAACTAGAAAATTTTAAATTGCATCTATGTGCCACGTTATGTGGCTATTGGGTAGAACTGATCTAAAGCCCTCATTGTAGGGGCTACTTAATTTTTCTCCATATCATGAGTCCATTTACCCAAAACTATCTCCCAAAACATTCCCCATTCCTCTGTTGTGCCACTTTTATTGACAATATACACACGAATTTTCCTCTGAATCTCTTCTGCTCCATTGACCTCGTTTTCTTTTACTCTCTATTATTTTGCACACGTGTGCACATGCATTTGTTCAGTTTGCTTTATGTGAAATATTTCTCTATTCAGATCATGTTCTATGTCTTATAGTTGAGCTCTCATATTTTCTCCTTGGAGGTCTTAGGTGTTTTCTAGACACGTTGGCGTTTCTGCTACTACTTGTAGTATTATTTCTTGTTTTATATATGTGTGCACGCACAGTTGGTCCTTATTATTCAAGGATTCCACATGTGCAAATTCACCATTTGCTAAAGTTTGTGACTCCAGACCAACACTCATAGTACTCTCCACTACTCCCAGATGTATGTGGAGTGCCAAAGAATTCAAATGGCCCTGCACATCCTCGCAGCTGAGGTCATACGGGGTACTCTCTACCTTCTTTTTTCAGCTCTCTTACTGTAAACAAGTGTTCTCCTTGAGATCTTTCCCGTGACACATTTTTCCCCACATTTTTGTTGGTGATTTTGCTGCTTAAAATGACCCCCAAAGTAGTGCTGTCTAGAATTACTGCAGGCATCCTTTGCTGACTTAACAGAAAAGGATGGCCGTGAATTCCACGTCAGCGAATCAACGATATATATTAAATAAGAGGTCACTAAACAGAAGCACAGTAAAACAAGGTTATGAATCGATTGACTAATGAGATGTTGGAACCAGACACGCGCTGGAGCCTAACCCTGTATTTTCCCGACAAGCAATGGTTCAGTATTTGCTAATCTAGTACTTGGGGTGACTTTATAGAACACAACCACGAATAATGGCGATTGGCTGTATAGGTAATTGATTTTTGCTGTTGTGTAGAGATGCTATCGAATTTCGTAGACTAAGCCTATATCCACCAAAGCGGCTGAAAGCTCTTGGTTTTCATAGGTTACCTGGTGAGTGTGAGTCTGATGCTTTTCCTGCAAAGCTGATCCTGTCATATGCAAAAAGCATGGTTCTCTGGCTGGCCTCTCATCCTTCACCAACCCTAGGTAAAATGAAGCAGTGATCCTGACTATAATTCTTTGTCGCCCACTTAAATAGAATGCATCCACATTTCCTTCATCACGTAAGTATTTGCTACAAGCCTTTGGTATATTCTTCACCAGATGGATGAAGTTCTGTCTCTCTTCAGGCTAATTTTTCTCCATTTATTTAAATAGCCATAATACATGTTTCCTTAATATATTAACATTGCAGATTGCATTATAGATCTTTTGATATTAGCTACATTTGTGTTTCTGTCACTTTTATGATACCATATTAGACACGCTGTTGAATTTAGTTACCTACTAAATTTTATTTACAACGTTTGCACTCTCTTCACAAGTGAAATGACCTATGACTGCTTCCTTATTTGCATGAATCTTGTTTGGTTTGGGAACTAGGAACACACTAACCTCAAAAAATGAAAGGGGCTTTTTAATTTTTTTTTTTAAGTCTGGAACAATTATCTGTTCATGTGGTAGATGTGACCCAAATCCAAATTCGCAAGCTAACCCTGTCAACTATCGTAAGAGACAGCGCAGGCCAAAAGCAGTCGGTAGCATTTACTGATGTCTGTGTTGTTGATGTTAGCTCTGTCTGTTCCTGAACATTCTAAAATGTTCCTCTTAGCCACTTGCTTTCCTACAAATAATGTTTTTTTCAAGTTTTTAATTTAAGTTCCAGTTAGTTAACATAAGAGTAATATTAGTCTCAGGTGTACAATACAGTGATTCATCACTTCCATACATCACCTGGTGCTCATCACCACAAGTGCACTCCATCAACCCCATCACCTGTTTCCCCCATCCCCCCCACCCTCTCCCCTCTGCTGACCATCAGTGTGTTCTTTAGAGTTAAGAGTCTGTTTCCCAATTTGCCTCTCTTTCTTTTGCCTCCTATGTTTGTCTGTTTTGTTTCTTAAATTCCACATATGTGTAAAATCATATGGTATTTGTCTTTTTCTAACTGATTTATCTCACTTAGCATAATACACTCTAGCTCCATCCATGTCCTTGGATCGACATCCACCCATGTCCTTGCAAATGGCAAGATTTCATTTTTCTTAATTTTTTTTTTTTTTTTTGAGAGAGAGAGAGAGCCAAAGGAGAGAATCTTAAGCAGGCTCAGCAAAAAGCCCCATACAGGACTGGGTCTCACAACCCTGAGATCATGACCTGAGCTGAAATCAAGAGTCAGCTGCTTAACCACTGAGCCACCCAAGTGCCCCAATATTTCATCCTTTTGATGACTGAGTAATATTCCATTGTCTATCTTTACCACATCTTTATCCATTCATCAGTCAATGGATGTTTTGACTGTTTCCATAATTTGACTGTTGTAGATAATGCTCTTATAAACATAGGGGGTGTCAGTATCCCTTTGAATTAGTGTTTCTGTATTCTTTGAATAACTACCTCGTGGCGCAATTGCTGGATCATAAGGTAGCTCTATTTTTAACTTTTTGAGGAACCTCCCTATGGTTTTCCAGAGAAACTGCACAAGTTTGCATTCCCACCAGCAGTATAAGAAGGTCCTCTTTCTCCACATCCTCACCAATGAGTCTCATGTTGTCTCATTTTAACTATTCTGATAGATGTGAGGTGACACTTTTAGTTGATTTTTCGCTTTAGAACATACTTGACTTGAGAAAAACCTTTGGTAGTTGAGTAAATTCTGCTAAATAGAGAATATTCTAATATTGTTGTGTTAAAGTCTATGTATGTAAGCCTAAATATTTTCTTTGGCATCATCTTTTTGCCTTTATTCATAAGAACTTTCCTTTAACAAAGATTTGTAAAATAGGACTCTAAATAAATCATCTTTTTTCATGATTCTTTTTGGGTAGTTTTATGGTTGTATTAACACAAATGATGACGTGCACACATGTTGTCTGTCCATTCATTTTCTTTGCTGTGCAGCCTGGCCTTGGGACTGGGGACTCTGATGGCCAGCTAGGCTGCTCTTTCCACAATGGCTTTGTGCTTCTTGGAGGAGACATTGTGAGCAATCTCTGCATAATGAGATTTGTTGCACATCAGCAACATTTCAAGCTCCTGGACGTTGTGAACTAGGAAATTCTGAAAGTCACTGGGACTCCTGTCCTTTGCTTTTTTGTTTCTCCCATGACCAGTGTTGGGCATCAAGATCTGGCCCTTGCATCTTCTGTGCACCCTGTTGTCAACTCCTCTGGGTTTCTGCTAGTTGCACTTAATTATGACCTATCGGTCTGACTGGTGCTGGGTGAAGTCTCGGTCCTCTTTTTAATGCTCTTGGGCTTCACCAGAGGTCTGAGAGTGGCCATGATGCCTTCAAGAAAGAGGCTGAGATGATGTCAAAGAGTCTTGGAGGGGGCTTTGCTGCTCAGGGCTTGAACATTTTTGCAGTGTCTTCCAATTGCCAGCTACTGAGCAAGCTGGGAATGGGAACCTCTGTCAGGCTTGCTTCCCCTCCCATCTCCAAAGCTGGCAATCTTAAGGTGCCATCCTGGGAGGTCACCTTCTCATCATTCCTTGGAATGTTCTGAGATGGGTTCACATTGTGGAACCTCTCCCTTTCATTCTAATCTGATAGAAAATATGAATTTATCCAAAATAAAAATGAGAGCTCAATGGCAATATTGCTTCTACATACCCAGGTAATACAAAACACAATTTCAGATATTTGAAACTAAATCTAGTCTGTTGTTTGGACTCTCATAATGTAATTGCCCAGGTTTTTCTTTGCTTTCGACTTTGAGCAAGATATAGTCGCAGGATCGGTGTTCACGTTGCATCAGCTACGTTTCTAATAATTCCATTTGTTAAAATACAAAATGCTACAGATTCTTAGCACTCCACTGTTGAATACTTTTGGTTACAGATTTCCAGTTTATCTTGCATGAAACATCACCCAAATTTATAGTCCTTGTTGACAGACTTAATGACCCCATGTAGGTTCCTTAGTTTGATTTACGGCCATTTCTTAACCTTAAATCACTTCCATGGTGTGAGTAATGGTGGCGCCAAAGAAAAAAAGGCCAAAGAAAAAAAGGCACTATCCCAGCCAAGGGGTTTTCCTTTTGTATGTAAACCAACGTCACAATTTCATAGTTCACTTACAATAACACTGAGTACTTTAAATGTACATAAACCAGTTTCTTACCTTGTTAGAGTTGTATTAACTTTTATGCTCCACGACCAATTCCAAGGACAGTTCTGTTTCACAAACATTATGAGCCTTGTTCTGTTTAGCATTTCACTTTATCAGAATCCGTATTCAAAATATTGCTGCAACGCTGTTAGTTTTGTCTTCAATATTGAATACTTTAACAGGATTTATAGTGAAATTTACCATAATGACAGATATTTCATTTTTGACAAATTGAATTTCAAAAACTTTACTTTGGTTCTACAAACTAGTTTAAAAACTCGAACCATTATTCGAATTTAAATATTTTTCTATTTGATTCATATGGTGTCCTTGATCAAAAGCTCACATCAGCTATATATGGGCACAGTACTTCTATTAATGGGCTAACATTGAAAAGCTAATACTTTACCTTTAAATATAGCCAAAAAGTCTTGTAATTGAAGATAAAAGAAGTAAATTCCAAAAGGAACATTTGATCCAAATGGAAAATCATATTTCCCTGGGTGATATGAAATGGACTCACGTATCTTGATTTTTTTCATCTTCTTGGAATAATTCTTAAGTCTTGAAGTAGATGTTGGCGATTCATCAGATTTTTATCTTATGGTTTTCTCATGGTCTCTCGTGATACTACAGCTCATGTGGCGGTTGGCAAATGTTAACAAATATTTTGTGCAATATATAGTCACCATTAAGTTTATTAAGAAATGCAAACTAATTACTTAATTTTTCATTAAATATTTGCTTTAAAAAAGTCATTCTTGTCTAAATGCTTTAGTATAAAATTCCAAAAGCATTTCACAAATGTATAACATTTGTGAATTAACATAACTATAGGTGTTAAAACAGATTAGTGGTTGCTGGGATTAAGGATGAGGGAAGGTGGGTGTGGCTTTACAGGCACAAGAAGTCCTAGTGGTGATGACACAGTTCTATATGTTAACTATGGTGATAGTTACATGAAGCCACACACATGATAAATTTGTATCGAGCTATACACACACACACACGTGCATGACACTCGTGGAAAAGGATAGGTCATCATTGGTTCACTTTCACGTTTAAAGTTAAACTTGGTCTGCTCACTGGTTTTGTTACACACCCAGATGGGATCATGACAAAGTAGATGTCTACAAATGCCATCATTGCTTATTTTAATGCAACTATCAGTAATGGTGATTTTTCAATGAACAAATGAAAAATCTAAATTGATTTTACTGAATGAGAAGCAGGGACAATAGTCACTAACAAGGGCAGCCCTTATATCTATGTTTTGCAGACAAGAGGAACCTGATGGAAGAAACAGCCCATGACACAAGCAAGCATTCTGACTTGGAGCTGGATGTAGTAACTGGATAGGTCTTTGGGGTGCCTCACTTAGGGAGGGACTACATGTGTTCTGTGCCCTCACGTAGGGGGTGAAGAAGCATGTCTCGAGTTCTGGGTAGCCACGGTCACGAGCACAGCAGAGAATACCAGTTGGCCACAAGCCAACCTCATAACCTTTGAAATTTATTGAGGCTACTTTTATGGCGTAATGCATGCTGTATTTTTAGAAAGTCTTACATGTGCTTGAGAAAAATGCTTATTCTTTGTTTCTTGGGTGTAAAATCCTATATAAATCTAATAGTTGGAGAATATCAACTGTATTGTTTAGGAATTTTATATCTCTTATTTTTTTCACTGCTCCACCTATCAATCCTTGAGGGTCATTTGTTAAATTACACAATTTGTTAAAATGAGAGTATTCAAATAAAGGTCAAAGCAGAAAACTTTTTTTTTAATAAACCCAGTGGAAAGCAGTATATTAATAAATTCAATAACTGATTCTCCAAAAATAGACAAAAAATTGAACATTTCAGGAAAAATAAATTAAGGGAAAAGCAGAAACACAGACAAAAGAAAAATATAAATGAAAAACCAGATACAAGAAGTACAGAGGAATTTAAAAATTCTAAGAATATTGTTAGACACACACATTTACCAATAAGATATGTAGTCCTGAAGATAACATGCTAAAAAATTTTATTAACTTTAAGTGAACAAGTAGTAGAAATGCCAAATAAATCAATAGTCAAAGAACTAATGTGAATTTTTGTCAAAGAATTTCCATCAAAAACTTGGTCATAAGATATACCTGACACCGCAGGTAAATTTCCTTCAAATTTTATTTTTTATTTATTTATTTTAAAAATTTCATTTATTTGCTTGAGAGAGAGCACAAACAGGTGGAGGGGCAGAAGGAGAGGAAGAAACAGAAAGCCCAATGTGGGTCTCAATCCCAGGGCCCCAGGATCATGACCTGAGCCAAAGGCAACTGCTTAATCGACTGAGCTACCCAGGTGCCCCAATGACTCCACTCATCATTTTGTATTATATTAGAATTTTTAGCCAACAAATCAAGGAATGAAGCAATAACAAGGGGCCCATATTTTGGAGAATGGACAAAATTCTCATTATTTGTAGATGATACTACCTGCACCAAAAAATATGAATATATTGAGTACAAATGTTAACACCAATAGAGAACTTGGTAGATTGGATAGCCGCAAAGGACTTTTTTTTAATGCTAGCAACAGATAGCTGGAAAATATTCTTAGAAGATCCCATGAACCGGGGCTACATCAGGGCAACCAGAAACATAAGCTATACTTTAATAAACATAGGAGAACAAAACAAGAACAATGTAGATTTTTCTTACTGAACACAAGGGAAGGGCTTCAGCAAACGAATACACCTCATCAGGGCAGTCTTCGGACTGCAGACAGGGTCCAACAGGAGAAACAAATGGGGCGCATCTTTCCTGGACTCTGATTCGCCCAATGCAGACATCTCACATCTCATCCTTGACCCTCCATGCCTTCGTGTGCAGGGCAATACAGTCTCGCCTTTCGAAGGTTCGACCTCAAGGTGGACCTCCAACTATGGAGAGGTTTTCTCCACGTCCTCTGTCTTCCTGACTTGGGGGAGGCTCCACTCTCGTGGGCATTACCTATGCGTGGTAGCATTGCCTTTCCATTTAATAAAGTGAGTATTTGTGTCCCATCTTGGGAAGATGTGCCATTAAGCTTTAGGTTCAAAATCCAAGGACCACCCTCCCAAACCCATAAGTGCACATTTTGCATTGAGTCCATCCTTCTTCAGGGGCCCAAAGAAGGTAAGGATCTACAGAAAAGTAGCTGAGGTCTGACATCACAAGCAGGCAAAAAGAGTCCGTGGTTTATTTTTTACCCTTGAGCAGATTTTTCTTGTTTTGTAACTCTGTGTTTTCTTACCTACCAGTGAATTCAATCATTAATTATTTTACCTGATATTTATATTAATGTGCCATGCACCACGTACTAGGTTAGGCGTGGGGGTAAATGGTGAATGAGTCTGTGTATATTCATATATGCATATGTATAAATGTCTATGTCTATGTAAATGTGTGTACACATACATGCATATGTATGCTACATACATACATATATGCTAATTATGAAAATACATATACAAAAGAAAACGACTACAAGATATAGGTAATGTGGTGATTTCTGGGAGGTGATATTACAGATGATTTTAAGATATTTTCTGTTTTTTTTTAAATCCTTGTAAAAAGCATGGGTTATTATTTTTCATCTAGGAAAAACATTCTGAGGATCTTTTAAAAAATAGATTTGAGGGGCAACTAGGGGGATCAGTTGGTTGGGAGTCCTATTCTTGGCTTCGGCTCAGGTCACAATCTCACAGGTTGTGGTATTGAGTCCCATGTTGGGCTCTGAGTTTACTGGGGAGTCTGCCTGAGGTTCTCTCTCCCTCTCCCTCTGCCTCTCCCACCGCTGCTCACATGCACACACTCTCTCTCAGTCTCTAGAATATCTAAATAAATCTTTTAAAGATAAAGAGATTTGAATTATTGAATGGCAGTCTCTAGTTTTATGCCGGGAGTGTGTGCTCCACACTGACTGTAATGTAGATCTCTCCGTGGGGAGCCACTGCCGCTGTGATCTGACACCGGGGCAGCTGGTAGTGGGTGGCTCTAACTGCAGGGTTAGCTCTGTTATGATGGGATGCTGGCTTTGAGGTAAGTTTGCTTCCTGAATTCTTCCCTGAGGTGACGTGTCTCGGGACACGGGTCCCTCTGATGTATCTTATTTCTCTAATGAGGAGTGCTGTGCTTGAGATTGATGAGCAGCCTCACTCCTGGGATACCCAATCATCCCCTTGCAGTGGAGCTTCCCTAAAAGGATGCATTAAATAGAGCTTAGAGAGAAGTATATCATAAGATGATAAGAAAATCCCTGGCAGGAAGTCTTCAGGGCCTGAACCAAGACTCTTCCACTGCAAGAGTGGAGAGCAGAGACTGGGGATGGAAGATGGGCAGGTCCTAGACCAGCAAAGCTCATTGAGTGACTGTAGGTGGTCTTCGGGGAGAGAGAGAGGGGAGGGTGGGGCAGTGATGCTCGGGCTTCTGGTTGCACAGGTTAAGGACATCCATGGAAGGTAAGTGAGAAAGGATGTTGGATAAAAATATTCGGCCATCAGTTTCAAGCACAACGTGGTGCCAGGGGATTATTTATGCACATTCAGATAATTCATGGAATCGAGCCTTGCTCAAATTGACCCAATGATCTTTCATTCAGATGCTCTGACATCTCTCTAAAGCAAGGTGATTTGTTTCTATCCTGGGTTCTTTATTGCTGGGGTCTAAGTAATGACCTCTGTTTGAGTACAAATTACCCTCTTTGCAACCAGATGATCCCAGGATGATTGGTTTTTTCCCAGAGTCACTTTAGTAATCTTTTATGTAGAAAAATTTTCCCCAGAGAAGACTTCTGGCTCTTAAGCCGAAAAACGCCCAAATAAAAACTTCCCTGACTGCTCTACACTGGACTTTGTGATTTTCTACCCTCCATGGGATACATATTCTTCCCAAATACTCTTTTTAAACAGGTTTACTCTTTACCACCCTCACCCATTCCCGTGCTCTCCCACTTACCAACTCTTGGGGAGCCCAGGCCAACTTTCAGAAATCAATATGGAAATTTGCACTAATGGGAGCCCGACTCCGGGTTCAACCTCACGACTCTGAGATCATGACCTGAGCTGAAATCCAGAGTCCAGTGCTTAACCGACTTAGCCAACCAGGTGCCCCCATATGATGCGTTCTAAGTCAGAAGCTTTAACATGTAAGTAATTAATCTGTACTAGTTCCCTACCTTGAATGCTTATGAATTCGATGCAAGCTGCGGTACGTTCATAATCTTGGCATCCTGGAAGGAAAAAATAGAATACATTTGCCTCACCATAAGCTCTGTCTTGATTATACATATCAATGACCGAGTGATTGAATGTCTAACAGAGTGATTTGAGACCTGGAGTAATGCAGAAGGACCACTCTGTTTGTGACTGTTTGCAAAATTCAGCCACAAGGCAGTGCCATGTCTGGAGCCAATGGGAGATCTATATTTATGTTTTAGGACGAGACTTGCTTCCTTTAAACCCTAAAATACTGCTGAAGCCCTAGAGAAAAGAGGAACACTTCTAAGTGGAAAGGGTTTAGTTGCTTTTCTCATTTAATAAGAGCAAATTTAGTGGAAATTTAAAATGAACTATTTAACGAGATAAAGATCAATTTCTGTTTAACTATAAATAAACATTCAAGCACATTCTGGGTCCTGGCTGGAGATGAGAGTGGGGTGGGAGGCGGATGAGTCATTACAGGAGGAGGCATTTGCCTGCGGCATATGATTATTTTCTTCTTTGAAATAAATGAATTTTAGGATTATCAACAATTAGCCTTTGCCAAAGAGAATTCCTGTTTGGCTCTGGTGCATGCTGTCCAGTGGCTACTCGCTGACGTGGGCATTGGGGGACGGCTCTGAGCTCTCCATAGAAGCTGAAGGCGTTTGTAAAGTTCTCGTGTACACCAGCAGCCTGCACGTTAGGGGAACGGCGACCTGACGTGCTCTACTCCAACGGATCTTCTTACAGATTTGACTTGTAAGGAGATTATTTCAGACACACAGCAAGATGGGAAAGATATGTTGGTTTTGAAGCTAACTGTATCTGAAACCACACATAACCCATACAACAGTGCTCAGTGCTTACACAAATACGTGGCTTTTTCCTCCTCTCTTCCCATTTTTAAAACAAGCAAGTCAAGAAGTGTTATGATCTATGATGGAAAGAGCAAAATGGGGAAGGTGACCTTTAGTTGAAAATAGGAAATTAATTCTAAGAACTGCCAGCTTGAAACCCCAATCCTGATTCTCTCCACTAGATAATGACGCAGGGAGTTCCTCTGTATTAATAGCAGGCCAGATAATGGCTGTTTTGAGAGAATCCCCCCAAATTGGAAAGCTTAGTTCCATGCAGAAAATATTTGGTACTTACCACCCATTTAAGGAAAGAGAGACAATCCCTGCTGCACCTTCCCCCACCCCAGCCACCAAGTAACCCAGACCTCCCTCTTCCAAGGACATTGGGGACCTGGAACCTCACAGCCAAGGGCCTGCTTTGCTTTAGATCTGAAGATCCCCTTCTGAGAGTTTTCTCTTGTAAATATAGAAGGGATTATGAAGAGTATCATGCTAAGTGAAATGAGTCAGAGAAGGACAAATACCATGTGATCTCACTCATAGGTGGAATTTAAGAAACAAAGGAGCAAAGGGAAAGAAAAAAGAGAGAGAGACAAACCAAGAAGCAGACTGCTAACTCTGGAGAGCACACTGCGGGTCACCAGGGGGGAGGTGGGCAGGGGGTGCGAAACAGGTGATGGGGAGGAGGGGTGCACATGTCATGATGAGCACTCGGTGATGGCTGGAAGTGTTGAATCACGGTATTGTACACCTGAAACTAATATTAACACTGTATGCTAACCATGCTGGAATTGAAAAAATTTTTTAAATCGCTAAAAAATTTTTTTTTTAAAAAAGGAAAGAATGTAGCACTGGAAAGAACTATGAATTTGGAATTAAAGCCTTTGCTGGGAAGACATCTGGTCTCTCCCATCTATGCCCTCGGACTAGTCATCTCCTTTCTAGGAGTGTGGCTGGGGGACCAACCGTTAGCCATACAGCTCAAAATATTGTTATAAGAATCAAAATAACACAACGATGGAAAAAGTACCCTGGACATTATGGTATGTATGACATTATTAGCAGGAAATTTAAGTGATTTATTTGGAATAGTCTAATTTTTGAAGTATTAGTATCCACTCATATAAAATGAGGACATTTTCTGGTACTTTCTAACTCCCTCTAAAATCTCCCAGTAAGGCTGGACAGGGGCTGATCCGTGCCTCAGACCCACTCCAGTTAAGTTGGATGTCATTGAGTGTCATCATCAACACGTATGCATTCGGTTGAACAATATGAAATTGCTCCTTTTCCAGGTATACGTGGTCCAGTATTGCCTGTTGTATGCGTCTCCACCTACCGCTACCATTCTCCTCATACAGATGAACAGATGGGGCTTAGAGACAGAGGAAGATTGGCCCAAAGTTAAGCAGGCAGAGAGGGACTTCGACCCTTCTGTCTGCCTGTCAAGCCACAGCTTGACGTCACAGGCTGACGTCGACAGCCACTGAGTCAGGAGCTTGTAAAGCCCCACCATCGCCTGGATGTGATTTTGCTGGACTTGAATTGATCCAGCACAGCCTGAGGACACTCACATGTCCCCATTTATCTTGGGCTTCGTTTTCCTTTGTATTTTGTGGGGCAGGGCCAGAGGGTGAGGGAAAGAGAGAAGTCCGAATTGGGGCTGGGTCCCAGGACCCTGAGATCATGACCTGAGCCTAAATCAAGTCGGGTGCTTAACTGACTGAGCCACCCAGGCGCCCCTACAGCACCTTGTATTTCCGAGAGATCGCCTTTTGCCCGGTCTGTGTTTTAATTCTCATCCTGGCACTCTGGGTTGGGTCTTGTCGTTAACCCACATTAACTTAACAGATAAAAGAAAAGGAAGCACAGGGAGCCTTGGTCAAGGGGACGCAGCTGGGAGGACGACGCTGGCATCCACATCCAGATGCCTTGGCGCCCCGTTGCCTCCCTGGGCTCGGATCCTGAATGACTTCATTTGCTGACCTAAATATTTGATGCCGAGCCGTTCTACGTAAATACGTATACCTGTGATTCAGTATCCAGATTAAACAAGTTTTTTAACCCAGCAAGTCATACATATATTCATATTTTGTGTCAAGTAAATGAATCTTTTGACAATCGAATACATCTTCTTATTTTTAAGCAGATGTTTGGGGCCCTGTGGGAATCCTCACTGGCTACGTCAAACTTCCTGAGGCATAAGCCAGAGTGACAGGCAACGAAGACCCTTTTGTAACTATTTCTGCTCTCTCACATGGGACTGTGACAAGACATGAGGCCACCTCGGGCCTGGGAGCCCTGCGACTGAGCTCCAGGACGCCACGGGACCCCGACCGTAGCAGGCTGGCTGCAGGGCTGTGTACGTGCTGGGTTTGGGGGGGTCTCCTCTTGTTAGTTTGTCACAGCTTCACTTGGGAGAACCTTGCCTGGTACCTTGTGAAAACCCTGGCTTTTTTTCTAGAAGAGTTGGCTTTGTTTTGTTTCATGCTGCCTAAACTAATGGAGAGTGATGGATGTGCATCACTTGTTTTTCTAAATTATTAACAATTCCTTGAAATACAGAAAAAAAAAAAACCAATGCAGGGAATATATTCCTGGCAGACAGCATGACACAGCGGGATGGATGTGACAGGCAGCATCATCCCCGAAGGTGCTGGCTCCAGTTCTGGCTCGGCCCCCGACGGATGCACGGATGCATCCCCGCGGTTAGCTCACCACACACGTCAGCCCTCGCCCACCCGCTCTGTAAACCTGGGAAAGTCAACTCAGCTCTCTGAATCTCAGTGTGCTGCTTTACTCCTTTGCTTGTTTCTTCATTCATTCATTCATTCATTCACACCCACTCACACACCCACCCACTCATCTTTTAAGTTTCAGGCACAGGTTCAGGTCCTAAGTCAGCATTGCACCTGTGTCTTTTTTCTTCTTCCCTGAAATGGTAAGGATGTTCCCCTCTTGAGTTCCAAACATTCGGTGTGAAGTAAAACGTTCAGGAGCGTGCAAACACCTTCAAAGTTTCAGTACGACACAAACGTTGATTATTACGTTTTTAAAATTTGTGGCACAGGAAAAATGTTGGCGATCATCACTACTCGTTAGTTCAGAGTTTTGTTTTTTCTCACCCCACATGGAAACCCAGACCAATGAAGTCATCACTCCATATTCCTCGCTGTGTGCTTGGACCACGTTTTGTTTACCCAGCCTCCTGCTGCTGGACATTTGGGTTCGTTCCACCTTTGGGTCTCATGAACGGGGCCACGATGAACCTTTGGGTCTCATGAACAGGGCCACGATGAACATCCGTGTAGAAGTTTTGGTTTGCCTCCCTGTTTTGAATTCTATGGGGGCACAGAAGTAGGAGTGGAAGTGCTGGGTCATATGGCAATTCCATGTTTAAATCTTTGAGTAATAATCAAACCGTGTTCCCGGGGATCCCTGGGTGGCGCAGCGGTTTGGCGCCTGCCTTTGGCCCAGGGCGTGATCCTGGAGACCCAGGATCGAATCCCACGTCGGGCTCCCGGTGCATGGAGCCTGCTTCTCCCTCTGCCTGTGTCTCTGCCTCTCTCTCTCTCTCTGTGACTATCATAAATAAATAAAAATTAAAAAAAATTCTTAAAAAAACCAAACCGTGTTCCCCAGCAATCATACCATTTGTTGTTTCCACCGGCAGTGCATGATGGTTCCACTTTCTCTAAGATCCTCACCAACACTTGCCGTCTTCCACTGTTGTCATTATGGCCCTTCTAGTGAGTATGAAGTGCTATCTCATTGTGGTTTTGATTTGAGTTTGCCTAATGACTAAGGATGTTGAGCACCTTGTTATGTGCCTGCTGGCTATGAGTATATCATTTTTGGAGAAATATCTTTTCAGATTCTTTGCCCGCTTTTAAATTGGGTTGTTTGTCTTTTTGTTGTTAAGTTGCAAGAGTTCTTTACACAATCCAGATATAATAGATCCTTATCAGAAATGTGATGTGCAAATATTTTCTGCAATCCTGTGAGCTGTTTTATCCTCCTGTCTTGATCGTATTCTCTGATGTGTGAAAGTTTTTAATTTTGCTGAAATCCAATGTTCATTTGTTCTTTGTCCTATCTAAGAAATCTGCCAAATCCATCGTCATGAATATTTACTCATATGTGTTCTCCCAAGAGCTTTATTATTTTAGCTGTTATGCTAAGGTTGTTGGTACATTTTGAATTAACATAGGTATATTTTGTGAGGTAAGGGTTCAACATCATTCTTTCACATGCACATTTCCAGTTGTCCCAATACCATTTGTGAAAGACAGGTCTTTACCTAAAAATGGGTTTGGCACCCTATTATACCTCAATTAACCATAGACATATGGGTTTATTTCTGGACCCTCAATCCTGTTGCATTGATCTCTATGTCTATCCTTATGCCAATACCACACTGAAGATTGGTAGTGAGCCTTGAAACTGGGAAGTGTCAATGTTCCAAATTTTTTCCTCCTTTTCAAAATTGTTTTGGTATTCAAGGTCTCCTACAATTTTATATGGAATTTGGGATTAACATTTCCATTTCCGCAGA
The DNA here is from genome assembly GCF_048418805.1 of Vulpes vulpes. NCBI lineage: Eukaryota > Metazoa > Chordata > Mammalia > Carnivora > Canidae > Vulpes > Vulpes vulpes. Next base: position 138,905,645 of record NC_132784.1, read on the forward strand.
AAAGACTGTTAGGATTTTGATAGGAATTGCAACGAATCTGCAGATCCCCTTGGGGAGTATTGCCATCTTCATAATAATAAATCATCCAATCCATGAACATGAGATATCTTTCCATTTGTTTATGTCCCCTTAATATCTTTCAGTAATGTTTTATAGTTTTCATTGTGCAAGTGTTGTCTCTTTTTAATTAAATTTGTTCTTAAGTATTTTGTTTTTTTGGTTGCTATTGTGCAATTGTAAATGGACTTGCTTTCCTAATTTCATTTTTGGATTATAGTGTATAGATTTACACTATCAATCTATCATGTGTATCATGTTGTTTCCTAAAAAAAATAGCTGGACTCATTTATTAATTCTGATATTTCTTTATGCATTCTTTAGGGCATGACATGAGATCATGTCATCTGCAAATAGTTTCACTTCTTCTTTTCTAAACTCAATACCTTTTATTTCCTTTTCTTAATTGTTTTAGCTGAGGCCTCACAATTGAATAGAAAGTGTAAGAGTGGATACTCTTATCCTGTTCCTGGCCTTAGGGAGAAAGATTTAGTTTCTCTATTAAGTAAATTGTTGTCTATGGGTTTTCCACAGATGCCTTTTATTAGGCTCAGAAAGTTCCCATTTATTATGGACTGAATTGTGTCCATCCCAAATTCCTATGTTGAATGTGACTACATTGGGAGATAGGGCCTTTAAGGATATAATTAAGGTTAAATGAAGACAAAAGGGTAGGTTAATCCAATAGGACTGGTGATCTTGAAGAAGAAGAAAGAAGAAGAAGAAGAAGAAGAAGAAGAAGAAGAAGAAGAAGAAGAAGAAGAAGAAGATGATGATGATACCAGAGTTCTCTCTTTCTCTTTCTCTCCATGTACATGCAGAGGAAAGGTCACATGAGAACACAAGAAGGTGGCCATCTGCAATCCAGAAAGAGAAGCCTCACCAGAACCGGCCATGATGGCAACTTGATCTTGAACTTCCAGACCCAGGAACTATGAGAAAATAAATTTCTATTATTTAAGCCACCTAGTCCCTGGTATTTTGTTATGGCAGCCCTCAAAGACCAATGTACCACTTATTCTTAGGGTGTTATTTATTTATTTATTTATTTATTTATTTATTTATTTATTTATTTTTAGTGTTCCTTTTAAAGAGGAAGGGATTTGGATTTTTGTCAAATGCTTTTTCTGTATCAATGTAGATGACCATATGTCCTTTATTTTATTGTTAGGTGGTATTACACTAATTGATTTTCAGATATTAAACCAACCTTGCATTCTTGGTATAAGTCCCACTTGGAGTGTGTACACGTGATTTATAATCTATTTAGTATGTTGCTAGATCGAGTTTGCTGATATTTTGTTAAAGATTTTTGTATCTATATTAATAAAAGATATTAGTTTGTTTTCTTTGTTTGGAGACAATAGTGATTTTAGAACTCACAGAGGGTAAAAGAGCAAAAACAGATTGTTTTTCCAGGCTCCTAACAAATCAGGGAAATTTCATCAAATGACAAGACAATGTAGGGTACTATGTATTTTATGTTTATCTTTTACATTTACTTTTAAGGCTTCTTAATTCTACCCCATTTATAAAATTAAGTTTTGAATTGGCTAAGGAGACAGAAACTAAGCTATGCACCTATGTAAGACCTGCTATAATCCCTACATGAAGGGAAGAATGAACCTTTGAATGGCCTCACTTGATCCATCCACTTTTTTCCTTTGTATGTAATAAAGGACCTTTGAAAAGCCTTTTAAAAACAAAATGAGCCTGTCTCATTTTGTTTGCTGAAGACAGAATCTAGTAAATGGTAGGATTCCTTTTCTAATCACTACATTACCTGGAATTAGTTAGACTGAGAAGCAAAATGTTGGCACTGCCAACATTTGTGAGGTTGTAACCACATGGTATTATTCACTTAATTTCTCCATTGTAAATTGTGTATCCCCACACACTACATATACATGTATAAATGTATTTCCATGTGTGTATGATTAAACTAAACTAAATTCTACTTTTGAATTATGAGATGATTCACAGAGATCATCTGGATAGCCCAGGTCTACAGCCGACATTGTTGCACTGCATGAAAAAAGGAAAGAGTACACGGAAATCAATTTCTCAGGTGCTTGTTTGTTGCTTTCATAGTATTTCTGACATAGATTTGAAGCCAGACATTTTAACTTTGCCTGTTTGATTCTCTTCTTGCAAGCTACAAATGAATGTTCACTGCTGGTACTTTGGTACAGAGCTAGAGGAAGGGACCCTCCACCACTCCTCCTACTGAGGAAGGGGCCCTGAGCTCCCAGTGAGAGTTTTTCTGTTTAGGCGGCCACACCCCTCCCCACTTTCCATCCGGGTGCCTCCCCACAAACTAATCTCCTTTCCATTTCCTGCTGAGCTTCGCGATTGCCTAGTCCCTGCCAGTGTTGCCCCACTTCCTCTATTTGGAGGTACTCCTCTACCCTTTCCTAATTCATCCTCATGACGTGTGTCAAATTTTTCTACATGAAGCAGTCACTAATCCACTTTCCTCAAGTAAGGAGGTAGAGAGGTGGGCCTAGGTGGGCTCAGTCTGCCCACTAGGATAAGCAAACTTGGAGGAACTTGTGGGGCTGAGGATGCTGTCTGGGGCAGCAAGGTTGCACAGGAGTGTCCAAGGTCATGCCTCAGTCAGGGTTTTATAAACACTGTCAGCCTTCAGAATGGTATAAGCAGGATATGTTAGCATCCAGTAGTAGGTGGGGTGTGGATCATGAGCCCGGTGGGATGGAAACATCTGGATAATTGGTTTCCAGAGACTAGGTTTCACCACCTTGTGAGGTTTTTGGAGTGCCAGGCTTCAAGCTCCAGAATTGTGAGCTCTGACATAAACAAGGGGCTTGGAGGACAGGATGGGACCCAAAGGGACCTAAAATCACTGTCCACAGATGAGTGTGCACAGGGCAGGGAGAGGCAGCCACTGGAGGCCTGAACAGGAGCTCTTCATTCAGCCCAGTGAAGTGAAGGATGATATTAAGTTCTTCTTGCTTGGGCGGGCAGAAGGAAATGTTTGCAGAACTTTGAGTGCTGGGTAACTCAGTCAAAACTGATTTAGGAACTAAGGATGGGTTCGGGACTGGGCCTTTGGGTACAGGTGATCATTTAAGTGAATCTTAAGAAAGTATTGGGAAAAAAAAAAAAAAAAGAAAGTATTGGGAAAGATGCAGCCTGGTGTCAGGAAAGGAGGCTCACTGATCACCAGGTTTGGCCACTCAGTCCTTCGATGTCTTTACCAGGTCAAGGGTGAAGGCCTACAATGTTTCAGGTTGGAGAAGATCGATGTTGTCAATATGTCTCAAGGTGACCACATTCTCAGAAACAAATTCATGATATTCAAACTCATAAAATATCAAATCGTAATCCAAGAATAAGGTGGTTTTTTTGTTGTTGTTGTTGACTTACAATAAGGAACTATTTCTTTCTAGTGATATTCATGCATGCTACCCAAATTAGTAGGCATCAGGATATGATTAAGGATGGGATAGTGGCTGATATTTGAAGACCCTGGGAAAACTCTCAGGACCATTCCTGGTACTATGTAAGTCTCTTGAATATGAATGTCTGCCCTATCTCTCCTATCTGGCACTGCTGACAGGCACCTGTTCACATCTTGCCGCCTCCTGCCCCCTCCTTCCTTTGTAAACCATCATCTCCAGTATGTCACTACCATGGGTTGGACTACTGACCCTTCATTGATTCCTGCATGGCCTTTCTCTGTCTTGCTGTGCTTTATGGATGCTCCATCTCCTGAGGACTACCACAGAGTGGGGTCATCTCCATTAGGTCAGAATTCTGATAACTTAAACTTGGAAGCTCAGCTTCAGACTGAGGCCAAGCTATTTTAACTTCTCTGCGTTGATGAGGTGGGCACAATGAGACAATAGTCTGACACAACCTGCGTCCTTCCGAAACTTTCTATCCTCAATAATTTTAATGAAGGGTTGGATGGAAGGATGAGCACAAAAGGCTCATAAACTTAAAATCCAGGGACAATGCAACATCTACTAATGACTTTGGTGAACTCTCATTTTGTCTTCACTATATTTATGTGCTTCACTATCACATCAGAACAGGATTTTTCAAGGCATAATAGCTTATTATGGCTCACTGGGCTTCCCTCCAGAGATTCTACAGACTCTTTCCAACCTGGGAATATGTGACCACCTGAGCAGGATGCCGAGTCTTGACCTCAAAGTACGGGAGGACCATTGACAGGAAGGCAGACCCATCACGTGGGAATCTGGACAGAATGCAGATTCTGAATCTGAGCTCTGAGATGGGGCTCAAGAATCTGCATTTCTAACCAGCTCCCAGGTGACAGAGGTGCCACTTGTCTGCAGACCTTGAGTGATAAGGCTCAAGTGGTTTGGAGACTCCCTGTCCTGAGTGATAACTTCACTTTCCTCCACTGTCAGCTCTGTGGCCTTGGGCAAATCCCTTCACCTCTCTGAGCCTCAGTTTTGTGTCTGTAGAGCAAGAATGCTCCTTACTTCCCAGGCTCCTGTGAGGATGGAGGTCCGTGAATGGTTAACACCTTTGATAGTGTCTGTCACTAACAATCCTTCCTTCCAGCCAATCTCTGGCCTCCATATCTGGATGACCCCACACGAGGACACAGTACAGCTGCCCCTAGGATTTTCTTAAAAGCATTCAGTTTGCTCAGGCACCAGCTAACCCATTAATTTGTTGCCAGCTCCTGCTCTCAGTGGGAGTCAACCCTCCTCTAACTCTTGGATCACTGTTCCCAACACCCGGGCTCTTCCTAAGCCTGGGAATTCTGAGTGCACCTGGCTTGGATCCTCAGCACCTACAAATACCATTGCAAGGTGCCTCTGTGATATCATCAGAGGAGGGCAGACTAAACCTTTCTCCCACCATCACAAGGCTGCTATCTGGAGGTAGTGAGAAAGTCGGGCTTCCAAACTGAATGGGGGTTATGTCTATAGAGAATACATTTCCTTCCCAGGAAGATCTGCCCCTCTGAGAAGTTGGTTAGTGGCCTGGATTTTTTTCCCCAAAATGGAGTGACCCAGAGGCACCCTGGGAAGTGGTCCCTTTCTAGCATTTAAAGACTAGCCCAATTTCATCGCCATGTGAGATGTGCAATCCCAGATTGCTGAGCAGAGCTTTGGCCACAGGTTTCCTGTGTACGGGGAAGACACTAGTCTGGCATTTCTGTTTGAGACAGTGCAGGACGCTCTTGTACAGAGAACAAGGGGAAATCATCAAGTTGTCCATGATTACCAAAGGATATGTAAGAAATATGTTGTCTAAGGTGGAAATTGCTACCCTTGGGTAACAGGAAAAGGCTGGCCATTACATTATAAGTAGGAAATGGGAGGTAATGAAACAGACGCCAAGCACACGGTGCAACCTCGATAAGCAAGTTTGCATCACAGCTGCTCAATCCATCCCCACAGATGGCTCTTCTCTGGGGCGTCGCAGCTCGGTCTCTCATATCCATCGGTGAAACGAACAAAGAGATTTGCCCGGCTGTCGCTATTGTTATTGGAGGCTAATAGCAGCAGAGCGCTAGTAAAACGTCCCCAGAGTCCTCTAGGATGGAAAGCACCTCAAGGGACCCAAGCTGACCTGTGAGCGCCTGTGCTTCTGCAGCGCCGTGAGCTCTCAGGGCTGGAGCGAGTTACAAGGGAGTCACTGCCTCTAAGTGCTAATGGACCCAGGCCTCAAACAGTCTACACAGCCGGTGGGAACGGAGAGGCCACTGAGAAAATGTCTTCTTCCCCGTGTGTGGGTTAGGGCTACCGCAATGCCTGGCTTGTTCCCCGGGTGTCCCCGCCTGCTGACGACGGGTCGGATTTCTGGCAGGATATTAGGCACAACAAACGATGTCCCCAAGCTACTGCGGGAGCAACTTGACCCTAAGACTCCTTAGAATGTGCGGCTGTACTCGCAGGAAGTCCATTCTGAGCAATCATTACTGCAGAGTCCATGCAGGCAGGCGCCATAAGGATCACCTCATTGTGCACCTTTAAAACATGGGTCTCGGGATCCCTGGGTGGCGCAGCAGTTTGGTGCCTGCCTTTGGCCCAGGGCCCGATCCTGGAGACCCGGGATCGAATCCCACGTTGGGCTCCCGGTGCATGGAGCCTGCTTCTCCCTCTGCCTGTGTCTCTGCCTCTCTCTCTCTCTGTGACTATCATAAATAATAATTAAAAATTAAAAAAAAATTAAAAAAAAATAAAACATGGGTCTCAAAAAAATAAATAAATAAAATAAAATAAAATAATAAAATAAAATAAAACATGAGTCTCAGGGAGGGAAGGTCCTTGATTAGACAGGTTAGAAACCAAGTTGGGACAAAGGCTCTGGGCTCACAGTCCAGTGGCCGGCGCAGCAGGATCCCTGACATCACACCTCCAGCCGCCCCTCCTCTGCTCTCACAGCTGCTATAAAGCAGGCTGTCCCGTGGGGAGTGGCAGTGAGGCCTCCGGAGCACTCAGTTCTGGGGCTGCTGTGCAGAGTGGTCTGCGGGACCAGCATCTTCTGGAATTGTGCAGTGCACGGCCCACACAGTGATCCAGGCCAATGTGCACACATCCACATCACAGGGGTCCTGAGCATGATACACAAGGATGGCGCGAGCCCCTGCTTGGCACCCGGACCCAGCGGTCAGAGCTCAGGCCTGGGGTCTTGATGACAGAGCTCTGGAGGCCTGCGGGCCTGGGCCTCGGGGATGATCCATGCCCAGCCTTCAAGTCAGAGAAGGGGAAGTTTGGGTCAAAGTGGGAAGTGGTTTCCTCAGTGTCACTCAGAGCATCATTGGGTGAGCAGGGTGAGGACCCAGGGTTTCTGGATGCTGGGCCTGCACACTCTCCCCAGGATGCCTTAAATGGTAGTGAGATCAGTGCTCTGGGGAGGTCGGCTGGAGGAGACCGATGGCCAGTCCCAGGGATCACCTCCGGCAAGCTAGGGCGCAACAGCGCTGGGGCCACGAGGTACAAGGCCGCCCTCTGAACCGAGAGGCGCCAGCTCAGCTCTGTCTCTGTCTCCCTTCTACACAGACACGCACGTGCATGTGCACATCCTGCTCATCCCTCACCCTTCGTCCCCCGTAGACCAGTGCGACGTGTGCCTCATTGCCACGGCTCGGTGTATTTTTTTAAAGATTTTATTTATTTATTTATTTGGGAGAGAGAGAGAGAGAGAGTGAGCCAGCACGGGGCAGGAGGGACAAGGCAGAGGGAGAAGGAGAGGCAGGCTCCCCCCTGAGCAAGGAGCCCAATGTGGGGCTTGATCCCAGGCCCCCGAGATCATGCCCTGAGCAGGGGGCGGATGCTTCACCGACTGAGCCCCCCGGGTGCCCCAAGGCTGAGCATTTCTTAAACTCAACGCCCCCCAGACCCTCCTGATGCCAACTCCGTACAGAGAGGCCCAGTCCGGTGTTGTGGGTCCCTGATTCCCCTCTGTGGTTGGGGTGGGGGGGACAGGCAGGGACATCGTCCAGAAAATGGGACAAGGGGAGTCGTTGTTGAGGGTCCCGGAAGCTGAAAGAATTCTAAGGGAGCCGTGCAGGCATGTCAGCCGGTGCTGCTGCGTGTGGGCTCTGCGTCCGCCCCCCACACCAGGGCAGCCTCCCCAGGCCCGTGACCCCCTGGGCCCGTGCCTCGGTCTTCCCCCCTCCCCCATGTCACCCGGCGCCCCTGGGGCCATCAGTCCTTCCACAGAGCAAACCGAGCCTTGTCCTCCCTTGTGTGAACCCCGCCGGGGCTCCCCAGGGCTGCCCCTCCAGCGCACAGGCTCAAGCCTGCCGCAGGGGCTCACTGCCGTCCTGCCCAGCACCCCTGGCAGCAGACGCCGGGGCCTAGCGCATGTGCCCCCCAGGCCGCACGTGAGGCCCTTGCTCCTGCTGCCCGGCTGGCTCGGGGTCCACGCTCTTGGCTCCTGTGTCGGCCCTGGGCCGTCGGCGCGGTGACCGGGCGGTCAGGGCTCCTGCCTGCAGGCCCCGTTCGGACGGGCGATTGGTGGGTGTTGCTCACACGGGACTCGGGACTCGGCTGCAGTTTCCGCGATGGAATGACACGTAGCCACGTCTCTTCATGGTCACTGTGGTCCGAAGGCCCCCGGAGGTCTGCGCCAGGGTCCGAAATGGCAGGGGGCGGGGTCTGAGGTGGGCACGATGTCGGATCCCCGGTGGGTGCCGTCGCTGCTCCGGGCCGGCCTTTACGCCGTGCCTGCGACCGATGACCTCAGAGGGACCCCGGGGCGCCCTGGGGAACCACAGGGAAAGACGAGGGGAATTTCGTGACTCCTGATATCTGGGGAAAGACAAGCCTCAAGCGGAAAAGACACGGGGCGAGGCCCATCCCGAGGGCAAGGTGATGGCAAGACGCCTCTGAGCGTGCGCTGGAGCGGCTCCACCGGGCCCTTCCCAGCCCCTGGCCCGTGTCCCCAGCTCCCCTTTGGGCCGGAAGGAGCTCAGGGGACCCTGAGGAGCACAGGGCCGTGGCTGCCGTTCAGCGCCTGGGGCTGCGGGGACCGGAGCTTCCTTCCACGCCCGACCTTGATAACCTGCCCCTTCCCTCCTCGACCCAACTCCCGCAGCCGAGGCCCTGCCGGTCTGTGCTCCGTGGTCCCCTCCCTGGGGCACCGCAGTCGCCGCCCCCGGGGTGCCCACCGGGCCTCTCGGACCTTGGTCTCTGGCAGGTGACAGCAGCTGAGCAACAGCCTCCCCTTGCCCAGCCCAGCAGGGCCATGTCCCGGGGCCGGAAAGTTGGCTCAGGGACCCTGCGCCACGGCGGGAAAACGAGCCAGAAACTCAGCACTTCACCTGCCCGACCTAGCACAGCTCCCTGGCCTAGAGGGGGGGAAACTGAGGCCACATCCTGGAGCATGCTCTCCGGGACTCCAGCCTCTGGGATCAGATGTCCCTGTCCTGAGCAGATTCCCTCTCTGAGCCTTTCTGGACTTGCTGCTGGCAGAGGAAGGCAGCCTGCGTGAGGGACAGCGGACGGGTGGGCTGCGGGGGGGCAGCCTGGTGAGGACCCGCACAGGAAGACCAGGCGCCAGGGCTGTGCGCGGCACCCCGTGTGCACCGAGGGCCTGCTGTGCACTGGGGGGGCGGCTGGATCCTGCAGAGGAACAGGACGCGGCGTGAGGAGGGCCGGGCCGGCGCATGTGGACAGGCCGCCAGGCCGGGAGGAGAGCCCAGACCCTGCCACGTTAGCGGAGGCTGCTGGGAGGAAGCGGAGGCAGGTGGTGGAGCCCAGGCGTCCTCCAGCGCTGGGCAGTTCCCCTCGTGTAGAAGCCAAGGTACGGATGTGGTTTCCAACTCTCTGGAGGCCCCAGAAGATGTGTATCCTGGCCTCTGCGTGCTTGATCTACAGATAAGCACTGGGCTGGAACCGGAGGGAAGCAGGGAGGGGGCGGGGGCGGATCCCCACTCCGCCCAGTGGCCCCAGGCAGATTCCCTGTGCCCCAGCCCCTTCCCGCCCTCCCCCTCCTGGCCCGGAGCATCTGCCCGACTGAGCCCCCAGGCCCCAGCCCCAGGCCCCGCCTGCGCAGGGACCCCAGGTAGAGACCTCTTGCTGCCCCCCAGTGCCAGGCACTGGCTGCGCCTTGGAAAGCCCCCGGCTTAGGAACGGCCAAGCCCAGCAGGGGGCACAGGCCACGGGGCCTTGTCACCTGCCTCCCCAGCCCCGTTCCCTCCGCACCCACATGGAGTCCTGTTTGCTGGCCCCTTGGTCGCCTGCACTTGCTGGACATCCTGAGCCACGATGGGGGTGGAGCCCCCCCACCCCCCACCTCCGTGAGCCCGTCCTGGGTCCTCACCCTCCCTCCTCGGTTGGCACCATCTCTTCATGCGTCTGTGTTTCCGGCCGCAGGACGGTGTCACCGCAGAGACGGCGCCATCTGTCCTGATCTGGTCCCTGCCGGCCCACCGTGCGGGAGCCCCCGCTGCAGCCTAGAGACCCCCGAGGCCCGGTGCGCCCTCCGAGAGCCAGCCGCGAGCGCACAGCCTGCCCACCTTTCCTCCCACCGGGCCCGGGCCCCAGGACCAGAGCAGGCCTCCGCCCCCGGTGCTTGCTGGACGTCCTCCCGCGTCCCGAAGGTGTCCGCCCGGGAAAACACCTTCTGAACGGCTGGGAAACGCAGCCTGGAGACTATTGTCGCCGGCGTGGGAGCAAAGCGGGACAGGGGGACGGCAGACGTGGCCGAGAGGGGAAGGGGTGGGAGGGGGGTGCAGGAAGCTGGGGGCACACTCATCCCCTTGGGGGCAGCAGACTGGCCCCGGCCCCGGCTTCAGCGTTCCTCAGCCCGGAAGCGCCCGAGAGCACAGGTGTGTGCGTGTGGCCCTGCGTCCCCCCAGGCCCGCCGTCCTCTGTGCCCCCGGCTCCCACTTGTTCCCTCCGTGGAAGGGCTTCTGGAACAAGCCCTCCGACCCCGCATGTGTCCTTGGCCGCATCCAGCTCAGTCTGTCCTCAAGTGGGGCCCCCCACCCCCCAGGCCGCTGGAAGGAGGGCTCAGACCCCCAGGGCACCGGCCCCCTCCGTCCGTCCCAGGGGCCGCCACGGGCGCCAACGTGATTGTCGCGGTGGCCTTGGACCTGGCGCGTCCCCGGCGGGCACTCGCTGTTAGCCACACTCACCGTAACCGACGCCGTTGCTTAGGTTGGCAATTTTCTTTCACAAACACAAATACCAGTCCCTTGGGTAACGTCGCGACAGAGCGATGCTCGCGTTAAAGCCGTGCCGCTGTACCAAGGCTCATTGATGCTACTGAAAACAATCAATTAGAGAAGGTTTTAAAAAAACTTTTTAAGGATTTTATTTATTGATTTGACACAACAGAGAGAGACGCAGAGAGAGAGAGAGAGTGTGCCGGGGAGCAGAAGGAGAAGCAGGTTCCACGCTGAGCACGGAGCCCGACGTGGGGCTCGATCCCAGGTCCCCGGGATCATGACCTGAGCCGGAGGCAGATGCTCAACCCCTGAGCCACCAGGGGCCCCGAGAGAAGTTTTTCTTTTAATTGCTCTTTGCAGCTGGACAGAGTTCATGGTCCTCCGTCTCGCTCTTTGCATGGTGCACGTTAACCTCCCGGGGCTCCTGGATCTCCGGTGCGCCCTGCGCCGCGGCGTGATCACGGGGGATCGCTTGCACCTGTCGGGGACCCCGCCTCATCCGACCCGAGCTTACGCGAGGACGGCGGGTATTTATCAGGACATTGTGAAGAGGGTAGACTGAGGCCCAAGGATGAGACGCCTCGCCCTGCCCGCACCCGGGGGCCCCTCCCTGGATGGAGGCGCCCCCCCCCCCCCCGGCCATGCCGCCCTCCAGCGACCGAGAACCGCACTGCCCAGTGTCTCGGCACGTTCCGGGAGATCCGTTGTTCCTCCCTCACTTTGCCCACTTTCCAGCGTGACCCGGTCTCAGGTCACGATTCACTTGCCGACAGCAGAATTCAGGGCACAGCCACGGTGCGTCCCCGTCCTGCTGGCTCTGCGGCCCGGGGTCCGGGGCAGCCCCTGGGGGTGGCGGGGAAGGTCCACGCTGCTCGGCAACGGTTAGGGCTGCGGGGGCTGGAGCCCGGAACCCAACCCCTGCTGCGCCGCGCTCTGTGGGACTCCGGGCAGGCGGCCGCCCCTCGCTGAGCGTCGGCTCCACACGTGCATAAGTGTCATCCCAAAGCGTGTGTGTCAGTGGGTGCCGCGGGAGCAGGCAGGCGACCGTGCCGAAGCCCAGAGCCCCACGAGGGCAGGCGGCCGTAGCTGCGGCGAGGGGAGGCGGGGGCCGGAAGCACGCTGCCCTCGGACGAGGCTTCCAGGCCCACCTCTTGCCCTCTGCCGAGAACCCTTTCCTTTATGGGCTTCAACAGGGAGGGCGACGGACATAGCTGGCGCGGTAACGGGTGTCCTGGTGAGAGGACAGCAGGGACCCATGGGGCGGCCGCTCCTCCCCTCCTGTGCCCTCCCGTCCCCTCCTGTCCCCTCTTGTCCCCTCCCGACCCCTCCCCTGCCCCTGCCCCGTCCCCTCCTGTGCCCTCCCAACTCCTCCTGACCCCTTCCGTCCCCTCCCGTCCCCAACCGTGCCCTCCCGTCCCCTCCCGACCTCTCCCAACACCTCCCGTCCCCTCTTGTCCCCTCCTGTCCCCTCCCATCTCCTCCCAACCCCTCCCATCCCTGCCCAACACCCCCTGTTCCCTCCTGACCCTTCCCTACCCCTCCCATCCCCTCCCATCCCCTCCCGTCCCCTCCTGTCCCCTCTTGTCCCCCTCGACCCCTCCCCTGTCCCTGGCCCGTCCCCTCCTGTGCCCTCCCGTCTCCTCCCGACCCCTCCCAACCCCTCCTAACCCCTCCTGTCCCCTCCTGTCCCCTCCCGTCCCCTCCTGTGCCCTCCCGTCTCCTCCCAACCACTCCCATCCCTGCCCAACCCCCCCCCCCCCGTTCCCTCCTGACCCTTCCCTACCCCTCCTATCCCCTCTCATCCCCTCCTGTCCCCTCCCGTCCCCTCCTGTGACCTCCTGGCCCCTCCTTACCCCTCCATCCCCTCCTGACCCCTCCTGTCCCCTCTCGTCCCCTCCTGTCCCCTCCTGTGCCCTCTGAGCTGCCCTCACAGGGACCACAGGTGTCTCTGCAAGGGGGTCTCGGGGCAGGGGTGGTGCAGGGAGACACGGGGGGACAGGAGAGGCTGCGGGGTCACCTGGGGGTCCCAGTGAGCTCTGAGCCCCCGCAGCCCCCAGACGACGCACCGGAGATGACAGGTGCCCGGTGAAGAGCACGGAGGTCCTGGGGGGCCTGGCCCGTGCCGCCCCGGACACCCTCTGCTACGGCCCGGCCGAGTGCACACAGCGTCGAAGTCCGTGTCCCTGGAGGGTAACAGCTGGCGTTTTGGCCAACCAGCTGCCCACGCCCCATCCCCCGGGCGCCCACGGTGGCTGCCGCGCCCCACTGCAGACAGGCCCCCTCCCCGTCCGTCCCCGCCCGCGATGGCGATGGGCCCTCCGTGAGCCCTGGCCTCCGTCTGGGACGGCCGCCGGGTCCCTGCCCCTGTGACAGGCCGCCCGTCCCATGTAGCGGCCCAGCTGGGGGGCGACCGCGAAATCCCACCGCCGTCGGGGCCGGTTCAGCCACACGCTCTCGGGACCCGAAGCAAATACCCGAAGCCTTTAGGTGTCTGCTTCCCCCTCCCTTGCCCAGGAAAGCACCTCCAACTTCTGCCTCAAGGCCTTTCGAAAGTTCTGTGACTGCAGCCAGACAGGATTTGCTTCCCCCAAATAGACGCCAGCCTTGAAGAGGAGCGACCGCGTCTCCGGGTCCCACCCGGCCCCCCGCCCCCCGGTGTCTGGGCGCTCGCTGCCCGGCGGCTCCTGGTCCAAGCGCAGCCTGCGGTGGGGGCCTCACGCCGCCTGCGTGGTCACAAGGGACCCAGGGCACGGGGCAGGCGTCCACACCGTCCAGAGAGGGCAGGCCTGGCTTCTGTCCCCGCCAGGGACGCGATGCGGGGGGGGGGGGGGGGTGCAGGGGCAGAGCAGAGGGGCCTGCGGCCAGTGGGTCCTACGCACGGACCAGAGCCCCCGAGGAGCGGCGGGCGCCGGGTGGGTGGGGCCGGGTGGGGCCGGTGGGGACGCCCGCGTGCCCGTGACACAGGAGCCCTCACGCTGCGTCCACACTTCCCACTCGACCTTCCATGAACTGAAACGTGGCTTTTGCCAGAAACCTCAGCCCGAGCTGCCAAAGGTCTTGGCTGACGTCGTGGGGCCGTCTCCAGCTGCGCCGACTTCATGCCACTGCTCTTCCCCGGCCTCTCAGGACGGTCCCCACCCCACCCCCGCCCTCGACTGCACCGTGGGCTTCCTCAGGCTGCCCTCCTGGCGTCCAGCAACGCGGCGAAGCCCTGCGCCCTCCCCAGACCCCCGTGCGGCCCCGTGGCCCCGCGCCTCTTGTCCCCACGGTCACCTCCCCACGCAGCGAGCAGAGCGGTGGCCACGCACCCACCTTGTTCATGTCAGCCCGACAAACCCTGGGCCACCCCTTCTCGGGTGACCCTGCAGCCCCCCCCCCGCCCAGGAGTCCCGGCTGACGGCCCCCCGGGCCCCACATCCCTGCCCTCCTCCCCGGGCCTGAGGCTCCTCCTGCAGCTCCAGGCTCCAGGCCGCTCTGTCCCTCTCTCCACGCAAGCCTGACGCGAGGTGACCACTGCCGGGCCCCGGCCGTCCACCCCCCAGCCCCCTGGCTCCCCAGACCTCCTCCCCCCAGCCCTCCGCCCCCCAGCTCTCCGCCCCCCAGCCCCTCTGAACCCCCAGCCCTCCACCCCCCAGCCTTCCGACCCCCAGCCCCTCTGTCCCCCAGCCCTCCGCCCCCCAGACCCCTGGCTCCCCCAGCCTTCCAACCCCCAGCCCTCCGTCCCCCAGCCCTCCGCCCCCCAGCCCTCCGCCCCCCAGCCCTCTGCCCCCCAGCCCTCCGCACCCCCAGCCCCTCCGAGTCTCTGGCTCCCCAGGGCTAGGCGCTGCTCCTCAGGGCCAGCGGTGTGGTGGGGGCAGCCCAGCCCTCCCATCCCCAACCTCGGCTTCCCGCGGGCACCCCAGGGCTGGTGGCCAGGTCCCTCCTGAGCATGGGCCATGCTCCTGACCCTGCTTCTCCACATGTGCCACGGGTCCCTCTTGGGGCCTCAAAGTCGGGTGGCCTGGCTGCTGCTCACGGCCCCTCCCGCCCGCCGCCCCCCTCTCACTCCTGGACCTGAGCACCCCCACTGCCCACGGGCTACCTGGGCACTCCCAGCCCCTCGACCCCGCCCCTCTGCGCCCCTCATCCACCTGTGCCCCCCTCTTCGCTGAGTGTGCGCTGCCTGCCAGGTTCCCACATGGATGACCTGGTTGTGGACCCAGAAACACAAACTAAAGTTTGGCAGGTTCCCAGGGATCTCGGTGGGATCCGGGGGACAGATGGCCAACTGTGGTGCCAGTCGGGGGAGAGACACCCCAGAGGATGGGGGAGACTGGGGGCCCTGGCCCAGACCCTGGGGTTGGGGGGCCAGGCTGTCCCTGTCACCCTGTCCATCTCTGTCCTCTGTCTGGGGCTTCGAGCTCCATCCTCTCTCCTCCCCCCGCAGGAGGGGCCTGGGTCAGACCTGGGGGTCGGGGGGTGCAGGCCGTCCCCATCCCTCTGTCCATCCCTGCCCTCTGCCTGGGCCTGCGGGCTCCATCCTCTCCCTGTCGCAGGAGGGCCCTGGTCCAGACCTGGGGGTCAGGGAGGGGCAAGCTGTCCCCATCCCTCTGCCCGTCCCTGCCCTCCATCCGGGGCTGTGGGCTCCCTCCTCTCCCCACCCGGAGGAGGGGCCTGGCCTCCCCCGCGGCCCCACGCTGACGACCGTGTGTAGACGGCCTGTCCTGCAGGCGCCGGTGCAGATGGACACAGCTGGCCCCTGTCGCCGAAGCGGCCCTGCACGGGCGGCCCACCGTCTAGTTGTCACCTGCCCTCCCTCCTCCCGCACCTGCCACCACAGAGGCTTCCGCCGCAGCCGCTTCTCTGCCTGGAAGAGCCTCACCTTCCTCCCCGGCAAGTGGGTGTTAATCACACCGACTTCAAACGGCCCAAATGTCACCCCTCTGCACCCCGCCTTCCTGGCCCGCCCGCCCCCGCCTTGAGCAGTAATGCCCAGGTCCCGCGGGGGCCCCGGGTCTCCCCACCCACACCAGCCCACCCCGGGGCGGGGACCCTGGACCGCAGCCCCGCTCGCTGGCTGGCACCGGCCCGCACCCAGGGCCCGCCTCGGTTTCCTCCCCAGGCCCTACACAGTGGTCCCGGCTCAGGCCGGCAGGTGCGCCCGGTCACCACCGCCCCCTGCTGGCCGTCTACCCCCCACCCTCGGGCGGGCGAGCTCCTGCGGGCTGTGCACTCCCCGCTCTCCCGATCTGAGGGTGTGGGGACAGTTTCCTCCCCACGGTTTCCTCTCCCACGCGGCCACCCCCACTCAGACATCACCTTCCGGAGCAACAGCTCTGGGCAGAGTCTCGGCCTGTGTGGGGGGCGCCCAGCGCTGCGCCGACTGTGCTTCGACGGCCCCGCAGGACGGGGACACAGGCTCCAGCCACCCGGCCGGCTCCCGGGTCCCCGCCCTGCGCAGCTCGGGCTGCCAGGGGCACGGGACTGCACTTAGGCCCAGACAGAGACCCGGTCCAGGGTGTGGCGACTACGCCGGCCCGGCCCAGCCCCTCGGTGCCGCAGCGACCCTCAGAGCCATGAGCAGGCCCTGGACGGGGGACGCGAGCTCCCTCCAGGGCCAGGGCCCTGCAGCCGCCCGGCCAGAGCGTCTGGAAGAGCAGCCGACAGGAGGTCGCACCTGGCCTGGGGGGGGCATCTGGACCACGAGGTCGCCTGCCTCGGATGCAGCTTTGAGCCCCTGACTTCCCCTCGTGTCCTTCTCAGTGCGTTGCCCCGGGGGCCGTGGAAGATAGTCAACAACCCCAAGGTGGGATTGCGGCCCAAGGCTTGGGTGGCCCTGAGTCTGGCACCCGGGGCGTGTGAGGCAGTGAGCGGGGTTTACGCAGCATTCCCTGGGCTCCGGCTGAAGCCTGCAAGGAAGCAGGGACTCAGAGATGGGCCCCGGCCTCCTGGGAAGGGCCCTGCCCCTTTGCCCCCGGCAGGGCAGGCGCGGGGAGGCTGCAGACCCCCAGGGGTGCGCACTCCTCCGTTTGCTCCTTCCTTCCTTCCTTCCTTCCTTCCTTCCTTCCTTCCTTCCTTCCTTCCTTCTCAGACAATCACTGAGCGCCAAGGACAATGCCAGGTGCTGCCAATAGGAAGTTGAGACGAGACCACTTCGGTTCCTGTTCTCAAAGAGCGTAGAGCCTCATGAGAGAGATGAGGATTGATCAAAACATCACATAAGCGATTGCATCACTGCCCCGAGAAGGCTACCACGCAAAATGACTTCTTACGGGACGGCACGAAACAAAGGGACTTTATGTGGCCGGGGGTCCATCACCGCGCCCCCCAGGGAAGGCGCCTTTGCACGGAGGATGGAAGGACGGGCAAGAGTTAACCGGGTGGAAAGAGGGGAGAATGCTCCCAATGGCAGGAACGGAGGCTCTGAGTTCCCAAGGCAGAAGGAGAGGGGCCCCTTTGAGGATCTGAAAGAGGGCGTGAGCTGGGGCAGGCGGTGGCAGGCTGGGTGTCCCCCACCTGATCCCCAGGGCTGGGTGGGGTGGGGCACTAAGCACCGGGTGCTTTCTTCCTCAGGGGAGCATTGCACACAGTGGTGTGCAGAGCAGGGCGGCCGTCCGACGCCCGTGGGGGATCCTATGCGGGGCACAGAGGCCCCTCACCCACCGCGCTGTCCCCTAGAGTGAGGCCAGGGTGCAGCCAAAGGTCCTCTGCCCCAAACTCAGAAGGTGGCCTCCCGTCCGGGGATGACCCCAGCTCCTCCAGACTTCTCCACCTCCCTTTATCCCTGGGGTGGCTGGGATCGTTTTTGGATCGCTCCAGTCCAGGAAGGCAGTTGGGCCATCTCCTGGCGAGCATAGGAAGCAAGGTTCACCGCAAACACACGCTGCCCCACCCCCCCGCGCGGCTCTGGCTCCGTGTTCTATACTTGTTTCTCCTTGTTGCAGGTTATGCCCCCTTCTCACGGAGGTAAGGATGCTGTTTTAGGTCTAGGCGGGAGAACCCGAACTCAGAAAGTGGCTTATTCCCCGTGCTCCCTCTGCTGTAGGTACGTGGTGGTCCTGGGGCCGTTCCTCACAGCCGCCAGGCCAACGCGGGGTACAGGGCTCCTCATGGCGGGGGGGCGGGGGAGGCTCCTACGGGAAGCTGGCAGGGGCCCGGGTCAGGGATGCCGAAGCCATTCCTGGACCAGGTGGCCAACCTCCACCTGTTCCGCTTTCAGTCTGAGGACTGTACATGAGAACCGAGGGCGCCGGAGGGGAGAGTCCGAGACCTGAGAAAGCGGCTCCACCTGAGGAGGTGGGAGAGAAGTTGCAGATGCTGTAAGCCTCAGAGGGGCTCAGTGACCCTTGAGATCCCTCCAATAGCTCTTCCAAGTGGGGATGTAAGCGGACGTCACGCAGGCTCCAGGGCCGTGTTCGGGTGATGGCCACTCTGGTAACCTCAAGGGGAAAAAATGGTACAGACACAGCTTATTGCGTGCTCGTGGGGGATTGTGAAATACAGGCACGAATCCTTCCAAAGCAGAGAGTGTGCGTGTGTGCGCGTGTGTGTGTGTGTGCGTGTGTGTGTGCGCGTGTGTCCTTGCAACGTGACTCTGCGGCGTCTCCCTCCTACCTCTGGAAGCGGGAGCATCCTGTGACGGACCAAGACCGTAGCCCTCGGGGAGATGATTGGACCTGGGATTTTGCAAGCCCCAGAAGCTAAGCCCCGGGAGATCTTGTGATTTTATTTTTTTGCCTTCACCACTTGAAACTCTGCGCTGAGACCACCGAGGAAGGATGCCGGCCTCATCCTCTGGAGGATGTACGGTCACATGGAGAAAAACCGAGGCCAGCACCAACTGCCGGGCATGTGACCCCCAGCCCGCTGACCTTGCAGCTGGACGAGGCTGCATGGACGAGCTGAGGCCAACAGCACAGCACGCAAGGCCCAGCCGCGCCAGCCCCTCCTCACAGCCACGAGGACGCCCAGAGGCACTAAGCTTAGGGCAGTTTGTTGTGTGTCGGCAAAGCACCAGGACGTCTCCTCTTTCACACCCAGGGCTCTCCTTTGACATCTTTTTCTTTTTTTTTTTTTTTCTTTGTTTTTTTTCTTTGTTTTTATTTTTTTTTATTTTTTTTTCTTTGACATCTTTTTCAATCCCCACCATGACCTTGCAGGTTATTCTTTCCCCCTTTACAGCTAAGGGAACAGCCTCACAGAGACGCTGGGAAGCCCGTAAGTGGCTAGAACCAGAGTTTCCAGGCGTGTCTGTGTGGCCTGCTGGCTCCTCTCCCCACGCTTCACTCCCTCAGCACAAGCCGTGGAAATGGGGTCAGGACGGCACCTCCTGGCACTGGAAGCCCAGGTCCATGTGTCAGTCTGCAGGTGCCCTTGACTCTTCTGGTCATAGGACAAGGGCCAGAACCGCAGAGTCGGACGCCTGGGGGGCTCAGCGGTTTAGTGCCTGCCTTGGCCTTCAGCCCAGGGCGTGACCCCGGGTCCCGGGATCGAGTCCCGCATCGGGCTCCCTGCATGGAGCCTGCTTCTCCCTCTGCCTGTGTCTCTGCCTCTCTCTGTGTCTCTTATGAATAAATAAGTAAAATCTTAAACAACACCAACTGGAGAGTTAAGGAAAGACACACAGGCCCTCAGGACTCTGCGGAAGAAGCGATGGGCTCGGCTTTAACGCGCGCCACCCCCACTGACGCGGGAGTCAAAGGCTATTGTGACTGAGACCCTCAAAGCTGGCACAACCTGAGGGCACCAGAGCCACCCAGAAAGGCACTGGGGTGTTTGTATTAGTTACGTGCTGCCGCGCAACAGCTCTCCCGAACCGCAGACCTCCAAGGGAGGCTTGAACCCGCGGGGACAGCTGTCGGCCGGGGCTGGCGAATGCATTTCTCCAGCACGTGGCTGGTGGTAGGAGGCCTCCATCCATCACCGGGCGGCTCACAGCCTGCAGCTTGCTTTTCTGGGGTTGTCGGGGAGTAGGGGGAGGGAGGAAGGTAGGAGGAGGAAGGGAACTCGGCATCCTTTAGACTCAGCCTTGGAAGCACCGCGCCGTCGCACTACGCCGCGGCTCACAGACCACTCCTGCCCGCTGCGGTGTGGGGCAGGGGCCCGGGGCTGGAACGCAGGACGGGGCCCAAGGGGTTCGTGGAGCAGCTGCTGCCCCCGCTCCTAACAGCCCCTGGACATCAGCCGCGGCTCCGCGTCCCTTCCTTCACAGGAGGAGGGGTCAGCCGGGGAGTCCCAAACACGTTCAGGAAGCCTGAGGGTCTCTGCCCCCCGCACAGGGCTCGGATGGCACCACTACTTGCGACCGACACACGGTGATGATTCACGGCTTTCTCAGGAGGGGCCTCTATCCGTGGGCAGCAAGCACAGGTGAAGGCTCATCTGATAATCCAAAGCCAAAACCCTCCCCAGACCGGAACCCTCTTTGCACTTGACGAAGTCAGATGACCCAGTGGACAATCTCCGCGCACGTCGGAGCGTCTATGACTGTCTGCCGGCCTCCAAGCGTTGAACGTCTTCCAAGGGGAAGTGAAGTCATGATTGAGCCTCGATGGTCCGGCGATTCTACCGTCGAGAGTCTTTCCTCACAAGGGGTGGCCTTTCCCAGGACCATCCCGTCCTTGACCCCCAGCACACCCTCCCTCCTGCTGGGTGTCCCGGTCGTGCTCGGGGCCCTAAGTCGCCCTAAGTAAACCTGGTCACTGAGGGGAAACATGCCCCTCTCCGTCCGTTGAGCTGTGCTCAGAGCATTGCCCGAGTTAGAATCACTCAGGTAAGGCCAAGAAGAGCAGACAAAGGCCGGGAGAGAGGACAGCGCGGTAGGAAGTTGGTGGTACGACCTACTGCTGGCGCCGTGAGTTGTTAGCCTGTGAGCTCCAGACAAGGCTTGCGGAGGGCTCAGCCGGAGGCGGGTCTGGGTCTCCAGGCCACCAGGGATCCAGGGGCCACGATGACCACGGGACGCTGGGTCACGACTGCGCAACACCTGCCAGACCGGCCTCATGTCCTCAAGGACAGAGCCAGGGCTTTCCGTGCACCGAAGCCTGCCAGCCCAGCGAGGTGACACGTCCTGCGACCCCCTGGCACGGACATGTGCACTTTGCCTGGAGCCTAAGATGGAATTGCCACAGACTTTCCGACACAGAAGAATGATAGTGGCTCAACACTGTGTGAAAATGAGGCGCTTTCCCATTGAAAAATTAAATGCGTTAAAATATAACCTAAAAGGACTGTTTTACCCCTTTTTTAAGTGTACGTTTCAGAGGCATGGAGGCCGTGCCCATTGTTGTGCAACCATCACCACCGTCCACCTCCAGGACTTTCCCCCCCGCCCCAAACTGGAATCCTGTCTGCATTAAACACTACTTCCCCTTCCCCCTCCTGCTGCCTCTGGCACCACCACGTCCCTCTGTGTCTGTGAATGTGGCCTCTCCAAGGACCTCATGGGAAGGAGTCACGCGGGGTTGGTGTTTCTGTGGCTAAGTCCCCAAGGTTCATCCATGTTGCAACAGGTGTCAGGACGTCCTACATTTTTTTTTAAGATTTTATTTATTTATTTGAGAGAGAGAGAGAGAGCGAGAGCACAGAAGCAGGGGGGGGGGGGCAGAGGGAGAGGGACACGCAGAGTCCCCAGGGAGTGTGGAGCCCGGCGCGGGGCTCCACCTCACGACCCTGAGGTCAGGAGTCAGATGCTCAGCGGCTGAGCCGCCCAGGGGCCTGGCCTTCCTTCCTGAGGCTGGATCCTACTTGCGTTGTGTGCGCGGATCAACATTCTTTACCTGCTCATCCGGTGGAGAGTGTGTGGGTTGGCACCACCCTTCAGCGATGGTGGGTCGCGGTGCTCTGAGCACAGGTGCAAATCTATGTCCCAGGACTCTCCTCCCAAAGCTTTGGCGCGAGCATCCCGAAGCGGAGGTCCCTGACCCGCTGGGAATCCGATGTGTGATATTTTTAGAGGAACTGCCGTACTGTTTCCCACCGTTTTTACCTTCCCTCCGGCAATAAAAAAATTCGGATTTCTACCAACCCTTGCCAGCACTCGTTATTTCATGTTTATGCATTTTTACGTGTCTCTTGTAGCCACCCAGTGAATGTGGAACTGCTTTGTTTTACAGAATAAAAAACCAAGACTTAGCAAGTTTAAAGAGTTTGCTTCGGGCGGGGCTGGGATCTGTACTCAGGTGCTCTGAACCCCAAGAGCGGGATTTTCTTGCCAGGTTGCCCGTGCCTGAGCGCGGGGGCTCCTGCTCATCCTAGGGGGCTCCGCTCAGCACACAGCGGGCGCCGAGGGACACGTAAAAAAATACCTCCATCAGCGACCAGTGAGTCTGCAATTGGTTCCATCAAAAACGAGTCGATAACCTGGAAGAGATAAAATCAGAATAACTCCTGACCTTTGGTGCAAACGCCAAGGGACCTGAATGTGGATAATTTTGGAAGCCAACTGAAGAGTTGAATTATTACTTGTCTCAATGCTTCCTGCTTTCGGTTGGGACTGGAAATGGAAGCGCCAGGCCCTGCCAGGAAGTCTGCTCTCGTGGTTTTACTGGTCAGGGCTAATTTAGGAAGTGCTGGAAATCTTGTAGAAACCCCTTGGGAAATTTTTACCTTGTTTTCCTGCATAAAAAGTTCCACTCAGTTAAAAAACCTCAGAAATGACATCTGGCCCTCCGTACTGGCTTATCTGGGCTAAGCCTCCTGCTCTTTCCTGGTGCAATTCGGGTGGTCTGGCCCGGGAGCCCGTGCCCCGCAGGGGCTGGGCAGGGAGGGAGCGGGCCTGCGGCTCGCTCCTGCAAACGTCCTCCCCTCTCAGCACACACCGCCCTGCGGAGTGCGTGTTGGTATCTGCCCGGCACCCCGGAGGACTTGAGAGTCGAAGAAGGTGAATTAGTTGATCCAACAGCAGCCTTGCTAACAAGCGGTCAACACAGGAAGCTGCAAGGCGGCACCATTTCCCTGATGCGTCTGTGTCAGAAGCATCCCAAACCACCCCTTTCTCGACGAGGTGTGAGCTCTTGCTAGAAGACGTAGGAGTTCAGATTCCTCCATCAGACAGGAAACGTACATGCGGCATCAAGTCCAAGCTCAGGCTTCCAGGCCCGGCCCAGGGCCCGCCGGGAGATTGCTGCCCCCCCCCCCCGCAGCCACACCTGCTCCCAGCCACCTGCCCGCCCCTGCCTCCCCGAGTTCCCCAAGCGCTTCCTTCACACGCCCCCTCTCCTGACTCCCCAGGCCCTGCCCACCGGATCGTCAAAGATCCCCCCCCCCCGCCTTTCCATGCCCACAGCACATGATTCAGACCTTCTGCACGTCTCCTGGGAGCTGCCCCCGGGCCTCACCGGGCCGAGAGCGAGCCACACGGAACACCCAGCGCGGCGATGGCTCGTCCGGGCCTCTGGGAGAGGATCCCGTGAATGAAGGAGTGAAACAATGAGCGGAAAGGACCTGTGCAAAGTTCAGGGGAAAGGAAACGTGAGCTTGAAGAAGAGTAGGAGTCAGCTGTGGACATTAAGATTGGGACGACTGAGATGGGAGGCTGAGGGAACATGGGAAGCAAGAGTGATGGAAGTGGGAAGAAGCGGGCGTCGGGGGTGGGGGGAGAAGGAGCCCCCCACCCGGGGGAGCCCGCGGACACCCCCGTGGACCCGGCAACAAACCCTCCCTGTGTCTGCGGGGTCCTTTGACCTTCCTTCATAGAACAGGGGCAAAGAAGCAAGTGTGTCGCCCCACACAGCAGCGGACAATCAGCCGCCGCTCACGCGTGTATGTAGTGAGTCCTGTCGAGGGTTTGCGTGTTTGGCGAGTCAGAGATGGGTTCCTGCTTTCATGGAACAAGTAGCTGAGCCCGAAGGATCAAGATCAAGACCACCGCCTTTTTCCTTGACACCGACCGTGAAAAGCCGCCCAGCAACCTGCGGACTTGAACGCATGGATTAACGACTCGGTCGCCAGCAGTGCCGTCCCACCCGCTTAGTTTGACCCTGGCGGCGCTGTGGTCACGCGTGCCCACGGGTGCTCAGCAAGAGCAGGAAGCCGGGGGATAAAGTCCCAGCTCAGTTTTTCCTCCTTGAAATAGATTTTAGCCGCCGAAGACCTGTCTCCCACGACAGATTAATCCAATTCTCTCCCCAACAAGGCCAGCTCTTGCGATTACTCACGGGCTAACTCTTGGTTATACAGGTGGAGGCCACACTTGGCGTCGCTTCTCGTTTTGTGATTCAGATACAGACTCGGCCATTTGGAAACTGTAGGTAGGGCTCTCAGACTCAATTTACATATCCAGAAGCATTTTGAGCTGAGAAAGGAAAGTAGAATCAAAACATCACTTTTCTCTGGAAAACAAGGTACCCGGGCTGGCTGGCAGCCTCTCCGTTAGTCATGGCCCAATTTCGTACGCCCACCCGGCAGGGCAGGGGTGCCGGTGCCCGCAGAGGGTGGGCGGTGAGTCGGAGCCGCTCTGATCCTGTCACCCACCTGGGTCTCGCCTGCCAGGGTGACTCACCGCTGGGCCAGCCCCTGGAAGCCTCCGTGGGCCGCCCTCCACGGGGCGGGGGCTTCCTGTGGCTCGGTTCCCAGGCCCCGGGCTTCTCTGGCGCTCAACCCACAGACCTGCTCATGCCCGGGTCAGGGACAAGTGAGCTCGTTTGCAACGGCGATCGGTTTCTGGGGGTCTCGATCAGTGTGCGGGGGGGGGGGTGTGGGCTCTTCCTCTCTCCTTGGGCCCCAAAGCATCGGCATTCGGCAGTAGCAAGAGAAGCGCGTTCTCCTGGAGGCGGAGGGCACCTCTGCCCAGGGGGTGGGGTCGTGGGAAGCCCCCTCCCCCCCATTCCTGGACTAGGGATGCAGGGCCAAGGTGGGGGTGCGGGTCGGGAGCCCTGAGGACGAAGGGAGCCCGGCAGCGTGGGGTAGTGCCCGGATGGAGATGGAGCCGCAGGGCTGTGCTGAGCTGCCCGGGGGGCGGGGGGGCGCATAGCTGACTCCCGGACTCGAGGTTTTCCTCTGCGCTGTAATCTTCTTGCCTTAGGGACTGAGGAGGGTCCTTAGACATGACAGTCGCAAGTTGAGCTGCGCCTTGAGGCTAAAAGGGATAAACTTCGACAGGGAGTTCATGGAAAATAAGCCGGAGGGGCCAGCGATGTGGAGACGGTGTAAGAGCCCACGGCCCCCGGCGGGATGGGTCCGAGGGACGCCGAGCCTGGGAGGTCGGGGCCGACCTGGAGCCAGCTCAGGGGCCGGGGAGGGGGAAAGGCGGCGGGCACTCCTGGGGGGCGGGTTGCACTGATCCTCATCATCCTGGTCCGGTTCTGGAGCACGTGCTCCCAGATCCGAGGTCAGGCTGTGCTGAGGGTCAGGTCTACTCATCACGAGGCTGGGAGGGAGCCAGCGGAGGAGCAGCCGCCTTGAGGGTCGATCCAGCCAGAAAGCAGACACGCCCGAGCCCCGAGAGCAGCCCCCAGAGCGGCGGGCCGGGAGCGTGAGGCCGAGGGCCGCAGGGACAGAGGAGCCAGCCCACCGCACCGGACCGTCTGGGGCTGCAGCTGGCCGCTTAGACATGACCGCTCGGCCTCCGCACGCCGACCTTCCCACCTAAGCGAATCACCAAGACCTACCGTAGAAACGGGGTGTCCCGTCTTCACTTGGTGCAGCTGTGAACGACCTGCGTCAACTTCACACCGTGCCCAGTTCGGGGGTCACGCGCCCCTCCGGACACTTCTGTGAAGGTGGTTTGTTCTGTTTTGTTTTTAGATGAGATCAGCATTCAAACCAGTAGACGTTCAATGAACATTACCCTCCACGTGTAGGTGGGCCTCATCCAATCAGTTGAAGGTCTGAAGAATAAGCCCTGAGATCCCTCAGGGAGGAAGGAGCTCTGCCTCCAGACTCTATTTGGACTTGATGCCACATCAGCTCCTCTCGGCGTCACAAGCCTCCTTCCCTGTCCCACCGGTTTCAAATCTTCCAGCCTCTAAATTCATATTCTAAGCCAATTCCTTAGAATAATCTCTCCCTATAAACACACACATCCCACTGGTTCTGTTTCTCCAGGGAACACAGGGTCATACACCCAATATCCGTTACCTTCCCTGGTCTGTGCCTTGGGCCCTCGATTGCACTTTTCTCAAACTTAGTCTCTGCGTGGCCTCCTTTGCGTCTCCTTAAGACCCTCCGTGCCCCCTTCCCTAGCGTGCACCTTGCTTGGACGGCCTCCCACGGAGCGTGATCCGCGCGGCGGCAAGGCTGTGGGGGGGCGGGGCTCTCAGCTTGAACCTGCTGGGAATTGGCACGTGGCCTTGGTCAGGCCAAAGCTCCCCGACTCCTCTCCTCTTTCAAGCAAAATGAGACGCTTGGAAAAACAAAAAACAAAAAACAAAACAAAAACAAAATGAGACGCTCGGACCAAATCGGAGGTGGTCATCCTGGGTTCGTCGATCTCGAAGACTGTGTAGGAAATTTTACGATGTTTCCAAACTTACCCGGGGAGAGTGTGTGTCCAGCGTCTTCACCACGTTAGGCTCATTGGAATAATTAACCTGAAGAAATAGAAACAGCCATTTCCCACCATGCGAGGATCCAGGGATGCTCATTAAGTCCCAGGAAAATGAATCTTTCAGTGACGTGTGTGTGCGTGTGTAGGGTTGATTCATTTAACTATTTTTGAAATGTCGGTGCTGAATACGTTACATGAATAAGAATCTAAACTGGTGGCAATAAGAAGGGTTACGAGGCGACATTTTAGACGCTGTGGTGGTGATCCTACAAGTCCTGAGGGATGCGCGGCAGCGGCCCACACCGCGCTCCTCCCGGCCGGCGGAGAAGGCGCCAGTGGGCCTGCAGCCATCCCGGGGCCTCGGGCACATCGTGAGAGCAGGGGAACGCGGACGGCGGGACGGCGGCTGCTAACCAGCGGCGGAAAGGGGGGAGTGTCCCAGACGGACTCGGGCAGGGCCTCGGGAGCTGAGAACGTTTTCTGGGCAGAAGCCGCAGACGCCCCGGAAGGGGAGGCAGGAGCGGGTTGGCGTCCGCGGGGGCCTTGCCCCACCCCAGCCCCAGAACTTCCGGAAAGCCCAGCGCATCCTTGGTTTCGGCCTTGGGGACACCTGAGCACAGGCCAGGGCGGACTCTGCTCCGGCCCTTCCGGCGGCCCCCGTCCCCCCCTTCCCCAGGAGGGCTCTCCCCTGGGCGCCACCCAAAGGCACCTTCTGTCCTTACCTAATGAGGCCCCTTGACACAACACTGTGTCGGCAGAACTCAGTGCCGCTCCAACTTGTCTGTGGGGCTCTGTGGACTCTGATGAACGTACTTTCCTTGCTGGCCCAGATCCCTTTCCGTTCTCTCTTCTTCTTCTTCTTTTTTTTTTTTTTTTTTTTTTTTTTAGATTTTATTTACTTATTTGAGAGCACTAGCCAGAGGTTGAGAGCACCGAGGGAGAAGGAGGAGCAGACACCCGCTGAGCGGGGAGCCCAGCCAGGAGCTCGACCCCAGGCCCCTGAGATCATGACCTGAGCCCAAGGCAGACGCTTCACCAACTGAGCCCCCCGGTGCCCCCCAGTCCCTCTGCCTCGTGTGGAAGTGTCGCTGGGCTCCACACCCTGGCCCGGGTCTCTCTTCCTCCTTCCCGAGCCTCATCCAGCTGCAGGATCCGAACGCCGTGCTGCCGCTCATGCTCACAGTCTGCGTGTCCAGATCCTGGCTCTCCCCGAAACCCCGACTCCCCGCCCTGCCCCACACCTGGCATATCTGGGGACGTGTCTTAGGCTTCCCCACCTGCCGCCGTCAGGGGAGCTCTGAGCTCCCACCTGCAGTAAAGGGACCTTCCTGTCCTGAGAAACAGATTCACTGAGTCACTGGGGCCGTGGATAAGTAGGATTTTTTTCTTTTTGTTCCCATCTCTCCTCGAATTTGCAACAGCCGTATCGAGCTATAATTCCATGCCCTAAAAGTCATTTAAATTGCACAGTTCAGTGTCTGATTGGTCGTCGTTGTAGCGCATCCACAGAGCCACGCAACCCACAACACAACCTACGTTGTAAGTATTTTCATCCTCCTCAAAAGAAACTTTGAACCTCCCGGTGAGCCCTCGCTCTGCCTCCCACCCCTGCTCCCCTTCCCCAGCCCCCCGCAACCAGAAATCCACTTTATGTTTCTATAGCTTTGCCTGCTCTGTACATTTTATAAAACTGGACTCTTCATACGTAGCATTTCGTGTCTGGCTTCTTTGACTTGGCAGCAGCTCGCTTCGGAGGCTCGTCTGTGTTGCGTGTGCGTTGGCACCTTGATCCTCCTAGTGCCAAATAGTATCGCCTCCTGTGGATGGACACATCTCGCTCATCCATCACCGGTTGATGGGCCAGCAGGATCTTGTACTTCCTGGCTCCTGTGCATCGTGCTATGAGTCTTGGTCTTACAAGCTTTGTGGTACGTGTTTTCGTCACTCTGGCTCCCTACCGAGGACGCATCACGGGCCCACGTTCCCACTGTCTACGGTGGTTCCAACTTCCCCACATCCTGGCCGGTAGTTGCGATTGTCTTTCTTTTGATTCTAGCTGCGTCGTACGTGTGACGCTTTGCTGTGTCATGAGCTGAGTGGGCGCCCTCCCCACCAGAATTCATGCGTTGAACTCCTGACGCCCCAATGCCATGGTGTTAAGAGGTGAGGCTTTGGGGGAGGTGATGAAGCCGTGAGCATGGAGCCCCTGTGAGTGGGATCAGTGTCCTTACGGGAGAGACCCCAGGGAGGGTCCTGGCTCTCTTTCTGCCGCGTGAGGCCCGAGCAGGAAGGTGGCCGTCCACGCACCAGAAGGCAGGCCCTCCGCAAACGGCAAGACCTTGGGTTGCAGCCCCCAGAACTGTGAGAACTAAACGTCTGCTGTTTAAGCTCCCTGCTCTCCGGCGTTCTTCTGACGGAGCTAAGGCAGTGGGCAATGCCTTCCCGTTCCAATCCCTGCCACCCACGTTGTGGAAATATTCACGCGGGGGAAACGGTCCCCAGCCACTGATGTCGCTTGAACTACTCTGGGCAAGTCGTTCTGCTAATGCTCAGAATAAAGGAAATGACTAAGGCGCGATCCTTGCTCTGAAGTAACTTCCAAGCTTATAAGCTAAATGCATTCATACCGACTGGGTCTTAGGGTCAGATAATATCAAAAGCTCCAGTGGTTTGGGTAAAACACAGGACACCAGGGAATCGCATTGCTTGACTTGGAGGCTGCTCCCCCAGAGGTTCAGCCACCAGGACTGCCCTGTTGTCAGCCTGGGCAGTGGGGACATGTGGACGGTCATGCGTGGTTCTGTCCCTGACGCCTTCCCCATCTTGCATCTTACCTCATTATCTGGTTTCCACTTCAACATCGTGCCTTATCTTTGTCGAGCCCTGTCCCCCATCTCACAGCCAGACCCCACATGTGACCTCACTAAGCCGACGGGGAAGTTGCCCTCATGGAAGGTTCTGAGTTGGGGGGAGGTGGACTGGCGCTATGTTCCTGTGCTCGGGGAGCCTGACCTGGTGGCCGTGGAGGGTGGTCAGGGAAGCAGGGTGAGCAGGCCAGGCAAGGAGCTGCTGTCCCAGTGCAGGTAGAGTTCACAGGAATCAGCTGGGGCAACGTGGGGGCATCTCCCAGGGAGGATAGGACCTGACCCTACATGGGCTGGACTTGGGACGGCCGGGGAAGCCGAGAGGATTCTCCATGCTCTTTCCCTCACACATAATGTGAGATTTATACGTGTGCGATAATTTAAGATTTTGCTCTTGCATAGAATGGGGCCTTAGGGTTTAAATAATGTGTAACTGATTTTTAAATTTTATTTATTTAATTATTCCCACCCCAACTTCATACGGCAGAGGCAGGAATCCACCTTGGAAAAGATCTTTGTGAAATAAGGAGTCATCTGAGCAAAATCTGTTAGAACGAAGGAGGATATACTGTGACTTCTCACTGGACTTCAAACACCGTCCCATCCGCCGGGGTTCAGAGCCCTGGAGAGCGAGCACGGCCTCATTTAGGTGAAGAGCTCAAGGCCTATGGGAGTGAAGGGGTGAGGCCCCCGGGCCCCTCTAGCTGGGTTTTAACTGGCTCCACTGCCAGGAGCAGGGCCGACTCAGCCAAAGGTCTGGGGGCCCAGCTGGGGCCTGGCATAGCAGCGCCGGTGTCCAGCCACAGGCGATGACGTGAGGAGGGCTGGGCCGCGTCCCTCTGCTCGGAACGTGGACGTGAGTCAGGCCCCGGGGACCAGGCGAGCCTCAGTGGGGAAACAGGGACCTCCTTGCTACTAAGAGCAGATGGGGGGCTCACCCAATTCATAGGAAAGTGCCTTAATTTATACCCTGAGCTGATTAAACAGGTCACACTCAGAGATATATATATGCTCTATATATAGTATTTTCTTCTATTTTCTATTTTCTTCTCCAATATGTACAAATAGCTTTGCCTCTTCGGATGCAGCCAATGGACCATTGTCACAACCTATGGAGAGAGGGCGGAAGGTCAGTATTCCTGACTTCTCTGTATCGTGGGAGGGAATTACCTGTGGCTCCGGTAAAATGTCGAGCAGGGCCTGACTGTGATGCCACCGCGTGCTGCCTTTCTGTCCCCTGAGGACACCCCTTCCCCGCTCACTCAGTGGCTTGAAATCCAGTCCTGCCCTTCGGGTCCCCTGACCCTCTGGCGTGACCCCGTCCTGCACCATATAAATTAGGCCCACGTTCTGGGGCCCTCTGTCCTGTGCCCGCACCATCCTCCTTGCAATGGCCACGACTTTTCTATCAACAAAGAGAAGAGGCAAGCCTGCAAAGCGGTCCCCAGGTTGATGATCACAGTTTTTATTGTCTGAAATCTAAGCGAAATGATATCGTTTCCCTGGGCTCCGCCGTTGACGTGGAAGGGACGCGCGAGGCTCAATGAGACGAGGAGCCAGGATCGCCGCCCTTCTCACATTACCGACTGCTTGGAAATAGTTTGTCAAATTGTATTTATGGTCAGACAGTTCACGCAGGGGCTTTAGAGTCACCCGCCTGGAACTATATTGGAAATGGAAGACGAGGGAGCAGGAGCATCGTATGGGGTCAGTTAGGGCTCCGGGGAAGAGAGGAGAAAAAATAAAATCGGAGAGAATGTTAAAAGGAATCGGAATTTTTTTATTATTATTATTATTGCCGATTTGAACTATCAAGGGAAGGGATTGCATAGACAGGAAGAGCGTCCATCAGCTTGCGGACGGAGCAAACTGAGAAAAGCGGTGGAGAACCGGGTCAGGGCATCTCCGCAGGCCTCGTCAGGGGACGGCTCCGCTCAGCCGCTGGCGTGACTCGGGCCCCACGTGCGGCGGAGCTGGTGTTGGGAGCCTGATATCATCGCAGGTGGTGACATGGAGAGGGAGGGGAGCTAACCCGCCCAGGCCCACCCAGAAGCCCCTGGTGGGGACAAGGATGGAAACGCCTTGGCCCATGCTGGTCCCCCTGGGCCTGTCCTCTCAGCAGGTCGTGTGGGACCTTCAGGTCCCCCGAGCCCCGGCACGGAGAGCGGGGCCCATGTCATCCTTGGAGAGAGCCCCGCCTGGACTTCGGGAGCTCCAGAGGGAGGCAGGCAGAGGCCGGTGCCGTGGGCAACCCCGGTGGGAAGCTGGCGGCCAGTGGTGGCCACTAGATCGGGCAGGTGGCCTGGCAGGGGGACGGAGGCCGCAGCCCTGTGGCCGCTCACTGCCCATCACGAGGGCTCACTCGCAACTGGGAAGTTCTCTTCTCCAAGACAGTGACTCCCTCCCAGCTCCAGGAGGATCCAGGGCCCCTAGCATTGCCCGGGAAATGTCTGGGTCTTCTCCAGGCTGGACCAATAACACCCGATCACATTCGCCTGGGCTTTCCAGATGCCAGCTCCTCGGGTCCTCGGGAGCTCCGGGAGTCCTTGCTGAGAGGCCCGAAGTCTCCCCACTGTTAGTGAGGGAGCACAGCCCCAGGGCTCTCCTGGACTTGACCAACCTCTTGTCCTGCTCACCACGTCATGCCTGTGTCTTCCCAGACGTCAGTAGGGCTTCTCTGCACATAAAATCCCCCCCAGTTCCCCAGCGTGGGGTCTGTTGAGTGCTCAGGGTGCTGTGCAGTGCAGTGGGTGGGAGCCTGGGGTGGGGACTGAGCGGTGCTGTGGGTCTTCCCCGGGAGGAGGCCCTCGCTCATAGTTCTGTTCCCGGTTTGCACCTTGACCAAAGGGCAACCCATCAACGCCGCCGCCAACCAGCCCCGGATGGTTCACAGATGTCACAGCTGATCTCGTGTCCCGTCCTGCTTCATGCACCACAGCTCCCTCCTGAGCGCCGGCTCCATGCACGCACGTGTGCCAGGTTGTGCCTTCAGCTCCACAGCAGCCCTCGCAGGTGGGGGACACCGGTGTCCCCACTTTATGCATAAGCCCCATTGCAGGGGTGGAGTGCTCCCCAGTGCATGCAGCAAGCAGCTTGCCCAGAGGCCACGGCGAGCGCGGGTCCCACCGACCTTCGGAGACACAAGGGGATGGAAGACTTCGGGAGAAGCCACCTCTCGCTCTTGGGGAGGAAGTTGTTTGTTCAATGGTACAACCGGCATCTGCGGGTGGGGACAGGGTTCCCTGCCTCTGCCCTCCGTCTGCCCCAGCTGGCTCTGGGCTCCTGCCACGCGGCAGTGGGACTGAGACGCAGCCAGCACGCCTCGAAGTACAGCTCATGCTTATCGAGGATGGACTATTTTCCTGGACCGTGTTCTTTATTTTCCAGGATGCGTATTCTTGCTGCTTCCATTCCATGGACCGGGAAACCAAGACTTGCAAGGGATAAAAATCACGTTCCAGGGCAAATGGCCTGAAACTGGTAGAGCTGAGATGCAGGCCATGCAGCCAGTGCATCAGAGACACGAGAGGTCAAGAAAGAAAGAGGCAGCGATTGTCTTAAAGGTAGTGAGGTTGGGGCGTCCGGGGGGCTCAGTGGGTTAAGGGTCTGCCTTTGGCCCAGGTCATGACCCCAGAGCTCCAGGACTGAGCCCCGTGTCGTTGGGAGTCAGGCTGCCTGCTCGGTGGGAAGGCTGCTCCCGCCCCCCGCCCCTCCCGCCACTCTGCTGTCTCTGTCTCTGTCTCTCTCAAACAAATAAAAACCCTTTAAAAACAGAAAAAAGCTAGCCAGGTAAACAGGACTTGTCCCCAGGACCAGTCTGAGCGCCACCAGCACGTGGGCTTGGCAGAGGAAGCAGCTTTATGGAAGCTGTCGCGCAGGATGGAGGCAAAGAGTCAGCCTGTGGGCACAGGGCACCGCTCCCGGTGAAGAGCGGGCGCCCTGGGGCCGGTGCCCCTGCCCGTGTGGCTCCGTGGCCGGGGCTCTGCAGACCCGGGGCAGAACGGTGGCTGTGAGCGTCAGGGCGTGTGTAGAGGGTGAGCCGAGTTAAAGGCTGAACCACGGAGGCCCGGGGGCGGGAGGCAAGGTGCCCGGGCGAGCCGTCTGCGGTCCGGGGCTCAGGCATTGAGCACGGTCGGTGAAGGGCTGGGAGCGGCAGGCGCCCGTCACCCCCGCTTGTTCCCCTCCTAAGGGGTGCGCTGGGGGCTGGTCTCTGACACGGGCCCAAGGGGAGGGTGACGTGACCCCAGTCTTGTTCCCAAGGTGCGGCCAGGACACAAGCGGCGCCCGCCTGTCCGTCGCCATCGGGTCAGCGACACAGGCGAGTCGGGAGGAGCTGCATCGAGCTGAGCGGAGAGCCAAGGCGACAGGGCCGGTGGCTCCCCGGCAGCGGCGCTCAGGTCCCTGAGCACATCCCCGGGCTGTCGCCCTGCACGAGCCGCTGTGCCGGGCCCTCTCGGAGCCTGATGCCACCACCGCCTTGCAGCAGCCCCGGATTCAGCTGCGTTTTGATAACGTCCACCCCACGGCTTGAGTGCAGACGTGGCGGGTCTGGTGCGAGCACTGCAGGGGCCACCCGTCCTCGCGTGTCCCCGGCGGGTGTGCCAGCCATAGGAAGGCGCCTTGCCTGAAAGGGTAGAGGTAGAGGTTGCATTTTTTTCTTTTTTTCTTTTTTTTTTTTTTAAGTAGGTCCCCAGCCAGCATGGAGCCCAACCTGGGGCTTGAACTCATGACCCTGAGACCCAGGCCCGAGCCGAAATCAAGAGTCGGACACGTGACCCACGGAACCACGCAGCTGCCCCTAAAGGGACGGAGTATTTCAAAGGCGCCGTCATCGGTACAAGCGGTTGACCGGCTATTGGCGCGGCCCCGCCAGGGACGGCTGGCCCTGGAGGCGCCCTGAAGGTCTCGGCCCGGGGGGTCTTCGAATGCCTTCGGGCGTCAGCCCCCTGTCCGTGTAGACCTCACTCCTCCCGGGTTTCAAGAAGCCTCTCTCCAGCACCGTCGACGGGGGGTGGTCGTTCTTATCACGGCTACACGGTCCCCATCAGGCCCTGAGGCTTTGCCAGCGGACGGTCCCTGTTCTTTTTCCCTCTTAAGAGATTATAGACGCGGGTGCGATTAGTATTAGTACGAATCTTCAGAACAGGGTGAAAACTTCTAAAACCTCTTATTCAAAATTGTGGCATTTGAATAGTTTTTGAGCTACCAAACGGAATTTATTTAGGCTAGTTTAAAGGCTAATTGATACAATTTCAATTTCAAATTGAAACACTACTTATAGTGCGTTGTCATTCATCCTAATGGGTGTTAATGTTGAGACATAATTGGAGACTCTTTGAATAAGAGCATCATTAACCCCGTTATTGCTGATCAATGTACCGAGGTCTTCAAACACGGATGCCCGTCCGGCGTGACTGGACGGACGCACAGTCTGGTATCTCCAGCCCCGAGAATGTCTAGGAGGAGAAGGACTTTGGGGTCTAGTCGTCGGACGCCGAGGAAATAAGAAAGCACACGAAGTGCCTGGCGTCACGCCTGGAAAGCAAAAAGCCCCCAATAAGCAGCTTCCGTTTCTTGAAGTAGATTGTAAGTCCAGTCGCTGTTTTCCAAACATTATTTTCCTTTTCCCACTGGATCTGGAATATATGTGACACCGAGTGCCTTAGGACACTCCCCAACTGCAACTGCCACGACCTAGAGAATTTCCGACAGGCGCCCACCGGGCTTACCCAGCAGAGCATCCATCCTGCCTGCAACCCCACAAAGCAGGGATCGTGATGCCTTTTTACACAGGAGGACAACGAGATTGATTCTGGGGTTTTTGTTTTAGGATTTTATTTATTATTTATTTATTTATTTGAGGGGGAGAAAGAGAGAGGAGGAGCAGAGGGAGAGGGACAAGCAGACTCCATGCTGAGGACAAAGCCCGACGCGGGGTCGATCTCACGGCCCTGAGATCATGACCTGAGCCGGAATCAAGCGTCGGGTGCTTAGTTGACCGAGCCACCCAGGCGCCCTGTGGTTTCCAACTGAAATGTGTGTTTTTTTTTTTTAAGTTTATTTATTCATGAGAGACACACACAGAGAGAGAGGCAGAGACACAGGCAGAGGGAGCAGCAGGCTCCATGCAGGGAGCTCGAGGCAGGACTCGATCCCAGGACCCCGGGGTCACGCCCTGAGCCAAAGGCAGACGCTCAACCTCCGAGCCACCCAGGCGCCCCTCCACGCAGCACTTGGACACTGAAGTCTGAAGATGCTAAAAAGTCCCCAAATTCACACGAGGCGCCCATTAAGTGGCGGAGCTGAAAAACCATCTGACCCTCGGCCCGTGCTCTCCGCAGCTCCATCCTGGCAGCTGGAAGGATTCCGGGGGACGCGGGGGCCGATTTCGGCCTCTGGTCGACGTGCATGACGTTGCCTGGTTTTCAGAAGAGAAAGGTGCTCTGTGGGACAACCGCTTCCCACTTCCCTTTACCTCAGGCGTCCTTCACTCGAGGGGCCCAGAGCCCCCCACCGTGACCATTTCCCTGAATTGCCTCCCCGCGGCTTCCTCACCGTCCTCAGGGTCATGGGTAGGTCCCGCCTCTGCCCTCAACTGTCCTGGGCAAAATGCTACAGGGTGCCCGAGGGCTCCGCCGTCGGGGCTCATCCGTCCTGGGCTGCGGTTTCCGGGCCTCCCGTGATGGTGAAGGCCGCGGGGAGGGTACCTAGAGGCCCCCACTGGGCCTTCTCCTGGAGGGCGGAGGTGGCCGCGTCAGTGCCTCCCGGCGGAGCCAGCCAAGCCTGGCGTCAGCCCCCGGGGCACCGAGGCCTTTCCGAGGGCGGCGCACACCCCTCAGCTCCCAGCCCCGGGCAGGTGCTCGGGGAGAGGCGGGCGTCAGGTACCGCGTCCCGGCCCCACGCTGGCCGCCAGGGGGGCGCAGAAACGCGAGTATGAACGGATCAAGCTGGAAGAGAATGACCACGACCGCACGTCGCGTTCTGGGCGAGCTCCAGGCCGTAGGCCTTGGGGACAGGGAACCCCGTGGAGTGGGGGCGCGGTTGGTGAAACCACCTCGAGTGCAGGGAAACCGGCGCGCACATAAGTGAGCTGACGTCCTCCATGTCACGTGGCCGGCAGGGGCTGGGGGCTGCGGGCTGGGCCGGGGCCTGGGTCTGGCGGCTCCGCGGTGGGTCAAGGACAGCGTAGGGAAGGGGACGCCCCGAGGGCCGCGCGGAGGAGGCAGCGCTGATTAGAACCTTGACGCCTGAGTGAGAACTTGCCCAGGAATAAGAACAGAAGAAAATTCCAGCTGAAGAAAGAGCATGGCCCAAGGCCCGAAGGTCAAGGTCGTCTCATGGGTTGGGAACCTCGTGTGCTGTCACTCAAGCAAATGTCCTGGTGAGGGGGGGGCAGTGGGACAGGGAACGAAGCGGAAGTGGCGACGCTGATATGGGGGTCAGGTCACAGAGGCCCCCGTGGGCTCTGGGGACCCTGGGGAGCTGGTCCTGCCGACCGAGGAGGCCCGGAGGAGGGGGAGACCTCAGGAGCCACTGACCAAACGTGCACGGAGGAAGGTCCCCGTGGTACAAGCACACGGCTCCGTGACCGTCGGGGCGGCAGGATGAGGACGTTGAGGCAGCTCTGGAGAGGAGAGCGTTGACTTGTCAGGCATATTTCAGGGAAAAATGATCAGAACCTGGTGAACCAGTGCATGGGTGTGTGTGCTGGGGACACATAGGGTGCCCTGGTCTACACAGCCTGGGTGTGTGTGCTGGGGACACGCTAGGGTGGCCTGGTCTACACAGCCTGGGTGTGTGTGCTGGGGACACCTAGGGTGGCCTGGTCTACACAGCCTGGGTGTGCATACTGGGGTCAGACTAGGGTGCCTGGTCTGCATGGCCTGGGTGTGCGTGCTAGGGACACACCAGGGTGCCCTGGTCTGCACGGACTGGGTGGTGCATGCTGGGGTCAGACTAGGATGTCCTGGTCTGCGCAGCCTTGGTGTGTGTGCTGGGGTCAGACTAGGGTGCCCTGGTCTACACAGCCTGGGTGTGCATACTGGGGTCAGACTAGGGTGCCCTGGTCTGCACAGCCTTGGTGTGCATGCTGGGGTCAGACTAGGGTGCCTGGTCTGCATGGCCTGGGTGTGCGTGCTGGGGTCAGACTAGGGTGCCCTGGTCTACACGGCACAAGTGTGCATGCCAGGGGTCACGGTAGGATTCCTGGGTCTACATGCTGCAGGTGTGTGTGCCAGAGGTCACACTAGGGCTCCCTGGTCTACACTGCGTGGGTATGTGTGCTGGAGTCACACTAGGGTGCCCTGGTCTACAGAGCCTGGGTGTGCATGCTGGGGTCACACGGGGGTGCCCAGGTCTACACCGCGCACAGCAGAACCGGACTAAGTCCCTCCCAGAGGCTGCCAGTTAGCCCAGCTCTGAGGTCAGAGGTCACGGCCCGGAGCAGGGCCCTGGGATCTGGCGGCCGAGGGAGGAGGGGGGCACCCGAGACCCTGTCACCCCGACTCCCTTGGGGAGGGCTGTGGACCGTGAGGATGACAGATGCAGGGCTGCCAGGGCGGGAGGTGACAGCAGGGGTCAGAGGTGGGGGCTTGAGCCCCAGGTCACAGCCCTGACCTCCCGCAGACCCAGCAGGGGCCCCTCCTGCAGACCGGGGACGGGTGGGAGGGAACGAGGGTGTGGAGCAGGAGTATGATCCGTGGGCGACACAGCAGCCACCTGCAGGCCCCCCCACCTGCAGGACTGCCCTCACCTGCAGGCCCCCCCACCTGTATGCCTCCCCACGTGCAGGCCCCCCCACCTGCAGGCCCCCCATCTGTAGGCCTCCCCCACCTGCAGGCCTGCCCCCACCTGCACACCCACTCCCACCTGCAGGCCTCCCCCACCTGCATACCTGCCCCCACCTGCAGGCCTCCCCCACCTGCACACCTGCCCCCACCTGCAGGACAGTCCCCTCCTGCACTCCCACGCTCCACCCCCCCCCATCTAGAAGAAAGCACATCTTTGGGAGAGATCATCCGCTCAGAACAGCGTACACAGGGCGCTCCCGGGATGGGGGGCCTGGCTACCGGCCGGGATGTGGAGCGCCCTGCAGGCCCCGCAAGCTCCAGAGTCGAGGCCTGGGGGAGTCACGGGGTCCGAGCGCTCACGCGGGGCAGAGGCTCAAGGCCACGTGCGCACTAGGAACCCGCAGGCAGGGATCTGGGGTCGTGGAGCTGCCCTGGCAGGTCCTTGCCGTGACCTTGGGGCCCAGCTTCTCAAGTCCAAGCACCCACGCGCTCAGAAATGTCAGCAAATACTTCTGCGGCAGGTCCTGCCCCCCTAGCCTCGGAGGCGGTCAGTCGGGTTCTGGAAAGTTCCACAGGCCGTAGGCTGAGCAACAGGGGTTGAGAACTAACTGGCAGGAAACCCGAAAGGCAATCACGTGTCAACACGTGCTCCTTCCCTGCAGCTCCGGGTCCGGCACCCACCGGCCCAGGCTGCTCTGGCGCCGACCCCCGACGGCCGGTGAGCTAGGACCCGGCCCTGGGGCCTGACGGAGGAGGTGCCCATGTGCCCGGGTGCCCGGGTGCCAGGCTTTGGGAAGCCCTGAGCCCCCCGAGTCCTGGACATTTTTCCGGACCTCGGGCTGCTTGCGCGGTGCTGCACCCCAGGGCCTTTCAGTGACCCCCGCTCTCACGGGGCATTATTGGGCTTTGCGGGGGGTGGGGCTTGGGGAGGGCAGGAACCTGGGAGCCCCCCGGCCTCCGTGGCTCCGCAGCAGCGGCGACAGCACCCAAGGAACGGGCCTCCGAGCCGCCGCCGAGCCCGGGCCGTGCCCATGGGTGCCCGCGGCTGAGCGGCTGCCGTGGGCTCCGGGGATCCGGGGTCGAGGCCGTGGGGGGCTCCCACCGGGCCCCCTCTGCCCCTCCCACCGCTCGTGCTTCTCTCAAATGAATGGATAGGGTCTTCAGTGAAGGAGGGGGGGAGGGAGGGAGGGGGAGGGAGGGAGGGAGGGAGGGAGGGGGGAGGGGGGGCGGAGCTACAGTGGGAAACCCGAGGGTGGGCTGGGCCCCCAGCAGCCTTTCCGTGGGGGACAAGTCAGCAGCCAGGACCCGGGAGGAGGACGCCGGGGCTCGGGCGGGCAGACGGGGGACAGGTCGGACTGGGACCTGGGGTGGGCGGCAATGTCCCCAGTGAACGACGGAGCGATTTGAGAGGCGGGTGTTTGCACGTGGGTGCACGCGGAGCACGTGTCTCCTGCAGGCGACGCACGAGTGGGTGCACGGGGGACCGTGACCTGCCCTCTAAGGGCGCTCGCAGCCCTGCTGCCGGCTGCGTCCTCCCACGGCAGGTGCCCGTGACCCGTGCAGGTCGCTGTCTGACGGCTGATGGAACAATCTGGCAAAGCCTGGAAGCCAGACTTGAAGGGCGAGTCCAGGAAGCCGAGGCTTTGGGAGCCAAGACCCCGGAGCCCGGCTCCGGCCGCAGTGGGTTCAAGTCCCGGCCCAGCCGCGGCTCCGCCGTGAGCCCTCGGAGTGTGGCTCCTCGTTCCCTACACTTGGGTCTCCGCAGCTGTGAAACCGGGTGCCGACAGCTCCATGTGCGTGACAGTGCACATGCGTGTGAGCACATGCGTGAGTCACCTGCAACCAGGGGGGCGCAGAGCCAGGGGCTCCAACGTCATTAGCCGTCACTGTGACGGCAGCTGCACTTGGACGGTGCATGACCTGAGCCCAAATTCCTCATCCACAGGGGATGTCGGGGCATTTTCACCCCGTGAACGCCGGTTGCAGCTGCCGGGATGCGGCCGAGCTGTCCCTTCGGGCTTGTGGCCAGGCCGGTGGGACAGAGACCACCGTCTAGGGCTTCAGGGCGCCTGCCTCTCTGCTCCCCTCCCACCCTCGCAGCTGAGGACCCATCTGCACGGGCGCAGGCACGTCCGCAAATAAGATCACACCTGAGGTTTCAAGTGACGGAGTGACTCGCAGGGGAGGTGGCCACTCGGCCGAAGGCGCCGTCGCCCAAGGGACGACTGTAATTCGGCCACACTGGGCACACCAGTCCCGAGAGGTCGCGCCCCCGGGGCCCCCCGCGGTCCGGGCCGGCGCCGCTGGAGACGCCGAAGGAGGGGACTGGTGCGACCACCGCGGAGGCCCGGGGGCCCGGCCTCCCCGCCCGGGGCAGGGGGTTTCCGGCGGGACCCTTGGGCAATCCCCCGGCTCTTCCCCAAACGGTCACAGGGCCGCTGCGGACACAGGACGCTGGGCCTGCCCGGAGCGCGTCCCCGGAGGAAATGTGACAGCCGGAGCTACTGGATAAAGGGAACTGCTGGGCTGGCCTTGTCCAGAAATTTCCTGTCGGGTGTTTCACTTCACGTTTAGGAAAGGATTGAGGAACTCCTGGGAATCCAGTTAGCCAGGGCGACACTCGCAGAGAAGAACTTCTGCCCCCACGGCTCCCCGGGCCTGAGGGCCGCGCACCCCACCAGCCGGGCCGCCGCCCCCCACCCCCACCACTGGGAGGGCCGCTTGGTCTGTGGCGATGCCTCCCCCTGCCTGTCGCCCTCCACCGCCCCCTCCACGCCCAGCCTGCCCAGAAGAAGGCAGGAAGCCCGGGAAGTGGCTTTGCAGCCCCGCGGCCTCAGCCCCGCAGCCCCACAGCCTCAGCCCTGCAGCCCCGCAGCCTCAGTCCCACAGCCTGCCCCCTGCAGCCCTATAGCCAGCACAGCCTCAGCCCTGCAGCCTCAACCTTGCAGCCTCACAGCCTCAGCCCCTCTGCCTCAGCCCTGCAGCCCCACAGCTTCAGCTCCACAGCCCGCCCCCCACAGCCCTGCATCCCGCACAGCCTCAGCCCTGCAGCCTCAGCCCCACAGCCTCAGCCCTGCAGCCCCACAGCCTCAGTCCTGCAGCCTGCCCCCTGCAGCCCTATAGCCAGCACAGCCTCAGCCCTGCAGCCTCAGCCCCACAGCCTCAGCCCCAAAGCCCCACAGCCTCAGCCCTGCAGCCCACCCTCCTGCAGCCCCACAGCCTCGGCCCTGCAGCCCCGCAGCCTCAGTCCCACAGCCTGCCCCCTGCAGCCCTATAGCCAGCACAGCCTCAGCCCTGCAGCCTCAACCTTGCAGCCTCACAGCCTCAGCCCCTCTGCCTCAGCCCTGCAGCCCCACAGCCTCAGCTCCACAGCCCGCCCCCCACAGCCCTGCATCCTGCACAGCCTCAGCCCTACAGCCCACCCCCCGCAGCCCATCCCGAAAGGTAGCTCGCTCCTCCCAGCACTTTCTGCCCAAAACCTTCCCTCCGGCAGCCGGGCTGGTGGAAATAAAACACCAGGCCCAGCCGGTTAAGAAAATGCTCCTGTTAAAAGTATGTGTTACCACCGCACGCAGAGGAGAGCACCCAGCTTTCAAAGCAGGCACCTCCTGGCCCTCGTCCACCGGCTTTAAAGAGCAGATTTTGGAAGACTGGACAGAGAGAGAGAGAGAGAGAAAAAAGAGCACGGGATTTTCTTTTCATTTCATGGGTCCTTAACCCATATTTAATGCAGACTCTGGATTTTAGACACAGCAAGTGTGCTTGTAATTATTTCAAACAGTTAAAAAAGCTAGTTAATGATGTTCAACATAAGTAATCATGTTAAATAGTAAAATTTAATTTCTTAAAAACTTAAATCCTCATATCTTCTGGAATGCATTGTACTGTAGGATGTCTGAGTAAATTAAATTCTCTCCCGCACACTAAAGCATCAATTTCCTTATGGTAATTATCTGCTAGATTGGATCTGTCAGAGGCAGGGAAGCAAGCCTGACATTATACCCTCTTTACAAAAAATGATTACAAAAAATTAAGACGAATGAGTAAAATTAAGGCCGCGGCTGGTAAGCCTCTATAAAGCTCTCATGGATCACTCTACATAAGATACCATTGTGCTGGGGACTAAGCTTTTAATGACTTGCCGTATAATCAGGGAGTCCATTAAAGGACAGGAGAGATAACCGATCACAAAGATAACAACCAGAAATGATTTTCCGCCAAGGAGAAGCAATTTATTATACAGCAAGACGCGCTGCTAACGGAAGTGTCTGGATAGAGGAGGCCCTTGCCGCGGCTGGCAGGATTCCCGTCCTGGAAGGTGGGACACAGGCGGCCTCTCCTGGGGTCCGGCGGGCTCCGCGTGGGCCCCCGGGGGCTCTGCGGGTGCGGAGGCTGGCACTCACCGGGGGCTGCAGCGTGCTGGCCCCCCGGGGTCCCCGGGATCCGGGACCCCCCTGCCGGGCCCTCCCGTCGGGGGCTGCGGGTCGGCCGCCCAGAGCCTCGGTCCTGGGCCCGCTGGCCCGGCCGCGTCGCGAGTCCGCCGAGGGGCAT
The DNA here is from genome assembly GCF_048418805.1 of Vulpes vulpes. Lineage (NCBI taxonomy): Eukaryota > Metazoa > Chordata > Mammalia > Carnivora > Canidae > Vulpes > Vulpes vulpes. The sequence continues at coordinate 138,947,999 of NC_132784.1, forward strand.
CCGGGCGTGCGAGGGCGCCGGGTGCAGCTGCCCACCGTCAGGGCCACACGGTCGTCCAACTGCGAGGCTTGGGAGAGGCGACGTCCCCCAGGAACCCGACGGGAGCTGCCAGACTAACACTTGGTGCAGGACGTGGTGGGCAAGGACCTGCGGCGGCCACCCCGGCGCCTCCGGCTGTCCCGGCCGGCAGACTGCTCTGAGCCGTCGGGGGTGCGCCCGCCTGGCCGTGCCCCACGAGGCCCCCCTCCTCCGAGACCCGGCCCGCGGCTGGCTCCGCTCGCCCACCGCCTGCTGCACCACTGTCCCAGGTCACCTAACGGGGCCTCAGCTCTCTGGTCTGTCTGATGACCCCGTTGTGACAGTGACCTCTGAGGGCGGCGTGGGGCACAGGGCTCTCCTCCCGCGGGCTCAGAGGGGATGGAGGGTTGCCTGTCACTGTGTTCCCACCCTAAGTGGGTCGGGCGTCTGTCCGAGGACAGTGAGAAGGCTGCCACCCCCTTCTCCCCGGACGAGGGGAAGCCGGGCCGCGGGCCTCGCTCTCAGCCTCAGGCCACCTGCGCCCTGCACGCCCCCGACGGTCTGGCCTGGCCTCTGGAGGGCGACGGGTGCTCCAAGGGGCCGAGGAGGGGCAGTGTCGTGTCGGTGGCTCCTCAGCCAGGCCAGGACCCGGCTCACTTTCTTGGTCAGGATCACCCACGGCCGTTGCCGAGGGACATGCAGGAGTCCCAGCGCCCCTCCAGGGCCCCGCGGCCCCCTCTAAGGACAGTGTCCCACTTGCCGTCCGTCTGTGCCTCGCTGCCCCCGACTGGTGCCCGCTCACTCTGAAGCTGCCTCCCTCCGAGCTGGCGGGCCTGGCGCGCCCGGGGAACACGGGCTGAGCTCTGGTGATATCCCATGAGAGCGCGGACGGGGGCCCCCCCGGGTAGCCAGCCAGGGGGATGCACAGGGTATGTTTTCCTCTCTCCATTCATGCCCATACGCAGCCCCCCAGAGACGGGCACACGCTCAGACAGGCCCCGGTGCACCTGTCCACCAGGTGTGTACCTGCGACTGAGCGCGGCTCCTCCCACCGAACCCTGACCCCAAGGCATCTGCTCATTCCTCGCTGGCCTTCTCCCTCCCGTCTTCCTGATGCCAACATGGATCACTCCTCATTGCATACGCTTTTTTTTTCAGTTGTGGTAAAATATCCATAACGCAAATCTCACCATTGTGGGGTACGGTTCGGTGATGTTAAGTACATTCACAAAGTCGTGCGACTTCTAGAACTTTCCCATCCTGAGTCACAGAAGCTCTGTCCCTACTAAGCACCGGCTCCCCTGCCCCGGGCCCCCCAGCTCCGGGCGGCCACCCTTCACTTCTGTCTCTAGGACTCTGACTTCCCCTCGGACCTTGTATGATGGAGTCACGCAGTATTTGTCCCTCAGTGACGGACTCCTATCGTTTTTGTTTTTTTGTTTTTTTAAGATTTTATTTATTTACTCATAAGAATACAGAGAGAGAGAGAGAGAGAGAGAGAGAGAGAGAGGCAGAGGGAGGAGCAGGCTCCATGCAAGGAGCCCGATGCGGGACTTGAACCCAGGACCCCGGGGTCACGCCCTGGGCTGAAGGTGGCGCTGAACTGCTGGGCCACCCGGGCTGTCCAGACGAACTCCTTTCCCTTGGTGTATGGTCCTCAAGGTCCCTCCATGTCGTTGCAGGTGTCAGAACGTGATGGCTGGTTAGGGTTGAACAATATTCCGACCCAGGTACACACCACATCTTGTTATCCGTTCACCCTTGGGTAGACGCACGGGCTGCTTCGCCTTTCAGGTTCTTGTGAATACGGCCAGCACGACCGTGGCCGGACCGATACCTCTTCCAGGGCTGCTTCCAATTCTTCTGGATCTGGATCTGGAAGTGGAATTGTTGGATCAAGTGTTTAATATTTTGAGGAACTGCTATAGGGTTTCCCATAGCGGCCGTCCCATCTTAGATTCCCACCGTAATGCGCAAGAGTTCTGATTTCTCCACATCCTCACCAACACTTGTTTTTCTGGTCTGGTATTTATTTATTTATTTATTTATTTATTTATTTATTTATTTATTATATATTTATTTACTTTTTTAAATGTCTTTTGTTTTTTTTTGATAGTAGTCATCCTAACGGGTTTCTGGAAACATCTTACTGTGGGGCTTTGACTTGTATTTCCCAAAAGGTTAGTGATATTGAGCATGTTTTTATGTGCTCATTGACCATGTGCCTGTCTTGTTTAGAGAAATATCTGTTCAAGTCCTTTGCCTATTTTTTAATTGAGTCATTTATTTTGTGGTTACAGAGCTGTAGGTATTGTTTATAAATCCTGGACACGAGCTCCTTATCAGCCATGCGACTTGCAAACACCTCCCGGTCTACAGGTTGCCTTTTCCACCCTGTCGATAGTGTGTTTTGATGCACAGAAGTGTTTATATGGTGATATGGTCCCACTTTTTAATTTTTTTTTGCCTGTGCTTTTGGTGTTTATTCTGAGAAATCATTGCTAAACCCAATGTCATGAGGTGTTTTCCTTTAAAAGCTTCCTACTCTACACCTTATATTTAGGTTTTTGATCCATTTTGAGGCAATTTGTTTAATGTGATGTAAAGTCGGGGTTCACGTTTGCTCAGAGCAGAAGTCTTACGCTGACAAATTTTAGTCTTTTTTGCTTATTTACAATACACACCTTCCCCTTAAAGGAGGGGAAAGTTTAAAGATGAGAAGAACGTCCTGAGGGATAAAGACAGTCTCCGCCATACTGGTAGCCCCAACACCCAGCTGAACAAACCTTTGTGAATTGAGTACGGATCTGTATCAGGATGAAGACGAACGCATGTGATGGGTCAGCACCACGCGGCTCGTTTCTACTCCAATTCCTCATCAGCCGACTGACAAGATGTAAGGATGTCTGAGGCCATCAGAAAAAAAAAAAATAAGTATACTTATTATAGCAAATGCCTTGCCTAAATAATTCCATGCTATTTACCTAAGTTGTGATTATTTCATTGACTAACCCTTTAACAGGCTGGCGGCGCATACACAACCCTCAGTTGTCCTGTAGTAAAGCTACTAACAGAGAAGCACAAAACCTGCTTCCAAGGGAACTCTGGGCTGATCCGGGACCTTCAGAAGAGATCTTGCCCGCGATGGGAAATCAAGGGAACAGGCTTCCAGCTGATGACCAGACAGGGACTCTTCTTTTGAGTTCAAATAGCAGAAACCAACTTCATGAGGAAGGATATGACAAATTATCCTACCTGAGCCACCCAGGATCTGGATGTAAGAACGTGACCCTCGGTGGCAGTAGGCATGCTTGCAGGACACAGCTGGCACCAGGTCATCAAATCCAATTTTCCCATTAGCACGCAGTGTCCGAAATCAAATGCATTGTATTTTGGTCGACTTCCTCTCCAGACCAGCTCTCTCTGCCAGGCTCAGAGGGAAAACACTTCTATTTTAGTCTCAAATAAGCTAAAGCAGCAGCCCACCGCTGGGCAGATTTCCCACCCACCCTGCCCTGTGACTCTCCACCTGCAGACAGCCCATCCCTTACCTGTTTACACTTTTCTGAGCACCTTCAATGTGCAAACTTTGAACAGGTCAGTATGCAACTGTTGGTCATTCCACAGAAAATCTCCAAATGTCGGCATATATGGCCCTTGATCGGTGTTCTTTTTAGCCAGGTATGTCCCAGGCTCATTTCTATCTGGATGCAGCATATAGGGGATTTTTTCCTGGGGCGTGGTGGGTTTTTAATAAGTGTTGCCTACAGTAGCAACAGATTGAGGTGAATGAATTTGCAATGTTTCCCACTCATCTTTGATGCTCTAGCAATCATGTGAGATAAGATGGTGGAGGTGTAAACGGATACCACCTTCCATCTTTCCTATATATGAAGTTTAGTTGACTTCCTCTTGACCTCAAGACCCATGACATCAGGACCTGAGTGGAAATCAAGAGTCGGACGCTTAACCAACCGAGCCACCCGGGTGCTCCATGCACACACATCATTTTTTAGTAAACCTACTACAGACGAGGGCTGGCCACGCAGCCTGCACCAGGCCGTCCCATCTGATGCTGCTGTTGCCCCCAACCCGCCAGCGGGCCATCGGGAAGGAAGAGGAGGAGGAGGCAGCAAACACAGGCTGGAGCTGGAACCTTACAAGGACTCACTGAAACCCTTGTCTGTGTGTCTGTTCTTGCTGTCTCTGATCTTGGTGCGGTGGGTGTCCTGGGGAAGCCAGAGCCCCTTCTTCAGGTAACTACACACACGTAGCCCAGGCATCAGAGACAGAGGAAGAACCGCGTGGGAGGGCCTCCATGGGTAGTACTGGGCTGACTGGTACTTGAAAAACTGGAAGACAGTGCTACAGGTGACGGCACAGCGGGCGTTGCCTCCCTTCCACCTCTAACTCTGGGGAGAAAATTTCCTTTAGAGCTCCTCCCGGGGGGACACGCACTAGAAGGGGGATCCTGAGAGTGGAGCTCACAAAGTGGGAGGTGGACCAGTTGATTTTTGTGGAATGTGGTTCTACTTCTACGCTGCAGCTCATCCTGAAGAAACTACCGCTTATTGTCAATATCGAACCCAAAGGTACAGATGTAGTGAAATGACGGGACACCTGCGCCCCAGTGTTGACAGCAGCAATGTCCACAATAAGAGGAGCTGCGATGTCCTTCGACAGATGAGTGGATAAAGAAGACGTGGCCCATATACAGTGGAATATTCCTCAGCCATCAGAAAGGAAGGGTGAACACCTACCATTTACATCGATGTGGAATGAACTGGAGGGTATTATGCTGAGTGAAACACCTCAATTGGAGAAAGACAATTAAATGGTTTCAGTCGTATGTTGAATATAAGAAAGAGTGAAAGGGACCATAAGTGAAGGAGGGGAAACCGAGTGGGGAAAAACCAGAGAGGGAGACAAACCCTGAGAGAGGCCTGACTCTGGGAAACAAACAAAGGGTTGCAGAAAGGCAGTTGGATGGGTAAGTGGGGTCACCGAGTGATGGGCCTTAAGGGGGGCACATGATGAGACGAGCACTGGGTGTTATGTGTTGGCAAATTGAATTTAAATTTAAAAACATTAAAATTAAATTAAAAAATAAAAAAATAACAATGATCAAAGGAAAATATCACGATTTTTTAAAAATATTTTTGTTTAATTTTTATTTATTTATGATAGTCACAGGGAGAGAGAGAGAGGCAGAGACATAGGCAGAGGGAGAAGCAGGCTCCATGCACCGGGAGCCCAACGTGGGATTTGATCCCGGGTCTCCAGGGTCATGCCCTGGGCCAAAGGCAGGCGCTCAACTGCTGCACCACCCAGGGATCCCGAAAATATCACGATTACTTAAAAAGACTGTTAAAACTTGCCTCTCCTTACCAGTTACCAATCTTTACACTTTTTCCGTACTTCGACCAAAGACACCTATTGCCGCAGATTTGCAACGTAGAGGCAGGTACAAGAACACGGCTGCCTGTAGTAAGCCAGACACTAACAAGACCTGCAAAGCTTAAAACAACAAAACTCTACTAGATTTTTGGGGGGTTTGCAAAATGTAGTTATTTTTCATAAAGAGTGGGTTGTGTTAACACGGGAGGACTTTCTTTCTATAGTTTTAAAATGACTTAATAAGATTTATTAAATTTGTCAGCTCTAACTCCTAATATAGCAAATGAATATCGGTGGTGGAAGTCACACGAACACATCCAGAGCCTTAATCATTTTCGAGAGTGTCGCGGAGTCCTGAGACCACCGTTCTGGAGAGTCGCCACCCCACAGGATGGAGGAAGTCATCAGTTCCCATCTCCAGTCCAACCGCGTATGTTCCTCCTTTGCTCCGGCTCCCATGTTGTCTGGAAGGTTCTCCATTCCCCATCCCCCACCCTTAGTGGATTTCGTGGCATTATTCAGGGCTCAGCTCAAGGTCATGAGCCCCAGGAAGCACCTTCTATTCTGTTCTCTGTTAGGGGCCCTTAGTTGTACCTGCTGCCCAGAAGCCCGTCTCACCTTATGCTGTGTCTCTCTGCAGCTGGAACACATCACACGCCCCGGGAACCCAGCTGCGTGGACTGGGCCCCCCGCAGGCGCGTTAACCGAGTAACCAGCTGTGCCCTCGGGTCTCTGCTAAAGCCTGAGACGTGCACGGGAGTGCGATTAGGGACAGAGATGGTGGATGTCCATAATCCAGGCTGGTGGAGTTTACTTCCAGAGAAGTGGGCGGAGGACAGTCATTTTCCCTGAAGTGCAGCAGAGTCAGAGGTCCCTGTTTGGAAGGAATCTGGCAGTTCCACCTCGACTGACTGTGAAATCTGAATTGTTGGGTATTTTCAAAGAAGTGGTTTCTTCTCTCTCACTCATATTTAAAATGATTGGTGCTTGATTAAATAGAGTCACAATAATTTGCAATCGGAATATCTATTGTCTGAGCCTGGCTGGAGGCAGCCAGAGGCCAAGGATTCTGGGGACGCCCTGCCTTGACTAGAGCCCTCATTCCACTTGAGCTAGTGTGCTACCCCGAGCACCTGTCTGCATCCCGGTTCTTCATCTGTGAACTGTACAAAAGAATATATCCCGGGTAGGGTAGTAAAATGAAATGTTACTTTGACCTGGCACACGGCGCATTAAAAAGGTTTTGGCTTTCTCACTTCCCTTCCCTTCCGTTGCCCAGCGCTCAGTGAAATTGCAAACTCTTAATTAGTGGGTTCGTCATCTGCTTGTGATGTCGTTTGCATCTTTACTTGGCAAATTCAGAGGAAGTCTACTAAAAGTATTTGAGAACCCTGAGAATCGGGTCCAAATCAGTGAGATCGTACTGGATACAAAAAGAAAATCTTCAAAAAATTAATTTTAGATCCTTTTCTATTTTCATTCCAGTTTTAACTCCATGGTTTCCTCTTGTACCGTCTTTCCCAGCTGCCCTGACCTACAAGTGTCTTTCTTTCCTATGAGGCTATAAAATGTGTACAATCTACACTATACAATTTAGCCCTTAGTAGAAGAATTTGGCGTGTTCTGTGTCCCAGTAAAATGCATGTGCACATGGAGACTGCTCATAGTCCTGGTGAACCATCATCCATCCACCCATCTGTGTGTCTGTCCATCCATATGTTCATGCATCCATCCATCTATATGTTCATGCATTCATTCATCCATCCATCCAACTGTCCATCCATCCATCCATCCGTCATCCATCCATCCACTCATCCACCCATCATCCATTCTTCCATGTATTTATTACACAGATATTTTCAAGTAGTACCTAATACATGACTGGCTAGTTACAGGGCCCTGGTTGATACCAAGATAAATAAAACATGGTCCCAGACTTCAAGGAATGGGAAAGGAAAATACATAAATGGATCTTTTCACTACAAGGAGATAACTGCTATATTTTATATACATAACTAAAGTAAGGCAATATTATGAGTCACAGAAATGAGGGGACTTATTTGACAGCTATATTAAAGGGAGACCAAGTAGAATCCAAATTGGATGTAGGATGGCTCTCAGCGTCTGGGCTTGGCACATGGGTGAGTCATGGTGTCACCAGCTCATCAGGATGGCTGGAGGTTGAGCAGGGTCAGAGGCCAGTGGCCCGCAGGTGCTGTTCAGGGTGGGAGAAGGGCGGCTTGTCACACGGGCAGCAATACAGCTCAAGAGGGGAGCTATGGTCTGTTCCAGAGGAGACTTATTTTTTTAAAGATTTTTTTATCCATGAGAGACACAGAGAGAGAGAGAGAGGCAGAGACACAGGCAGAGGGAGAAGCAGGCTCCACGCAGGGATCCCGATGCGGGACTCGATCCCGGGACTCCAGGATCATGCCCTGGGCCGAAGGCAGGTGCTAAACTGCTGGGCCACCCAGGGATCTCCAGAAGAGACTCATTTTTAATAAAAAGAACATTATTGTGTGTCGAATGCTTCTAATGTGCCTGGTATTTCTGTATGTTCTCTCTTTGAATGTCCTCAACAACCCAGAAATTTTCTAATATGAAATGTGAGCATCAAGGACAAAAATTTCTTGCCATGAATGAAGGAAAATACCAGACCAGCCTGTGCATCTTCCCAGCCTGTGCTGAGGATGCATTTACTAGAAAATCAGAGAATTAGGAAGATAAAAGTTCTGAGTCAGGAGAAAGCTCCAACCCAGAGTAATCAGATACCCTGGTCCCACATTCAGTGGCCGGAGCCCAGGAAGGGCAGCGGTGGGAATTTGGTGTCCCCCCAAACAGGACGGTTTCTCCCCGCTTGGCCCCTGTGAAGCCCCTGCCCTGCTTCTCCCCGTCACCCACTGCTTTCTTCTTAGGCAGGAAGTGAAAGTGAGCAACTCTCTCACATGCGGAGCTTCTGATGGAAAGGGCACCTCTCCGTGGGGCCTGTGAGAAAGGAAGGTGGCTGAAGCTTTTTCTGAAGAACAGAACCTTCCTTCGGGAGCCTAAGACTCCATGCACCCTCGAGGGCAAACCATAAAAAAATTCAAAGGAACTAGGGTCAAACCACAGTCAACATGAACAACAGCGCTCCCCACGTTAGCTAACCTCACCTTTTAAGCAGAAGAGGGTGAGGGTGTTTCAAAGGTCCACGTGCTTTGGAGAAATACCAGGAACTCTCACCTCCCTGTTATGATGATCTCCAGGTCTGAGCTCTTGGAGCCTTCTCCAGGGTCAGCCTGGAACCCGACACAGGGTATGGTTGTCCAGCCACCACTCTTGGGCATGGCACAGCCTCCTGCACCGGCCCTTACCGATGCCAGGTGCCAACTGGAGGGCTGGGGTGTCCTCCACTGCTCTGTGGAGCCAAGAGCTGACGTCAGTGCTCAAAAGATTGGAGCCCCCCAAACAGGCAGCGGCCAGACTTCCTTGGGTGATGTGGAGCCCTGTGTCTGCTGAATGGAGTCACATCTGGGGGATGCTTCCACCAGCCTGGCCCTTGGGAACATAGGGACAGGGCACAGACCACACCTGCGATCCCACCACGCACCCTGACGGCTCGTCCTCCTCATACGCCTTCAAGAAACGAGTTTGCTCTGTTCCCCTGAACCGTGACTTGCATCCAGATCGCTGGGGGCTACCCCTTCCCCACGCCCCGGGGTGTGTGGACATCACTCACCTGTCCCCTTGTTCTCAGAAAGCCTCCTCGAAAGTCCATAGTCCCAGCGTGTAGTTCACTGCTTTGTGTATGAGGCTGGCTCCAGAGAGGTCCTTTTTATTTCTCAACTGGTAAATTCATTATGAAATAATTCTTGGAGAGATACAGGCCACTGATTTTCTGCAATTTGCTACACCACACTTTAACTTGTGCTGAAAGCTGAGCCTTTTGGTCCTCTTGTTTAAGAAGTATATTAATATTTCTGTGACCTTTACTAGATGGCAGTTGAGATATATCCTTTTAAATAACAAAACCAAGAAAATCAATGACTTAAACTATATATTACTGACCCTGGTTTGATGAGCAAATTAGGAGAGATAAGCCTTTTCCTGAAGGAAAGAAAAAAGTCAAGAGGACTTGTAAAGTTCAAGTAGGATGATTACAGATTCAGGAATGGATGCATGGGTAGGTGGCCGATGGATAGACAGACAAAGAGACCAGCAGGTGATGGGTGGGTGGAGAGATCGATTCCAATATTTTCAGACACGGGCTCAGATTCGTCTTGTGATATGCTGTAGCACTTTGCAAACCTGTAAGCTCCACATTAGATCTTAGGTAGTAATTCACTTGAGTTTTTAAAGGATCACACGTTTAGTCTATATCTGGAAGACAATGCAGGCGAGAGCAGGAGGCCGCTGTGAGCCCGCTGGGCAGGCCGGCTCTGAGCACGTCAGCAGCCAGGAGGCCGGACGCCCTCCCGTTTGCATCGGTGTTGGTCGTGGCGCTCAGTGCCCGGTGGGCCCAAACCTGCGCTCAGGACCTGGATTTCCTTTGAGCCATGAACGTCCTCCCTGGCGGCTCCCAGTTTTCTCCCACAGGGTCCATGCTGCGTGCAGAGCTCAGCGTAAGGCGGACAGAAGCCCCGAGAGCTGGGCCTGAGCAGAGGCCGCACCCCCAGAGTCGTGGTGAGCAGAGAGGAGACAAGGGCCGACGTTCCCGTAGAAACCAGTCAGCGTGAAGCCGCGGCCTTGCTGTCTTGGTCTTGCGTCCCAGTTTGCGGCATCTCCAGTTGCTCCCGGTGCTCTCACAGCCACCTCAGGAAGGGCACACAGGACGCTTGGCTCAAGATGCCAAGGTCACTTGGTCCTCTCAATCCTTGGCTTGTTGCCTCCGTCGTCTTATGTGATTGAGCACAGACGAGCGGCCATGAGCCACGAGGTGCTGGGGGCATTCACCCAACATGCCAGTTTGGGTTTGGAGGCTCTGAGCTGCACAGGTTAGGTCGCAAGGTCCCAGGGCTCCCTCTTTCCCACCTGTCTGGCTGGGTTTTCCCTTGACCTGCTTTGACCTGCCCCAAGCTCACCATCCGTCCTGCAGACCAAGGGCTGCACTCGGAACTGGACCATCCCCATCCTCTGTGCAGATCCCCCGGACCAGGCTCTCTGCCAAGGACCCCGCAGCCCGGGCCACCCTGTGCCTGCCCCTCCACCCTGCCCGGTACATTGCCGAGCCCCCTGCGTCGAATCTCGTGGCTTTGCCCACAAAAGTCACATGGAACTGGTCTGCGAACGCCGCAAAAGTATTTACACTGACTCTCTACGGCTTTATGGCCAACGTGCAAATGCAAGGAAGTAAAGCTGTTTTCGTTTACAGTTCACAGGCTAGAACCAGTGGGGTTTGCCCTGGAAACCCACTCGGGGTGGCTGCCATGTGGGGGTGGCACTCAGGAAATGAGCCCTCTTCCTGTGCATCATGAACAGCGGGTACGGTGAGCCGGGCAGCTCCACCTCTCGGCGTCGTGTGCGCCAGCGCGTGAGGAACTAGGGTTAGGGGACGGGAGGTGCTCTGATGACGGTCCCTGCGAGGACGTTCAGAACCGACCATAAGGAGCTTCGCTAAAACCACAGTGGAGCGTCTGGATTCCATTTCGGCAGAAAGCCCGAGGATCTACTCGGGTACAGAGTCAGGAAAGAATATCGAAGCTGTGGGGCCCAGAGCAGAACACTTGCCTTTTTGCGCAGGTTTGTCAAAAGAATTTCTTGTGCACCTCCTGGGTACCCCCTCCCACCCACCTCACCGGTTAGCACTTGCGCTCCCCTGCCCCAGTGTAATTAAATAATTCCCAGTTCCAGGAGGGGCATACGCTGGGCACACCAAGGTCTTTTCCGGTCACCATATATGACCAGTTCGCTGGATCATCCCCTAAACGTATCTGTGCGTGCGTGTGCGCAGGACACCTCTCTCACCGTAGCAAGTCATGTTTCTACTTTTTTAATGCATATTTTTTTAACGCAGCGTCACGTTTCGGAGAAGCATCAGTCCGTTGCCTACGCTAAGGGTCCAAGCCGTGGGGGCCTAGGAGAGCCTCGGCCCGGCGCGGCGGCTCAGCGGCCTTGTTGACTCGGACCCCGCGGCCCACTGCCCCGCCGGGTGCTCGCCGCCGCTGGCCCGGGGACGGGTGCAGCCCCGCACACGTCTGTCAGGTGCCAGCGGGCACCGTTGCACCTGGGCTATGGTTGTAAGCACGGCCCGACCTCCTCGGCTCTGTCAGGCCGGGTCACTTGTTTTTCCGCAGAAGCTGAGGCTCGGAGCCGGGAAGCGGCGCCCGACCCGCGGGCCCACTCAGACCGGCTCTGAGGCACCTGCGGCCGCCGAAGGGCCCGGGCTCCCGGCGGGTTCCCTGAGCGGCTTCGGAGAAAGCACCACGTCCCACGGAGGCATTAAAAAAAAGAAAAAATTGATCCTGAAACTCACATATTTTCCTTAGTTAATTGCAGTTACTTGGCATTTGTCTTCTTTCCCGGGGTTTGCACGTTGTAATGCAGAGCTCCGTGGCCCCGGGGCTGAGAGCCCTCCAGGCTGCCCCGCCTCCGTGGAGGGGGTGGATCTAACTAGAAAATTCTCACTTATCAGAACAGAGTCCCCAGGGGTCAGGTGATCCCTGCTGCTGCTGCATCATTGGCGCCTCCATCCCTGCACCTCCAGGCCGGGGGTGACCCATCACGCAGCCTCGCCGCATCTTCACTCCTTGTCCGGCCTTGGGCTTTCCTCTGGCGCCGGGGCCCCACCCGGGGCAGGAAGCGCTCGTGGGAACCACATTCAACACGTCTGATGAGGGCGGCCCGGGGGCCCAGCGGTTAGCGCCGCCTTCGGCTCAGGGCATGACCCTGGGGTCCCGGGATCGAGTCCCGCGTCGGGCTCCCCGCATGGAGCCTGCTTCTCCCTCTGCCTGTGTCTCTCCCTCCCTCTCTCTCTCTCTCTCTCTCTCTCTTTCTATGTCTCTCATGAATAAATAAATTAAATCTTTAAAAACAAAACAAAAAAACCACTTCTGATGTGATCGGGGACCTACCGATGTCCCCCAACAGTCAGAAATCTCCTACTATCGTGAGGATCTTAAAGTGGAAACAGAAAAAATCTGAATCTATGTGGAAAGGGGAAAAAGCAGGTAGAGAGCCAGCGGTTCTCAGCGGCACCGCGTACCAGAATGACTCACGAGGCTTCAGAGGGTATCGGTTTTGAACGTGGAAGCCCGACTCGTGTTTGCAGCGCCTCTAAGTCCGCCCGCTGGTCTAGTTCAGCCTCGAGTCTCTGGCAGGCACGGGAAATGGGAGCACTTTCCATTGTAGCATTTTCCACGTAGGGCACCTCTGTAATTTCACACCTACCTATATTACAAACCACTACACTTTAGGAAAGATGGAGGCGGGTGGCTGCATAATTCTCACTCTCAGACACCGGGAGGGGCCAGTGTTTCCTTGGTACTAAATTCATTAAAGAAAAAAAAAAAATCTGATAGTTCAGGGATACAGACTTCTTGTAACTTCTTCCAATTTTCCAATTTTCAAGAAATGTATGTCACCGTAAGTATAAAAATACGCAATTACTATTAACGTGTTTTGTATCTCCCCACATTATTCTGTGTGCACCCATTTAAAGTTAAAATAGGGTAACTAAATACACACCGCTATAAAATCTGCTTTTTACACTTCCCAGTAATCGCGTACACATCTTTCCACGATCATAGAGACCTCTACTGTCCTTTCAATGCATGTATTGTATTTAGTATATTCATGTACTGCACTTTACTAAGTTTTCTCTCAACGGGCGTAGTTTCTAATTTTTCTCTGTCATAAATTGCCAAACCTTCAATTTTTTTATATATATATATAAATATTTGTTCACTGGTGTGAGTCTTTGCTTGACAAAATCCTAGAAGTGAAATTACCAAGTTTGAACCTTTGCCACCTGGAAATACTGCCAAATGCCCTCCGGAAAGGCGTTAGCAGGAGCAGGTCCTACTCACGGAAAACAAAGCTTTGGATGTTTTCTTACCAGATCAGCAGGTGAACGTGATCCTACAGTCATGTCTCTAGCACTCCCGAGGTCTCAAAATAGCATCTGTTCTTTGGCCATTTATATTTCTTATTTTTTTAGTGCATTTATTAGTATCGTTTGCCTTGTATCTATTGGTGTGATCTCCCCCCTCCCAATTATGGACTGTTTGTATAGTGAGGAATATGAATTTTTATCTGCTGTATTTTGCCAACAGCTTTTCCTTAAAAAAATTTTTTGGTGGTATTTTTTAAGTTAAAATAGCTATTTTCTTTTCTTCATAATTTCTGGCTTCAATGACCTCTGGAAAAATTTTCCTCACCCAATAAACCAATTCTCTTACATTTCCAGGTAACCTGCCTAAGGCTGTCAATTATCCACTTAAAGCTCTATGAGCAGTTTACTTTTGATTTATGGGGGAGACCTGGATGTATTTTTCTGTTTTGTCTCCAAACAGTTGTTTCAATATCATCTATTGAAACAAATCTATCCTGAACTCAGAGGCTTGACATAATTTCTTCTTATAAGATTTTGTTTATTTATTTGACAGAGAGATAGAGCCAGAGAACAGAAGTTGGGGGAGAGGCAGAGGCGGAGGGAGAGGCCGAGGCCCCGCTGAGCAGGGAGCCCGACTCGGGGCTCAATCCCAGGACCCTGAGATCATGACCTGAGCCGAGGGCAGACGCTTAACCTACTGAGCCACTCAGGCTCCTGTGACATAATTTCTTTATCTGCTTATTTTTAGATTTCCTCTTCTCCATCATGAGTATCATACTTTTCATATTATTGAGCTTGAGCAATGTATTTACCATATTTCATTGCAATACCCTTATCTTCTAGAATAAGCTCGTTGACATGCATTTTCTCTTATGGACGAACTCTCTTAGACTTTCTATCACATCTTCCTCTTCCACCTAAGTTCCATGGACACTGCTGAGGTCCTCTGTGTTCGGGCCACCCCTAGGGATAGATGAAATGAGACAGTAATGTTGTCGGGCAGCCCATGCCGTGGCGAGAAGAACAAAGGGCAAGTGGCTAATCCGAGAGGGTGTGTTGGCTCCCAGTGCTTCAGGATGGCCCGACATCAGACTTCAGATCCTGACGAGCACACGCATACCCCTGAGGCTGTCGTCCTTGACTTTTACGATTTTCATTTGAACTGCTGACCAAGGAAACCTGAGTGACACAGCTGGCAGTCACAGGTAAAGGCCCGGGATTGCGACACGCTGGCAGAAATTTCTATGTTGGCCTTGGGTTCAAGGTCTGTGGTGAGCAGGATTTGCATTTTCCATTCACAGGAAACAGATCTGAGCTAGTTACAGTGCAAATGGGCAGCCGCCATCTCTCTTCTGCTGGATGTGGCCTGGGGATGCTACAGGCAAAGCCAACATTCTTCCAGAAACAGCTTTGAGGTGCTCAGTGCTCGGGGAGGGGTCCAGTGAATCCTCACAGTAGAGTAGGAAATATTTTTCTTAGCCTGCAGAACGTGAAGATTAGGTGTGACTAGTGCTCTGCCACAGAAAAGCCCAGAATAATAAACAGGTGCCTCTGATTTTGAGCGGTGACGCCTCCTGACAAAGTGGCCTGCCAGAGATGTTTACCACAAAATGTAATCTCTGGCACCTGCATTAATATGCTTCCTGGACAGGGCTAATCCTTCCCATTTGTGTTTGGGTGAGAATCTTCCAGAGATGAAGATTTTTGTGGTCTGATGACTTTTTTTTTTTAAATAGAATTGCTTATTCTGAAAATGATTAGGCCACAAGATTGGGTTCAGGTGAAGCCATTCCTTTTCTGTGAAGGCAAGTCAGCTTCCCAGGATGAATGGACACGGGCCTTCCCGTTTGTTCTGGCAGGAAGGCAGCTCATGGAGAGGGTCTAAAGAGCCAACCCCAGATCTATGGATGTCCACTGAGGCAGTGCCCAATCTACAAACAAAATTAGCTGATTTTGCCCTTCTGAAGGCATAAGTGGGGCTTGTACACATCGGCTTGAGGTTCTGTAGGATCATTATCTCATCTGGAACCTCTTGGAAGGAGAAAGCAGGAAGCACACACACACACACACACACACACAACATCTTGAGAAATACTTCTAAAAAGTCTAGGTACATAATTTTTTTTTTTTTGGTCTTTTTTCTGTTTCTGTTTGTTTTGTTTCTGAGTAGCTTAGTGAAGGTTATCTGGCGGGTGGAGAAATGGAGGTACAATATCTAAATTTGGAAACCCTGGGTTCTAGCTCTAACCCTACTAGTTATTAGTATTTTGACCTGAAATAAATACCTCACTTCTCCTTGTGTCAGCCTGGCTGTTCATAAAGTAGCAAGGTATTTGTAAGATGCCTGCGTGGGGTTGGAGGGTCCAATGAGCTGAGGTCTGTGAAAGCCCTCCGTGAACTCTGATGAGATCCACAGACACGAGTACACAAATAGAAATAGACGTTACGTGTGTACAAGTGAACCTGCAGTTGTGTGGCCGGAGGGACCCCACACAGACCACATTCACTCTTGAGTGATTCTGGAGCTGGTGCTCTGTTTGGCCAAGGCCCGGACAATCCACAGCCTGACCCTAAAGTGGTCGTGACAGGTCACTGCTGCTCCTTGAGCCTCATGGAGCCTAGGGAGTCCTTCATTTTCTGAAAGAGAAATATTACAGCCAGGCAAGGGGCGCTTCTATCCTCTAGCACAGCTGTGGTCACAGTGTGATGTTCTGTGTGAAAAGACCACGACCACTTTCTGTCTCAGCCACTCAGTCTTCCCATTAAGAACATATGGGGTTTCAGTTGGATAGTCCATGGTCACAAAAGTCTATGATCTATGTTCTACAGTTATAATCACTGCACTGACATGGTCAAGACATGAAACCTCCAGGTGGACCTGGCATTCCAACTCTAGCGAGGAATCTTCTAGAAATAGAACCACTGCTCCTGGTGGATGGCTTCCAGAAAATCTTGGCTGCTATTAGGGGAACGGTGGTACTCAGGCGAGTGACTGGACTTGGAGTCCAGGACACTCTGTCTCAGGCAGAAAAGAGCACCAGACCTCATCCGAACTCTACAGACATACCCGGGACACTCCTGGGTCTTTTATTTCCCCGTCGCACCATGCGCAGGGCCTCCCCAGGGCTGAAGTTTATAAGTCCCGTTCAGAGGGCACGCCTTTGTCAGTAGCCTGCAGTTTCCTTTTGCTTCTTATTGAAGGGATTGTAGGGTTTTACAGTTGTGACCATTCGAGACAGCGGTGCCTGGTGACGGAAGAGGTCAACTTCCATTTCTTTCCGTAAGATGCTATAGCAAGGTGGAGAAAGAAGAGAAAAGAAAATGGCCCATAAAATAAACGTAAAAAACGTATAACCTCATCTATTTTCCAATTAACGATACACGTGTTCAGGAGAGTGAATGAGGGTCAGGGGGGCACATAAGAGAAAGAGAGACTGGGAATGATTGATCCTTGTGTGCACTGTTTCATTTATTTCTTTTATTGGCTCTCAGTTTCATTTACTGCGTTGTATACATTATATTGCGATCAGTTTTGTTGACTGTAAATATATTCTGTGCCTAGAATTACAGTAGGTGCTAAGAATATAGACAAGGAAGCGCTCAAAAGTTACCATACAGAGGCTCTATGGGGGTGAGCCTGGGGCAAGAGACACAGAGAGTTAGAGTCACCTGTCTGCGCTGAGAAAGGGACACCCCCCAGAGTCTATGTCAGCAAGGAGTTAAGGGAATTGTGACCAAGGCAGGTGGTAGATGAAGAAGGGGTGCAAGGAGGGAGAGAGGTGGGAGGGCACAGGGGACACGGGGAGAGGCTCAGGGTGGGGGTGATGAGCCACATGTAGGGCTGAGGGTGGGTTCCCCCCGGCAGTGGGGTTAAGCTGAATGCTCTCACACGACATCCTTATCCTCACATGCCTTAATTTGCTCATTAAGCAGCAGGAATAATGCTGTCTACTTCGTCTGTTGCAAAAAATAAAAGAAAATGAAACTAGAACACAACGCAAATAACACTTTCCTAACCACAGTTTACACCCAGAGGTGGTCTTCCCAGCGTGGACATGGGTCATGCCAACTCTCTTGAACAAGTGCTTACAGCCAGCGGCAGTTTTGCTGTGCATTTGGTGCTATTTGAGTCACATGCACACACAGTGTGGTGTTCATATGTGGAGGAAGTTACAGAGCACAGAGCAACTCAACCTAAAGTGGATTTTTTGATGCTATGATTATCATGAAGTCATAATTTTTTTATTAAGTTGTGGGAAGTGGCTGTTGAAGAGCAAACTCCAGCTCCTGTGCAGGGGGCGTTCTGGTGTGAAGGACGGAACCCACAGGAAACACTGGGCTGTCACGGAAGCAGGAGTCAGGATAAGTACCCGTGCACGTTCCTTCGCTCTCGAAATGGGAGAGTCACAACACTCGTCTCCCCCACCTCCTGCACAGTCTCATCCACTGATCTCTTTCCTTGCTATTCTGTGTCTCATCTCAATATTAACCTAAAGCACAGTCGGCCTCCTGCACACCTCGCTCAGTGTGAGTTACCGGGACCCCGTGGACCGCAGCCCCTTGGCATTGACATTCAAGGCCTAATCTTAACCCCAAACCACCACGGTGGCCTCCCAGGCACAAAGATCCCCGGCAGACACACCAGCCCACCCTCTGCACTAAGGGTGTCCAGGGTCTCCTCTCTCCTGGTGGCCTTACCGGCCTACACCGGGTAAGCAGGAGCATCTTGGTTGACTGGTGATGTCAGAATGTGGATGTCGGGAGGTTGACAAAGAGTGGGCTGGGGGGCGTGTGGAGGGAGGGGGAGGGAGGCTGGGTGTTTGCCTCTGCAAGAAGCTTAGAGGAGAGAGGAAGGGAGGGCACAGAAAGGGGTGGCTACTCAAAGGGGACGCCTTTGAGGCAGCAGGGAGGTGGCTGGAGTGGGAGGCACGGGGAGGGGGGAAGCAGGGAGGAGGGAGGATGAAGCTTCTAGAAGAGTGAGACCTTGTCTCTGCGGGGGAAGGAGACAGAAGCAGTGGTGGGAGCAAAGATCCGGATGTTGGGAGAAGGAGGGGAGAAGCCACTGCAGCCCCGGGAGATGGGCTGCCGGCACCACGGGGCGTGTGACAGAGCCGCGGCGAGGGTGCCGGGTGCGGGGTGCCCGGGGCATGCCCGTGTGCACACGGCCTCCCCGAAACAACAGGAAAAACACAGCAGATCAGAGGCAGCATGGGGGGAAGGCAGCTCACTAAGTTCTCAGACTCGTCACAGAGCGCCCTCCACCCCCACTTTCCTGGGGGAATTTTCAACAAAAATACATTAAATATAACGTCACAAAAATGGAGAGGTGATACTTCACCATGGCGAACCTCGAAGGCCCGGCTTGCCCCGATCTCGAGGGCCAGGGCCCCCCTGGCGTAGACGGAGCTTTGTAAAACCTGCCGGCGCCCCCGTGTTTTCTCGCCGCGGCCTGGCGCCTGTCAGGTGCCGCCGTCGGGGGGCGCGGGCTGGAGGTGTGGGCGCCGGCCCAGCAGCGCTTGGGGGCTTCGCTGGGAGTGAGCCTGGGGCTCCTGTTCCCAGAGCCGTGTGCACCCCAAGGATAAGAGCCCCAGAGGAGCCATGTCTCGGGGTCGTCAGGCCCCGGCCGGAAACAGTGGGCCGGAGCGCCGTGTGCGGGGTGTGCGGGTGGGGAGTGGGCTTCCTGGGGTGGGTTCGAATGTGGCCAAAAGATTCGAGTTCTTTTCCCAGGTGGTAACGGCCGGAGCAACGGGAGGAGCGGTGGGACCAGCAGCGGGAACAGTGGAGAACGGTTTTCCCCTGGGAGATACACGTTTCCTCGAGGTACCGCGGACGCGGGAAAGCAGGGTCGTTGGGGTCGTCGGGGTCGTCGGGGTCGTCGGGGTCGTCGGGGTCGTCGGCTGCAGAAATGAGCTGGAGCCACGGGGAGTGAGAGCGGAGGCCCGAGACTCGGGGAGAGGACGGATCAAGAAGGAGGAGGCGGGTGTCGGGCACGTTCGCCACCGTCTGGGAAGGCAGCCTGGTCTCTCCGCCGTCGCCAAGCGCCCGGGCAGGGGGTGACTCCAGCCTGGCCGACACCGTCTAAGTGGCAGCCATCGGGGCGCATTCAGTATTGTCGCTGTTTGAGGTTCTTCAGTGAAATCAAATTCATTCATCGTCCAAGTTTCCCTCAGTCCTGCCTTAGCAAATGGACCTGTGACATCTGCACACGTGTCCCGAGGGAAGGCCGACCAGATGCCAGCTACCGGCCCCGGGTCGTCCGAGAGCCAGCGACCTCCTTTCCTGCGCTTCCCCTCAGGTGGCCCAGGCAGTCCTCGAACCCGAGCGTAGGGCAGGGGGCGACGCCCCGTCAGCGGGCCCTTCCTCCGCCGCCGCGGCCCGAGGGGCCAGGTGGGGCGCACAGGGTGTGGAAGGGTCTGGGCACCGCACACCAGGCCACACGGCCGTCCTGGGGCCCCGGCTGCATGGCCAGGACCCCTGGACGCCCAGCCCGGACGTGTCTATGAGACCGGGGCCCTCGCCCAGGGCTGGTGGCGGGAGCGTCTCCCGGGAAGCCCTGCGTCGTGGCCCCGAGGCGCCCCCGGGTCTTCTGCCTGCCTCGCCGCCCTCATCTGTGGGGTGGGAACACAGGAGCACGAAGTCCCAGGGTCCCTGGGAAGGTGGACAAGTCGGCAAGTACCAAGCCCTTGGTAGGGGGGAGCACCCCCAGGGAGTGAGCGTGTGGTGACACGCGTCAGCCTGTCCTAGGGCTCCGGTGAGCTCCTGGGGCAGCACGGGCGTCTGTTGGCTCCAGGAAGGACGCGGGGATGGGTAAAGGGGAGTGGGGGGGGCCAGCGGGCAGCTGATGAGCCGAGCAGCGGCCCCTGGGAACCCGCAAGACACCCGGGGCACGGCGCAGCCCCCGCGGGAAGGCCCCCTCGGAGGCCCTCCGGAGCGCCCCGTCCCCCGCGCCCCCCTCTCCTCCTCCAGCGCCCACAGCTCCCCACCCCCGAGCCCCTGTTGCTTCTCTGGCGCCTCGAGCACCTCTGCGCAGCCGTGGCGGCCTGTGAGCTCCCGGGGCCGCGGCCCTGGCTGTCAGCTGTGGGCTCGGGGTCCCGGGGCCGCCCGGAGCGTGGGCTCCTCGGGTGTTTGATGAACGCGTGGATCCTGCAGCAAAGGCAGGGAGGACCCTCGGGGGAGAACCGCCGCCCGCCCGCTCCCAGGCCACCGGGTCGGGACCTGCCGAAGCCCACGTGTGCGTGGTCACACCTGTGTCCTCCTGTCGGCAAGGCCAGGCCTTGCGCCAAACGTGTGTGGATTTGGGCTCCTTCAGCAACAGCGGGAAAATGACCGCTTCCGTCTTTGGGACTCGACACCCCATTTTCTAAACGATGCAGATTTGCCCCGGGTGTGCGATGACCCCGACGAGGGTCCCCCCGCCCCGCCCCGCGCATCTGGTGAGCACATGGGTGGCAGGACTCAGACTCACCGGTGGGCTTCGGAGTCCAGCGACGGGGTTGCCGGCGGGATTTCAGGGTGTGCAGGGCGGCTGGCTGCGGAGCGCCGCTTGCCGGTGTACCCCGGGATGTCGGCAGAGCTGGGGGAAAGGGTTCAAAGAGAGGGGAGGGGAGAGAGGTGTTCGTGAAGCAGTCGGGGCCCAGCACCCACGTGTGCAAACCTAAAGGAGGACGCTGGAAACTGGGGCCAACGGGAAAGGGGACGGGGTGGGGGGAGACGCTGACTCCGACGCGCAGGTAGACAGCAGCCCACGCCGCGACTAAGACCCTCCTCTCCAGCCCAGGTGTCCCAGGTGTCCCCCGCTGTCTGAATTTGCATGAATTTACATACATGATTCACTGCTGAGCTGTTTCCTAACAAGGGCGGACGCCGGCTCTTCACGGAACAGCAGACCCACATGTGACCCTGCCACGCTGACTCCAGTCCTACCGGACACACTTGTGGGCTCGTTTTTAAAGATTTTATTTATTTACTTGGGAGACGGAGAGAATGGGCGGCAGAGGGAGCAGCAGACTCCCAGCCGTGTGGGGAGCCTGGTGGGGTCTCGGTCCCTCGGCCCGGGGATCACGACCTGACCCAAAGGCAGACGCTTCACCCACGGAGCCCCCCAGGCGCCCCACACAACTGCGTTTTTAAAATAGTATTTTCTTTTTTTTCTCTAAGATTTTATTTATTTATTTATGATAGTCAGAGAGAGAGAGAGAGAGAGAGAGAGAGGCAGGCAGAGGGAGAAAGCAGGCTCCATGCAGGGGCCCGATGCGGGACTCGATCCCTGGACCCCAGAAACATGCCCTGGACCCAAGGCAGCACTAAACCGCTGAGCCACCCGGGCCGCCCTAAAATAGTATTTTCTTACCAGCATTGTTTTACTGCATTCCTGATTTTAGGCAATTTCTTAAAATTGCACAGATTTAAACAAGTGGTGGCGTGTTCAGCTCCACCCCGCTTGCTCTTCCGCCTCCCCGGTCCTGCTCCCAGCGAGAGGGAAGAGGGGCCAGCACGGCACACGCGGGCAGGCTCTTCCCTCGAGACCCGGCAAGCAGGTATCCCAAAGAAGTATCTTAGTAGCTCCGAGGCATGTGAATAATGACAAATATTTTTGCCATTTTTTTCAGCAAACGCTTTTCGGTGGATTCTTGCTGAGCGAGAGGGGGAGGCTGAGCTCGGGCAGGCTGGTGGGCTCAGTCCCGAGGCCGCTTGCGACCTGCGGTGTGGCCTCGGGGACCAGGGCCAGCAGGGAACTTAACCCCTATTTCAAGGAGCCGCGCGAGTCCGCCCCCCGTCCACGAAGCACGTGACCGCTGGGGACTTGAGCGGCCAGTGCCCTGCTGGGGCCTCAGCCTGCGGTGCGGGCCTGGGACGGGCAGGATCGCCCCGCGGCGCCAATCCGCTGCAGCCCGGGCCAGCCGCCAGCAGGCCACCTGTGCCACCCGCTCGGTGGCTGGCGCTCCCCGCCCCGGCCTCCCCGGGCTGACTTCCCTGGCGCCGACCCTCGTCCCACACGGACGCACACGCAAAAGGCA
The DNA here is from genome assembly GCF_048418805.1 of Vulpes vulpes. NCBI lineage: Eukaryota > Metazoa > Chordata > Mammalia > Carnivora > Canidae > Vulpes > Vulpes vulpes. The sequence goes on from NC_132784.1 coordinate 138,970,460, forward strand.
ACGCGGCAGCGGCAGCCGAACCTCCGTGCAGGGGGAGGCAGGCTTCATCTGCAGGCCCCTCGCTCGCCGCCAAGGGCTTCGCACACCCCAAGACGAGCCAGAGGAAACATCCGGGGTCCATTTGTCTTAGGGGACACTTTCGAAATACGGGGCTTCGGGGAGGTCCCTACAGTGACAGGTGGGGGGGCAGAGAGGGGACGGGGTGTGGGTGTCTCAAGGGTCAGGGCTGGATTCAAGCCCCACGACTCCGCTCATCAGCACACGACACAGGACCACACGCATAACCCCTCAGCCTCACTGCCTCGGCCTTGCAAGGGGGCGACCCCGCGACCTGCGTGAGGCTGCAGTGAGATTCCAGCTGTGACCGTGCTTGGTGGGGAAAGGCAGCGTCTCCTAATGCAGACCCTCGGCGTCCCCCCGGCCCCTGCCGCACGCATGGATCGTGGAGAGCAGCCAACCAGTGTGCCCCCCACGCACGGGTCACGGTGCCGGCGCTCCGTGTACCCCTTCCCCACGGACTGGGGGCCGTGCACAGACTGTTGTGCATGATTCCTTTACTCCCCACACAGCCCGGCTGTGTCCCTCCACAGGTGTCCCTCCTCGCACGGTGATGCGTCAGTACTGGAACGCTAGAGAAAAGAACAGGTGCCAGGCAGGAGGTTGTAGTGATAAACCCCATCGGTGTCTTGCAAATGCCACGTTACAGTCTTGCTGTGACTACAGGTGACGATGGCTTACAGGCGGCCCAACAGGGCCCCCAGACGCTAGCAGAGCGACGGGAACTTGCATCGATGGTAATAGCAGAACTGGATTAGCAGAAGTATTGGATCTTGGGAGACGAGGAAAATGAGGCAGCGCAAGAGCGGGGAAGCCCGCCGCGGGGGGAGCCAGGCCTCTCCTCCAGGCTGACCTGCCCCGTACCCGGCTGTGAAGTTTTCCTCCGAGGATGGAGGCCCGCGAGCCCCAACCCCGTCACCTGCAGCGGGGAGAAAACCCCAACCACCTCTTCACGGCTCATCCAGGGCTGGAGGGGTTCGATGCATGTGAAGGCAGCCGGCAAACCTCTAGCACTTCTTGGGAGCCCAACTACTTGCAGTTGAAACCCAAGATCTTAAGAACTTAGGGTTTTAATGAGGAATGTACAAAACGGGAGCCAAGTGGGCAGAGAACGTGAAGTTTATCCAGCACAGGCAGCCGAAAAGATGTTCAGTGGTTTCCCAACGTCCCCACAAACTGAAAGCTCATGGGGATTTTGCAAAGGTACCCAAGCCTGACTCCAGCCGCCCGACCTTCTGATTCAACTGGGAGGGGGTGTGAGCGGGGAATTGGGGTCTTCAAAGCTGTCGAGATAATTCTAGGTAAGTGGCGCTTCGAAGTTTGGAAATCCCCGTGTCAGAGCTACATTTTCAGGTTTGTTGGAGGGACCCGGGTGATTAAATCAGAGTTGCCAAATTCTAGGCAGTGCCCTTTAGGATTTCCTGGAATTTTCTCGAAGAAGTGTGTGTGTGTGTCAGAGAGACAACCAAAAACGGGGCAAAATTATTCATGTGTCTGTCTTTCCCCCAAACATTCTGCAAAGCTTCCATGCATGCTCGGGAGGAAATCCCCTTCCTCTGCATGAGATGTTTTTTCCACTGCCCCTAAAACACCTGCAGAATTAAAATGCCTCTGAAGCCGTGGCCTTCCAGCAGAGCAGAAGATTCTTCTTCCGAAGATTAATCTCTTTGGTTAAGAGGCCGAAGACGGAGGCGAGGACTTGTCAATCGGGGCAGAGCCTGATGCGGAACACGGTACGGCTGCGTGGGCCTGGGGCACGCTGGCCAGTGCTGCGATGTCGCCTTATACGCTGGACTCTAATGATGCTGTTACGTTGTGTTACGTCACATCCAAGAGCGACAGACCATAAGCCGCTCGGCCTTAAGAAATGAATCCAGTTGCATAATAAACTAATTTTGAAATGTGGCCAAATATTTGAAAACAAAAGTCCTCTCCCACGCTGCTGCTCCGTCCATTCCATTTGCGCCTCTGCAGGGGCGTCACACGGGCACCTTTCTCCACCTTCAGTGCAACGTGCTGACCGTCTGTCAAGGGGAGAGTAGTCTCTGGGGGACACTCCGCAGCCCAGCTGCTGAGGGGGGACGTGGTTTTCCAGGGGAAGGAGACAAATCTACGAAGGGCGCTGAGATGTGCGGGCCTTGACGCGGACTTCCAGTTGGCTCCGCGTTCCAAGACCCCCGTCCGCCCGCAGCCTGGAGTCCTGTGAACCCCTTCTCGTGGCCCCGATTCCCGGAGTGAGGTGGGGTTTCGTGCGCTACCGAGGGCACGGGAAGACATCATCACCTAGATTTGCGACTAATGGGTTTTGCCAACCTAGCATGACGAAATGGAAAATAAATGATTTTAGGTACAAGGAATTTAGTGAGCCTCTTAGAGAAGGGAGCACAGGGGGTGTGTCCTTAGAAGCCGAATAGGAAATAAAGGAATAAACGTGCGGGGAGGGCTTGTGTGTGCAGGGCAGGGGGTGTGCGCGAGGCCTGGGGCTCAGCCCGCAGAAGCTTCTCTGCTGTTCCACGGCACCCCCCAAGCTCACTGAGCGAGCGCTGAGCCCCCACAGTGTCTTGGACGCTGGCCTGGCGGGACCTAATCCTCACAAGACCCGCTCGTGGGTCCTAGAGTCACACCTGCTGTGCAGACACAGGAAGGGACGTTTCAGAGGAGGTCCAGGGGACGTGTGCAGGGCCGAGGGGGCGCCCCGAAGGTCTGGGCGCTGGGGGGGCCTTGCCACCTGGAGGTCAGGTCGCCGCGCCGAGCTCTCGGGGAAGGCCAGCGGCTCCGCGTCAGGCACACGTCCCTGCAGGCGTCGGGCTCCCGACGGCTTAAGCAGCACGTTTCTAGACGCACGTGAGAGGTCTGAAGACGGCAAGTGGGGCGCAGGCCGCCGGGGCCAAGCGGGCGGTGGGGGAGGCAGGGTGCGGGAGGCGCACAGAGGAGCCGAGGCCGGGAGGCTGGCGCAGCCCTGGGGCTGTCCCTACTGGCCCCGGGACCTCAGACGGCGGAGCCCAAGCTCTCGGGGCCACACTGCAGGGTCCTGGAGGGGGCCGGGCACGGCTGGTGGGTCAGGTGCGGGCCGCAGGGGGAAGGGGAGCGGAGGGAAGGGGGCTGCAGGGCCCTGGGGGCGCAGGCGGAGGGGATGGGGAAGGCGGCCGTGAGCCGGGGTTCCCTCGGTTGGACTGTGGGGTGACAAATGTCGGTAGGACCACAGCATTTGGGTCACTGGGCCGGGCTTCTCAAGAGTCTGCGGGGCCCAAGGTCTGTCCAGGAGCCGCAGCTTTACTGTGGCCCCCGAGCGCCTGTACTTGCTTTCCCCCCTTCCTAGAAGAGACACAGAATGAGGCAGAGGCTCCCAAGGGCGGCAGGGCTGGAGCCCAGGGGCCGAGGCGCGTCCTCCTGGGCAGGCCCGAGCGGCCTGGGCCCGGGGCGTCCGGTGGCGGCGCCCGGAGGGGGGTCCCTGCAGCCCTTCACCCCGGGCCTCGGCCTCGGCCGCCGCCTCCGTGAAGTGGGGACAGACCCTGACCCCGCGCCCCTGGCCTCAACACACTGTTTTGAAAAACAAATGAAGGAGTAGATGTGAAAGTCCTGCGAAAAGGCAGAAGTGTGGCCGGTAAGGAACTACTATTCATAGCCCGCTCTTCAGCCTGGGGTGTGGCGAGGCTGGTTGCTTGGGTTTTTTCTAAGGTGTAGGTCCTGGGGTGACTGGCAGGAGGGCCCCGCTCCCCCCACCTCAGCCCTCGGCCGGCACCTGCCTGAGGATCCATGCGGGATACCCGCTGTTTGCAGACGTGAAGGCCCGTAACTATGGATCCAGGCAGAGTCCTGAAAGGCAGGATGACAGCCTCGTGGAAGACAGCCTGGTGGGGCAGGGGAGCCTGGCCCGTTGGGAAAACAGGCCGGCGGTGTCTGGAAAGCACCAGGTGGGGGGAGCATGGGTCACGGCCAGGGCCAGCTTCCACTTCCCGGGGCTACGGCCCCAGTGGGCTCCTCTCCTCCTCTGGGCCTGTTTCCCGGCTGGTGAGACGAGGGGGGCTGAGCCGGGTGAGAGGCAGCCCCGACACCCCATGTGGGCAGCTCCAACAGCTCGTCCTCGGCAAAAGAAAACTCACTTCCAGCACGTCCTTAGGAAAGGGCAGACGTCGTGCGTTTGGATCCTGACTTGGCACAGATGGGCTGTTCCCTATCATCCCCACGGTCCCACGCTTGGCACCGCAGCCCCATGAGCACAAAGCATCTCGAAGCTCCGTGGAATGAGAGATAGTTACCAAAAGAACACAAACTCCTCTTCAGTCTTGGTCATTAAGCTCTTGCAAAGGATTAAAAAAAAAAAAAAAACAGATTTGGAGGGAAAGGGGTTTCTTTATGTCAGTGTTTGCCTTACTTTTTTTTTGCTTGATACATATTCTAAGTGAGGAGTGACTTTGTATTTTTTTTTTTTTTTTAAATTTCTGAAGAGTACTCTGATCCAGTAAATAGTACCTGTTTGGAGAAGGGATGAAAAAGCCATTTTTCCTGAGCTTTAGGATTTCCTGTTGAACTCAATAGATGTTGTGGGTTCACTTAGTTCCTAAATTAGTCTCAAGTTAGAAGAGAAGGACCACAATGTACACTGCGTTAAGATTTTGAGTTCCTTAGCTGTGAATGTTTTATGATAACTGGGCACTCCTACAAATTAGAAAATATTTCAATTTTAGTGGGAAAACTCTGTTTTTAGGGATTTCTACTACATCAATGCCTGCATAACTGTACAAATATGTATGTGGAGGTATTTATGGTTCCACTGCTTATAACAGGAAAAATACCAAGTCCTTGGCCTATGTAAACTGTCGTGTAGCCTCGTTTGAATCTCATGCAGCCATTCACAAGATTCCAATAGTCCTGCATGTCGCCAGGGAGAACGTGCATGGTGTATCTCCACTTTGCACACACAGACGACAATGCACATGCACCTGTGCTTTCCAGTTACTCAAGTGTGTGTGGGGGAGAGTAAAAAATATACCGAGCTTTTAGTATTGGAATTGAAAATGGAAGAGATATTTCACTTTCTGCACTTGAAAAATATTTGAATTACTTTTACAGTGAGAACATCTGGAAGGGAAAAAAGATGTCTGGTGAGCTTTAACGCCAGTACCAAAGGAGAAGACAAATGTAAAGGACAAGACTCGTTCTGATATAAATTTATATAAAATTCCCCCCAAATGAGTTTGAAACTTAAGAATATTTGTATGTTTTGCCTCCATAATTCACTGCAAGGAGTCTCCCTTTAGTAAATGATCCCAAATCACAAAAAGAGTCACATTAAAAAGAGCTTGACGGCATTATTTATCATAACAAAAAAAAAAAAAAGCAAACAATTTGCATATGTCACCTAGTCGAGTGAACTAGTTGGTGACAAACACATCTACACAAACAAAGATTATAATGAGTGCATAATAAATGTACCGGTGGTGATGTTGTGATGTTAAAATGGTAAAAATTTTAAATGTCGTAGGATCCTAGCTAATAAATACACAAAAACAAGACTAAAAAGTGCATCTGACAGATGAGATTATGTCAAAATCTTGATAATGGTTCTGTGTTTGTGCGAGAGTGCGCTTATCATCGTTATTGTGACCGATTTCGCTGTACTTTTTCCCATAATATCAGATCCAATTCTACGATTATTTTTTGAGCCCTTTTTTAAACAAATAGTACAATGACCTCACCGGCAATTTGAAAAACCCTGGCTGCGTCAGGTGACGTGGTCACCAGAGAACAGAACCCAAAGTTAGTGAGGAAAACGGGAAAGACATTCACTCTTTTGGGAGATTGGTGATCCCAGCGATGGAGCCACCAGAACGTGGAGCCGGCGGCCTTGACGTCTGAAGCAATGGCTTGGCTCGCACACCGTGAGTAAGTCTCCTGAATTATGCGGAAAATTCTGAAGATAATATCACGAAGACATTTTTTTCTTTAGGAAAGTTTAAAATTGGGGCACCTGAGTGGCTCAGTTGGGTAAGCATCTGCCTTCAGCTCAGGTCATGGTCTCGGGGTCCTGGGATCGAGCTCCGCATCGGGCTCCCTGTTCAGGGGGGCGTCTGCTTCTCCCTCTGCCCCTCCCCCCAGCTTGTGAGCTCTTGTTCTCCCTCTCTCAAATAAATAAAATCTTAAAAAAAAAAAAAGGAAAGAAAGTTTAAGATGTTTAAGATGAGGAAACAAGGGAAGAGTCACATTTGCTTTGGGAGAGGATGGCACCCTATGTTCTGCACTTGGCACAAAGGTAGTAAGTTCATGTGGTTCTGGGTTTGGGATTTTATGCAAATGGCATCGTTGTCTCTTAGTTCAGTGCGGTGCTGTAAAAACAACAAAATCTCGTGTTTAGAGATCTGTGTGTATGTAGTGAAACTATACAGCAGCGCAAGTGAAGCGTAAGCCTGCAGCCTGGGAAGGGGACCCAGGTGATGAGCACGGGACGCACACACAAGTGGCTTCAAAGGTATTAGTAAGATATTATCTCTTTATCTAGGCAGGAAATCACATGCATTATGTGTTATTTTACTCCATATGTTACATTTGACGCTCCGTATTTTTGCCCATCTACTAACATTTCATGATAAAAGTGAAAAGCATTTCTTTGTGTTCAAAGGTTAAATTTACGTTTAAAACTGAAAAGGTGACCGAAAGAAGAAACTTTGCGAGCTTGGTGGCCCTCTAGCGCTCAAATCGGACAAGTACAATTAATGCCCTTGAGTCTTTGCTGTGATCCACTCCTGCTCTCACTTCCTCCGAGCAGAAGTCACCAGCAGGAGGGGTAGAAAGGCCTGGTCCCGGAGCTAGTCAGGGAAAACGGCGTGTTTGACATCCACTTCCTAAGATGCTGCTTCACTCTCTGGGAAGAACCACCCAAAAGAACATGTCTTGATCTTTGGCAAGAATGTTTCATAAAATCTTTCAAAATTTAAAGGAACATTTCAAAAGGAAAAGAGTACTGGATTTTTATACGCATAAGATGTTTTAAAACTGATTTTATCCCCAAGCCCTTCTTTTAAGATCTTTAGAATTACTGTGTTTAATAGCATTGATTTTCTTGGAAAATTTGAGGAAGAATCACACCAACGGATCCTTCCCTCAAGACTCAGCTCAGATGTCCCACAGCCTTGGGGTCCCACGGGTGAACTGATCTCTCTGTGCACCTGAGCTTTGAAAACAGGAAGCTGACTTTTCCGGGGACTCATTGCATCCTGCTCTTTACCATAAATATTTGTGTACGGCGCTTATTCATCTTCAGATTCTTGAGCTACTCCAGGGCCAAGTCTCTGTCTTTTTTCTCTTTATGTTACCACAGTTCTTAACACAGTACCCGGAGCATTTTATAGGCTCTTTGGTCTTTTTCTTTGGGTGCATTATCTAGAGATTTAAGTGAGATGCGTTACATAACTGTATTTTAACACCAAAGTTAGTTTTGAAACGTGTTTTATAGTTTGGCCAGGGAGTCAAGAGCATCACATAGACTAGATAACGGAGGGAAATGTAAGATTGCTGTAGGAGAGGGCATTGCATCCGCCCTGCCACGGAGCACGTCTGAAGGGCAGCTCGTGAGAAAGGCAGCTGGTTCGTCTCATGGGCACGACTGATGGGTTTTTTGTTTTGGTTTGTTTTTAAAAGGAATCAATTAGCATCGAAAATACTGTCAAAAAAAAAAAAAAGGAAAATACTGTCATGATTCAGTTTGGTCTCGTGTGAAATGGGCAAGTTTGTCAGTCATCACAGAAACTGGTGGAATAATATCCATGACACTGAGCAAGTCAGGGGCATAATGAAAAGAGCACAGGATTTCAACCCCCAGCAGCATCTGGGGACTCCCGGGGAGCTAACGCCTGAGCTCTAGTGTTCCCATGGGTGAGAGCAAGTAGCTACACGTATTATACTGTATATACTTATAGAGCCCAACAAATCACATAGTAAGTAAATTTTTGTATTTATATATGATATATTATGTGCAATCTATAATACTATATATTTTAGATATTATATATTTTATATATAGTATATCATATTATGAATTATAAGTTATATATTATAATTTTTATTATGTTACACACTTTATCATCTATCTTACATGTTATGTGTTATATAAGTATATTGTATATAATAGCATATATTATATACATTGTTATTTATGTATTATAAAATATATATTTATGCTGTAAAAGATTATATGTGCATAAATATATAAGTATATTATACATAATTTTATAACATATAAATATATTTTGTATAGTTTATGTGAAATATTTTAAATATATATTTAAAACATAGAATATAAAATACATTACACGAATACATACCCAGGAACCCAGGCTAGTCAGTGCAAAGCTCTGTGATCTCAGTTTGTGACAAGTGCTTTCAGGCAGCTGGTGTCTTTCTTCTTGAGCTATGTCCATGACAGACCATCTTTTATTTCCCATTTAAGATAAAGCCCATCACCATGTTCCATCCTTAATGGTAACCCTAAGGGGAATAATTATGAGTGGGACTCACCGACTTGTGTTTGCATAGAGAATTTTAGAGCTCCGAGGCTTGGCGATGGATGTGATGTCTCCAAAGGGGTTGTCGACGTCATCGGCACTTGTGGACTGCACGTAACCACTGTTGGTGGGAAAAGGAAAGAAAACGTGGGTTTCTTTATAAGGGAAACAGAAGAAAAATAGTGAAAGGGAATAAAGGGGAAAGGAGAAAAAATGAGTGGGAGATATCAGAAAGGGAGAACATGAGAAACTCCTAACTCTGGGAAACGAACTAGGGGTGGTGGAAGGGGAGGAGGGCGGGGGGTGAGGGTGACTGGGTGATGGGCACTGAGGGGGGCACTTGATGGGACGAGCACTGGGTGTTATTCTGTATGTTGGCAAATTGAACACCAATAAAAAATAAATTAAAAAAAAAAAGAAGAACAGAAGAAGAGATCAACAGTGTCCTGACAGCCAAAAGAAATCTTATTTGCTAACATAGATCAAAAACTGAAAAAACAAAATAAAATTATTCACCATGACCAAGTAGGATTTATTACCGGGACACAAGGCTGGTTCAACACTCGTAAAACAATCAATGTGATTCATCACATCAGCAAGAGAAAAACCAAGAACCATATGATCCTCTCATTAGATGCAGAGAAAGCATTTGACAAAATACAGCATCCATTCCTGATCAAAACTCTTCAGAGTGTAGGGATAGAGGGAACTTTCCTCAACATCTTCAAAGCCATCTACGAGAAGCCCACAGCAAATATCATTCTCAATGGAGAGGCACTGGGAGCCTTTCCCCTAAGATCAGGAACAAGACAGGGATGTCCACTCTCACCACTGCTGTTCAACATAGTTCTGGAAGTCCTCGCCTCAGCAATCAGACAACAAAAAGAAGTAAAAGGCATCAAATTGGTAAAGAAGAAGTCAAACTCTCCCTCTTCGCCGATGACATGATACTCTACATAGAAAACCCAGAAGCCTCCACCCCAAAATTGCTAGAACTCATACAGCAATTTGGCAGTGTGGCAGGATACAAAGTCAATGCCCAGAAGTCAGTGGCATTTCTATACACTAACAATGAGACTGAAGAAAGAGAAATTAAGGAGTCAATCCCATTTACAATTGCACCCCAAAGCATAAGATACCTAGGAATAAACCTAACCAAAGAAGTGAAGGATCTATACCCTAAGAACTATAGAACACTTCTGAAAGAAATTGAGGAAGACACAAAGATGGAAAAATATTCCATGCTCATGGATTGGCAGAATTAATATTGTGAAAATGTCAATGTTACCCAGGGCAATTTACACGTTTAATGCAATCCCTATCAAAATGCCATGGACTTTCTTCAGAGAGTTGGAACAAATTATTTTAAGATTTGTGTGGAATCAGAAAAGACCCCGAATAGCCAGGGGAATTTTAAAAAAGAAAACCATAGCTGGGGGCATCACAATGCCAGATTTCAGGTTGTACTACAAAGCTGTGGACATCAAGACAGTGTGGTACTGGCACAAAAACAGACACAGAGATCAATGGAACAGAATAGAGAACCCAGAAGTGGACACTGAACTCTATGGTCAACTAATATTCAATAAAGGAGGAAAGACTATCCACTGGGAGAAAGACAGTCTCTTCAATAAATGGTGCTGGGAACATTGGACATCCACATGCAGAAGAATGAAACTGGACCACTCTCTTGCACCAGACACAAAGATAAACTCAAAATGGATGAAAGATCTAAATGTGAGACAAGATTCCATCAAAATCCTAGAGGAGAGGGATCCCTGGGTGGCGCAGCGGTTTGGCGCCTGCCTTTGGCCCAGGGCGCGATCCTGGAGATCCGGGATCGAATCCCACGTCGGGCTCCCGGTGCATGGAGCCTGCTTCTCCCTCTGCCTGTGTCTCTGCCTCTCTCTCTCTCACTGTGTGCCTATCATAAATAAATAAAAATTAAAAAAAAAAATCCTAGAGGAGAACACAGGCAACACCCTTTTTGAACTCGGCCACAGTAACTTCTTGCAAGATTCATCCATGAAGGCAAAAGAAACAAAAGCAAAAATGAACTATTGGGACTTCATCAAGATAAGAAGCTTTTGCACAGCAAAGGATACAGTCGACAAAACCAAAAGACAACCTACAGAATGGGAGAGGATATTTGCAAATGACGTATCAGATAAAGGGCTAGTTTCCAAGATCTATAAAGAACTTAGTAAACTCAACAGCACAGAAACAAACAATCTAATGATGAAATGGGCAAAAGACATGAGAAATCTCACAGAGGAAGACATGGACATGGCCAACAAGCACATGAGAAAATGCTCCACATCACTTGCCATCAGGGAAATACAAATCAAAACCACAATGAGATCCCACCTCACACTAGTGAGAATGGGGAAAATTAACAAGGCAGGAAACCACAAATGTTGGAGAGGATGTGGAGAAAGGGGAACCTTCCTGCACTGTTGGTGGGAATGTGACCTGGTGCAGCCACTTTGAAAAACTGTGTGGAGGTTCCTCAAAGAATTAAAAATAGACCTGCCCTACGACCCAGCAATTGCACTGCTGGGGATTTACCCCAAAGATACAGATGCAATGAAACGCCGGGACACCTGCACCCCGATGTTTCTAGCAGCAATGGCCACAATAGCCAAACTGTGGAAGGAGCCTCGGTGTCCATCGACAGATGATGGATAAAGAAGATGTGGTCTATGTATACAATGGGATATTCCTCAGCCATTAGAAACGACAAATACCCACCATGTGCTTCGACGTGGATGGAACTGGAGGGTATGATGCTGAGTGAAGTCAGTCAATCGGAGAAGGACAAACAGTGTATTTTTGCTTCTCACTCATTTGGGGAATATAAATAATAGTGAAAGGGAATAGAAGGGAAGGGAGAAGAAATGTGTGGGAAATATCAGAAAGGGAGACAGAACATGAAGACTCCTAACTCTGGGAAACGAACTGGGGGTGGTGGAAGGGGAGGAGGGCGGGGGGTGTGGGTGAGTGGGTGGCGGGCACTGAGGGGGGCACTTGACAGGATGAGCACTGGGTGTTATTCTGTATGTTGGCAAATTGAGCACCAATAAAAAATAAATTTATTATTAAAAAATAAAAAATAAATTAATAATAACCATGATGAGAAACCATCTTGCTTTTAAAAAAAATAAATGCAGGGGCACCTGGGTGGCTCAGCAGGTTGGGCCTCTGACAGCAGCTCAGGTCATGATCCTGGAGTCCCAGGATAGAGCCCCGTGCCCAGCTCCCTGCTCAGCGGGGAGTCTGCTTCTCCTTCTGACCCTCCTCCCTCTCCTGCTCTTTCTCTTTCTCAAATAAGTAAATAAAATCATTTGAAAGAAAAAAAGAAAGAGAGGAAAGAGATGTTCCCATTTTCAGTGCAACGGTTGCCAGGCCCCGATGATCCCAAGCATGGGCCGGGGTGGGAGTAGCAGGGGGTCGTGTGTTTGCACGGAGCCGGGCTGTCTCTGCAGCCCTGGGTTGGCGCCTTCACTGAGGACGGGGAGACCCGGGGCCGGCCAGAGGCCAGCACCTGCCGGAGCCTGTAGGGTGCCTGTTGGGGTCGGGAACCCGGAGCTCAGGAATCTGGGGCAGCCAGCAGGTGCCTTCAGGGCCCTGACACAAGGCTGTGTGCTGTCACCGTGTCCTCGCAGCACTTCTGGGGCCACGGGTTGGAAAGACTGGTCAACCCCACTATTGAGCAGTAATGGGGGAGGGGAGGGCGAAGATGAAAGACCCACTTTCTCGGATTTCCTCTGTCCTAGGTACTGTGATCTGAGTCTTTATGCTCCTCCCATGTGCCTATGTTGACATTCTAATGCCTGAGGGGAGGGCGTAGCAGGTGGAGGGAGTGGGGGGAGCTCAGGTCAGGGCAGGGCGCCCTCCGGAGCAGGATTAGAGGGTTTTCTAAGAGGGGTCCCCGGAGCTCTCTTGCCCTGCCACCCCGTGAGGACACACTGCAAAGTCTGGGCCTCAAGGGAGTCCTGTCCCCACATGCTGGCACCCAGATCTTGGGCTCCCAGGATCCAGAACTGTTAGAAATAGCTGTCTGCTGTTTAGAAGCGACGCGGCCCGTGGCATTTTGGCAGAGCAGCCCCAGTGGACTTCAGTCCACGCGAGGCCCCCCCACGGGGGGCGGGGCGCATCTCTGCAGACTCGGGAAAGCCAAGTTTAAATTTAGGAAAGGAAGATGAGACATTGCCTGTCCTCCTGCGTTAGCGAGCACGTCACACCTTCCGCACCGCGTATCAGAGTCTTTCTGGTTGACAACACCCAATATTAGTAGCACCCAGGGTATTTCACTTCATAAAATAACCAATTTGGGGAAACAGAAAAATACCACTCCCCCTTTCTTTCTTTTATCAGAATCGTTAACGGATCTGTGATGGAAGTCCTGACATTGAGCAGGCTCTGTGCCGGCAAAACGTCAGAAACCTGTTCGAAAGGATAAGTTGTCTTAAACAGTGAATTACAAACATGAGTGAGCTGAAAGCCTCTACAATTTAGATGTAAATCTAGTAATTTTTGAGACATTAAGAAACACTCTCACTTACGTATACAGAGGAATGTATTTGCTTCTGGAACTTGGACTCACGCTTAGAAAAGGAGAAAATATGGACAATGGAGTTACTGACATTAATTTAATAAGCACCAAATCATCATAGTATTTCTCTTATTAAAAGAAGAGCAAAGTCTTCAGAGAGACCTCATGGGAATTCACCTCTAAGAGTTTGTAATTTTAAACAGAGGTGATTTAAAGGTGTAGTTTTAGGTGAAAATCAAAAACGGGACAAATGGGGTCCAGCTCCTGCAGACGCCCGCGTCCCGCTTTGCTCTCCGAAGCCCTGTTCTAGAGCCCGTCCCTCTGGCCTCGCTTTTGCTGGATGCTTCCCTGGGCCCCGGGTGGCCCGTATGGGGTGAAGGCGAACCTCCAATTTTCTTAGATACACGCAGTTTGCCCGGTGAGTGGATCTTACTGACAGTCCAGTGCAACCCTCCAGGGTAGAGACGAAGCTCCCGGCATGAAGGTCAGTGATTTACAGGAGATCACGGTTATTTACAGCATCCCAAGGAGCTCTGGGTTTATTTTGTATTTTCCCTGCTCCAGCCCCAGAATTGGCCATTTCTCTAGGAGTCTCAAAATTTCTTTTATTGGAGAATGGTGACTAAAAGCCAGTATGTGGGTGCTAGAGGTGCTTGTGGCCACTGAGGTGTCCCCGCTCCGGGGTCCTCTGAGCAGACGGAGCTAGGGATGCACAGATGCATAGGAACCTGTACATGCCACATGTTGGGGTATATTCCTGTTCCTGCTGTCTGTGTATATACTAAAGTCAACCTGAGTTCCCAGGATACCTCCCTCCTGATTAAATCCAGCACCAGAGCGTTCACTCTTAGCCTTTCTCCCTTACTTATTTGTATTTCCTCCTGATAATATGAAACCTGCTTCCCAGGATTGACCAAACATTGCATTTTGTTCAAATCTGTACACGTAAGAAGTGTCAGAACCACCAACCCATTTCCCTGTGGAGACACGTGCACTAGAGCATCGCCCTTATATGCCATGCTTTTGGCCTTATGTTACTCAGTCAAAATACTGTTTCCAAACTTATTAAGGTCCAGAGTTATTTGGGACCATCCACTTAAGTGTAGTTATGTCGTTTATTTGTAACTTCGATTCTTTTGTAACCATCTGCATTCCACCCTGGATTCCCCCAACCTGTGGCGGGATGGATGGACATGCGTATTTGTGTATGTCTGTATGTGTTTATTTTACTTTGCATTCAGTAAAGTGTGTTCTCTGTGGTGTACGGTTCTATTACAAATACAGAGTCATGAGGCCACCACCACAGAAGCATACAGAACAGTTTATTGCCCCAAATGTTCCCTTTATAGGCCCTCTGCATTCATCCCCCTCTCCCTTCCCAGCTGCTGGCTGCCACTGTTCTGTTCCCACCCTGTGGTTTTGCCTTTTCTAAATGTCATATAAATGGAGTCATACAGTAAGTGACCTTTTAGGTCTGGCTGCTTTCCCTGAGCAAAATGCACTTAAGATTCACACACACTGCTGCGTGTTGCATTTGGTTCTTTCATTGCTGCGTAGTTTGCCACTACGCTGGGGCACTCTGGTATGTCTGTCCAGTGCGTCCTTCTCCCTGGCCCGTAGAAAGGCATCCTGGTTGTTTCTTGGTTTTGGCATTATGTGTACAGCTGCACAAATATTCTAATACAGGTTTTAGTGTGGGCTCCTGGGAGCAACACGTGTTAGGGGAAGGCTGCAGAGCGAGCAGCACTCTCTAAAGTTCAGAGATGTGGCGATACTGACTGAGACGTGTAGCTTTGTCATTCATCCAATGATTTCCTATGTAAAAAATGCACCAGGAATGCCTGGGTGGCTCAGTCAGTTAAGTGTCCGACTCTTGATTCCAGCTCAGGTCATGATCTCAGGGTTGTGAGATCGAGCCCCACACTGGGCTCTGTGCTGGGCGTGGAGCCCACTTGAGATTCTTCCTCTCCCTGCCTCTGCCCCTTTCCCCCCTTCCCTCTCTTAAAAAAAAAAAAAAAAAAATTTAAATTTAAAAATTGGGGCACCTGGATGGCTCAGTGGTTGAGCATCTGCCTTTAGCTCAGGTCATAATCCCGAGGTCCCGGGATCAAGTCCCACATCGGGCTCCCCACAGGGAGCCTGCTTCTCCCTCTGCCTGTGTCTCTCATGAATAAATAAAATCTTTTTAAAAAATTAAAAATTAAAAAGGCAATGGATTCATATAAACTGGGATATAAATTTTATCATTTGGGTGAACTATTTGTTATTTCATCACATGATATATGAATAAAAAGATACTAATAAAGTGTTTTCATTAGTCCTCACAAAATGTTAAGAGGTGACGCTGATGATTTACATCTTTATCAAGCTTGTTTTGTTTATGAATCTTATATTTCGCAAATGTCTTAATCTTTTAACAAAATTATTACCATTTAACACTAGAATCTATTTTTTTTATATTTGGCTGTTTTACACATTTGGCAGAACGTATTTTAGCTAATCTTGGTCATAAAGTTTACACACTACTTTTAGAATATGGCTTGATAAAATCTGAGTTTGCTAACAAGACAACATTCTTCTCAGTAGTTTCACAATTTACAATATTAGACACAGGAGTTAAATGTGATTATGATTTTGCATATTTTCACTTCATTATTCTTTTTTCTTTACTGATATAAAAATTAATTTCTAAAGGGCAATATGCTGGTTTTATTGAAGTGCTACACAGATTTGAAAAATGTTGTCTTTGATATTATTTTTCCATATTTGAAATATATTAAGTACTCTCATTAATTTTTAGCTCACTACAGTGAAAAATCTCCTGGATTTAGCAATTAGTTGTGGATTAGGTAAATATAAAATTTAATTTACAATATTAACCTTCCTATTGAGGTGATGATTGAATCTCTAGGAAAGAAAAGAGAATAATCACACTGTGGACATGAGTTTCTCTTATGCATTATCTGTCTGCTTCACACAATTCCTTATAAATATCTGCAGTATTTTTTGCAAAATACACATATCTGTTTAGAGTTCCATGTGATTCATTCTTATATTTTCTATTCTATTTAATTTCACAAAATGGTGGTTGTGACTCACCACCAATGGTTGCAATCAAGTGGCCACACTTCACTCATTAAACTACTCAGTAGGGATCCCTGGGTGGCGCAGCGGTTTGGCGCCTGCCTTTGACCCAGGGCGCGATCCTGGAGACCCGGGATCGAATCCCACATCGGGTTCCCGGTGCATGGAGCCTGCTTCTCCTTCTGCCTGTGCCTCTGTCTGTCTGTCTGTCTGTCTGTCTCTCTCTCTCTCTCTCTCTGACTATTATAAATAAAAATAAATAAATAAATAAATAAACTACTCAGTAGAATCTACTCATTAAACTGTACTAGGGTAATTATATTCCATCATGTGGACAAGTGGATCCCCCCATTCACATTCTAAGCCAGAGTTGATTCCAAGTGGTTTAAAGAGATAAATGTGGAAAGCAAACTGATTTTTAGAAAAAAAGTAAAGAAGAATAATATATTGCTTCTGGGTAGGGAAAGATCTGCCAAAAAACTCTATAATGGGACACCTGGGTGGCTCAGCAGTTGAGTGTCTGCCTTCAGCTCAGGGCATGATCCGGGGGTCCTGGAATTGAGTCCCACATCAGGATCCCTGCATGGAGCCTGCTTCTCCCTCTGCCTGTGTCTCTGCCTCTCTCTCTCTCTCTCATGAATAAATAAAAATATTTTTTAAAAGCTCCATAAAAATCATCAAACATGGAAGAAAATATTGATGAATTCAAAACTTTAGTTCAGCAAAGAGCAGTATAAAACAGAAAAGTCCCAGAGTAAAAGGAGATACTATGTTGCATATTACCAATAATTTTTTTTCAGAATGGTAAACACAAAAATTTATACAATTAATATGTTAAAGTTAAGGAACCCAACTGCAAAGGGGGAAAAATATGTGAACAGGTAAGTTACAGATGTGAACACCCAAGTAAGTCATGACCTACAAAAAAATGATTATTGTCTATCAGGTAAGTGTAAGTGAAAATGATAATAAAATACAATTTCATACTCATAAGATTAGAATTTTTTTAAGATTTGAAATTCCAAACTCCAGCCACAATGCACAGTAACGGGAAGTCAAGCATTGCTAATGGTTTAGTTTATGCGTACGACTCATCTGGAGAAGAATGTGCCAATACCTAGAATATAAAGAAATGCACACCTCTTGATGTAGCACTTGTAGACATAAATATGTATATGTAAAATCTAGAAACAGTTTTGTGCTTGGGTACATGAAGAAATGGAAACATTGTTTCCAACTGCAATAAAATCAGTAAAATAATTAAATTACGAGAATGGAGAAATAAATTGTGGTATATCCATACAACACAAAACTACCCAGCAAGGAAAAAGTGAGCACCTAAAGATCTAAATGCCAACATGCATAAATCTCACAAACGCAGTAAAAAAAAAAGTGTCTTTGTTTGTTTTTTTAAGAGAGAGAGCATGTGTATGAGGGCAGAGGGGCAGAGAGAGAAAGAAAATCTAAAGCAGGCTCCACACTCAGCACGGAGCCTGATGTGGGGCTCGATCTCAGGACTCTGACATCATGACCTGAGCCAAAATCAAGAGTTGGATACTCAACCAACTGAGCCACCCAGGTGCCCCATTCACAGTTTAAATTGTAAGGAAGGTTAAGAGAAAACAAGAGAAAGCGGGCAACACTGAACAACTGAAGGGGACTTGGGTTCTCTTTCCCATCATGGGGATGGAAACCTGAGGTCTCTGGAATGTTCTCCAGAGGATATGCCCCTTAGCTCCTCTCTAAGCCATGGACTAGAGCACCAGACATATTAATGACGAATCTGTGAGAGTAAAAAATTTAGTGATGAGAACACAAGGAGATAAAACTTACAAGGTAACTGGCTTGACCGGTGCCAAGAACGACCTTGTTTGAAATCTGTCCCAGAGTCCACCAACCATCTAAAATCGGCATCAAAATGAATGACATATTTAATGAACAAGTTATTGTCATTTTTTGTCTATAAGCTCCGGTGGCCTTAACCATCCGCACCGCGTGAAAGGCAAGCCTCAGTCTCCCAACGGAAGGCACTCCCCAGGCACCCCTAGAAACTCAGGGGTTTGCTCCAGGACCCCCCGTGCTCTCTGCTTTGCTCTCAGACCCGTGGATCCCATTTGTTTTCCCTCCTCATTCACCTCCTTTGGTTTGAGGCCCTGCAAAAGGTCTGATTTGGGTTTTCGTGCCAGAGACTATGCTCATTAGATCCGCTTTGGCCCACAGTGTTCATATACATAATTACTCTCCTCTTTAACGCCATGTGTCGAACACGGTAGAGAGCTTCATCGTGAGAGATGGTCCTGGGGCTTGTCAGGCCTCTGAGGGATGAGGAACAGAGCAAAAGGATGAGAGATTCAATGCAGGTCAGAGGTGCACTGCAAGCGCAGAGCAGGGCCATCTAGTCCAGGGTCGGGGGGGCAGGAGGGAGGTCAGAGAGAAGACCTGAAAGAGTCACAGGACTTGACCTGGAGAAAACGAAACCCTGAAGGCAGTGGGACACTGTCTGCAAAAGACGTGGTGCGAGGAAGAGCGCGGATTTCACAGAGGCTCGGCCTAGAGCACTGGTTTCACTTTACAGAAAGTGACGGATTTAATCAGCGGAGCGATAGGAAGTGATTCACGATTCAGGAAAAGTTCCCTGGCTGTAGTGTGGATAGTGTGGGAATCTGTGTGCTGAGTTCTTGACGTTCAGAAATGGAAACTGAGGGGCGCCTGGGGGGCTCAGTCAGTTAAATGTCCAACTCTTGATTTCTGGTCAGGTCAGGATCTCAGGGTCATGAGATGAAGCTCCGCCTTGGGCTCCGTGCTGAATGTGGACCATGGCTGAGATTCTCTCCCTCCCGCTGTCCCTCCCTGCGCTCTTTTTCTAAAGAAAAAAAAATGTACTATACTATACTATACTATACTATACTATACTATAATATAATATAAATGAAACCAGACATCTCTGGAGACAATCACCCCGGCTTTGTTTTGCTAGACAGTAAGAGCGCCGTGACTCACGGGCTTCCCCATTCTGTCTCAGAGCACAGGGGTTAGTTCAAGGTTCAACTTCAAGAACTGTTCTGGACACAGGTTCTCTGGTGGAATCATAACTGCTTTTCCATGCCTTAGTCATTATTTACTCCTCCTTGTGCATTTTTGATTTTTGAGATGGAGGCAGTCTTTAAATGAAATTTTTAAGAAGTCCAGTGTAGGTAATATTGAACTATTTGAGGTCACTGATGACTTTATGGTTATTGCACTTCCAGTCCATAAATATATACGTCTCCTTGTTCTTTCCACAATTCTTAGGATAAAATGAGTATTTGGGTTTTGGCCTTCAGCTTAGAAATAAATGCATGGTTGCAGAAATGCACCTATATATATAAATTTTGGTAAAGGCATTATTATGCACACACGACTGAGGTCCCTACTCACCGACCTGGGTTATTGCTGGGGCCGCTTCATATCTTTTCAGTGTAAAACACTGTGAAACCAGGTCAGCAGCTTTTTCCACCGTTGTTTCTTCTGGATCGGGTTTTGGTGGTAGCATCTTGTCCCAAGGAACAACTTCATATGCTCTGTGAAATGATCAATTAAGGACATTTTATGAAAAATGCATATTCGGATGGCATGAGCCCCAGCAGTGTCCTGCAGCGTGTTGGGCAGATTTTGAGGTGTCCCCCACGATTCCTGCCCCCTGCTTACATATCAGACACAAGCCCCTCCCCTCCGCTGTGGGAGAGCAGATGAGAATGACAAGATGTCCCTCCCACGATGCTTTGTCGGCAACTTTACACGGCCAAGGGTTGTGCCTACATAGTTAAGGTTCCCGATTGGTTGAATATGAGTTAATCAAAAGGTGGATTCTCCTAAGTAGGTGACCCAAACAGGTGAGCCCTACAAGAGAGACACACACACAGCAGACACGCCTCAGCTGGCCTTAGAGAAACGCCACGAAGGGCGCGTGGGGCCCAGTCGGTTAAGCATCCGACTCTTGATTTCGGCTCAGGTCATGATCTCAGGCCCTGGGATCGAGCCCTGCGTGGGCTCCCTGCTCATCGAGGAGCCTGCTTCTCTCTCTCCCTTTGCCCCTCCTCCTCTCTTTCAAATAAGTAAATAAAGTCTATAATAAAAAAAAAAAAAAAAGAAAGAAAAAGGAAACACTTCACGAGCCCAGCAGCTGGAACGAAGTGCGTGGGGCTCCTCGAGGGCGAGCTGCGCCCCAGCCTCGTGGAGGGCGCGGATCCCCGCCCGGGAAGCTCGGGCCCTGAAGCCAGCTGGGCTCCGGCACTGCCACGGCCGGCGCGAGGTTTCAGGCGTGAGCTGTGGTCACGGGCCGCGCGGCGGCAGGAAACCGGTGCCTTTAATTATCCGCATCTCCCAGGTGGCGCACAGACACTGCCCCGACCGGCAGCAGGGCAGGAGGCCATCGACTTACAGGTAAACAGGCGGTGGCTCCTGGTGGCGGGAGTCAGGACGCAGGTCGGGGGCTCCGCCCGCAAGAGTGGGCCACGCTCCCGCTGCCCCCCGCGATCCCGAGTCACAGGGCCTGCAGCGTGGTGCCAGGAGGCCGGCCACGCGGGTGGAGGAGCGCCGGGCGCACAGGCTTTAGCTAACGGTTCCACCTTGGATTCCAGGCGCGGAAGTTCTGTGGTTTCGGACACGCAGAGACGCAGGACACATGCAGCTGCGTCGACTGCCTCCCATCGAATCCCGAAGGAAACAAAGGGCTCTCGTTCCAGGGGCCGCACCGGAGGGACAGACGGACGGATGGCCGGAGCTCTGGCAGCCCCAGCGCGCCCAGCCGAAGGCTCCAGCCATCAACGAGCCTTCTCCTTCTCGTAGTCAGTTTGCAAACACTGACTCACCAGTGATCCTCATTCCCTCGACTAATTCTTATTCAGAGATTATTATGTTTCAAGTACTGTGCTAAGGGCTTGGGATGAAAGGGTGGATAAGGAACAACATAAAAATTATATGTACCGCATTAAATGATACGAGGATTCATTAAATTAATATTTGTGAACCTAAATAGCACAGCGATGGCTCCACACCGGTGGTCACTGGTGCGCATATGCTTTCAACTCACTCACCCTGAAACGACCGTGGCCTAAAGAAAGGCTAAGTCTTATGAAATAGTTTTAATTGTGGGAAAAGCTTAAATGGCGCATTTTTTGGATATAATATCTGAATGGTTCTGTGAGCTGAATTAAATCTTGCAAGATGCATCTCTGAGCCTCTGATGCATTCCACGAATATCTTATAGAATTTTCCATCCAGGTTATACAGGTTTGTTTTTCCTAAGAAAACTTTTATAGGATACTTTTTAAAGAGACTATCGAATAATGTGATGTCATACTTTGTTTTCTCAGAAATTCCTAGGTTCATGAGCAAAGCATCATGAGTTCAGCCAAATTAGTAACTAAGAGGACTGCGGAGTTTTTTCTGAGAGACGCTAAAATGTGAATATGATAGAAAATGAAATGAAAAGGGGATCCCTGGGTGGCGCAGCGGTTTAGTGCCTGCCTTTGGCCCAGGGCGCGATCCTGGAGACCCGGGATCAAATCCCACGTTGGGCTCCCGGTGCATGGAGCCTGCTTCTCCCTCTGCCTGTGTCTCTGCCTCTCTCTCATTCTGTGTGACTATCATAAATAAATAAAAATTTTTTAAAAATAAAAATAAACCTTTAAAAAAAAAGAAAATGAAATGAAAAGCCAGAGAGAGGGCGCCTGGGGGCTCAGCAGTTGAGCCTCTGCCTTTGGCTCAGGGCGTGACCCTGGGGTCCTGGGATCGAGTCCTGCCTCGAGCTCCCTGCATGGAGCCTGCTGCTCCCTCTGCCTGTGTCTCGGCCTCTCTGTGTCTCTCGTGAATAATAATAATAATAATAATAATAATAATAATAATAATAATAATGCCAGAGAGGAAATTAGAGGCCATTTCCTTAAAATCCTTCATGTTTAACATGAGAAAGCTGAGAATCCGGGGTCTCACCAGTGGCCCCCAGACTGGGAATGCTTTCTTCAGAGCTCTTTACTCAACTTGTTCTAAGATTCTGAAACCCAGATCCATACCATGTTTCTTTCTCCTTCCTTCCCTTTCCTTCCCTTCCCTTCCCTTCCCTTCCCTTCCCTTCCCTTCCCTTTCCTTCCCTTCCCTTTCCTTTCCTTTCCTTCCTCCCTTCTCCTGGGAAACTCCCTATTCCTGAGGACACCTCCTGAAGCCTGGGGGGGTGTGTGCCGTTGACATGCAAGCGGCCCGGGAAGCTGGTGGCTGAGGCTCACCTGCTGGGTCCAGCGCCCCGGAGGGAAGGACTTGGGGGGGACCCAGCACTCTGGGGCATCCGCCCAGTTGGCCGGCTCCCCGGCCTCGGGGCAGCCACCCCTCTGCACCTGCCTCCCCACTCTCTGTTGCTCTGCTGCCTTCAAAGCCTCCCCGGGCCACTGCACTCATCTGCTCCCGGGCTCGTGGCCCTCGGCCCTTGGCAGCTCCGCGCGCCCCTCCAGCACCCTAACTGAGCCCGCCAACGCGCGTCCCTAAGCCCAGAGCCCCACACTTCCCTCCGGTAGCTCGGCCACGGCCCCCTGGCCCACAGTCCCTGGCCCACAGCCCCCTGGCCCAGGGCCGAGGCCACCAGCAGGTGTAGCATCCCCTTATCCGGCCCGTCTGGCACCGAGCCCTGGCGTCTCTCTCTGGGCCCCGGGCCCCGCCGCAGCTGTGTCGCCTGCCCACCCGGCGACCTCGGTCCGCGCTGCTGTTCGACCTGGAGCCCCGTTGTTCTTGATCCGTCTCCTCCAGGCCCATCCCCTCCACCTGGAAACCGTGCTGCTTCGGCCCAGGTGCAGGTGCAGGTGCAGCCCGAAGCCGCAGGGCCGACCCTCCCGAGGGCACCCTCCTCCCTCGCCGGCACCCGCGCTGCCCGTCTGTCCTGCCCTCACGTCCCTCCAGGGAGGCCCCGCGGCTCCAGCTGCTCCCGGGGCTGCGGCCACGGGCTCCAGGCCCTCCTTGCCTTCCCCCGCTTCTCCCCCTAACTGCGGCTGGTCCCACCCTGCTCCAGGCCCCGGGCCTTGTTCTTCCTCGGCCCGGGCGCCCCCCCCCCCCCAGCCTTCCGGGCCCTCCGCGTCCCCTCCACCTGGAGAAGGGCCACCGCAGAGATCCACGGATCGCTCCTTCGGGGACGCCTTCCGAGCCCTCTCAGCGCCCGACCCTGGCGGAGGGCCCAGGCCTCCTCCCCTAAGGATGCCTCCCGGCCCTGCCCAGGCGCCCCGGATGCTCTCATCCTGTTCCAGCTGCTCCCTTCAGCTGCCAGGCTCATCTGAGATGGGAGCTGTGTTCAAGTCCAGCGTGCGCTTGCGGCCCACCTCCCTCTAGAATGAGAGCTCTTGGGGCAGGGACATCCTCGTCCACCGTAGTCCTGGGTGACGCTCATGGCCCAGGGCACAGACACCCAGAAAGCGCTGCAAGCGGCCGTGCTCCCAGTAAACCGCCTCCTTCAGGCCCTCCTGCTTTTGTTTTCTGTGCTGCTGCGCTCTGACCTCCTCCCCTCTCTCACCGTTTCCTTTTTGCTTTGGAATTATTCTTCTATTAAACACAGTTTTTCTTTAAGACTCTCCTTGACTGGGCATCCCTGGGTGGTGCAGGGGTTTAGCGCCTGCCTTTGGCCCGGGGCGCGATCCTAGAGACCCGGGATTGAGTCCCATGTCGGGCTCCCTGCATGGAGCCTGCTTCTCCCTCCACCTGTGTCTCTGCCTCTCTCTCTCTCTCTGTGACTATCATAAATAAATAAAAATTAAAAAAAAAAGACTCTCCTTGACCTCCTCATTTTAGCCGTCAATGTGAGTATCTGCGTCTGATGTTCTCTGCATTACTCACCGAATCTGGGCCATGGTGGACACAAAGAGGTTGTGTCATGAAAGGAGACATAGAAACAATTCATTTTTCCAATTTTTAGTATCTTTTAAAAAGCTTGATTTGTTTATTTGAGGGAGGAGGGGCAGAGGGAGAAAAGGGAGGACAGGGAAAGTCTCAAGGAGACTCCCCACTGAGCACAGAGCCTGAGGCGGGGCTCCAGCCCAGGACCCGAGATCGTGACCCGTGACCTGAGCCAAAGTAAGTCACCTTCAGCTGCTTACCCTACTGAGCCCTCCAGGTGCCCCCAGAAATACATTTTTTTTTTTTTAAGATTTTATTTATTTATTCTTGAGAGATAGAAGGAGAGACAGAGCCAGAGACACAGGCAGAGACACAGGCAGAGGGAGAAGCAGGCTCCATGCACCGGGAGCCTGACGTGGGATTCGATCCCGGGTCTCCAGGATCGCGCCCTGGGGCAAAGGCAGGCGCCAAACCGCTGCGCCACCCAGGGATCCCCAGAAATACATTTTTAAATCAAAATTCTACTGGGAAAAATGCTTACTTTTGTGTTGAGGACTTGTAAAATGAGTCCTTTGCAGTGTATTTCCTGTTTGGTTGTGGAAGCGGTTCTCCATCCTCCTAGAAGGTGTGAATAATAAGTTAAAGGGGATCACAGGAATCACATATACGGGGGAAGTGCTCCCTCCCTGTTTTCTACGCACCATGCTTGCCCCCTCCCCTCTGCTTACCCGGAGGGTGGAGGGTGGGCCAGGTTTAACACTGCCCACTTCCCTCAATCGCCTGGGAAATTTGCCTTCCTTGTATAATCTCCCAGTGACTAAGTTAAAATTTACAAAATGTGTGTTCAAGTTCATGGGAAAGTCACTTCTTTAGGAGAAAGCTCTTGAATTTTAAATGTTGCCAAATGATATTTTCAGCACCATGTAATTCAAACATCTTAAAAAGTCTCGTCTGTCTTGTCTTCTAATGATAGGACATTAGTGCGGCACTATTTCCCTCTTCCTGTCTTTCATCTTATTTCATTAAAATTACTTATTATTATAACGTTTATCATTACTATCTTTAAGGATTACTTATTTAAAGTCTCCACAATATTTTATCCGTGGTTCTCTGCCTGCTTTTGCTTCTTGGATCCTATTTGTTTTTTTCTGCTGCTTCCATTCTCTTTGGCTGAAGTTCTACTTTTGGTAATTTTTTCAAGGGTATGAACTTCTTCTAACTCAGCATTTTAACTAACCCATTCTCACTTTTCTATACCATTCTGTTTGAATTTAGAATTCCAGTTTAATGGTTATGATTGTTTAGTAGCCTAAATACATCTCATCGACTTCTGGACTGTTCTCCAAGTGCATGGAGTATGACTGGCTGCAGGTATTCTGTGTCCGCCCACCCCCACCCACTCGTAGTATTTAGGATATTTGTCTTGGTTTTCCTATGGAGGAAATTTGTTCAGGAGAAGACATATCTCTTTCATCTGGCTTAAGCCTTCCTGTGCTTCTCTAATCTGAGAATGCATGACTCTCACCAGTTTAGACGAGTCTCCATTTTTGTCTCTTTATTGTCAGTGGATTCACTTTATTTTCTTCTTACGAAGATCCCATTAAGCAAATACTAGGCTTCCTCATTCTGTTCTCCACGTGTCCTAACTTTTGCATCTCTCCATACTTAAATTCCCCTTCTGGCCTTATCCACTTTCCTGTTCACCACACTTCCTTCTTCCCGTTTCTAGTGTCTGTTTAAACTTGCATGTCATGTATTTTTTAATTTCACCAAGGCTACATCTAGTGAAATCATGTAATATTCTGCTAGTAGGATGAATCATACATTTTTTTTCACTTAGAATTGTTTTCTAAAATTTTTTATTGGTACAATAATTTTGACATCTTAGTAATTTTGCTGTGAAAAATGAAATTCCACCTTACAAGAAAGAGGACACTCTTCAAGACCACTCCGTGGCATCTTTACTTATGTATCAGAGCAAATCAGCCAGTGAAAAAATCCGGGGCCTTCCATATGGCTCGTGGTTTAGTCAGATATTGGTAAGAGAGGGTTTAGTTGTGTCTGCCAAACTCTGCCTCAGTGATTTTTGGAGTTTTTCTGGTTTTGTAGAACTACTCTTTGCCTCCAAATGCAGTCATACCCTGCTCATAATGTGAGTTTGGAAGAAGACTGACTGGAGGGGCCACCGGAGCAGCATCTTCAGATTTTAACATCTCATTCCAAGTGTTTGCATTGAAATTTTGGTAAATTCCATTGTTGATCACCACCCAAAGTACAATGGGCAAGTTGTACATGCAGGTAGTTGCCACTTCCACGCCAGAAAGCCAAATGCGCGGTCTCCTTCCACACAGTTGCCCGCTGCCCTGGGTTTCTATCTTTAGCCACTATAGAGGCTGCACTGGAAGATCTCAGACCAAGTCCCATCGTTCCAGAAGTACTCGCATCAAGCCTAGGATGGGCAAGGTCGTCCTGAAGCACAGTGTGTCCAGTATCCATAGGATTTGCTCCTTCACTCACCAAAAAACAGTTTCCAGGTAGTTGTTCTGGAACATGGTCAAATGCTGTGTAATAATTCATAGGCAGGGATTTGGGGGAAGCTAATTCCTGTGCTATTTGGGCCCATTGGAGATTATCCCCAAGATGGAGGGGGCACCCTCTGATATTCCTACACCAGAGAAGAGAGGCAAGTTTCTTCCATTTTAAACTACTGTGATCCTTGGGATGCAGCTTCCTTGCTCTTCATTTTTCCTCTCAGAGTTTTCTCCACTTGCACTCTGGAGGACACTACCACGGTGTTTTATAAAATTGTCCTAAAAGCTGTCGAGGGACAGCGTTTATGTCTCCTAGCAAAGTTACAGCAGGCCTTACATTTTCCCCTAATTCTGTACAGATACCAGCCGTATGCTATCACTCCTATGTGGAATTTAGGAAAAAAACCAAACAAGCAAAGGGGGAAAAAAGAGAGAAACAAACCAAGAAACAGACTCTTAACTCTGGAGAACACACTGATGGTCACCAGTAGAATGAATTATATGGATTGATTTTTTAATGTTAAGGGCATATTTTCACGCCTGGGATAAACTTCACTTGATCATAATATATTATCCTTATAAATTACTCATTTTGATTTGCTAACACTTTGTAATCATTTTTGTGTCTCTGTACATGAAGAATATAATTTCTGTAATTTCCTCCTTTTTTGTAATGTCTGTGGTTTGGGAACATTAGGTTACGCTGGACTTCTAAAACTAGCTGGAAAGTGTTCTTTCTTCTATTTTCTGAAATAACTTAGATTGATGTGATTTCTTCTGAGAATGTTTGACAAAATTCAGCAGTGAAATCATCTGATCCTAGTGTTTCACTGCAGGCAGCTTTTTGATCAGAAAAATTAAATTTATTTAATACATTGGGGGCACTCATGTGTTCTATTTCATTTAGTAACGATTTTAGTAAGTTGTATTTCTAAAGGGATTTCTTCGTTTAATCTAAGACACCAAATGAACTGGCATACGGTAGTTCATAATATTTTCTTATTTTGCTTTGCGAATCAGCAGTAATAAACTTTTTCATTTCCAATGTTGGTAATATGTGTTCTCTCTCTTTTTCTTGATCATACTAATAAAATAGCTATCACTTTCATTGATCTTTTCAAAGAAACAGCTTTTAGCTTTAAGTTTTCTCTCTTAACGTATATTTTCTCTTTTCATTGATTTCCACTCTTATCTTTTTAATCTGCTCTCTTTTTTTGTTTTAACATTCTTCTGGTTCCTTAATCATTAATCTTGAATTTTCAGAACTTCCTTGTTTCATAATATAAGCATAAAAGGCTATTTTTTTTCTTTTCAGCAGACTTTTAACTGCATTATACAAGATTTGATAGCTTATATTTTCATCATTGTTCAACTTAAAACATTTTCTGTTTTCTTATGATTTCTTCATTGACCTTATGGATTATTTAGAAGAATGATTTTTAATTTAAAAGCATTTGATGTCTTTCTAAATATCTCATGGTTATTTATTTTTAATTTAACTCTGTGGTGGTTTAAGAACACAAATAGAATTATTCCAATACATTTAAAGATATGAAGACTTGTTTTATGCTCCAGCATATGATTATGATCAATATATCATTTGTATTGATATGCTTTCTGTTCATTTACTTTCAGCCTATTTCTATCTTCATATTGAAAGTGTACCTCTTGTCAATCACATATAGTTGTATCTTGCTTTGTTATCCACCCTGATAATCTCTGCCTTTCAGCTGAAATGTTCAGGATATTAGCATTTAATCTAACAATTGATATATTAGGATTAGATGTACCATTTCATAATAGTTGTCTATTTGTCCCAATGTTTCTGTTCCTCTGTTCCCTTTTTCTTCCTTCCTTATATTATTGAAATGAGTGGGGTCTTTTAGAATTCCAATTTCTGTCATTGGGCGGCTCTTTAATGATACCCCATTATAGTACATTTCTGTGTTTTAGAGATTAAATTAGATGTCTTTAACTTTCCACAGTCACTTGGGAGTTGATATTGTACCAATTCACATAAAATGTACAAATGTCACAACCACGAGTCCATTTACCACACCTCACCATTCCTTATTCTATTAGTTGTCACATATACTATATCTACATTCATAATACACTTCAGAGAACAATATTAGACTCCCGTTTTAAACAGTTATGTATACTTTAAAGAAATTAAAAGGAAAAATAATCTTAAATAGACAAGATTTCTTGTAGTGCATGTTCATTGTAAATTTACTTCCTTTATTTTTCTCTTCTTGCAAATTTGGTTACGTAATCTTTTAATATGTTCAATATAATCAGGCCCCCAGATTCTTCCAGGTCCTAATCCGTGGAAACTGCATGTCAGCTTGCACAGAGAAACGTAATTTGGATTGCAGATGGATTTAAAGTTGCTAATCAGGTGAATTTAAAATCGGAAAATTGTCCTAGACATTCAGATGGGCACAAAGTAATCCTAGGGTCCCTAAAAGTAGAAAGTCAAGGCAGAAGAGTAGTCAGAAAAGGGAAGAATTCAACCTGCCACTGCTGGCTTTGAAGATGAGGACAAGACCCATGAGCCAAAGGATGCAGGTGGCAAGAAAATGGGATTCTACTTAAGAGTTTCTAGAAGAAATGCAACCTTGCCAACATCTTGATTTTAGCTCAGTGAGACCCATTTTTTACTCTGACCTCCAGAAGTATAAGATGCTGGATTTATATTTTCTTAGCCACTAAATTAATGTTAATTTTTTATAACAGCAGTAGAAGACCAACAGCCTTCATCATTGAAAGTGAGAGTTTCTAGATGTAGTGTTCTTGTGTGATGTGTTTCTTTCTTTTGTAAATATGTCGCTCTACCGTCTTCTTGTTTCAGTAGTGTGATTAGAAAGAAGCCTGTAATATTTCAACTGATTTTTCTCTTGCTGCTCTCAAAGTTCTCTTCGTATCTTTTGCATCTGAATATCAGATGCCTGGGCTTTTTGGAAAAAATTTTTGTTCTGTTTGGAATTCAATAGGCCTCTTGAAAATTGTAAATATATATCTTTCACCAAATTTGGGGAAGTTTCAGTAATTATTTCTTCAAATATTATTTTCTGTTGCATTTTCCTTTACCTTTATTCTTGGACTACAATTAGTGTTAACTTTTTCATAATGTTCCATAGGTCTCTGAGATTCTTTTCATTTATTTTTTATTCTTTTTTTTTTCACCCTCTCTCCAAGTTCTATTTTTAAATCCTTAATATTTTCCTTGTCATAGCCTTCCTGCTATTAAGCCCATATCATTTCTATTTAAGATTTGGAAATTTTAGTTCTAAAATTTCCCTTTGGCTCTTTTTTATATTCTATTTCCTTGATGAAAGTTCCTGTCTTGTGATTATGAATATATTCTCTACTATGTCACGGAGCACAGTTACAACAACTGTATTAAAATCCCTGTCTGGGGGTGACAGGATGGCTCACCCAGTTAAGGATCTGCCTTCAGCTCAGGTCATGATCTCCAAGTCCCCAGGTGGAGCCCTGTGTCAGCTCCCTGCTCAGCGGGGAGTCTGCTTCTCCCTCTCCCTCTGCCCTCCCTGCTCCTGCACTCTCTCTCTCTGTCCTTCTCAAATAAATAAAGTCTTAAAGACAAAAATCCCTGTCTTATAATTCTAACATCTAGCATATTGCCATGTGTGCTGATCCCATTTTCCATGGTTATTATATGTTAAATAATTCTGGATTTTTTAATTGGAGGTTGTACATTTTATGTGGAGAAGTCACAGGATTCTGCATTATTCCTGAGAGCATTTTGGGTAATAGTCAGATCTTAGGTCAGTACCTTGTTTGCTTTTGACAGAACTGCTTAGGGTCTGTTTTGAGCAGATAGTCCAGGGATCAACTGGACTTGGGCTGAGTTCACACATGGAACTATGGCTCCCTCTCCAAGTGCCTCCTGTTCTGGAGTCTTTCCTTTCATTCTTGGGACATGCTCCATTCTTCCATCTCTTTAGGGAGAAAGACAGAGATTTCTATTGAATTTGTAATCACTCCAGTTTCCTGAATGTAGCCCAACTTCCACAATGGGAAAAGCACCCTGAGTTCACCATCTAGGGTTCAACTCTGAAATTTGCCTGATTTTGTTCCATCACCAGGGGTCTTGATCCAATGGATGGGTATTTCATCAGAGTCTGCAGTTGTTATTGGTGGGAGGGTTAGGCTCTTAGGAGCTTACTCTGCCACAGGAAGCAAAAATGTTTAATGATGTATTTTAAGAGAAATGCTTGATTTTAAAGAATCTTATTTGTTTCTTTTTCATATCTGCCTCTTCTTTTCCTTAAGTCCTGTTCTTTCCTTAGAACTTCTATTTCTTGAAAATTAATGCGTATTCAGATGGCTCTATTATCTGAGGCTCTTTGGGTGAGAGGTCCTGCTCTGTCACACCTGCTGATATTGTCTCACAAGTGACCCTTTTCACGTACAGAGTATGATTTTGACTGTGATTTGGTTTAGTGATAGTTTTTCCCTGTGGGATCTTGCATGTGGATGCCACTTTGTGGAAATGTTCCCTCAGAGCATCGCTTATTGTTTCTGGATACAAAATCTTTTCTTCTTTTTTTGATTTTAGAATGTGCCATTCCCACACTACATGTGTACTAAGAAATCGTGATCCATGTATCCATGTGGTACAGACCAAAGTTTCTATTTCCTCACAAATAAAATGCTGAATTTTTCCATTTATTGTCTTGGTCAGATGGCCAACTTCCTTCCGGTGTGTAAAGATTCATTCAAATTCCTACTCTTTGCTGAGATAGGCCTTGGTAGTACCTGTATTTACACAGAAAACTCAATTCCAAATATCCACCATGAGATTTCAGATGCCTGTTCCTATGTGGATATTCAGATCCTAGCCCATGACTCTTCGGCTTTTAGCTAACCCAATTTCATTCCCCATTTCTATAGTAAAAGAAGCTCATTTTTATTTGGACCCAGGACCTTAGATTAAAAATGAGTTTTCACAATTCCTTTGCAGCAAGTGCAATATTGAGTTCTGCCAACATCATTTAAAGTGCTGTGTCCATTTTCTGGAATAAGTCTTTAAAAGCGGAAGATGTCCCTCTTTGATTTTGCTTCTATCCTATCCTGATGCCCAACAGAATGTGTCTAGGAAAATATCATAGACTAGATCTGCCGGCTAGTCCAGGACCTATGGATTGTTACGTGAAAGAGAAATGAATTTTCATAGTGTCCCAACTGCAACATATTTGGGTCTCTGTTCTCCAAAGTTGCATCCAAGACAAATGTAATTTAAGCTGCACATCTATTTTTAGAACTGAACTTTCTCTTCCTTTTGGAAACTGGATCTTCCTCTCTCTCCTCTTGCTTTTGAGCTCAGGGAAGTATTAATTTTAAAATATATGTAGCATTAGAACATATCTGTAGTATTTCCATGTGGTGATAGGAGGTGATAGGGAGGATTTGTGGGAAAAGCTCATTCTTTGATAATTCTGAAAGGAAGCTTCTTAATCCTGAATTCTAGAACTGTGAGATTTACATACAGGAAAAGGCGTAGATTTCTACTGTGCGATTTAACCAGTTTGACTTAAGTTAGAAAGTCATATAACCAATACCTCAGGCAAAATATAGAATGCTTTTGTCATCTCTCCAAATACTTCATTTCTACTTTCAATCAATCTTCACTCTCTGTAGGCAGCCACTATTCTATTTTCTATTACTAAAACTTAGTTTTTGCTTGCTCCTGACCTTCATGTAATTGGAATCAGGAGGTATGTACCCTTTGAGCCTGTCTTTTTTTGTGCTTATGAATATTAGCTCTTTAACAAGGATTTATTTATTTATTGGGAGGGGAGGGGCAGAGGGAGAGGGACAGAGAAAAGTCTCAAACTGACTCCTGCTGAGCTTGGAGCCAGACACAAGGCTCAATATCCTGACCCTGAGATCATGACCTGAGCTGAAATCAAGATTCGGACACTTAAGCCACTGAGCACCCAAGCTGCCCCTTAATATTGGCTTTTAATATTGTTGAGCTTCTCCCATGTTCTCTGGTCGATATCAGTGGTTTACCCCCTTTTTTTATTGAATACTATTCTGTTCTATGATCTATTAATCCATTTTCCTTTTGATTGATTTTTTGTGTACATATTAATTAAACTGTTACAAGCATTCTTGTACAAGTTGTTTTGTGGACACAGACTTTGATTTTATTGGGTAAATACTTAAAAATAGAATTACTGGGTCCTGGGATAGATGTGTCACTTTATAAGAAACACCAAAGGTATCAGAAGTCCAGTTGCTCTCCATCTTCACCAATATACAATATTGGCAAGCAGCTTTTCCTTGAAAAAAAAATCATTTCAAATTATACACATATTAAAAAATACTGAGGCAAAGAATTATTTACTTGCTCTTTTTACATCATACTAACTTCCTGATGGTTTTCAAGCATCTTAGTTTTAGACATTCTGGTGGGTATTCAGTAGTATTTTGTTTTGGTTTCTATTTGTACTTCCCTCACAACTGAAAATGTTGACCATCTTTTCACGGGCCTATTGGACACATATATCTTTTTTCATGCAACATTTATTTCAGTCTTGAGGGATTTTAAAAAATCTTTTTGCTATGAAGTTGTGGCAATTCTTTATATAGCCCGGCTCACAGACCTTTGACAGATATTGCAAGCATTTTCTTCCAGTTTGTGGTTCACATTTGTGTTTTCTTAACAGTGGTCCAAAGAGCAAAAGACTTTAATGTTAACAGAATGAATTTTTTTTCAAAGCATAGTGATTTTGACGTCCTCTGTGAGAGATTTCTGCCAACCAACGTTGCAGATATTTTATCTTGCATTTTGTTTTAGAAGCTTCTTCCAGCTAGTTTTTCAGTTTAGGTCAATGACCAGCACAAAGCAATTTTTGAGAAAGGGATAAAGACTCCTCTTCCACACGGATGTCCAGCTGTTCAGAGACTATTTGTTGAAAATATTGTGTGTAAACCATTGAACCGTCTTGTTACTTTTGTGTAAAACCAGTCTATTTCTGGACTCTCAATTCTTTTCGGTTGATTTC
Organism: Vulpes vulpes; assembly: GCF_048418805.1. Lineage (NCBI taxonomy): Eukaryota > Metazoa > Chordata > Mammalia > Carnivora > Canidae > Vulpes > Vulpes vulpes. Next base: position 139,004,079 of record NC_132784.1, read on the forward strand.
TCTATTATTACACCAAAACAATACTGTCTTTCTTGCAGCATTACAGTGGGTCTTCAAATCAGGTAGATTAAGTTTCCTACTGCATGATTTTTTTCAAGATGTAAATTAATGTAAATTTCAGAGACAAAAGCAACTTTGCACAAAAAAAGCACAGAAGAATTATGTTAGGGAAAGCACTGCAACTATTTGGAGCTTAATCTGAATATTGATATCTTAAAAAACACTGAATTTTCCACTACATGAAAATGATCTATTTCTGAATGTTGTTAGGTCTCCTTTTATTTGTCTCAGCATTTCGAGATAGTTTTTAGTGCAGAGCTTTGAATATCTTGTATTAAATTTTTCCCTAATGTTATAGTTTCTAAAATGGTATTGTAGTGGTATTTTTATAATCTTATTTTCCACCTTCTACTCACTAGAAAAAAATTATTTTTTTTTGTATTTTGGCCTTCAATCATTGACAGAGATAATAATAATATATAATTGTATATTTAAATTCTGTTAATACAATAAATCGCATTCATTGATTTCTGAATGGTAAGCCAATCTTGCAATCTTGGGATAATCTCTACTTCATCATGATGTATTATCCATTTTATATATTGCCAAATTTAACTTAATCAAATATTATTAAGTATTGTTTTGTTTGTTCGTAGGTATATTAGACTATAATTTTTTGTTGTAATATAGTTTTTGTATTTTGGTGACAGGGCTCTGTTGTCCAGAAATCTATTGTTTGGATATGATGATATTATTTCTCCCTTAAATATTTTATCTTATTCATTAGTAAAACTACCCCAGTATGGAGTTTTCTCTGTAGAAAATGTTTTGTTAATCAATGCAACTATTTTCATAGACACAGGTCTATTGAGGTTTTCTCATGTCAGTTTTGGTAAGTTGTGTTTTTAAGGAATTTGTTTTATCTAAGTTGTCAACTTCATTGGCATAAATACCATTTTTTAATAAAAAAATAAACTGTATTGAGGTATAGTGTACTTGCAATGAACGTAACCCATTAACCCATACAATTTGATGAATTATGTACAACCACTCATAACACACAATATTCAGAGCGTTTACATTTTGCTAAAAGATTCTCATGCTCCTTGGCCATTCACATCTACCTCTCATCCCAGGCCAGGGCGACAGGTGGTCTATTTTTTTGTCACTGTGTATTGGTTTGAATTTTTAGAATTTCATTCAAGTAGAATCAGTGGTATGTAATATTTTGTTTCTGACTGCATGATTTTGAGATTCATTCATCTTGTTGCATGTATCATTAGTTTGATCCTTTTGATTGCTAACTACTATTCCATTGTATGGATATACCATATCTGTTCATTCTTTCACATGCACAGAAACATTTAGTTCCCATTTTTAGACTGTTATAGAGTAAAGCTGATTTCAACTTTAATGTCCAAGTTTTTGTGTGGACATATATTTAAATTTGTCTTGGCCAAATATCTAGCAGTGGAATGGCTGTTACATGACTGGCATAGGTATATGTCAATCTTACAACATGGTCGAGAGTTTCCAAAGTAGTTACCATTTCACATTTCCCAGCATCTGAGTGTGAGTCCCACTGTTCTGTATCCTTGCCACACTTGGAATTTTCAGTTGTTTTAATTTTAGCCATTGTAAGGATATATGATATTTTAAGTTATATTTACTGATAACTCAGCATGTTAAGTATCTTTTCACTGTTTATTTGTCATTCTTGTGTGTGTGTGTGTGTGTGTGTGTGTGTGAAATGTCTGTTCAGATCTTTTAGTCATCTTTCATTTGGGTTGTTCATCTTGTTATTACTAATTTTGAGATATCTTTATATGTTCTAGATATATGATTGTGGATATTTCTCCCATTGTTTCATTTTCTTAATGATGTCTTTTTAAAATTCGACTATTTCAAAAAGTTTTATAATCTTAATTTTATGTTGAGGCCATTATCCATTTTAGGTTATTTTTTTGTATATGGTAATGTAGTAAAACTTTTTGTATATGGTAATAAAATAAAACTTGACTTTTTTTCTCAGAAGGATATCCAGTTGTTTCAGTAGTTTTCTTTCTCCATTAAAATATCTTGGCACATTTTTTTAAAAAAAATCAATGGCAATGTAGGTAGAGGACTCTGTTCCTGGACTATATTTCCCATTGCTCCATTTGTCAATCACTTTGTCAACTGGTATTGATTATTGTAACTTTATAGTAAGACTTAAAATCAGGTAGCACAAATCCTCTAACTGTATTCTTTCTATCCAAAATTGTTTTAGCCACTTTAGATTTTTCAATTCATAGAGATTTTATAATAGGCTTGTAAATTTCCACAAAACAGCTTCTTAGGATTTTGATAGGGTTTGCATTGAATCTACAGATCAATTGGAGAAGTATTACTATATCAACAAATCCTCCAGCCCATTAACTTGGTTTATTTTCCATTTATTTATGTCCTTGTTAATTTATTTCACTCAGTAATGTACCAAAGTTTTCAGTGGAAAAAAATGCATGTATTTTATTAAATCTTATGTGGTTCTTGGTATTACTGTCAATGGAGTCTTTTAAACTTTCATTTTCTAGTTGTTTGCTTCTCATATGTAAGATTACAATTGATTTTTGTACATTAACAATAAGCCTATGTCTCTGATAAATTCAACATTACATCTAGCAGTTTCTTTGAAGATTTCTAAGGATTTCTTACAAATATCACATCAGAGGTGCCTAGTTGGCACAGTTAATTGAACATCTGACTCTTGGTTTAGGTTCAGGTCATTATCTCAGGTTCCTGAGATCAAGCCTTGCGTCAGGCTCTGCACTGAGCATGAAGTCTGCTTTAATTCTTTCTTCCTCTCTCTCTCCCCCTCCCACTCATTCTCTCTCTCTCTCTCTCAAATAAATAATCTTAAAAAAAAAAAACCCTCAATATCATCCTGTCATCTCTACATGAGATGGTTTTTCTTCTTTCTTTCCGATATTTATGGTTTCTATTTCTTTTTCTTGCCTTTTTGCAATTGCTATCCCCTCCACTAAATGGAAAATGGTAGTGATGATAGCAGACACTTTTGTCTTCTTCCTGATATTCAGAGAAAGACATTTGGTCTTTTTTCATCATTTACTTTAGCTTCAGGTTTTTCACAGATGCTCTATATCACATTGAAGATGTTCTCATCCAAGTCTAATTTGCTGAGAGTTTTGATCATAAAAGAGCATTGATTTTTTTCCCTTTAGTTAATGATACTCTTGGTCATTTCTGATCCTTTGCTTCTCTGTATCTATTTGACAAAGAACTTGTCCAATTCCACATAAATACAGCTAAGATATTGATTTTGATTCCACTGAAACTACAAAACAACTTAATAAGAGAATACACACGGTTTTCCCATTTTACACTTCTATTTCTATTTAACATGGTTTTCTTGTAGTCAGCATATATAGTTAGGCATTGATTTTTTTTTATCTAACATAAAAATTGCTGACTTTCAATTTCATTATATTAAATTGTAGCTAATATAACACCTGACATAATTTGGTTTAAATGCAGCTATATTTACTGCTTGTTTCATCTTTTTCTTTTCCTTTTATGTTACTTTCTTTTGTATTATTTGAGGTGTTTTTTTCTTTTTCTTTTTTTAAAAGATTTTATTTGTTTATTCATGATAGACAGACAGAAAGAGGCAGAGACACAGGCAGAGGGGGAAGCAGGTGTCCTGCAGGGAGCCCGATGTGGGACTTGATCCCAGGACCCTGAGGTCACACCCTGGGCCAAAGGCAGACGCTCAACTGCTGAGCCACTTGGGTGCCCCTTTTTTCTCTTTTTCAAATTTCATTTTGTTTCTTCCTACTAGCTTATTGCCTATGATTGGTTGATTGATAGATTAGCTTCTATTATTACAGTCACTCTAAGACTCACACATCTTTAATTCTAGGGTTTAAAGGATAATATTACACCACTTCATGAATAGTGTAAATAATTACCATAGCATATGCCTATTTTCATCCTTATCTCCCTGGTGCTATTGTTGTACAATTTAGGTCTGCATGTACTGTACCCACAAAATACACTGCTACTATTGTCGGTTTAAGCATTCAATGATATTTGAAATTCAAAGAATTTCAAAATGAAAAATAGCATTTTCTATTTACCTACACATTTACCATTTCTCTTGACCTCAATTTCATTCCATTGTACAAACTCAAATTTTCACAGACACTATATTCTTTTGTCTAAAGTACCTCCTTCATGTCTGTTGGCAATAGATCCCTCAGCTTTATTTTTCTGAAAATGTCTATTCTTTCTTTTTGAAATTCGTTATTGCTGGTTAATGTATTCTTTTTTAAAAAAGAAAAATTTGGGATCCCTGGGTGGCGCAGCAGTTTAGCCCCTGCCTTTGGCCCAGGACGTGATCCTGGAGACCCAGGATCGAATCCCATGTCGGGCTCCTGGTGCATGGAGCCTGCTTCTCTCTCTGCCTATGTCTCTGCCTCTCTCTCTCTCTTTCTCTCTGTGACTATCATAAATAAATAAAAAAATTAAAAAAAAAATTATTTGAGAGAGACAGAGAGAGCACAAGCAGGAGAGGGGCAGCAGGAGAGAGAGAATCGCAAGCAGACTCCATGCTGAGTGTGGCGCCTGACGTGGGACTCAAGGTCACCACCCTGAGATCATGAGCTGAGCCAAAACCAAGAGTCGGATGTTTAACTGACAGAGCCACCCAGGCGTCCCGCTGGCTAATGTATTCTTAATTAACATTTTTTGATATGTAAAATATGTCTCCAAATTCTTGTAGCATGCACAGATTCTGATAAGAACCCGCTGTCATTCTTATATGTGTTCCTCTGTATATGACCCATTTTTTTCCTCTAGCTGTTGTAAGATGTCCTTTTTATCGCTGTTTTCCAACAATATAATTTATGTGCATGGTTTCCTTTATCTTTATACAGCTTGGCATTTGTTGAGTTTCTGAGGTCTGTGGATTTAAAATCAGTTGGGAACAACCCTGGCCGTTGTTTCTCCAAATATTTTTCCCACTTTCTTTTTTTTCTGTTACATGTGTATTAAACAGCGTGATATCATCCCACAGCTAACTGATGTTTTATTTATTTGTGTTCTATTTCATCTTGGATAGTTGCAGCTATGTTTTCAACGTTACCGACCGTTTATCCTGCCGTGTCTGAGCTGCTCTTAAAACTATATCCATTCATGGGTCATTTTAGACCTTGTGTTTTTCGTGTCCAAATGTCCTCGAGCTGTTTATGTCGTGCATTTTCCCCATCTCCACAGTTGTGGTTTCCTCTCCCTCCTGAATGGATGAGACATATCTGCAGTGGCTGTTTTATATCCTTGTCTGCTGTTCCTTCACGTCTACCGCTTCCAGGTCCGGTATTTGACTCGATGTTCCTCCCGACTGGGGTGATACCTTCCTACTTCTCAGTGTGTAAATTACTTTCTTTTGAGTACTTATGGGTTTTTGAGTACTTGGGTTGTTGGTTGCTAAAGCTTGTTGTATTCTTAGATACTGTTAGGTTCTGTTCCAGCACAAAGTTAAGGGATCAAAATCAGCAGGTGCTTTTCACACCCTGGGGCAAGTCCACGGAGACACTGGAGGGGGGCTAACAAAGTGTTCTACAAGTTCCCTCATCCAGCCTGCGGGGGCCCGACCCGTCCTCTGCCCTGTCCGAGCTTCAGAGAGCGACCACGACCATGCAGCGCTCTACAGCACGGGCCTGCTCCCCGCCAGTGTTTCTTTCCTGCTGGCACTGCACAGAGCACTGCTCGGGGACCTGCACGCCCTCTGCACCGGCTCTCCAGAGCTCTGTCTCTGCGGCTCCCTGCTCTCTGCGGCCCTCGTCTGCAGACTCCGGATGCCTTGGGCTCCCAGAACTCCAGTCTCGGTCTTCTCAACTCAAGAAGGCATGGGCTTAGTTTCCCCGGACTGAAGCTTGGAAACTGCCTACAGGCAGAGAGCGAGTGAGGTTGTACAGTTCACATGCTTATTTTCCCTCCGGGATGCCAATCCTTCACTGTCCGGAAACTGTTATTTCTCATATTTTTTCCAATTTTCTATGTGTTTAAGGCAGAAAAGTAAATGCAGCACCTGAAACTCCATCTCCTCTACTTCATTTATATTATTTATTTTATTATTTATTATTTATTTTTATTATTTATTTTTAAAGCTTTTTTTGTACTTTCTTCTGGTTTACTTTGCTGTTCATCTTCTAGCTTTGGAGAAGGGACTGTCACTCACCAGGAGGGTGCTCCCAACTCCTATGGGCAGAAGTCAGAGTGCTGCTAGTTATTCTACATTGCACACAGCAGTCTTTCATGGCAGAGAATTTTCTAACCCAAAATGTCAATGGTTCAAGGTTGACAAACCCTGGTTGAACCTACTAATTCTATTCCATTGATTGTTTTTTTCCTCCCGGGGGTTCCACCCACATGGATACCATTTCTCCTTTGCCTATCTTTCATCTCAATCAGTTTCACATAGATATTTTTAGTGGATTCATCTCCTTTTTTCTATTGGATTCTTTCCTGCTTTTCCTCAATGTCCCTTCTTAATTTTTTTTAATAAAGATTTATTTATTTGAGAGAGAGACAGAGAAAGAGAAAGGGGGCACATAAGTGGTGGGGGAGAGGCAGAGGGAGAGGGAGAAAGGCTCTCCAGCAGACCCCCCACTTAGAGCAGAGCCAGACACGCTGCTTGGTCTCACGACCCTGAGTCGTGACCTGAGCTGAAATCAAGAGTCAAACACTTAACCGACTGAGCCACCCAGGCGCCCCTGTCCTTCTTTAAATTTTTATTTGAATCTCTTCTCTTGGGCTGTGTAATTCTTAATTTCTGGATGAATTTTCCATTTCTTTCATTTTTTACGGTCAATTCTATTTGTATTTAATTTTTGAATTTCTGTAGGAAGGCAACTTTTCACATCCTCAAATGCTTGTTTGAAACATATAATTCAGTTTGGAGTATTATAGCACAGTTCTCTTCTGTTTCATAGATGATTTGGTATTTTGTGTTCTTATTAAAGTATTTTGGTTCTGACTCTGATTCTTCTTTTCGTTGAAGTATTTTGATTCTCTTTTTCTGTCTTGTTACAGTTTCCTGGGAAGAGGTATATCCTGTTTTCTTCCCTTCCCTTGGTGGAAGTTGCTGAGGTTCGCAATATTCTTAGTTCAATGCTGCCCCCTCCTGTCAGCGTTGCAAAGTACAGACTTTCTGGAATAAAGTTTCCTTCTGGCCGCTGATTGTTAGCAGACGGGTTCTGTGACTGCCAGTTTATTCTTTTTGTCTTTCACAATATTAACTGTTCCTCTTTCCCTCACTTTTTTTCTTTTCGTCACCCAACCTCCAAAGGGTGACTCTCCTTTCTTTTAAACTTCCTCTCTTACATAACACTGCTGTTCACAATGCCACCTCAAATCATGTATGCTTTTTAAATTCCTTCTCTGCAGATGGAAATTCTCCTTTGTCTTCCATCAGTGTTTGTTAGATCAGTCCTAGGCTGGCTTCTCCCTACCATGCATTTTTATTTTTCAATGTTTTCCTCATTTACAAAAACACAAAACAAACAAACAACAACAACAACAAAAAGGTTCTGTTAAGAGCTTGAAGCACAACTTGTTAGGATTTTGCGTTTTCTTTCTTTTTTAACTTGCAGTAATTTGAAGGTTATATTTCTCTTTTATGTGTATTGAAGATATGGCTTCTGTGTGTTATCTTTTGTCTTATTCTGCATTGCTTTTAGGCCATGTTGGGGAGCACAGTTTTATGCAGCTGCCATTATATTTAGCTTCTTAATTGCTATATTTTTTGTTCTCTTTGATCAGCATTGGCAGATAGTCATCATTTTTTTTCAATAAACTAACTCCTGGCATTGGCGATTTTAAAAAATGTTTGTCTTCTATTTCCTTATTATATTATCTTTATTATTTCCTTCCTCTATGATATTTCTTTGGCCCATGACTCATTCATAAATATATTTTTACACTTCCAAATACAAGATTTTCTGGGGTGTATTGATCTGTCATAATTGTCTTGTGGTCAAAGAACATACCTTGTATGATTTAAAATATTTGAGTAATGTATAGAATCGATGGATCACTATATTGTACACCTGAAATCGATATAGCACTATATGTTAATCATTATGAAATTAAAATAAAAGGTTAAATACATACATAAGACAAAAATTTTAAAAATTGAATATTTAAAAAATTTCTGGTTGTTTTATGGTACAGTATGTGGCAATTTTCATTAATGGTCCTTGCGAAAACATATATTTATATATGTCTATTAGGTCAAGTTGTTAATTGTGCTGCCTTATTCTACTATATGTAGTTTTGTCTATACTAAATCCCCCAATATAGTGACTTCTTACCAGCAAGAGTCATGAACAAATATTTCAGTGCCTCTACAGATTAAAAAGAAATCTATGTTTAGCATACAGGTCACCCATAGCAATCTAACATTGTTGATGTCCTATCCTAATAAGCATTGAATCTTTGCCAAATCAACTGCTGCGACATCATCAGTATAATATCTAGATCTTCTCTGAAAAATCACATATATAGATAAGAACTATTGGTAAACATGAGTAAGAGTGTTAGAGACAGAACAAGCAAGCAAGTAAAACCAGTGGATGCATTGTCAGAAAGAAGAGACGTAGGAAGGCAAAATCACTTAAAATTTTCACTTCTAAAAAGTATACTAAATTAGGATTGATAGCAATTCACTTAAAATATCTTTTAATGTGAGCTTCTCAGCAATTCGCAAGATCTGTCACAATCAGCCATGTTCTGTGGGTAACGTACTGATAAGGTTGCTGGGTAATGTGTGGATGGGAATGGTCCTCTTCTTTTAGGGGCAGAGATTCTGAAATTTGTGTGTCCTTATTGTTCTTCATTAGGGAGACAACTAATTCTTCCGAACCTGTGTCCAATCTTCACTAGCAGTATCTGAAATTTATGCCTTCTCATTTTCTGGTGGTTCATATTATTGTTTATCATCATTTTAGTATATCATGGATATCATGGTATACTCTTTCATTGGAACCTGGATTTTTCTCCAATACACCATCTTTTCTCTTTTCTGATTAGTCTTTATAAGCTGCCACTTCTATATTTTATGTATCTTCAATTTCTTTATGAAACGTTGGTTTTCAGATCCTCAAATGTATTACTTAACACCATTTTGTCAAAGAAATCTTTATAGTATCTATTCTCTTGCAGGTGTAATATTTTACTCTTTCTGTTCTCTACATGTTTTGTGTGTACTATTTCATAAAGAAGGGACTAAATTTGCTATTTAGCTTCATCTTCAGTATTCTTGGAATTTGTTTCAATGGGAACCTCTCTACCAATGCTAGACATTTCTTAGGTTCTATGACAAGACATCGAAGAAGATCTTCCTTTACGTCCTAATACTTTAGCATCATTCACATTAAGGTCCTTCATCACCATCAACATCATAAACGCCTCAACTTCCTAGAATTTCCTCACATTTCACAAGAGCTGACAAAAGATGACTGTTGATGTCCAGATTCCAAACAATGAATTACCATAAACAATGTGGAAAAAAATCAGGAATTTACTATTTCTTTCCATTCTTGTGTCTTTCATGCTTTGGCTCTCTCTTGAAAATTGTGCTGCCATTTGCATTGGTGCTGGGATGAACACCGACAGCTGTGTTGCTGTGGTATGTGGTGCTTGTGTGGAGCCCTAGCGCCCAATGTACAGCAGGGAATGGGAGGGGACCCTGCAGGAAACCCCAGGAATGAGCATGCGGTGGATGTATTCATCCTGAAGCAGTGGATTATTTTCAGAGATCAGTTCCAACTTTTGATCTTTTATACTTATGAGACTACAAGGTCCAGCTCAAAGTTGTAGTTACCCCTCCTAAAATGGCAAATTTCTGCATAGCCAAAGTGGCATGCAGAAATTTGAGCACTAGGCTTAAATCTTAGTTTCTATCCTTTCGTTGACCTAGTCACTTTTCTCTACTAGCTTTTTGATATTTTAAGGAAAAAGAAATACTAATTAAGTTGTTTTCCATTACAAGTATTGTCCCATGTTACCTGGTTAGCTTCCACTACTGGAAGTAAAATATCCAGATTTATTTTCTGCAACAGAAAGTCTAAATTTATTTTGACTTTGAATAAGTATGTGAATAAGCATTTACATGACACACACCTACTTCAATATTCTAACTCTAAAATGGTAACTAGACAAGGCATGGAGACTTGCCATGAAATTGCAGCTTAAATGAAAACAAAAGGCACCAATGCCTTCAATTTCTTATAACATTTACTTTGATTAGCTCTCAAAGGATTTACCTACAGGAGCAATGAATACTTTGAGAAGTCTGGAGATGGAATACGTGAGACTATTATAGTACACATTTTCTTTACCCTTGCAACCAAATTCTGCATTTTATCTTGGTTTAGAATGACTCAAAACAGGCCAAAATACTTGCATTTCTAAGGCCAAGATTTTCTTATTAAGAAAAATCTATAAAAAAAAAAAAAAAGAAAAGAAAACTCTATAGACAAGAAAAAGCAGGAAGCCTTGGCATGGGTGCATGATGTCTTGATAAAGGAGGAACTGATGACATGTATTTTGAATGCCCTTGTTGCTCCTTAGTCATGTCCTGTATAGTACAACTGATGGTTGTGGGAGGTATGCCCCAATCCCCTCTACGGGAAAATCAGAATGGGCAATCATGAAGGAAGAGGTGGGAAAAGTGGAAATAAATTTAACACCATAACTGCAGATAAATTAGCAGGCAGATCAATTTTAGTAAGGAGTACATATGGGACTTACCGAAATGGAAACTGATTCCTTAAAAGTATTCACATCTTTACTGCTAATGGGTATGGGGTTTCTCTTCGGGGTGATGAAAATGTTCTAGAATTAGATTGTGGTGACATTGCTCAATTCTGTATCTTTTAAAAAAACTGAACACTTTAAAAGGATGACTTTTGTGCCGTATGAAATATATCTCAATAAAGTCATTTTTTTTTAAAGAAAGAAAAAACCTTGAGCTATCTGTATATCCCTTAGGGTCATCGAGTCATTTAAATATCATGGTTTTAGGAACTAAACAATCCACATAGAAAAATGGTTAATAACACCGTCCTTAAATTCAGAAGGATACCTAGGTTTAAATTTTGGTTTCATATTTACTGTGTGGTTAAAAGTCAATTAGTTAACATCACTGGGGATTAGCCTTGTTAAATAAAGTGGGGATATCAACATTGCCTTGTCCAGAAGAGGGGATGGAGACAGGATTTTTGCGGAGTAATACATGTAGGAGCACTCTAGGTGAAGAGTAGGGTGGAAGCAGGAAGAGTGACAATGTGGTCTCAGCAGGACCCAGCTTAGCTTTAGGTCTATTTCCTCAAGGAAGTCAGGCAGCCATCGGCCAAAGTCTGAGGGGACAGCGTGGGAGGTTCAGCCCTCCAGGCTGGTGGCTGTCAGCCATTCAGTGGCCACCACTCACCGCTACTGGAGGCGGATGCCTTTGCCTGTAAAGGGCACATGGCTCCTCCCCTGACTATTGTAGGAAGCACAAGATCATATGTGATATACAATCACTGTGAAGGGGCACGCGGTGCCTGGCACCTAAGAAGCACTTATTAAATGGTAGCTACTTTTTTTTGCATGAAATATCACACATACAGACAATAAAATTACAAATACTGTATAACATAATCAAGGACATCTTACTGTACATGTTGCTTCTTCATCAAACGCATACGTGTGATTTACTGAGCATGCTTCATGACGAGGTCGTACATGAGGAACTTTCAGTGGGCTTGTCCAACCTGAAAACAAAAATGTATGTGCTTTGGGTTAAAAATGCGATACACTTTTCTTTCACCAGAAATACTTCCTAGTAGAAAGCTAAACTGTGTGATGTTAACTGATGTTAACTTCCAATGGATTATCTAACAACTTTTCTTAGCAGTGAGAACTGAATAGCTCTGGAATGTACACGTTAGGATAATTATAATAGTGCAGAATTATTTGTTCTTACTCATTACTTGAAGAGGCCTGTTGGGTACTATGAATCTGTAGATGAGCTTGTGGATGTTTTGGGGATGGTGGCAACACAAAGGAATCAGGTTACTATGCAGATAACTTATCATCTCACAATAGATGTCCTAAGAGACTAGCAAACATGCACACTGACTTCAACAAGTATTTACTGCGCCATAAATGGAGGTAGGTGTGTACACCAAGGCAGAAGGGGGTTCCTGATGCTGAGGTGAACCAATGGAAAAGAGTCACGTAAGTAGATGATTCCCATGTCCTGCAGCCACTGTAATAATACTTGCACTCTGAGTGCTGTGGGAGGGCAGAGGAGTAACAGGAGCTCAGCCACACTGTGGGGAGATAAGAACATCTTCCTGAAGATGATACATGATCTCACCATGACAAAGGGGAAGTCAGAGGCATTAGAGGCCGAGGAGGCCTCAACACACCGCTGTTGGCTTGGAAGACGGAGGAGGCCGCGTGGGAGGGAGCAGCCTCCAGAAGAGGAGCATCCCTGGCTGTCTGAGAGCGAGGAAACTAACACCTCTAGTGCCAGAAACCAGATTCTGCACAACCTGAATAAGCCTACAGTAGATCTTCCCCAGATGCTGCAGGTTTGGGCAGTGAGGTCCTGAACAGAAAACCAGTTGCCCCTGCTCAGACTTCTCATAAAACTGGGAGCTAATGAATGGGTTTTGTGTTAGGCTGCTAAGTCTAAGGCACTTCGTCACAGCAGCAATAGAAAACATCGAGGCATAGGCGAGAGGTCAAGGCACAGTGAGAAAGGCAGTGCTGAACCCCATGATTATTTCAGTTTTGAGAATAAGGATAATTCTGTCTGCGACACAGCTGGCCGGAGGAAATGCTCCAGAGGACTACCATGCCAACAGCAGCAGGATGGCACTCTGTGGTTCCTTCAGATTTGCTGCCATTGAAGCAGCGGCTTTGAAAAAGGAGGAAAGTAGAACAGAACCTAAAATTTGATTTGTAAGCCAGAGTGAGAGATAGGGAACAGGACACTGAATTACAACTATGAATGTCAGGGTCACGACATTCACACCTAAATAAGATGAGGTCATTTCCGTTGCCTTCAGTATCTACTGCTGCAAGACAAAGCACTCCGAAGCCTAGGATCTCAGAACAACCATTCATTGTCCTCCAGGACTCTGAAGCTAGTCGGGGTGCTACATGTCAGGTGGGAGAGCTCCAGAAGTCCAAAATTATCTCGCCCACTTGCCAGAGTGGGTATCGACTGTTACTGGGGAGCTCAGCTGGAGCAGCTGACCAGTACCTTGCTTTTTGTTATTTTTTTCTTCCTATGGGCCTATGTTGAATTGTTCACAAAATAGTGACTAAGAATTTAGAGGGAGAATCACAAAAGGCCCAATCCCAATGTGCAAGTACTAAAACAAGTCTCCACTTGCTAACATCTTACAGGCTGAAGCGCAGAGTCAATGTGTGAAGGAAACAGACCTCATCCCATGGTAGGAGGGGAAGCAGGCGCACATAGGAAGCAGTGAATTGCCAAGGGCCACTTTTGGGATCAGCGATCGCTCATGTCTACTTCACAATGTACAGCCTCACTTCACTACTTTCAGGCCATCAAACCAGTATCAAGTCCTTTGTCAGGGAAACCACTACACTATTTCTTCACTTATTAGAGATTTAACATATTTGAAAATGTGATATTTTCATCGTAAGTTGGTTTTGTATGTAACCCATGAAATTGTATGAGTTTGGAGAGGTCTGCCATGAACACTATTTTTCCATAGGTCCTATTATTATAAAACATTTCCATAATGTGGTGCTTTTAAAGAAACAGAACCTTAAAAGAAAGATTTAAGGACTATTCTATTGATATTTTCTCATTCATGTGTTTTCTCTCCTCTAATGGCTAGGAATATGTTTTTTCAACATCTAAAATACCATTGTTAGTAGTCTTCTCTGAGTTTTCTTTCTCGATATAGCTAACAGTAGGCCTATTTTGTTATTTTCAAAGAAGTATTTTCAGGTTTAGTTGATTTTTTTTCTGCTTTTCTGTTCTCTATTTTACCTATATGCACCAAACATAGATCTTCAAGATACATGACACAAATATTGACAGAATTGAAAGGAGAAATAACTCTACAATAATAGTTGGAGACTTTAATACTCTTTCAGTAATGGATAGAACAACTAGACAAAGATCATCAAGGAAATAGAGGACGTGGGGTGCCTGGGTGGCTCAGTTGGTTAAGCATCATCTGCCTTTGGCTTGAGTCATGATCTCAGGGTCCTGGGATGGAGCCTCACATACGACTCCCTGTTCAGCGTGGAGTCTGCTTCTCCCTCTCTCCACTCATACTCTCTGTGTCTCTCTCAAATAAATAAAATCTAAAAAAAAAAAAAAAAAAAGATAAATAAATAAATGAAAAGGAAATAGAGGACTCAAAAATTTGACCCAAAAGGATATACAGAACACTTTATCCAACAGGATCCCCAAGCAAAATACATATTTTTCTCAAGTGCACATGGAACAGATTATGGGATGCCTGGCTGGCTCAGCGGTTGAGATGTCTGTCTTTGGCTCAGGGCATGATCCCGGCAGGATCGAATCCTGTGCTTCTCCTTCTGCCCATGTCTCTGCCTCTATCTCTCATGAATAAATAGAATAAATAATCTTTTTTTTTTTAAAAAGAATAGGTTATGTTGTAGGCCACAAAATAGGTCTTCATAAATTTTAAAAAACTGAAATAATACAAAGTATATTTTCTGATCACAATGGAATCAAAGTAGAAATTGATAAAATGGAATGAAACTACAAATCAATATGTGAAAATTAAACATCACATCCCTAAATAAACAAAGAAGAAATCCTATGGAAAATTAGAAATTATCTTGAGACAAATGAAAACAAAAACATAATACAACAGAAGTTATGGGATTCAACAAAAGTAAAGCTAAAAGAGAAATTTATAGGAATAAGTACTCATATTAATGAAAAAAGATCTCAAGTAAACAACCTAAATTTGTAACTTAAGGAGCTACAAAAAAAGAAACTAAACCCAAATCTAGCAGAAAGAAATAATAAAGATCAGCATAGAGATAAATAAAAGAAAAAAAAAAAAACCAACAGAATCAATGAAAGCAAAAGTTGTTTTTTTGGAAACATAAAAAAAAATTGACAAACCTTTAGCTAGACTGATTCAGAAAAAAAGAAGATTCAAATAAACTAAAATCACAAATGAGAAAGGACACAGGGCAACTGATTTTTGTTGGAGGAAGTCATCAAGAAGATGTGACTGTAAGCTGGACTCCGGCATGGGAAGCTTCTCACCCACTCCCATCCTTGAAATATACTTTCTGCCCCCAACTCCCCCAGTAGGAGCTATTCTTAGAATGTAGCCCAGAGTAAGGTGTTGTTGCGATCATCTGGATGGTATATATGTCTAGACGCTGGCAAGGTCTTTATATAAACTTTTAGGATTCCAGCGGCCAGCTGTGGAGATCAATTTGTCTTGCAGCCACCCAAGACAAGCCTTGTATGTAAGTCCTCTTGCTTATTAAACCTGCCACTTACCCATCTGGAGTGACCTGCCTCTTTCTTTGTTCTCCCTCTGCCCTCTGTGTATGAGAGCCAGTTTTGGATTTCACCCAAAGAACTCTTGAGGTTGCAAACTAACAACTTTACAGAAATAAAAAGGGTAAGAATATACTATGAACAACTGTGCACCAACAAATTTTATAACCTAGATGAAATAGACAAATTCCTAGAAACATGAAACCTATTAAGATTGAATTATGAAGAAACAAAAAATATGAACAGATCTGTAACTAATAAGGAGAATCAATAATCAAAAACTTATCAACAAAGAAAAGTTCAGGACCAGATGGTTTCACTGGTGAATTCTACAAAACAAAGAATTAATACCAATCCCTCTCAAACTGTTTCGAAAATATTGAAGATAAGGGGATGCTTCCAGACTCATTCTATGAGGCCTACATTACCTTGATTACAAAATCTGACACAGACAGTACAAGAAGACTGCAGATCAACATCGCTGATAAATATTGATGCAAAAATCCTCAAAATACTAGAAAACAGAATTTAACAGCACATTGAAAGTATTAAATTCCATGACCAAGTGAGCTTTATTCCTTCAGTGCAAGGAATTGTATTTGTGCATTGTCAGAGGCAACGTAAAATGGAAGAGCCATTATGGAAAACCCGTATGGTGGCTTCTCAAAACATTAAACATGGAATTATCATGTAATAGAGAAATCCCACTTTTGGGTATATACCCCAAAGAATTGAAAGCAGGCTCTTAAAGAGGTATCTGCACCCCTATGTCTATAGCCATATTATTCACAATAGTCAAAGGGTGAAGCAACCCAAGGGTCCATCGATAGATAAAAAAACAAAATGTGGTATATACATAGAAAATTATTCTGCCTTAAAAAGAAATTGACACTTGGAACGACATAGACATTGTTGTCCATGAGGACATTATGCTAACTGGAATAAGCCAGTCATGAAGACTTTATGACTCTACTACGACTTCACTTATATAAGGTTTCTATAGTAGCCAGATTCTGAGATAGAAAGTAAAACAGTGATTGCCAGGGGGTAGAGGTAGGGGAGGAGATAGGGAGTTAGTATTTAATGGGTTCAGAGTTTCAGTTTTTTAAGATGAAAAGTGTTAAGGAGATGAATAGTGAAGATGGCACCTAATGCCAATGAACCACACACTTAAAAATGGTTGACTGTTATGGATTGAAGGTTTGTGTACCCCCCACAAATTCAAATATTGAAACGTCTAACCCCAATTGGAAGGTTGGGCCTTCGGGAGATAATTAGGTTTAGATAAGGTCTGGAGGGTGTGGCTCTCAGGATAGGATTACTGTTCTTATAAAAAGAGGAGGGGAGAGACCAGAGCTGTCTCTCTCTCTCTCTCTGCCATGTGAGGAAGCAGAAGCAGGCCCTCTGCAAGCCAGAAAAGAAGGCTCTCACCAGGAACCAAATTAGCTGGTACCCTGATCTTGGACTTCCCAGCCTCCAGAACTGTGAGAAATAAATGCCTGTTGCTTAAGCCACCCAGTCTATGGTATTTTGTTTTAGCAGCTTGAGCTGAGACAGTGGCTAAAAAAGAAAAATGTAGGAAGATATACTAAGAGTTATAAATATTGATATTAGGAAGCTGAATGTAGGAAAGTCAAGGATGTGATAACTGGCAACCTCTACTTTCTCTGTGGTAAGGAAGATGGATCACCTGCTTAAGGAGAGGCAAAAAGACCAATGAAAGGTTTGAATACAATTAGGGTAAGTGTAGAGTACTTGATTGGTAAATGAGAAAGAACGTCAACTAGGAACAAAAGAGCGCTGAACCCAATTAATTGTCTAGACAAAGTTGGAATAAGGCAAGAAATTGGCAAATTGGCAATATAATCGTTTATGATATTATTTTGGTATTTATGAAAGCCCACTGAAAAGCATACTGATGTGTGATCTAAGTAATTTTACAAAGACATTCTTCTTTACCAGAATGTATTTGAAATTATGTGGATTTAGGTTGCTAAAAACTGAAAAGTACTTATTATTTACAATTAACGATTATTTCCAAGATGTACAAAATCATTGAAAACCTAGGACAAATTATATCAAACCAAATCCATGGCCTGCCAGTATTACTCTTTGAAACTGTAATAGTTAATATTAACAGCTACTATTAATTGAATGCTTTAACCAAGTTCTAGGAATTTTGTTGTGTTTTACATGTCTTAATTCACATAATCCTTATAATTTTATGAGAAGTACTGTTAATGCCAAGGAAATGAAAATTCTGGACTTTCTAATCACTAACATTTATTGGTGCATTCACATATTCCTATGTGAATTACACGAAATAGTTCTATGACCTTAGGAAGCATTATTGGCACATGAATTTACAAATATAGATACATAAAGGCATAAAGATTAGCAGCCAACCCTGGGGCATAGTACGAGTAAGGCTTCGATCAGGACGAAAGCTCAGCAAGTCTACTGAGTTCTGTTGTAGTGATCCAGGTAGTGAGTTCTATACTTGGTTCTGAATTGTTG
The DNA here is from genome assembly GCF_048418805.1 of Vulpes vulpes. NCBI lineage: Eukaryota > Metazoa > Chordata > Mammalia > Carnivora > Canidae > Vulpes > Vulpes vulpes. The sequence goes on from NC_132784.1 coordinate 139,022,182, forward strand.
GTGCAGTCTGTTGACCCTATTCTCGTTGTATGTCAGCTTTAATAAATGATTTCTTCAACCTCTATTTTGTTGTAATAATGCCTTGGGAGTCCAGTCTTAGAAAAAGTTACAAACCAAAGATATTGTTCTTAGAAGTTACACTACACTAGCCTAGGGTGACTGCTTACGTGAAGTACTATGCTTGTCCAAGGTAGGAGAACTAGGAAAAACGACTTCAATTCCTTTAAAGACATACTCTATTATTTTACATTGAAACATTAGCAAAAGAGTGAGCTCAAGCTCTTTCCTTCACAGAGTTGAAAAACAGTCACTGGTTGGGAATCAGTAAGATGTTCTGCGTCGGCAACACAGCCCTGAACTCATCAGTGGTTGAGCGCGAATGACGGTAGCTTTCAGTAATGCTGTGGTTCACTAGGTGGCACTTCCGGGGGCTTATAAAGTGCTCATTTCTTAAAACAGGTTGTGAGCCTCATCCATACTCTTCATATGGAAATTCCAAACGAAGGGATTTCCTGAAGCCCATGTGCCAGTCCAGAGCTGGAGTGCACACTAAAAGCCTAACTCTTACCATATGCTTGCATCTCTCCAAATCGCTGTCTGCAGGGTGGGGCGGGGAAGAGGGGCTCTTCTTGTCTATTACTTTTTCCCTTTTTCTTACCCCCTGCCAGGTCCTGAGAGCCTATGGCCTCTCTCCAAGGAAAAGTGGCAGGAACCACGAGTCCTCACTGCTCCAAACACTGGTGGCATCACTGTTCCTCCAGACTGTCCCGTAGGCCTGTAGTCTGTGGGCAGTGCCCAAGAGCAGTGGAGGGGGGTGTAGCCTCTGGTGCTAGACGAAGCTTAGCATCTCTTGCTACAGCATGTGGTCCTTTCCCTTCCACACGCTCAAAGATGTTAACCTCCTTGCACTCCCTGCTTGCCACACACACCCCCATACAAAAATCCTCCGCGTGGCTTTCCTTTGGACGTGTTTCTCACTCTTCCCGTAGCAGGCCTGTGACACTCTCTGGGAGTTCTCACACAGAAACCCTAAGGCTAAATATCAGTAAGAGGTCATCCATTCCGTGTCCAGGGCTACGTAAGGGTTGCTTCCCAGTAGACCCGGAATCTACCTGTAACTACCTTCCGTTTCATTTCAGCTCCTGTGACCTCGCTCTTTTATAACCACCAGCAGATTTGTTTTTTCAAGGGAGACAGATATACGCAGCCATGCTACATGAGTATCAAAACTAAACATGTATGTCCTTGTGGAAAATTTAGGTTATCCATATGTCTAGAATAAGTTATCTGATATCACTTTGCGTTGGTCACTTACCCTAATTAATGCACTTTTAAAAACCATTTTTTTTTACAAATAGGTTTATAAAAGGCTAATCATTCTTTTTTTCTTACAATCTATAATTTTATTTTTTAGTTTTTTTTATTTATTCATGAAAGACACACAGAGAGAGTCAGAGACACAGGCAGAGGGAGAGAAGCAGGCTCCATGCAGGGAGCCCGATGTGGGACTCCAGCATCATACCCTGGGCCGAAGGTGGCGCTAAACCCCTGAGCCACCCGGGCTGCCCAATCTAGAATTTTAAAATAAGAATCCTTATTCAGTTCTTTACAACTTTATGTTAAATTTACTGCTAAATACTTAATCTTATATCCACACTCTTCTCCCTCGTTTAAAAATTGTAAGGCCCATGTAACTTTATTTACCTCCAAGTCTTGCTCTGATGGAAACGTCTGGTACTGCCCTGGAATTCCATCTCCTGTCCTGTTTTAGTTCTTCTAACAAAATGTTTTGCCTTTTTAGCGTTGTTTGAAATCCCGTGTCTGGCCTGGGAACTCGATGCTGCGGTTTCACATCACTGAAATCCACCAGGCTTGGTATGGCTCTGCCAACGCCAGGCTTCAGGTCAGCATCGCCACCAGGACTCAAAAACCCTGAACAGCAATCGCCCAAGGGCACGTCATCTCGAAGTGGAAATAATGGATAATCCTGCCCATACGGTGGGGGATAAGGGTAGTGTAAATGGTAGTCTGGCAAGACTGAAGGGGGGTAAGGGTGAAATTTAAGAAAAGCAGGGTTGCATTTCTTTTCGATTCTGCCATAGTTGTGTCTGTCCTCAACTCCTTTCACAAAAGGCATGTTCATTTTCCTTAAGAGATCACAGTAGTGGGGGTAACCTATATTCTCAATGGCCTTTTTTCCTGAAAGGATGGACCTCTCAGAGATACTTATCTTTCCAGGTCCGTACTGTGAACCCATATCCGTGGCCTTTCTCTTTTGAATTCTGGATGACTGTAAATTAAGTGCTTCTGAGGACTCCTATTTAACTATAAAACTTACTATCTCCAATAGTTGAGGATTGGTTCATCTAATATAAAGTTACTGATCTGCTGTTCTAAATGTCGATAGAGTATTTTTTTTTTTTTAAGACAAGTACTTTTTCTCTACCAAAAGTATAGAGCAGTAAGGGACCAGGACAGGAAAAAAAAAAAAAAAAAAAGAGTCCCTGTTGCTTGGCAACAGCTGGAACTCACACACTGGACCATTTGCTATATATGTCATAATTTAATTCTTAGGAAGAACAAGAGTCGCCTTGTTAGTATTTTCATGATAGCCTCCTTACCACTGCTCAGGAAAACTGTGCTCATTTGTAATTTGTTTTTAAATGCTTCCATAAGTTGACACCTTATTCACTAAAGGGTACAGAGCAGCTAATCAAGTGAGAATATATTTTTTAATGTATAAATACATTTGACTAAAATTAAGTACTTAAAGACAGGATACGATAAATTACAAAACTCCCGACCTAAATAAATGTAAATTTAAATGCAATGCAAAGAAAGAACGGGTATTAGACTATAGTTCATTCAGTGCACCTAATTTTTAACAAAAATAATAGTCCAAGTACAAATTCATCTTAAAATGCCCTAAATTATCTTACTCTTTGGCTACCAATGTATGGAGTAAGACCAATGGAGTTTGTGCACTCATTTCAGAAAATTAGTAGAAAAACTAGTAAAATATGAGCTATTACCTCACATGTAAAAAATAAAACATTAATGTATTGGTTATTCAGAAGCTCATTTCAATGGGATAATTTGGACTTGCACGAAAAGGAAGTTTCACAGGAATTCCAAATATTGGATTTAAGGCACGAGGTTCACACCATCCCTATTGGAATAATAATAATAATAAAAAAGCAAACATCAATGAGACACCTACTTCCTTATTCTAGCAACTGGCTTTCCATCTTTAGATTCCCAATACTTATGGACTAATCTCCAATATAACGTCCTTGACCACAACGCTTGTCCTTCTGTCAAGTTAAACGTGAGGAATTTACACAGCAGATGAAGGTAGGAGGGACCGATGAACTTACGCAAATTCTTAATGGCAAAAGTCAGTGGCAGTCAGAGGACCATTTGGTGTTGGTCAGGCTTTCTAGTTTATAAAAATGAAAAGGCGGGACGCCTGGGTGGCTCAGCGATTGAGCATCTGCCTTCGGCTCAGGGCGTGATCCTGGGGTCCTGAGATTGAGTCCCACGTCGGGCTCCCCGCATGGAGCCTGCTTCTCCCTCTGCCTGGGTCTCTGCCTCTGTGTGTCTCTCATGAATAAAATGGAAAAAAAATCTTAAACACAAAAAAGTAAAATCTATAAAACCAAGTATCGAAGAGGATTGGAATAATAGGTCCTCATACACTGACGGTGGAATGCTAAAGTGTACAATCACTTTGAAGACCAAACTGATTAGATCTCATAAAAGTTGAACATTCACATACCCTACAATCTAGAATGCTACTCCTAGGATTATATATCCTGGGGAAATGATTACACCTGCACAGCAGAACACAGGCACAAGAACGTGCCCGGCAGCGTATTTGTTGTAACAAAAACTGGAACAGGGACGCCTGGGTGGTGGTTGAGCATCTGCCTTCGGGCCAGGGCCTGATCCTGGGGTCCCAGGATTGAGTCCCGCATGGGGCTCCCTGCATGGAGCCTGCTTCTCCCTCTGCCTGGGTCTCTGCCTCTCTCTCTGTGTCTTTCATGAATAAATAAAATCTTAAAAAAAATGAAAAGGAGATTCAGCAGGTGCCATACTTAGGCATAGTGACTGAGCACTTTTCAGTAAAATCTGTATTGATTTGATGTCCTCAAGGGAACTGCAAGGTCTTGACCACAACGCCGGCTAGATCCAAATCGTACTAAGGCACGCTCCGGCACAATTTAATCAGAAAGAATTTCTAAATATGTAAATGTACTCAGTGGAATAAACCACACTGCGGACAGTTCACCAAACATTTAACATCTGCAGACAGAGCCAGAAAACTCCAGGAACGTCCTGATCCTGGTCTGGAAAAAGGCTTTGTTCCTTTTTCCAGTTTCTTTCCTTCCTCTCTTGTCTGTCCTTCCTTCCTTCTCCTTCCTTCCCTCCTTCCTTCTTCCCCTTCCTTCCTTCCCTTCCTTCCTCTTCCTTCCCTTTCTCCTTCTTCCTTCCCCGCCCTTTTTCCTTCTTCCTCTTCCTTCCTTTCTTTCCTTCCTTTCCCTTCCTTCCTTCCTTCCCCTGCTTCCCGTTCCTTCCTTCCTTTCCTTCTCCTTCCTTCCTTCTCCTTCTTCCTTCCTTCCCCTTCTTTCCTTCTGTCTCCTCCCTTCCTACCTTCTCTCCTTCCTTCCTTCCTCCTTCCCTTCTCCTTCCTTCTTCGTTCCTCTTCCTTCTTCCCCTTCCTTTTTCCTTCCTCTCCTTCCTTCCCTTTCCTTCCTTCTTCCTCCCTTGCTTCCCCTTCCTTCCTTGCTTCTCCTTCCTTCCTTCCTTCTCTCCTTCCTTCCTTCTCTCGTCCCTTCCTTCTCTCCTTCCTTCCTTCCTTCTCCTTCCTTCTCCTTCCTTCCTCCCTCCTTCCTTCCTTCTTTCCTTCCCCTTCCTTCTTCCTTCTCCTTCCTTCCCCTTCCTTCTCCTTCCTTCCTCCTTCCTTCCCCTTCCTTCCTTCCCCTTCCTTCCTTCCGTCCCCTTCCTTCCTCCTTCCTTCCTTCTTTCTTCCTTCCTTCCTTCCTCCTTCCTTCCCCTTCCTTCCTTTCTTCCTTCCTTCCCCTTCCTTCCTTCCTTCTCCTTCCTTCTGTCCTCCTTCCTTCCTTCCTTCCTTCCCTTCTTCCTCCTTCCTTCCTTCCCTCCTTTCTCCTCCTTCCTTCCTTCCTTCCTTCCTCCTTCCTTCCTTCCCCTTCCTTCCTCCTTCCTTCCTTCCCTTTCTCCTTCCTTCCTTCCTTCTTCCTTCCTTCCTTCCCTCCTTTCTCCTTCCTTCCTCCCTCCTTTCTCCTCCTTCCTTCCTTCCTTCCCCTTCCTTCCTTCTCCTTCCTTCCTTCCTTCCCTTTCTCCTTTCTTCCTTCCTTCCTCCTTCCTTCCCCTTCCTTCCTTCCTTCTCCTTCCTTCCGTCCCCTTCCTTCCTTCCTTCCTTCCCTCCTTTCTTCCTCCTTCCTTCCTTCCTTCTTCCTTCCTTCCTCCTTCCTTCCTTCCCTCCTTTCTCCTTCCTTCCTTCCCTCCTTTCTCCTCCTTCCTTCCTTCCTTCCTTCCTCCTTCCTTCCTCCTTCCTTCCTCCTTCCTTCCTTCCCTTTCTCCTTCCTTCCTTCTTCCTTCCTTCCTCCTTCCTTCCTTCCCTCCTTTCTCCTTCCTTCCTTCCCTCCTTCCTCCTTCCTTCCTTCTCCTTCCTTCCTTCCTCCTTCCTTCCTTCCGTTTCTCCTTCCTTCCTTCCTTCTTCCTTCCTTCCTCCTTCCTTCCTTCCCTCCTTTCTCCTTCCTTCCTTCCCTCCTTTCTCCTCCTTCCTTCCTTCCTTCCTCCTTCCTTCCTTCCCCTTCCTTCCTTCTCCTTCCTTCCTTCCTCCTTCCTTCCTTCCCTTTCTCCTTCCTTCCTTCCTTCTTCCTTCCTTCCTCCTTCCTTCCTTCCCTCCTTTCTCCTTCCTTCCTTCCCTCCGTTCTCCTCCTTCCTTCCTTCCTTCCCCTTCCTTCCTTCCTCCTTCCTTCCTTCCCTTTCTCCTTCCTTCCTTCCTTCTTCCTTCCTTCCTCCTTCCTTCCTTCCCTCCTTTCTCCTTTCTCCTCCTTCCTTCCTTCCTTCCTTCCCCTTCCTTCCTTCTCCTTCCTTCCTTCCTTCCCTTTCTCCTTCCTTCCCTCCTTTCTTCCTCCTTCCTTCCTTCTCCTTCCTTCCGTCCCCTTCCTTCCTTCCTTCCCTCCTTTCTTCCTTCCTCCTTTCTTCCTTCCTCCTTCCTTCCTTCCTTCTTCCTTCCTTCCTTCCTTCCTTCCTTCCTTCCTTCTCCTTCCGTCTCCTCCCTTCCTTCTTCCCCTCCCTTCCCCTTCCCCCTCCGTCCTCCGCTCCTGGAGCTGAGGTTGCGGTGGCGGCAGCGCAAGCAGGCAGGGGCCCGGCTCCGGGGTCGGGGGCGGGGGGGGGGGGCGCCCGGCCGTCGGGGTGGGGGTGGGGGTGGGGGTGGGGGTGGGGATCGGGGTCCCCGCGTCTCCGGGTCGCGGCTGTGCCCGTCCATCCTCGCAGCCGCAGGGCCGAGCGGGTGGCCCCGGATCCCGCCGCGCCCGCCCGGTTCCAGAACCTTCTGGGCTCGGCGTCGACGGACGCGCGCACGCGGCAGCCCCCCAGCCCCGCCCCCGCCGCCGGAAGTGGCGGCCCGTCCTTCCGGCCTCCCTTCCGGTCCGCAGCGCGCCGACTTCCGGCGGGCAGGTGCGCGCGCGCCGCCTAACGACAGTCCGCGGCGACGGTGGGCAGCGGCGGCGAGCGGATGGAGGCCTCGGCCCCCGGCCGGCGGCGGCGGCGGGGCTGGCGGCGGGCCCGGGGCGCGGGCTGCGCGCTCAGCTGGACCGCGGTCGGCCTCGTGCTGTCCGCCTTCGTGGCGCGGGCGTCCCCGCCAGGTGAGGCGTCGGCGCCGCCCAGCCGCGGAGGCGCCGGGGACCGTGCGGGGCCCCCGTCCGTCCGTCCGTCCGTCCGCTGCTCCGAGGCCTGGAGCCGCAGCTGACCTCGGAGCGCGCGGTCCGCGTGGACGCGCCGGAGGGGGGGCTCCGGGGCTCACGGCCTCGGGAGGGCGGCCGGGCGGGCGGGGACTGAGCGGGAGATGCTAGAGCCGCGCGTGCCTGTGAGACTCGTGGGGATGCAGGATGGAGACGCAGGATGGAGCCCGTGCGGGACTCGGGCTCGTGACCCCGGGGTCACGACCTGCGCCCAGCGGGTGCCGCCCGCTGAGCCCCCCCCATCCCTGGGGATCCGAGAGCCTACGGGGACCTTCCTAGGGCAGGCAGCGGCCTCCCGGCCCCGAGGACACTCGCCGCCCTGGGTTCCGCGCTGTTGCGGCGGGTGCTGTGCTTTGCGCTGCTGCTGCTGCTGCACTGGCCCCACGAACGTGAGCGCGCATCGTACCCGAGCCCCACGCGGTCTGTGCCACGTGCAGGGTGCTTGCTGGTCAAGGGGGGGTCACGGCGGGCCCTGGCCCCTGGACCGGCTGACGCAGTGGGAGACCGTGCAGGCGCTCGAGGGACCCGTAGGCGGGGGCAGAGCATGTGCCCGGAGGGAGGGGCTGGAGACGGGACCAGGGCAGGCCGCGGGGTTCGCGGGGTTCACGGGGTTGGAACAGCTGGAGGGGCGGGGCCACGGGGTTAGAGCGGCTGGAGGGGCGGGGCCACGGGGTTAGAGCGGCTGGAGGGGCGGGGCCACGGGGTTAGAGAGGCTGGAGGGGCGGGGCCACGGGGTTAGAGCGGCTGGAGGGGCGGGGCCACGGGGTGAGGGGGTGGAGGGGCGGGGCCACGGGGTGAGGGGGGTGGAGGGGCGGGGCCACGGGGTTAGAGCGGCTGGAGGGGCGGGGCCACGGGGTGAGGGGCTGGAGGGGCGGGGCCACGGGGTGAGGGCTGGAGGGGCGGGGCCACGGGGTGAGGGGCTGGAGGGGCGGGGCCACGGGGTTAGAGCGGCTGGAGGGGCAGGGCCACGGGGTTAGAGCAGCTAGAGGGGCGGGGCCATGGGGTGAGAGCCCTGGAGGGGCGGGGCCACGGGGTGAGGGAACTCGAGGGGGAGGCCCTGGTGACCTCAGTCGGCAGGTGCGGGTCCCCAGGTGCAGAGGATTGGGCGTTTGAAAATGGGTATTGCAGGTGGTTGTGGAGACCCCGGAGGCGGGCGATAGCGGGGAAGCAGGAGGAGGTGAATCTCGGGGGAGTAGACGGAGGAGGCCGCGCCTTCCCTGTGACCCGCCGCGGGCACTGCCACACCCGCCGCTGCGGTGCCCCAGCTTCTGACCACGCACGTTGCTGATCTTGTCTTCTCGTTCTTCATAGTCGGATATTTCATTCGATTTCCAAGAGGTTTTCGCTTGACCCAAGAAACGGTGAAAATTGTGGGATCATCCAGTTTTCCAGGTATGAACAAATAGACCTTCAGTCATTTTAAGAAAGTAGTTAACATTTGTTTAGATTTATCAGCCCCGTCCCAAAGGCTGACGTTCCCCAGACATCCTGGTCTCCTGGGGTGGAGATGTATTAGAGGTTTTTCCGTGTAGTTTTATTTCTCCACTTGTGATTCCGTTTGTCGTAACTGCCTAAGTGTGTGCAATGTTTTCAGGAGTTAGCTGATTGGAGTCGTCTATAGTGCTTGTGTTTGTTACAATTATTAGCCATAATATTGAACTTACGCAGTTTGAATATGCTGAGAGTCTTCGCAGATGAGATCTGCATGTTGTAAAGGTTTTGGATTCATGAGCTTTTCCAGGACACACATGAGAGGCACTAAAGGTTTTTGGTGGTTGTTTTTTTTTTTTTTTTACTGAAGTCAATTTACATGCTTAAAATTCCTCCTTGAAGTGCACATTCCAGTGGTTTTTAGCATACTGGCAACGGGTTTTGCAGCGATCACCATGTATTACCATAGCGCTTTGACAGCTCCAGCAAGGAAGGCTGTACCCCGTAAGCAGTCACCCTCCAAGGCTGGAAACCACTGATGTTTCTATCACTATTAATTTGCCTGTTCTGGACATGTTATATAGGTGGAATCATATGTGATGTGGTGCTTTGCATGTGGCTTCTTTCACTTACAGTGTTTCGGGGGTTTATCATGTCATAGGATGTATCAGCACATCATTCTGTTTTAGGCCTGAATAATATTCCTTTGTATGGATATACCACTTTTTGTGTATCCGGCAATCGATGGATATTTTTTGATTGATTCCACTTTTTGGCTATTACCAACAATGCCATTGCCAACATTCCTGAAGAAGCTTCTGTGTGAACTCAATTCTAATTTATTTCTCCTGAATATATATACCTAGAACGTTGGGTAGCTCTATGTTTAACATTTTGAGGAACTGTCAAACTGTTTTAAAGAGCCTTTAATATTTTACTTTCACACCAGCAATGGACAAGGATTCAAATTTCACATCATCCTTGCTAACATTTTCCGTTTTTTATTTTTTTGATTATAGTCATCTAGTGTGTGTGAGGTGGATTGTCATGTGGTTTTGATTTGCATTTCCATAATGTCTAATGATGATTAAGATCTTTTCATGTGTTTAACAGACATTTGAGTATCTTCTGTGCAGAAATTTCTATTCAGATCTTCTACCCATTTTTTAATTCAGTGGTTTTTTTTTTCAAAAAAAGTATTGAGTTGGACTTTTTTTTTTTTTTTTTAAGCATTCTGGTCACTAAACCCTTGTTTGATTTACAAAGTTTTTCTTCAATTCTGTGGATTATGTTTTCACTTAAATTTTTTTTTAATTTTTAAATTTTGATTCCAGCATAGTTAACATGAAGTGTTGTATTAGTCTCAGGTATACAATATGGTGATTCAACCATTCGGTACGTTACTTAGTGCTCATCACACACGATAAGGGTGCTCTTAATCCCCTTCACCTATCTCTCTACCCCTCCTCCTACCACCCCTCTGGTAACTATGTGTTTGTTTTCTATAGTCAAGGGTCTCTTTCTTGGTTTGCCTCCCTTATTTTTTTTCCTTCCTTCATTTGTAAACAGCCCAAATTTGTCCATTGATGGATGAATAAAGAAGATGTAGGGTGTGTGTGTGTGTGTGTGTGTGTGTGTGTGTTTATATACATATGTGTGTGTCACACAAAGAAAAGTCAAAAGACTTTCTTTTTCTGTTCACTTGTCTTGATGCCTTGTTGAAAAACAATAGATGTATGGGTTTTTATTCTGGACTCTAAATTCTATTTCATTGATCTCTATGTCTGTCCTTATGACAGTATGACACTGTCTTGAATTCTTTTGCTCTACAGTAAGTTTAGAAATCATTAAGTCAGAGTCCTTCAAACTCAGTCTTTTTCAAGATTGTTTTGGCCATGCTGGGTTTCTTGTAAATCCATATTAATGCTAGAATCAGATTGTCCATTTCTGCAGAAAATCCCATTGGGATTTTAGTAAGGATTGCATTGAAGTGTCAATCAATTTTGGGAGTACAACCAACGTAACCCTATTAGCTTTTCCAATTCATGGACTTGGAATATCTTTCCGTCTACTTAGATCTTTAATTTCCCTTAGTGGTGTTTTAGAGCTTTCAGTGTACAAGTCTTGCACCACTTTTGTTAGATTTATTACTAAGTATTTTTTTCTTTTTGATGCTGTTGTAAATGGAACAGTTTTATTTAGGTTTTTAATTGCTCATTGCTGTTCTATAGAAATACAGTTGAATTTTTCATGTGGTTGTTGTATCCTGTCACCTTGCTGAATCATTTATTGGCTTTTTTTTTTTTTTTTTTGGCCAGTTGCTCCAGCCAGAACCTGCAGTTCAGTGCTGATGAGAACAGATATCTTTGTCTTACTCCTGATGTTAATTAGAGAGAAGGAACGGTTTCGGTCTTTTGCTATTAAATATGACCTTAGCTCTGATTTTTTTGTAGATGCTTTTTGAAATTGAGAATGTTCCTTCTGTTCCTAGTTGGTTGAGTGCTTTTATTGTGAAAAGTTTTTGGATTTTGTCAAATTCTCTTTCAGCATACATAGATGATCCTGTGTTTTCTGTCCTGTGTTCTATTGATATAATTCAGTGTTACATTGATTGATTTTGGTATTTTGAATAAGTCATGCATTCCTGGGATAAATCCTGGTTGATTATGATGGATAATTCTTTTTCATGCTGCAGGATTGGCTGCTACTATACTGAGGATTTTTACATCTGTATTCATAAGGGAAATTGTTCTGTGGTTTTCTTGTGTTGTCTTTGTCTGATTTTGGTTTTAGGGTAATAGTGGCTTCATAGAACAAGTTAGGACATGTTTCTTCCTCTTCTAATTTTTTTTTAAGAGCTTGTGAAGTGTTGTTGATTTGACTTGACTTCTTTGGTGAAATTCATCAATGAATTCACCTGGTGCTGGGCTTTTTTTTTTTTATAGGAAGATTTGTAATTACTAATTTAGTCACTTCACTTGCTTAGGTCTATTCAGACTTTGTTTTTTATTTATGGTTTCTGATGAGAAATAAGCCACTAATTTGAAGATCATGTGTATGCAACAAGTTGCTTTTCTTGTCACTTTCAAGAGTCATCTTTTTAGACTTTAACAATGACTATTATGTGTCTAGATATGGATCTCTGAATTTATCCTAGTTTGAGTTCATTGAGCTTCTTTGATATGTAGATTCATGCCTTTCATCAGTTTGTGGAAGTTTTGCCATTAGTTCTTCAAGTATTATTTGTGCCTTTATACTCTCCACCATTCCATGGAATTTGTATTACGTATACACTGCTGTGCTTGATGGTTACCTACAGGTCTCTGGGTACTGTTCATTTATCTGTATTTTTTTTCCTCTTTGACTGAATAATCACAAATTGATATATCTTGGGGTTTGCCAATTCTTTTTTTCTGCCTCTTTAGATCTGTTTTGATTCTTATAGTGGGTTTTTCAAATTTTTATTGTACTCTTTAATCCAGAATTTCCTTTGGGTTCTTTTTTTTATATATATAACTTCTGTCTCTTTATTGATTTTTTTTTGAGAGAAATCATTTTCATACTTTTTTTTTTGGTACTTTAGGTGTTCTTTGATCATATTTGAAACAACTGATTTAAAACGTTTGCTCAGTAAGTCCTAAATTTGGGCTTCCTCAGGGGCAGTTTCTTTTGGTTGCTTTCATTTTTCCCCTACCTATGATAATACTTGTTTTTTTTTTTTTTTTTTTTTGCATGTTTCATATTTTGGTAGAAAACTGGACTTTTTAAATAATTTAATATAGGAATTCTGGAAATAAGGTATAAATGTTTTTGGTGTTTATTGTTATTGTTGGTAAGTTTAATAACTTTTCTGAACTGCTTAAGTTATACGTATGTGTAGCCACTGAAGTCTCTTCTCAGTTAGCATAGGCTGATTATTGGATGGAGATTTTATTGACACCTGGAGCTCATTAATCTGGTCTCTGCTGAGGGTGTTTGCATGCTTGTTGTCACACACCCTGAACATTTAGCTAAGCGGTGGATAACTCTGTTCTTTACCGTCTGTTGTGCAGAGCATTGGTTTCAGCTGAAGGTACGGACTTAAGTCTCAGTCTTGACGGAACATGCTCAGTGCATGCATGTGGCCTTCTATTTTCCCAGAAATATGTTAGAACTTTTCAGAGCCCCTATGGACATGTCATTCCCAGCTTTTCCTCTCAACCTTTTTGGTTAGGCAGCTGTTACCCACTGCATCAGGCATTTCAAAGTTAAATGAAAGCATCTAGTTATTTTTGAAAAAATACTTTTTGGGAAAAGGTTTGTACAGTGGCTGTGCTTTGAGTTAGATAAATGAAGACAGGCTTGTAAGTAGTGTCTTCCAAGAAACTTCCAGGAAAAGCCAAATAAAGACAGTTCTTTGGGAAGGAGGCCTTGAAGTCCCTCCAACCCTGTTTGCCCCTTTAGTAGCTGCCAGGCTGCTGGTTCTTACAGTGATTGGCGTGGTGGTTGTCAGAGGGAGGGCAGATCTGGGGGGTGATGGGAATGGGGAAGTTTATGATGCTGCCAGCCCATGAGGCCCTCCTAACAAATTACCGCAGACTGGGTAGATTAAACAAAATGTATTGTCTCCTAATTATGAGGCCAGAAGTTCACATGGAGGCAGGGTTGGTTCTGTTTGAGGGCTGTGAGGGAAGGGTCTGTTCCAGTTCTTCTTCCTTGGCTCGTGGGTGGTCAGCTCTGTTTAAGGTCTCTTCACGTCATGTACCCTCTGTATTTGTATGTGTGTCCAGATTTTCTCTTTTCATAAGACACCAGTCATATTGGATTTGGGCTCACCATAACAACCTCATTTTAAGTTAATTACTTTTGTAAAGATTCTGTGGTCACAAAATTATGGTCACATTCTGAGGTACGAGGATTAGGGCTCAAACTACATACTTGGGGAGAGGCATAATTCACCCCATAATGCTGAGAGTCAGTTGTTTTTCTTGAATAAGTTTTTCACAGGTTGCTGTAAATCTTTAATTTTCAGAGTTCTGAAGATGTTGATCTTGACAATTTCTGTCAGTTTTTGCATTACCTTTATGAGGGAGATAATTTTTAGTTCCTTATCTAGCCATTTTCATGGATATCACAGCTTTTAACACTACAGCCTTTAAACCTAAATTATAAAATAGACCCGTAATAAATACAGAGAACAAACTGATGGGTTCCATAGGGGAGGAATAAAGGGGAATGAGCATAAGGGTGAAGGGGAGGGGAAGATATAGGTCTCCAGTTAGGGAATGAGTTAGTCACGGGGATAAAAGGTACAGTGGCAGGGATGTAGTCATCAGTATTGTAAGAGCATTGCCTGGTGAAATATGGGAGCTACACTTGTGCTCAGCACAGTGTAATGTAGAGAGTGGTCGAATCACTGTGTTGTACCCCTGGAACTAATGTGACATTATCAAGTATACTTCAATAAAAAATAAACATGAACTACAAAAAAAAAGACTGTTCTGGGAGTTTGCTTCTGTCAATATTAATTATATCAACATGAAGATAAATTGGCATCTTTAAAATTAATCATAAGTGTACAGTCCCGTGATTATGGCATTCTGGTCTAGCTGTACATCTTTTGCTGGAGTCTGAGCATATTCCCCCAGTGGCCTTGTTTGATTATCAGTTAACTTCTGTTTATTGTTCTCTAAATGTTATCTTCTTTTTTATTACGTGGCTTAATACATTATTGATGAATGAGGTGCTATTTACTTGTGTATGTTGATGTTGTGTTAGGAAACTTCGCAGTTCACTTATATCTTCTTTGATTTAAAGAGGTTGGTAGAGACTAGAGGGAAGGACCATAGGCATGGCATGAGTTATTTGTTTTGTCACAGACGAAGCAAGAAGGTTATACCTGTGCTGAGTTTCTACAGATGAGGACATTTGGATACTTACCTGAGTAAAAGCACAGAGGAGTGGTTCAATGTGCTGCTTTAGGGAGGGCTGAGTAGTTTGGCATGGTTGGGGCAAGTGATGTGAAAAGAAGTGTAATGAGAGAGATGTAAAAGATCATGCCCAGAAGAGCCAGTAAGTCATGCTGAGGAGTGACAACTGTATACAATAAGCATGTATCTAAGAAGTTAGAAAAAAGAAGTGGAATTTAGCTGAGGCAAGTAGGGAAGAAATAAAAGGAGGAATTAATGAAAGAGACCAGAGAACAACAATAAGTTGAATGGAACTAAACTCTGTCTTTGGAACAGTTAGTAGATGAGCTTTTGATAAATGTTTTCATGAGAGTAATGAAAGTACAAAAAAAATGTTCCAAGTAAAGATATGCTGATTTTTATATTTTATAATGTAGTATTTTGAATAATTTTATGCTAATAAGCTTTAAATGAAAAACCCTAGTAAAATACAAACTTAAAAAACAAACTTAAGTTACTTAGAAGACTAATAATCAATTACATTCTCTTGATTGGTAATCAAAAATTTGTTCTCATACTTTTTTCTATTACAAATAAATAAAGAATGAATGAACGAACCAGGCTAAATAGTTTTCTAAGGACAAAACCTCTTTCCATAGGAAGATCTGCCCAGTCAATTTTATGTGGCTATTACAACTTTGGACACCTTCCTTAAGCATTACTAAATTGTAACTTTAGTAATAAAATTGGAAAAGAACAAAAGATAGTATAAAAATTATACACAGTTGTATTTCTGAATGTAGGTACGGGTATCCCAGGAATAATATTTACAAATTGAATCCAACAGTATTTTTTTTTATTTGTTTATTGATTTATTTGAGAGAGAGAGGTATGTGCATAAGGTAGGAGGAGCAGAGGAAGAGAATCTCAGGCCAACTCCCTGCTGAGCAGGAGCCTGGTATGGCACTTGATCTCATGACCCATGAGATCATGACCGGAGCTGAAACCCAAGAGTTGATGCTTATCCATCAGGCACCACTGAATCCAGCAGTATTTGAATAAAAGAGCATGATCAGTTAGAATTATTCCAGGAAAGCAATAGTATTATCAATCATTCCATTAAAATATTCAAGAAGAAAAAAACAATCATTTCATTCAGTATAGAAAGAATTGTTAAAATTCAATAGCAATTAATGATAAAAACAAATAACCAAGAATACAGGGTAACTTTCTTAAGCTACGGAGTAGTATCTATCTAAAACCTACATTTGTGATGTGATGAGCACTGGGTCTTATACTATTGTTGGCAGATTGAATTTAAAGAAAAAAGAAAGCTACATTCAGTGAACATCAGGATATATGGTAAAACATGAGAGATACAGTCTCTATTTAAAGTTAGGAATTTCAATTCTCAAGTACAATTTTATTTTATTGAATCACAAAATTTCTGTATTTGATGAATCAGTGAAGAGTCAGCATGCAATTACTGAGGAATTACTGGAACCTTTTCTAACAGCTTACTTAGGAGGAGCAAATTCAGGATAATTGAATTGTTACTGCATTCCTTTTGTATCTCCTAAAGATACTATTTTTACATGGTTAGTGATCAAAACCTTTAAATCTTAAAGTGGGAAAAATGCTTAATAAATAAAATCATAGTGTAATTTATTGAGTTTTTACACACATAATCTTTAAATTGAGTACTTTGGGTCACATCAATATGAATAATCTACTATTCCTCTAATTTAAACAAATTTATTGGTTCCTTTCAGGCTTGGTATCATTGCAAAAACAAAGTCTTAATTCATAATTGTCTTAATAATTTGTAATTAAAGTCATATTCTGGGGATAAAATAAATTAGTATGGTGAGCTCTTCATAAAAAACTAGTGCATTATTTTCAGATTGAGACATACACATGCTCAAATAAAATACATGTGTATATTTTTGAGTGTTATTACATGGAATGCAAAGAAATTTAGTTTTTTTTTCTTAGAAATTTAGTTTTTATCAGATAATTGCAATATCCCCCAAAGAAAAGTTATGAAAACATGCAGCCCAGACTACCAAATTAAGGCATTATAGAGCATGAAAGAATACAAAATATTATTGGAACATTTTAATATTGTATTTTCAGTGAAAGTATATGTTATGCTCCATCAAAAGAGTCCGCACGTGTTATGTGTAACCCCACGGCTGCGAAATTCGGAAATGGTAGATCCATCATTCCAATGGCATGGGCCAAAAGGAAGAATTATTTCAGGTAGGCTTTTGTTTCAATTATCATAATTACATTAATATACTAAAATATACTCAGAATAAAGAGAATATTCGTATCTCATCTATTTCTGTTTCCTCACGTGTTTTTCTTGTAATTTCCCTTTGGATTGAGGGTCTCACGGTGTGTGCCTAGTGTAACCATTCTTCACATATCTTAATCTGAGAGACACATTAGATGACTTAAATGTTTGGAAAATTCTCTAGGCAGCTATATTCGACAAAAATGTGACTTTTTAAGTTCATAAAGTCATTTGGGGTTACCTTAAGAGTTTTGTTAATCAAGTGGCTATGAAGAAGCTGATATAGTTCTAGTTTTTGTTAAAAATACTAACAAGCCTTTTGAGCTGCAAATTTACAAATACAGTTTTATTTGTTTTTCTGCAGCCCCATATAGGGACAACTTGAGACTTTCCTAGTAGAGATTTACACTTTTTGGCCTTATATTTCTCTCTGACTAAAATCCATACCATTGTGGATTATACTTGAAGTAACTCAAATATTATTTCCATTAAAAAAAGACAAAATTTAACACAGTATTTTAGTATTAAAAACATGCTTTTAGATACGCTCGCTGCATGGAGTGACAACGATTGTGTACTAATATATTATTGGTGCTGTGTTTACAAAAGAAGGAATTTAGTATTCAGGTATTAATCCAGATGAGAAGGTAAACTCGAAACCCATCTGAATGATATCGCCTTACAGTTTTCGAAAAATTTTTGAGGAAACAAGATCTTATTCTCACAAAGGTACTTTTTTCCACGTGAGATTACTGTTGATATGACTGATCAACATTTTCTTTACTCAGCTGCTTTTGTTGTCTTGAAATGCATATCTTTTATTCTAATTTTTCATTTGCTAAAAGCTGATTTGTTTTTGCAGCGTGGTTTAAAAAATATTAAATTATGTTAGCTGTTCTTGTTTTCAGCCTTGATAAATATCCAGCTTAATGAATTTTCATCCTAAAGATCTCTTCAGTGAAACACCTAATTATTTTTGCATACCTTCTGAGGAAGTTTTCTTTATTGCTCTGTTTACCATATTTTGTTCCTTTCTGTTTTTTCTTTTTTTTAAAAAAACCCTATTGGTATTTTGAGACAGTGCCTATGGGCAAAAACCTACAGGTTTATTTTGTTATGTGAGTTAAGGGAGAGCAGTATATTCATACCAGTCCTTGCTGAGGAAACATTCCTTGGAAGTATTTATTTTGTAATTTGCTAATTCATATTTTGAAGTATTTATTTTGTATTTGCTAATTCATTTGAATGATCTCACCTGTATATTACTATAATATTTATGTGGATTCTAAAGTAGCTCAAGGTTTGAAGAGGTACCCTCTCTTTAGGTGTGGTCCTTTAGAGTGAATTACTCAGCCCCTAATGAATGACTGCCTGGTGGGTCCCATTGTGCTAGGCTTTGATAGAAATTCAAAGATCAAATCTAATATCTCTGCCTGACTGTAGTGATGCAGGCAGAGGGAATTAGCAGAGATCAATGACAGAGATCCTAAGAGATTGGGCACTTAATATAAATCCATGAAATGGGCCAGGTATAAAAGCATCCAGTAGTGAAAATATATTGGATTTTATTTTTACTGCTCTGTAATAGTAGCACATAATGTAACACACATCTGTATTTTAAATATAGTTTAAGTTTGATGTTACAACTCTGTTAGCTCGGAAACAGAAGAATTTAAGTATTGTTCTATTGTAATTTGTTACACCTTTGATTTGGGGATTGCAGTCTAAACATTTTCTTCTCCAAGAGGCCATGCCAGTCTTGTAGTTTATATTACAAAGGATAGCATATGATTGAATTTTGAATCCTTCAACTAGGAGCAATAATTTATTTTACTCACTTTCATATTGGAAAATAGATGTTCCAATATGAATTACATGGAATAACTACAAAATTAATTAATGTTCTGGGCAGCCCTGGTGGCTCAGCAGTTCAGCGCCACCTTCAGCCCAGGGTGTGATCCTGGAGACCCGGGATCGAGTACCGCATCGGGCTCCCTCCATGGAGCCTGCTTCTCCCTCTGCCTGTGTCTCTGCCTTTCTCTGTGTGTGTCTCTCATGAATAAATAAATAAAATCTTTTTTAAAAAATAATGTTCTAATATGAATTATATGTAATAACTACAAAAATGTAGTTATTTCCATGTAGTTACTTCCATGATAAAATATTAATACAGTGTTTTTTTATTTATAAAAACTATTCTCAGAATTTCTGGTATTCTGACGTCATGATCATATTTTAGTTTGCAGTATATGATTGCATCATAATTCACTTGTCCATCAGTTTTTAAAGCTCATTAGTTATACTATCATTTGAACTGGAAATGTTGTCTAATTTTCCTAAGCTTGAAAAATGGAGAATCTCTTTAGACTTTAGGTTAAACTGCACTGTGCTCAGTTATCTTTTTATGAGTATCCCAAAGATAGTTTCCCAGAAATTGAACAAAAGAAATGTAATTATGTAATTACTTGCACATTTCCCTGGAGAGAAATATTCAGATTGCTTAGATGGATTGTAAAATATAGGAGACCAATCTTAGATTTGGTCTCTCTCTCCTTCCCTCTCCCTATTTTCCTTTCCTCTCTCAGCCCCCAGTTTCTCTTTCAATTTCTGTTTTTTAAGAGTGAGAGAGAGGGAGACCATACATGAGCAGGGGAGGGGCAGAGGGAGAAGGAGAGAGAGGATCCCAAGCAGGCTCCATGCTTGTGTGTAGCCCAGTGCAGGGCTCAATCTCGTGACCCTGAGATCATGACCTGAGCTAAAATGAAGCTAAGAGTTAAGAGTTGGACGCTTAACTGACTGAGCCACCCAGCACCCCTCTTTCAATATTTTTTATTTACAAACATAGTCAGTTTTTTGCAAAAAGACCTGTACCTCTTATGCCAGCCTTCCTTCATTCTGATGAGTTAACTCATTCTGGTGTGTGGACTTTCCCACTTTCCTGAACATCTATAAACACATAAACGCACATGTTAAATTCTATCCTGTAACTACACTCTTATTTTTAATGAGATGCTAGTATATTTTATTCTACCTTACTATTTTTTTTATGGGATGAAGCATTTTATATATATAAATATATATAAGATATATGCAGGTTTGAAAATACAATACAATACAATAAAACAAACATTCTAGAACCTACAAGTCAGAATATATCATTACCAAGACTGTTGGGTTGCACCTCCAGATACGTTCCTTAAAAATCCTGTTCTTCTATCCCCAAATCCCTTTTAGGTAAACACTAGCTTGAATTTTTACAGTATTATTCTCTAGCATTTCTTTATGCATTTGTCACATACCTAAATACATCTACAGATGCACTTACACATCCTAGTTATTTAATTTTTTGGACAGCCCTCTTTAGTAAGTACAATCATATGCTCCATTGTATATGATAAACAGAGGCATTGAGAGAAGAAGGTACTTACCTGAAGTCATGTGGCTTTGAAGTCTGGCTTCAGAGTTAACAGGTATAATCTAAATGAGGTAGGAAAAGGATTTTCCCTTCTTACCATTTTGTGAGTTTTTGTATCTTTTAAAGAATTTGTCCACTTTAGGGATCGTGCCCTGAGCCGAAGGCAGCCCCAACCACTGAGCCACCCAGGTTTCCCTAGCTGAGTCTTCTTAAATGCTTGGGTCCTTTTTCTACTTATAGGTTGCTGTCTATCCCCAGATTTTAGGTTTTTGGTTGCCTTCCCACCTTGATTTTTTGATAGGTTCAAGGAAAGTTGTTAATTGACAGTTTATCTTTTTCCTTACTGCAATAGTGGGATCAATGTTCTCATAGTCAATTTCCATAACTGAGCAGAAACCAAAAGTGTAGACCTATTTTTCAAAATAATAAGTTGTAATGAAAGTGCTTTAAATTTGCCATCTAATTTTAGAGCTCTAAAACATGGATTTCTGGAAATCTAATCCAAGTCTGAATTTTTAGATGATCAAACTAAGTTGTAAAGAAGTAGTACTGACTTTAATTCAATTATTCACTGACTATATGCTGTTGTATGAATTGTTACAGTACTATCCCTGGCATCATGAAATTCTCATTTAAACTTAGTTACTTAAGAATCATTTGAATTGTTATTACACAATGGCTTTTCCTATTGGCTATGAAATCTTCTGGGTATCTTTTAGTGTGCCACTTTTAAGTTTTTAAAAATAAGGTGAAAGGGTATTTTATTATGGATCATATGATTCTTGATTTTCTGGCTGTCCTAGTATGGCAATTTTAATTTTCTTTATAGTTTGAGAAGAATAGGTATTAACTCTTATTTTTTTAAGTGTTCATTTAAATTCTGCTTAGTTAACATACAGGGTAGTATTAGTTTCAGGTGTACAATGTAGTGATACAGCACTTCCATACAATATCCAGTGCTCATTGTAAGTGTCCTCCTTAACTTAACCCCTATCACCCATTTCATCCATCCCCCACCTACCTCCCCTCTGGTGACCCTCAGTGTGTTCTCTAGAGTTAAGAGTCGATTTCCTATTTTGTCTCTCTCTTTCTACTTTTCCCTATGCTCATTTGTTTTGTTTCTTAAATTCCACAAATGAGTGAAATCATATGGCATTTTTCTTCTTTGATTTATATGGGCATCTTTTATCATACTTACTATCAAGTATTTGTGCTGAAATATATAGCAAACACTTAAAAACTTGTTAATCTGTCTTAGAAAAGAGACATGTTATGATAAATATGTAATCTTTCATTAAAAATATTCATAAATAAGCACTGCAGTAGAAACATAGTCCTGGGACACCTGGGTGGCTCAGTGGTTGAGCATCTGCCTTCGGCTCAGGGCGTGATACTACGGTCCTGGGATTCAGTCCCACATCGGGCTCCCTGCATGGAGCCTGCTTCTCCCTCTGCCTAAGTCTCTGCCTCTCTCTCCATGTCTCTCATGAATAAATAAATAAATAAAATCTTAAAAAAAAAAAAAGAAACATAGTCCCAATTTGTAATCCTTTTTCAGCTTCATCCAGGATATGGAAATAGGATTATTTAAGGCATAATACTGTGTAAATTCCTTGAGGGGGAATATATCCACCTATTTATTTCTCCTTCAGTATCTGAAGTACAGCTTTGCATGTACTAGAAATCCAACACATTTTTATTGAGCGAATTAACATTGAAAATTTCCTAAGAATATTCTTTTGTCTTATTTTGAGGAAATAAATATATTCAAAATAAATTTAACTTGAAATTTATAGTGTTATTTGCTTAAAGTAGAAAAAGTTAAACAAGCATTCATTCACTAGGATGATACTTTTAATTCAATGAATGGCATATTAAATTATTGGGTGAGTTTTAATATAATGATTTTCCAATGGAAACCTGGTTATGAAGTTTCAGAATGACAACTTGAGTTGCTTCAGAATTTGTAGCTTTGTTAAGTACTTTAACAGCTGTTGCATTTGTCACAAGAAAACAACCCTGTGAGGGATGCCATCATGTATTATGATTCTTTGTTTCACAAATGAGGGAACTGGACTCCAGGAAAGATTAAAGGATCACCGCAGGATTACAGCGTCCATGAGAAAGAAAGGCAGCCGTAAAACCCACGTCTGAAGCCTCTACATCACATTCTTTCCCGTCACACATCATCGCTTTCTCCCAGTGTGATACTGAAGTATAGAAGCACTTTTCCATCCAGTCGTAATTCTCCACACTGCAGCTCTGTGCTGGTGTGACCTCAGACAAGTTGGGTGACCCCATCTGCTTTGTTTTCTTCCTTGAGCAACACTTAAGGTTGTGATCTAGCCTTTGCCTGCTATCACATGTAATGACCAGAAGTACCTAGTTGTCAGTGAGTTTGTCGGGTTAGCCTTGGTTCTGGCTGCATTCCTCCCTCTCACATGTAGGTGCAGTTTGTAAGCTTAGGGCGGGCATAACTCCTCAATAAAATACGTGTATATGTGATTACTTTATAGTGTGTGCGGATGTCTGCGGCTTTCATACTCTGTGAATTTCTGATCGGCCCCACGTCAGTGCAAGGAGATCAGAAGTGCACTAAGTACCTGTAATTGTTAGTCTCTTACCAGGTAGGCAGCCACGCCGGAGGTGAACTCCGGTTGCTAAAAACCAGATACTAAGCAGGTCATCCTGGCACCTGCTGCCAACAGACGCCAGAGGCAATGACTAGTTATGCCCCCAACTGCTTTCTGTGATTCTGTAGGTACATTTTGATGGTTTTGCTCTGTTCAGAAAATGTTTTGTCATTTTATCTCAGTGTCCTATAACTTAAGCAACTGAATACCATGTCTTGTTCCTTTATTAGAGAACAGCACTGCACAAGTAACATCCACAGGGAGCCTTGTATTCCAGAACTTTGAGGAGGGCATGAGTGGCGTGTACACGTGTTTCCTGGAATACAAACCAACTGTGGAAGAAATTGTTAAAAATATTCAACTAAAATATCTTATATATGGTAAGAAGTGCATTTAGTTGTATTTTTAATGTTTTCAAATATTTAAATACCTTTACATTTGTCTTAAAGGCACTTTGTCATTTTTAGTCTTCTTATTAAAGAAAAATTCCTGCTTTCCTGTATTTTACAAA
This sequence comes from Vulpes vulpes, assembly GCF_048418805.1. Classification (NCBI taxonomy): domain Eukaryota; kingdom Metazoa; phylum Chordata; class Mammalia; order Carnivora; family Canidae; genus Vulpes; species Vulpes vulpes. The sequence continues at coordinate 139,045,351 of NC_132784.1, forward strand.
GTTCTCTCTAAAGTGTTAGTGGTGAGGGCGGGTCTTGTTTTTTTTTGTTTTTGTTTTTGTTTTTTCCCCAGGGCTAAAGTTGACATGAATACACAAATTTAAGCCAATGAATGAAAATAGGGGTTATAGAAATCACGTTTTCAGATTATTACAATATCAGAGTCTGCACTGCTTTTCAATTCTGAGTTTCATGTTTGATGGCTCACTGCCAGCCCCCAGACAGGAGCGTGAAATGCCACTGTAAAATCTTTTTCTAAAAGCAGTTTGATCTCTGGAAGTTTGTGATTGGGAGAGCTGGGTTGATAATGGAGTGGCCAGGAGAACAGCCTGAGCAAAGGTTGTTAGTTCCCTCTCTCCTGGAGGCCCACGTGTGGTGGAGAGAGTAGTGCCCCTCCTGGAGGCACATGTCCGCTTGCCAACACCTGTGAATGTGCTACCTCAAAGGTGGCAGAAGGGACTCTGCACATATCAATAGGCTGAGGATCTCGACAGGAGGAGATAATCCTGAAGTAGCTGAGCAGGCCCAATGTCATCACAGGGTCCTTAGAAGAGAAGGTGTGAGGGTCAGCGGCAGATAAGGACACCTCAGGGTGGAAGGAGAGGTCTCAGGGGGTTTCTTTGAGGATGGAGGAGAGGGCCTCTAGAAGCTGGAGATGGCACACCTGGAGCTCCCAGAAGGAATGCACCCTGATGCTTTTAAAAGTAACTTTGGACTTATGTTGTCCAGAACTGTAAGACAATAAATTGGTGCCATTTGATGCTACTGTATTTGTGGTGATTTGTTACAGTAGCGATAGGAAACTAAAGTACCCTCCTGTCAAGCTGAGTTGCACAACAAATGGCAGAATTATTAGTGGTTTCCTGACAATTTGGATCACTGAAAAAACCACTATCCCATATATCCAAAGAAAGACATAATTTTTTTATGAGAAATTATATTAACTTTTTTAGGCAAGTTTATTTCAACTTCTGAATCAGTCGTGTTTCACTTTTTTTAATTTTTTTTTATTTTTTAAATATTTTATTTATTCTTAGAGACAGAGAGAGAGGCAGAGACACAGGCAGAGGGAGAAGCAGGCTCCATGCAGGGAGCCCCACGTGGGACTCGATCCCGGGTTTCCAGGATCACACCCCAGGCTGCAGGCGGCGCTAAACCCCTGCGCCACAGGGGCTGCCCTCACTTTTGTTTTGTTACATAGTTTTCTCCATCTTGTTATTTCAGGGGTCTTGTCTATACCAATTGTAATCTCGTAGGTGTAAGCTGACAACTATGGCTATGCCTCAGATGAATGCTAGTTTATAGGAATGATGAGCGTCGCTCGTCGGTGCCAGGCAGCGCTGTGTTTTTAGGGTGTAGTTCTACTAACAATAAAACGCATGCAGTGCTTGTGCAAGGCATTGTCGGAAGTGCTTTACGTGTATTCTACACTTTTAATCCCCACAACAAACCTGTGTGGTTTGTAGACAGTGCTGTGTTCCCTCTGTGGATACACACTGGGGCACCAGGGGGTTAAGTGACTTGGTCCAAGCCACACTGTTGAGAGTTTGGGGAGACTCAGCTGTGACCCTAGGAATTCTGATTCTGCAGTTGTTTTTATCCTTGTGTTCCAGGAGGATGAAACCTCATTTAATAAACCCTGATTTGGGCGACCTATTATTTTTGTGCTTAAAGCAGATCACATAATTTAGTGCCATTTCATTACAAAGACCCACTTTTATCTTTCTAATGGTCACACAGTTTGACAGATTTGAGCAATCCTCAGTTGATGATCCTTGAGTTTGTTTCAAATTTTCCCTACTTCAGACGGTACTATATGGAGCATTTAAATAAATCCCTCCCCACCCCCTTTCCGCACTTGTGTGTATGTCTGTCTCTGTCTCCAGCCTATTTGTGTGTAAACACACAGACTACACACCTTCTGTATATATGTATGCATGCACGTGTGTATGTACTTATGTATATACGTATTTATTCATAGTCTTCCACCATGAGGCACACTTTATTTTTTCCAGATTTAAGAACAGGAAAAATTAGGCTATCAGATGGAGAAATGATGGGGATAATCACCTCTTTATTAACTGGCTTTGATATAATAGATTTTAATCCTAGAAATCCCTTTTTAATGTTCGTTAGACTCTATGGGGCGCCTGGGGGGCTCAGTGGTTGAGCATCTGCCTTCAGCCCGGGTCATGACCCCAGCGGGGTCCTGGGATCGAGTCCCACATTGGGCTCCCCTCAAGGAGCCTGCTTCTCCCTCTGCCTGTGTCTCTGCCTCTCTGTGTCTCTCATGAATAAACAAATAAAATCTTTTTTTTTTTTTTTTAACTTCCACCACTTCCATGGTCACATGCCACCCCTGTTTCACAAAGCCCTTTAGTTTTATTTTTTTAATTTTTTTAAATTAATTTTTATTGGTGTTCAATTTACCAACATACAGAGAAACACCCAGTACTCATCCCGTCAAGTGTCCGCCTCAGTGCCCGTCACCCATTCCCCTCTACCCCCCGCCCTCCTCCCCTTCCACCACCCCTAGTTCGTTTCCCAGAGTTAGGAGTCTTTATGTTCTGTCTCCCTTCCTGATATTTCCCAACATTTCTTTTCCCTTCCTTTATATTCCCTTTCACTATTTTCTATATTCCCCAAATGAATGAGAACATACACTGTTTGTCCTTCTTTTAAAAAATTAATAATATATGTTAGACTCTATTACTATGATCCAATATATAGATTGGTTCGTATAATTAATTACTTGAGCGTTTCTGAGATCCCATTTTACGAAGCCAATTACAAATGCTAAATATTCAATTTAATTTAATTTTGCTTCTGTTAGAGCATCTGTGCTCAATATGGGTTGTTTTAAGGCAGTGAGTACCATGACTATGGCAAATTTAGGCAAGGCTCCAGTTAAAGTGAGGCATACTTCTTTTTCTCTACATGTATTATTCTAAGATAACAGGGAGTAAAATGTTTAAATTTAGATGATACCCCAGGTGTAACCATAATTTGAGCCCCTGTATTGATTAGGTCCATGGAGTTAGGTCAGTTGGTGGATTTTAGCAAAAGTCAAAGTTAAGGGATCCCTGGGTGGCGCAGAGGTTTGGCGCCTGCCTTTGGCCCAGGGCGCGATCCTGGAGACCCGGGATCGAATCCCACATCGGGCTCCCGGTGCATGGAGCCTGCTTCTCCCTCTCCCTCTGCCTATGTCTCTGCCTCTCTCTCTCTCTCTCTCTCTGTGACTATCATAAATAAATAAAAATTAAAAAAAAAAAGTCAAAGTTAATTTGTATTGTACAGGTACGAAAGCCAATCAGATAGATCCCTTTTTATCTTTTTTGAAAAAATAAAAGTTCTTCTTTATGTATCCTTGGTATATAAATGGGCTTTATGATTATTTTTTAGTGTAGGTGACACAGTGTTACATGAGTTTCAGGTGCACAGCGTGGCGACTTGACAGCTGTAAGCATTCTGCTCTGCTCACCACAAGGTCACACGTATTTTTGTGTTGTATAATGGAAATTAAAGTGTCAGTATTTTTATAAGAAGAATTTTGTAAGGCAAAGCCTTCGACAGAGTATTCGGGGTTATTTTGCTGGATTTTGCCAGTTTTCCTATCCAGAGCGGACCAACCAATACCCCGCTGCAGTACACGAAGACCTCATCCTCTGAAATTCCTTTGGCTTGTGCTGAGCAAGCTTCCCTGAATCAGAAGAACCAAACTCACTTATAATTACATTACATTTTTATATATAAGATGTGTAAAATTTTAGAAAGTAACAAAAATAACACAACACTGAAAATTACTCTCAGATTTAAATATGGCAAGACCATGGGTATATAGTGACTCATTCTTTTAAGATGCCGTCCTTAATTAGTACATTCGAGCATTTAAGAATATTTTTGTCACTTAGATTATACTGCTTTTTCAGTGTTGATGCCATTTTTATTTTGGATGGTTTGTCTTTTTCTCAGTAATTGATAGAGTTTATCGTTCTGGATACCAGTACTTTCTCTATCATGTTGCAGGACCTTCTGCCTGCTTCTCACTATGTTTATGTCCCAGAAGATTCAAATATTTTTGTAGTGAGCTTTACCGTTACTTTTTTGAGTTGTGATTTTTTTGGTTTGATTTTTTTTTTTTTCTAAGAAGTTGTTCTTTATACCTAAAAAGTAAAAAGTTTCCTGTATTTATTTTGCTGGCTTGTGTTTTTTAAAATTATTTTTTTATTAAGATTTTGTTTATTTAGAAAGAGAATGAAAGGGCAAGCAAAGGGAGGGAGAGGCAGAGGGAGAGAGATTATCTCAGGCCGACTCCAGTGTGAGCATGGAGCCTGACATGGGGCTTCATTTCACAACCCTGAGATGATGACCTGAGCCAAAATCAGGAGTCGAAAGCTTAACCAACTGAACCACCCATGGCCTATTTTTTTTAATTAAAATTTTTGTTTCAAGATGATTATAGATTCACGTGTAGTTGTAAAAAGTAATAGAGACATCCCATGTACGTGTTACCTGGATTCCCCTTTTAGTGCTTTCTTGTGAACATCTAGCACATTATCAGGCCAAGATACTTAGTTTATGTAGAGCACCAACCTTAATCAGATTCCTTCAGTTTTATAGTACTCCTTCGTGTGTGTGTATTTAACTCTCTTAGGCTTTATCACAGGGGTAGGCTCACGTATCCACGCTACGGTTAAGATACAGAGCAACACCAGCAGCAGAAGTATACTCCGGGTTGTCCTTTACACTCAGCCATTTCCTTCCCTCTTACCACCTCGTTATGACTGACAACCACAATTTCCTCCAATTCTATAACTTTATCACTTCCAAACTATTATATGAGTACAGGAATGTAGTATAATGTTTTATGGGATTGTTTTTTTTTTTTTTTCCATTTGGCTTAATTCTCTAGAAATTCATCTAAGTTGTGTACATTTATTATCCATTCCCTTTATTCTGAGCTGTATTCCATAGCACAGATGTGCTAGACTCTTTCATCCCTTACCTGCTGAAGAATAATCTAGATTGTTTCAGGCTTTGGGCTGTAACATATAAAGTTGCTATGAATCTTATGTATAGTTTTTTGTGTAGATACAGGTTTTTTACCTGTGGGATAAATGCCCAAAGTGCACTGGATGGATCATGTGATAGTTACATATTAGTTTTACAAGAGATTGCCAATTTCTTTGCCACCGTGGCTTTGCCATTTTACGTTCTGACCAGCAGCAGCTTCTCTGTCCTCACCGGTCAATATTGGTTGTTGTAATTTATTTTAACCATTTTGATGAGTGTGAAGTGATACTTCATTGTGGTTTTCATTAGTGTTTACCTCATGTCTATGGACATGACATATGAACATGTCTTATGAGCATATGGAAGGCAGTTGTGCTCACCACTGTACCACCAACGCGATCCCCTGTTTCTGGGTTCTCTAATTTCTTCCTTGCTAATAGCTAATATAACTACATAGAAACATTCAATACCAAGTAGAGTGATTCCTCCCACTATTTTTTTTTTTAATGAAGATTGTTTTGTGCCCCTACTTTATATAGTTTTGTGTGTTTTTGAGAAGCCAGAAATAGGAGGGAAAGTGTATGTTTATAGGTTTAAACATTTAGTCATCTTGTTGATCATTTTGATTTTCATCATTTGCTCCCTTGTATCAAGCTGCCATCTGTAGTCCTTTCTGTAGCCCCAAAAAGAGGATCGGTGTTAACATCGTATGCAGATTTCTTTTATACAATTGCTTTTTAAATTCTTAAAGAGGAAAAAAGTAGAAGAAATATGCACTTATACTACCTTTATAATTATATAATTACCTTTACTGGGGCACTTTGTTTTTTTGATGTAGATTCACATTATTGACTGGGGTCATGTTCTCTCATTATGAAGAACTGCTTTTAGCTGATTCATTTTTTGGCTAGATCACATCTCCTGCTGAGCTCCTTGGTTCATTTCTCCTTTCAGTGCTTTCAATTTTCAACTGCAGAATGTCCAGTTGTTTTGTTTTTTAGAGTTTCTAACTTTATAGATATTCTATATGATATGAGATTGTCATTATGCTTTCCATCTTTAATCATAATATCCTTTAATTTTTTTTTTTAACATTTTCCTTCAGTTTTAGAGAAGTAGAGTGAGCATGTGCATGAGCCAGGGGTAGGGGCAGATGAGGAGAGAGAGAAAGAATCTCAAGTAGGCTCCATGCTCAGTGGGGAGCTCGACAAGGCTCAGTCTAGTGACGCTGAGATTATGACCTGAGCCGAAACCAAGAGTTGGATGCTCAACCGACTGAGCCACCCAGGCGCCCTGTTTTATAATATTTATAAATATTGAATGCTTTGAAATTTTTATCTTTTAAGTCCCACATCTGATCATTTACTCAAATAGTTACTGTTCCTATTTTTTTCAGTACATGAGTCATACTTTCCTGTTTACTTGCTTTACTCAAATTTTTTCCACAAACTGGACTTTTTAGATAGTGTAGGAACTCTGGGTAGGGACCCACACCCCTGCCCTCCCCAGGCTTGCTATAATTATTTCATGTTTTTTTGCTTAGCAAGTGCCTACATCATTTCTGTGGAGTTCACTCCTCACCTACCATAACGTGAAGACCACCCCCCTTCCCCGAGTCTGTTTTAGGAAGGTGCAGCTGGGGTGTACCCACAGTAGTTTGATGGATCTTTTGTTTTCAACAATGCCTTGGGCATAAATTCCTCTGAAGACTGACCCGGTTAAATTTGGGTTCCTTTGAAGGGATATTCCCCAGGTGACTGTGTGAGATTTTTTCTGACCCGGATAGCACCTCCCAGCTGACTCTTCCAGTGTTGCTCTCTGACAGACTAGCCCCACTCTTATTCACCTACTTAGCAGATGACTCTATAAATCCCCCCACCCCTTTGTCTTTCACTAAACCTCTGCTGTTTTTGAGACTTCCCTGAGGTTTCAGCTTCCCTGCACTTTATCTCAAGTGATGTCTGTTCCTTTGAGAAAAGGTTCTGAACTCTGTTCTGCAGCCTGCTCCTGCCCCTTGGCAGATTCTCCGACCTGCAGCCCTGGAGCTCAGTGGGCACAGTGCTGTGCTCCCGTTGAGAGCCATCTTGCTCTAGGAGCTTAGTGGGGGGCGGGGAATAGTAGCAGCTTCTGTGGACTCCTCTGTTGGCTGTTCCTGCTGTGCAGCCTTCACACCATAAACTGCAAGGGCTGTGAGCGTCCAGGGATTCCCAGCATTGCTGCAGCTGGCTTTGAGCCTCTGTGTCACAGAATGCTGATGGGAGGACGAGAGGAGTCCTCCCCTCTCCAGTGTGTCAACTGCAGCTTCACTTCAGCAACAGGGAGCCGTGGTCAGAAGTACTGCCATCCTGCCCCTCCTGGGAGGCTACTGCCTGGGAGCTGGGGGAAGAGAGCACCCCACGTTCCTTTCTACACCAGTCCGGAGTAGTGTTTCCATCTAGCTGAGGGGAGGGAGGGAGGTCTGGGTTCAAATCCCCAGACTCCCTGTTCTTACCAACTTCTAGTAGGTTTTTTTGAATAAATTTTTTTTTCCACTTTTTTCTTTGCTCTAAGTGTTATTAAAAACCCAGTTCCCCTCTTGGTGGGTGTCAAGCCAAAGGACACAACCAAGCCAAAGAACGGAAGGAAGGATTTTGCTTGCAACAAGTAAGGAGAACACTGAGGATCTTATCCACAGCAGTGTGTCCTGGAACAAGAAAATTGGGGAATCTATAAGCTGAGGGTGTGTCCATGTTCATGAAGGGGCTTGCTCCAGGGGGAATACAGCATGGAATTGGGGCAAGGTCATTTCAAGGTGACTGAGTCCTAGGGCCAGCAGGGGTGGGCGTCATCGGTTCTCGGGCTCAGGTGGGTCCAGTGTCTGAGTGCTCAGAGGGTTTTAGATCCTAAAAGCCCCTGACTGAAGGTAACTCAAGAGTGAGCATAACAGACCTCACGGTGAAATCAGCACTGGGAGTTTGTGTGATTGGTTGTCTGCTTACACATTTTTTGTTTGTCTTCCCACAATAATTATTTCTGTTATCAGAAAAGTAGTAGATAATAGTTGATGAACATTTACTGGCTGTTTACTACAAGAAAATATTTAGCCTTCCTTAGTGTGTACAGACACTGCTTCCTCCCCAACCAGGACCTCAGCCACCACCCTGTGGATTGGTCAAGGATTGTGTTGCGGGCCAGTGTTATTTTACCTCCTGGCTAGTGCATCCTTTCCCCTACTCTCACCCAAAAGAATGTGTTTAAATTACTTTGAGTTCCCTGAGCAATAGTGTACAAGACTGCAAAATGAGTGGCTTGGACTAGATCTCTCAGTTCTTTTGGAGCTTCGAAGTTTTAGCAGAGATTCTTCTAAAAGGTGGTGATAGAAGAATAAATGCAGTGAACTGCTGTCTGCTCATAATTAATTGAGATAGTTGTCATAACTAACCAGAACTGGGAATTTTATCACTAATTTATTGTCTCTGATATGATTAGGCTGTCTCCTGGCCTGTTACAGGCTGTTATTTCCTATACCCTTTCATAAGATGGCTGGGACCTAATATGACTTATGTTCGGGAAGCTATGTCTTTCTTTTTTCTGGGAACCTCTGTTAGGACCATTAGGACCATTTCAGAGGCTATAAATAGTTGATTTCTGAAAATAATATACATCCCTGTCATTGGGAAGTGGGCTTGTACCATTTTTCCAACTGTCATGTCCTGCTACTATAATTGTTTTAAGAACATTTTTCATCATCATTACTTTATTGGATATGCCATTTGCTATTCAGTAGTATTTTATTTTAAAATTTTTGATGGATTTTTAATTATTGATTTTTATTTTGATGTCATTGTGTTAGAAAATGTGGTTACATGATATGTATATAATTATTATGGATTTCCTATCATATTTATATATTTTCTTATTTCAGTGAGATTTTGAAGTGCTTAAGAAAAAAAATGTTCTCAGTTTCAGATATTGTAATGGAACTCAATAAAACTGGTAGATTTGTGAGAAACATAAAAGATTTATTTATTTTTTCAAGAGAAGGGAGAGGGAGAGAATCTCAAGCAGACTTCCTGCCAAGCATGGTGCCCAATACAGGGCTCAGCCTCACAACTCCTGACCTGAGCTGAAATCAAGAATCAAGTGCTTAACTGACTGAACCACACAGGTGCTCAGAATCTTAATTTTGATACCATAGGGATTGGATATTTGGCATAATTCTTGTATCCTTCAGTTTTCTTAGGATGGATATAAAAGTACTATGAAATTATTACAAGTAATCATTTCTTTTTAACAGTTACAATATATTTTAACTGTTTAAATAACCAATTTTGTGTTATTCTTTAATTTTTTACAGCATATCGTGAGCCTCATTATTATTACCAGTTCACAGCTCGATATCATGCAGCTCCCTGCAACAGTATCTATAATATTTCTTTTGAGAAGAAACTTCTTCAGATTTTAAGCAAATTGGTTCTTGACCTTTCATGTGAAGTTTCTTTACTGAAGTCGGAGTGCCATCGTGTTAAAATGCAAAGAGCTGGTTTGCAAAATGAATTGTTCTTTACGTTTTCAGGTAAGTATATATAATTTTTTAAAGAAAAGCAAATTTTGAAGACATAAATTATCTGCAGCATTTTTTAATGTAAATGTTATAGATCTGAGTATTATAATGTTCTCTACTTTGGCTTAGGTCTGATAGGCCTCAAAATAAAATTCGGATTCATGTACTTAGTGAAATAACTAACTTGTAATTGGTAACAGCTCTCAAATAACTAACCTTTGCTGTGATAATTTACTAGAGAATGAAATTTAGAATAAGGAAATGCCTGTCTGTATATTTAACTGTTACAAAGATTTAATTTGTAAAAGAATCTAATTCTGATAACATGAGTTAATATTTTATAGATCAGAAGGACCATCCTAAGGGCTTACGGTGCTTTTCCTAATGATGCAGAATGGAGGCCCAGTGTTTTCTGGAAAGCGAAGAATTGATTTTGTACCAATACTTATAAAAGGGCCTGTTTATGAATAAACACTGCAGAATAACTATCCCTATGTTTTTATTGAGTCCCCATGGCAGTAGGACTCCATCCTCTATCCATCTCAAATGATATTGCTTATTGTTTTCCTTTCTTCCTTACTCTGTCCTTGATTTGTTCACTGCTGGTGTTGGATTGTACCCACTCATTTCTCCACTTTTCTGTTTTGTTTTGTTTTTGGCCATCTCTGATTGAATTTTTAGACACAACTAAGAGTTGTAAAGCTTTACAGGAAAAGAACGAGAAGTTCAACCTCCTTTTTACTATCTTTTATTTTCTTTACCACTTTTCTTCCCCTCCAGAAAAATTTTGAAAGTTATTTTGTAGCCAAGGAGACAAAGTTATCACAGTTAGACTCTTGCTTTAGCTCTTCAAGGAATAGTATTTGCATTCGTGAGTTAGGAGACTTTTGCCCAGAGTGCTTCACAGGTGCACTTAAATAGGCATTTAAGAATCCTTAGAAGACCTTGAAAGTAAAGTTGAACCTATAAAAGAGATGATACACAATAGAAATGAGGCCTGTGGGCTTGATATGCATTTCTTTAATGACTAATGATGTTGAACATTTTTTCATGTGCATTTTTGGCCATTTGTATATCTTTTTTTTGGAGAAAAGTATATTCAAGTTCTTTGTCCAGATTTTATTTTCTTTCCAGATTTATTGAAATAAATTGATATATGACAATATGTAAGTTTAAGAGGTACACCATAAGTATTTGATGTGTGTGTGTGTGCATGTAAAATAGTTACAATTTATCTTATTTTTTTTGTGGTGAGAACTTTTAAAATCTCTTTTTGCAATTTTCAGACACTCCGGGATCAGGCCCTGGGCTGAAGGCGGCACTAAACCTCTGAGCCACCTGTGCTGCCCCCTTTCTTGGAGTTTTAATTTCTCTCCTTATATTACCCATCCATTCTTGCATGTTGGCTACCTTTTCCGTTACAGCCCTTTGCATCTTGTCATAGGTATTTTAAATTTCCAGTCTAATAATGTCAACATCTCTTGCTTATCTGAGTATGATTATAATGCTGTTGTTTCTTTTTTCTTTTAAGATTTTACTTATTTTATTTGAGAGAGAGAGGGTGTGAGCTGCGGGGGAGAGGTAGAGGGAGAAAGAGACAGTTTGAAGCAGACTCTGCACTAGGCACAGAGCCTGATGCGGGGCTCCATCTCATGACTCTGACGTCATGACCAACATCACGAGTTGGATGCCTAGCCTACTGTGCCAGCCAGGCAACCTGCTTGCTGTGTTTTTAAACGTTTTTTTTTTTTTTTTGTCTTTTAGTATTTCTTGCAACTTTTTATTGAAAACTGGATATGATGTACCTCATAGTAAGAACTGAGTTAGGTATGTCTTACTGTAACATTTTTTGTCTATTTGTTTAGGATTTGGGCTATATATACTATTTACAAAAACTATAGGCTTCAGGGGCTAAAAATATCTGATACGCTTATCTTTGTCTGCTTTGTTGTCTTTGAGTTTCCCCAAAGTCATCTTCCTAAGTAAAGTATGAGACTTAAAATCCTTCTGTTGTAATCTCCTGGTTTGTATGATGTCCTGTTGATGTGCTGGTAGTTAGTAGAGGCAGCAGAAGCATTGTGTGGCCCAACAATCAGATCTCAGGATTTCAGAGAGCTTAGATCTTTGGTCTGAAACCTTCAGCAGTGTTTTTCCTCCTTTTTCTTGGTTTGCACTGGAAGCCTACAGGTAGCTGGAATTGGACATTTCCAATCTGCAAGGTCCTTTAGACTTTGGCAAACCTCCAGGTGCTTAAGCTGTGGAAAAATATTTCTCCTTAAGGGCAGGCTTTTGTTGAAGGCAAGTGAGTACTCTTGGTACATTTCAGAATGTTTATTTTGTTCCTCCTCATGGTAGAAGTACAAGGGGACTTGTTTTCTGTTTCCTCCCAGAGAAGTCTTGGGACTCATGAAAGTGTGGGGGTCCCTGTGAGCCGGAATTTTTAACACTTGGGCTTTCTCACTGCGAGCCTTCAACAAATTCTCAGTTGCTGGTTTTCTCCTGCTGCTACCAGCTTCCCTGTCAGGGTCTTTCTCTGGTGCGTCTGTTCCTCATAAGCAATAATTCTCCATAACCACCTTTTTCTCTCTACCGTTTTGTGGGCAGCAGTTTTCCCTGAGACCTCAGTTATCTGTTAAATCAAAGAAAAGTTTGTGAGTCTGTTTACAGCTTTTCTTGTGAGGACAGGAGTGATACCATCCGAGTGCCTTTCATGTGGGACTCTGAACCAGAAGTTTTCTTTTATCTTTTTTCTTTTCTTAATGCTCTGTTACTGATTTTTCTTGGGTTTAATTAACTGTAAAATAGCATTTTGATTTTATTTTCATTTTCTTTTCTGAATATATTCCAGTTATTTTCTTGGCAGTTATCCTGAGTTTTACAGTTAATAACTTAAATATATAACTACATTGTTTGAATTAATACTAGCCTGGTTTACTCCTTCCTCTCTATGATGGTCTTTGTCATTGCATTATTATACATTGTTTACCACTAACATAGATTTACAATTATTGTCTGATGTATTTATTTCTAATCATATGCATGAAAAAAGTGGGAGTTAAAAGAGTAAAAATACAACAATATTGCCTTGTATCTGCAGAGTTGACTTTATCACTATTCTTTATTTCTTTGCACAGCATTGAATTACTATCTGTCACCCGGTTACTGGCTAATAATGTTAAACATTGTGTTTGGAATATTTTACTTTCTTCATCATTTCTGAAGGATATTTTTCCAGATATAGGATTCTCGGTCGAAAGCTTTTTTCTTTTAATACTTTAAATATGTTATCTCACTGCCTTCTGACCTCCGTGGTTTTTGTTGTTGTTGTTTTGTTTTGTTTTCTTTTTTTACAAGACATTTGTTAATCTTACTATGGACTTGTAGTAAGTGACAAGTTCCTCTTTTTCTTCTCTCTTTCTGCTTTCAAGATAATCTCTTTGTCTTTGATTTTTGACAGATTGGTTATAATGTGTTTCACTGTTGAATTCCTTGACTTTATTTTAAAGATGTTTTAAAAAATTATTTATTAGAAAGAGAGAAAGCATGAGCAGGGGAAGGGACAGAGGGAGAGGCAGGGAGCCTGATGTGGGGCTTGATCCCAGGACCTTGAGATCATGACCTGAGCTGAAGGCAGATGCTTAACCAGCTGAGCTACTCAGGCACCCCAAATCCTTGCCTTAATGCTACTTGAATTCCATTGATCTTTTTGAATACATAGGTACGTGTCTTTTATCACATTGGGACATTTCTGACATTATTTTTTCAGATGTCCGTTTGGTTCCTTTTTTTCTCTGTTATGCGTACGTGGTGGGGGTATTAGGCTTTCATTTCTTTTTCTGCTTTTTCTTTCTGCTCCTCTAGCTGGATAATTTCAGTTTACCTATCCTCAAATTCACTGATTCTTTCATAAGATGAACTCTGTAATTGAAAGCCTATAGTGAGTTCTTCATTTTAGTTGTTGTAACTGTCAGTTCCGGAATTTGTTTAGTTTCTTTTTATATCATATTTCATTTTATTAATATATTCTGTTGTGAAACCATTTTCCTTTTTGTTGTTGTTGTTCTGTGCTTATTATTTCCTTTAGCTTTTTGAGTATATTTAAAACAGTTGACATAGAGTCTGTCTAGTAATTCCAATTTCTGTGCTTCCTCGGGGATGAATTGTTTTGTTCAGTATTATTATTTTTGGGTGTTGGTTCATACCCTTCTTTCCTCACATTCCTTATATTTTTTAAAAACTGTACATTTTTAATATTCTAACAAGTAGTAATCATGAAATCAGATTCTTTTACCTCTTTTGTGTGTGTTGTAGTTGTTTAGTGATCCATCTAAGTTACCTTTGTAAAGACTATATTCCTTGTTGTATGTGATGTCTGATGTCCTTTAGCTTGATGTTAGCTAGTGTTCTGATAAAAAGATTCTTTGTTTTGTGTGGAGGTCAATTTCTGTTGACTCAGCATTTTCTCAGTTACAAAAATTTAGCTATTTTCCAGAGTTTCAACATAACTTGATTCTGTTTTGAGTCTTGTTTGTCCAGCGTTCCTGTGGTAGGATGTGGCTTGAGGTATCCTACCTTACCATTTTACAGGTGTCATTTCTTTTTCATTTTTAAATTTTGTAAAAAGTTTCATATAAAAAGAGAAAGAGGGTACATAGTTTCATACAGGTTGAGGTTAACCATCTAACCTAACTAAAGCAGGTATATCAAAGAAGGCAGGAGTTCAGGAAGAAGTTGTGCTCTCTCAGATCCAGAGAGCTAATTGAGTAAACTGATCTAGACAGTGTAAGTATTATGTGGTTTGCCTAACATGGGGTGGGGGGGGGAGTAGTATACTGCCTTTTGGCTTTACTACCTTTAGTACTGGATTATAACTTAAACATTCTAGGTGTTAATGACATGGTTAATCACTGTCTGTACTGACTCTGAAGACCGGATAATTTCTGTGGATTCTGTGTTGTTTCTAACAATTTTGCTTTAGTTTAATAAATAGTAGATTTTGATGGATTTTTAAATTTGCTTTAAACTTTTATAAGGATTCAAGGTAAAAATAAAATTGTGTACCTTCATGATGATTTGATCTCAGTCATATTATATATAGTAGACTCTGGTCTACCATCTTCTGAATTACTTAATGAACGGTAATTTCAAAAGCTTTATTTTAGGTAAATAATATTTTAAATATTTGGCTACATTTTGAAAATGCTTTCTGTAACTCCACTGTATATTTTTGATATATGAATCTTAGAGATTCTACATTTCCTGGGCCTGGTTTTATGATTATTTCATTTTAAAAGGATTTAAAAAATAGTCCATTGAAAAACACCTTTTTTTTTTTTTTTTTTCCCAAATCTACAGCCCTTTTGGGAGGTCTGCTTTAGCTTCACATCTGTTCTGTTTGATTTTATAAAATCACTTTGATTTTATATTTTATATGTTGTCTTTTTTGTGATATTTTATACTTTGTGATATCAGTTCAAATGGCAACACAGAAATTTCATGTGTGTACTGGTTTGGGGAGATATTTTAAAAGGATATTGAAAAAATGAGGACTTCCCAGTTTTCTGCAAGTGTATTCTGCATTATTAATACTTTTGTGGTCAATTTTACTATCTTCATCATATCAATGCTTATCCATCTAATATATTTTATATAACATATTAGGCAAATGTCAATAATATGAGCAAGGATCTGTCTTCAATAAGGTCATATTCTAGTTAAAAGAAAATATATAACTAGTACAGGTTCTGTAAATATTATGGCAGAGATTCTAGGTACTCTGTGAGTTCTATGTACATAAAGATGTCATTAGGAGATGAACAGTTGAGATCCATGAAACATTATTGGTGCTTTAAAATAATTCCATGCAAAATAGCAATTTAAAGTCATGTATACAGGGTATATTTGGGGAACATTCTAGAAAATTTAATTGGTAAGATGTATAGAGAATTTGGGGACAGTCAACTAGTCATTGCTTGTTAGATTGATATATTTTAAATCATATTTTTATAGGTAGAAAGAATGACAATCATAATATTTAGTCTCTTGTTTTACAGAGCAGAGAGTGGGTCTCATGGAGGTATTAAATAATAGCCTGTGTTTATTAGTGCTAGACCTAGGGCTAGAAATCAGGTTTTCTAAATGTATTTTGACCAATAGTGAGAAGTAACTGAAGGTTTTAGAATTGTGGCAATTAAGTTGATATAATTTAGAAAGATTATTTAGTGGAAATCTTTGTCATCTATTCTCTCTTTGAATTTTATGTCTTCATAAGTTTTTATGTCTTCTAGGTTGTACAGTTAAGTGGTACATAGTTATTCTCAGTAGTCTCTTAATGATCCTTTGAATTTCTGTGTTATCAGTTATAGTGTCTCCTTTTTTATTTATAATTTTGTTGCTTTGGGCCCTTTTTTTATTCCTTGGTTAGTTTCATGAGGGGGTTGAAAATTTTGTTTACATTTTGAAGAAACAATTCTTAGTTTGGTGAAGCTTTTCTGTGATGTTTCTATTATCTATTTCATGTACTTCTGCTCTAATCTTTCTTCTCGTCATTAAAATCATCATTGTTATTATTGTTACAATCATTATTATTAAGTCTTAGGTTCATCGCAATCGTGAGGGTTTCCTGATTTATATAGAACAAACCTTTGGCTTAGATTTATATCTAAATGATTTAGTGTAACATTAGGAAAACGCTTAATTATTACTGGAAGAGAAATATTAGATAAATGATCTATTTTATATTTCAAAAGCCAATTTTAATACTGTGATATAGATTTTGGGCCCTTTATAAAATATACTGTATTTTCTCAGTTTCCTCTCTAGACACTGAAAAAGGACCTAAGCCATGTGTGGACCATAATTGTGAATCTTCCAAAAGACTGTCTAAGGTATGTTATGTGAGGCTGGAGAAAATAAAAAAAAAAAAGAAATGAACGTGCCTAGTGTGTAAGTAAGCATTTAGCTATTTATTGAACACATCAGATCCACCCATTACATTTAGGAAATTCAACAATAAAAATAGAATGTCATCAAATAATAAATGATAAGAACTTGAATTAACTAATA
Organism: Vulpes vulpes; assembly: GCF_048418805.1. Taxonomy (NCBI): domain Eukaryota; kingdom Metazoa; phylum Chordata; class Mammalia; order Carnivora; family Canidae; genus Vulpes; species Vulpes vulpes. The sequence goes on from NC_132784.1 coordinate 139,061,970, forward strand.
CAGTTAATATTTTTATGAAATGCTTTAAAGTTTAGCATCTTGTTACTGTGTTAAGGAAGATAAGTTTTCCATTTCTTTGGCCTTATTTGTTCCACGTTAATTTATAATTATTAATCAAGTAGTACCTTTACAGCAAATCTAAGAAGTAGTATAAGGATTTTATCTTGGTTTCTTTTCAAGGCTTCTCTAGATATTCTAGGTCCTTTTTATTTCCAGAAATTTTTAAAATCACTATGTCAGATTTCTAAAAACAAAAAATGCCCTGGATTCTGATAGGCGACAATAGGTTAATTGGTGAGAAGTGGTATTTTGAGAATACTAATAAATTTTCCAATACGTATGTTAGTTCTCTCGACTTATTAAGGTTTGCAAAATTTACTTATTTTATTTTATTTTATTTTATTTTATTTTATTTTATTTTATTTTATTTTATTTATTTTATTTAAAAATATTTTATTTTTACTCATTTTTATTTTATTTCATTTTATCTTTTTGCAGTTTTTAGTTTAAAAGTCTTGCACATTTTCTGCTAAATTCATTCCTAAGTATTTTGTGTTTTTTTTTTAAGTGCTGTCTTAAAGGGGATATTTAAAAAATAAATTGGTCAGTTTCAGTTTTCAATAGATGGTTTGCATGTTGCATATTTGCATGTTGTACTTAGCCACTTATTAAATTCATTTGTTACAGTAGTTGCTTTAAAGATTGCTTAGGATTTTCTATGTAAATCATCATGTCATATGCAAATAAGAGTATTTCTCTTTTTCTAATGTCTATGCTTTTTATTTCTTTACTTACCCTGTTTCTATCTACAGTATGATGTTGAATAGATGAGAGAGAATAGATATTGTTTACTTGTTCCTGATTGTAGGGGGAAAGCATTTAATCTTTCACTATTAAATAGGCTGTTAGCTCCAAAATTTCAATGCCTTTTACCAGATCAATTAAGTTCCCTTCTATTCCTAGTTTACTGAGAGATTATGTTATGTATGTTCCTTCATTTGTGTTGAATATTAACTCAGCCTTTATTGAAAAAAACCCACATATATCTTCATTATAAATTTAGCAGAAAGCATGCAATACCTTTAAAACTAGAAACTGCAGTTTGTTCTTTTATCCCTATGAAACGTCCCCTTTAATTTTTTCTTTGAAATTTTATCTAAAATCAATGTTATTAATTCAGACTTCCTATGCTTACTGTTTGCAAGGGATGTAGGTTTCTAACTAATTTGAATTTTTTGTCTTTATATTTGAAATGCATATTTCTTGAAGATAACATATAATTGACCCCTTTGTTCTCTCAATAAAAAAAAAATCTTTAATTGGAATTCTAGTAAAATTTAATGTAATTATTGATACAATTGTATTTATGCCTATTTTTTGCTATTGTTTCCCAATTTTTTCCCCTTTTTCATTCTTTGTATTTTTAGAATACATTTCATTTTATCTACCGATTTATTTATATTGAGATAAAATTGACATATAACATGATATTGGTTTTAGAAATTTAATGTGTTAGTTTTAGGTATACAGCATAATGATTTGATATATGTATAGCCATATTATTACCACACTAAGTTTATGTGTACAGACACGTAGAGTTGCACATTTTGTGTGTGTGATGAGAACTTTAAAACCTATTCCTCTAGCAACTTCCAAATATACAATACAATGTTCTTAACATCCCGAGACTGACTTGTCTTATACAGTTGTCCCACCATATCTGCAGCTCTACTTTCCTTGGTTTTAGATACCCATGGTCAGCTACAGTCCAGAAGCAGATGATCTTCCTTCTTTTGTTTGTCAGTAGGTCATTAGTAGCCTAATGCTGTGTTACAGTGCCTGCATTATTCACCACACTTGATGTCATCATGTAGGCATTTTTATCATGTCACATCATCACTCATATCACATGTGAGTAAAGTATGATTTTAAGAGTTACAGATAGGAGCAGCCCAGGTGGTTCAGCGGTTTAGCGCTGCCTTCAGTCCAGGGCCTGTTCCTGGATACCCGGGATTGAGTCCCACATCAGGTTCCCTGCATGGAGCCTGCTTCTCCCTCTGCCTGTGTCTCTGCCTCTCTCTCTCTCTCTCTCTCTCTCTCTCTCTCTCTCTGTCTGTCTCTCATAAATAAATAAGATATTTTTTAAAAGAGAGAGATAAAGAGACTTCATTCACATAACTTTTATTATCATATGTTATTATAATTGTTCTATTTTGTTAGTATGGTTAATCCCTTACTGTGGTATACTTTATAATTTAAACTAGACCATAAGTATATGTGGGTAGGACAAAACATGGTATGTCTGGTGTTGAGTAGTATTTACAGTCTCAGGTATCCACTTGGGACATATCCTCCATGGATGTGGGGAGTACTGTTAACTGGAATTTTGTACCTTCTGATTACTTGTTTCTTTTTCATTGCTGACATGTACTTTGAATGTTTATTTAAAATCAATTAATTAACATATTATTCGTTTCAGAGGTAGAGTTCAGTGATTCATCATTTCCTTATAATTCCCAGTGCTTATTACATCATGCCTCCTTAATGCCCATCACTCAGTTACCCTATCCCATTACCCCCTTCCCCTCCAGCAACCCTCAGTTTGTTTCCTGTAGTTAAGAGGAGTTTCTTATGGCTTGTTTCTGTCTCTGATTTTTGTCTTATTTTATTTTTCTCTTTCCTTCATTTCCCCTATTTCATCTATTTGGTTTCATAAATTACACGTATGGGTGAAATCATATGATACTTGTCTTTCTCTGACTTATTTTGTTTAGCATTTTGGCTACTATAGCACCTCTAGTTCCATCCACATCATTGCAAATGGCAAGATTTCATTCTTTTTGATGGCTGAGTAATATTCCAGTGAGTGAGAGAGTGTGTGTGTGTGTGTGTGTGTGTGTGTGTGTATCACGTCTTTTTATCTGTTCAGTCAGTGGACAATGACTTCTTTTTTCTCTTTATGTTTTTTGCCTTAATGACTATTTTTTCTTATATAAATATAGCTTCTCCAGCATTCTTTTAGTTTCCATTTACATAGAATAACTTTTCCTGTTCCTTTACTTTCACTTCTTGCGTTTCCTTAAATATAAAGTGAATTTCATGTAGACAGCATACAGTTAGGTCTTGTTTTGTATCCAGTCAACCACTCTGTGCCTTTTGATTGGAAATTTTAGTCCCTTTACACTTCAAGTAATGTGGATTCACTGGCATTTTATCACTTGTTTTGTGGCTTTTTAAAAAAAATTCTCTTCCTTTTTCTGTTGCTCACTTTCCTTGTGATGTGAACATCTGCAATGTTATGTTTAGATTCCTTTCTTTGTCTTGTTTGTACTTACCATAGGTTTTTCCTTTGTGGTTACCATGAGAATTACATAAAACATCTTGGAATTAGAACATTTTATTTTAAGCGGATTACTTAAGTTTTATTCCCCTTAAGTATTTATGTTTTTATGTCCCTATTTAAATCTTATTATCTTGTGTATTCATTAACAAATTATAGTACTTATTATTGTTGTAGTTATTTCTACTACCTTTTGTCTTTTGATGAAAAATCACAAATACTATATTTATAATTAACCTGTTAACACTAGATTATTCAGAATTCTACCTGTAGATATACCTTTTCCCTAGAAATTTATACTTTCACATGTTTTCTTTTTACTACTTAACATGCTTTCCTTTTAGTGTAAGGAACTGCCTTTAACATTTCTCATAAGGCCAGATTGGTGGTGAGGAGTTCCTTCAACTACTGAATGTGTGCAGAACTCTTTATCTCCTTTTATTTCTGCTGTACAGCTTTCTCAGTAGGAGAATCTGTGGTTGGCAGATTTTATCTTTCAGCACCTTGAAGATATTGTGCCATTCCCTTTGGCGTACAGAGTTACTGTTGAAAGCCTATTAATAACCCAAATACATTCCTTGTATGTAGCAAGATGTTTTTCTTTTGCTGCTTATAAGATTCTTTTGCATTTAATTTTTGATAATTTAGTAAATATGTCTTGGTGTATGTTTCTTTGGATTCTTCTTCAGGACTATTTGGGTTTGCAGGACCTGGAATTTGTTTCCTTCTTAAGGTTAGGGAAGTTTTCAGCCAGTATTTCTTCAGATAAGCTTTCTGCCCCTTCCCCCCCCCCCCCCCCCCCCCGCCCTCTCTCTCTCTCAACACCCATGATAAGAATATTGGGCCATTTGATGCTGTCCTTTAAGTCCCTCCTGTGTCTTCATTCTTTTCTAATCTTTTTTCTTTTTACTATTCTGATTGGATGAACTTCATTGCCCTGTTGTCAGGGTTGCTAATCCTTTCGTCTACTTTACCTTGTCTACAATGAACCCATCTCTTGAATTATCTGCTCAGTTCTGTGATTTCTGTTTGGTACTAATTCTTTTTATATTTATTGGAATTCTCACTGTTCTCATGCGTTCTTCTCTTGACCTCAGTAGATATCTTTATGACCATTATTTTAAAATCTTTACTAGGTAAATCAGTTATCTCCGTTCCAAATAGGTCTTTTTCTGGAGTTTTATCTTGTTCTGTTTTTTTTTTTTTTTTTTAAGCATTTTCTGCTGTTTCCTTATGGTCCTTAAATACTTTGTGTTGATTTCTATATTAGATAAAACAATCACTTCTCCCAGTCTTGAAGGTATGGTCTTTTAGGGGAGATGAACCTTATCGTTCAACCCTGCTTTGACTCTTGATTGTTTTCATGATTTTGTGATTTTCGAAGCAACTTTTTTTGTTTTTGTGGTTCCCAGTAGTTGAAGGTGTGCCAAGAACTCTCCATGTGCCAAAGGGAAGATCTTGTCAGTACCTATATGCTGGCTGATTAGAAGCCAGATCCTCAGGAAACAGCATTTAAATTATGCACATATGCCTCTTTTCAGGGCAAGAGGGAGAGATGGAAGTTTCTGTCTGTTTCTTCTGTAAGGAGCCTGTGGGTTTCTTTGTTAGTGCCCATTGAGTCCCTGAACGTGAGCCCTGCTGGCCACCAGAGCCCAGTGATTAAGGGGACTTCCATTTAGTGGCAGCTGCAAAAACCAGAGCACAAAGACATTTACAGGAGCTCCTTCTCAGGAGATAGCTGACCTGGACAGAGACAGAGGGAGAGTACACAGGTTGCACCTCAGCCTTTCTGATCCCTGGAAAGTATGCAGTTGGCCCCTTAATGTGTGTTAAATTGGAAGCCCTCCCCATAGGCCACAGCTATTAAAGTAAGCAGATGGGCCTCTCAGGATTTTTAGTTAGCTATTCTCATAGCTATATACTCTTTGCCTTAGTTGTTTGAGTGGTTGCTCTAAAAATTGTGATATACATTGTTTATTATTTCACAGTTCACTTAAAATTTATATTTTGCCCCTTCCTGCTAAATATAGAAATGTTGCCATTTTATGGCTTCATTTAAACTACCCTCATCCTTTATGCACTGTCAGTCTATCTACCTATATTTTAATCTATAAAAATACTGTCGAGGATGATTTGCTGTAAATAGTTATACATGTTTTAAAGATATTTCAAGAACAAATAGTCTTTTACATGTATAGTACCACTTTCTATGTTTCTATTTCATATGAGGGTCAGGGTTTTTATCTGCTATTATTTCCCTTTAGTCTGAAAAGTCTTCTGTTGCATTTGTTGTGGTTATCATCTGTTGACAAAGCATTCTTTCAGTTTTCTTTTACCTACAAATTCTATTTCCTTTTTTTATTTATAAAGAATATTTCATTGGTTAGAGAATTTTGGTCTGGTAGTCCATTTTTTTTTCAGCATTTTAAGTAATTTTTTCACTCTCTTCTTAACCTCTATTCCTTCTGATAAGAGGTCCATTATTTACAAAGTTTTTTTTTTTTTTTTAAGACTTGTTTATTTATTTTAGAGAGAGAGAGAGTGGGTGTGTGTGTGGGGGGGGGAGAGCAGAGAGAGAGAGAGAGATAATCTTAAGCAGGTTCCACACCCAGCATGGAGCCTGACCCAGGACTGGATCTCTCAACCCTAGGATCATTACCTGAGCAGAGACTAAGAGTCAGATCTTAACTCTGAGCCACCCAGGTGTCCCTACAGGTTGTTTTCTTCCATATTTAATGTGTTGTTTTTTTTAGCTTTCAATTTATTTTTGGTATCTTTATAAGCAATTTGATTATGGTGTGCTTTGGCTCAGTATGTGTTCTATATGAGATTGGTGTATGGTTACTGAACCTGTGATTTCATGTTTTTTTATCTTTTTATCTTTTTTAAATTATAGTTATGATCTCTTCTATTTTTTCTCTCCTACACTTTATTCTATACCATCTCCATATTTTCAAACATCTATGTGGCTTAAAGTTCTCACAGCAGATTGTTTCTGAGAGAGGGTATCGCCTTTTTTTTTTTTTAAGGTTTATTTATTTATTCAGAGAGAGAGAGAGAGGAGAGGCAGAGGCACAGGCAGAGGGAGAAGCAGGCTCCATACAGGAAGCCTGACGTGGGACTCGATCCCAGGTCTCCAGGATCACACCCCGGACCACAGGTGGCACTAAACCACTGCACCACTGGGGATGCCCACCTTTTTTTTTTTTTTTTTAAGGTTTTATTTATTCATGAGAGAGACACGGGGAGAGAGGCAGAGATGTAGGCAGAGGGAGAAGCAGGGAGCCCGATGTGAGAGTTGATCATAGGACCCTGGGACCATGACCTGAGCCCAAGGCAGATGCTCAACCACTGAGCCACCCAGTGTCCCCAGGGTATCACCTTCTGTAAGAAAGCCATAGGATGGTGAGTGTTCCAAGAAGTGAAAGCCATAAACTGTAAGGCTTTTTCTGACCCACATTTGGGAGTCAGTTGGCATCTTATGTATTGTAGTATCTTGGTCAAAGCATTCACAGGTCTGCCTGATTTAAAGAGAGGGGTTCAAACACCATTACTCTATGAGATGAATGCCATAGAGTGACCATGTTTTAAAATTATAACCATTATAAAGAGACACTCCTACCTCAGTTGTTTTTAATATCTTTTTATTTTACATTAAAATGTTGAGGATAATTTTAATTAGACCTAGCAGTTGTAAGAAAATTATAGAGAAACCCCAAACCCCTTGTATACTTTGCCCAATTTCTCTCAATTGTAACGTCTTGCAAACCTGCTGATAGAGAACAATATCACAAGTAGTGGTAGTGACATTGCTCCCATCCACTGCTCTCATTTAGCTTTGGCCAGTTTACTTGTATTCATTTCTGTGTGTTAAGTTCTTGTGCAGTTATGAATCCACCACCGTAGTCCAGGTACAGACAGTTCCAGTCCTGCAAGGATCCCTGTGTTGCTTTTTTATAACCATGCCCACCCACCTCTTTCTTGATTCCCACCACTCCTTTCCCTTTAAGCTTGGCATTCACTATTCTGGTTTCAGTGATCATAAAGAATGTAACTTTTCAGGGTTAGCTTTGTTCCCCTTGGCACAATTTCCTATAGATGGTGGTACATCCATCCAGGGTGGTACATGTACCAATAGTTTATTCCTTTACATTACTACGTAATGTTCCATGGTGCATATGCTGCAGTTCGTTTAGCTTTTTATCTGTTGTAAGACATCTGGACTGATCGGAGTTATTGATTATTAAGATTAAAGCTTTTGTAAACTTTGGTGTACAGGTTTTCATGAGAAAATAATTTACCATTTTGGCTCACTAATTCTGGGTCATATTACACTTAATTTTACATTTCCATCAGCAGTGTGTGAGTGGTCCAGTTTCTCCAGCTTCTAACAGGATGTGGTATTGTAACTGTTGATTATTTTATTCCCCAAGGGAGTTATTTAATAATATCCCATTATGGCTTTAATTTGCATTTCCCTTATTACTAATGATGTTGGTCATTTTATGTTATGCTTATTTGCCCCGTACACATCCTTTTGGTAAACTATGCTGCTCATTTTCTCTTGGGATTGTTGGCTTTTTTACTGTTGAGTCAAGAGGGTTCAATGTATTCTAGATCTAGTGGGTTTTTTTTCCCATATGTTGTTTGTAAATATCTGTCCCACATTTTAGCTTGTCTTTTCTTCCTCTTCACATGGGTTTTTCAAGAAAGAGGTTCTTAATATCTATGAAGTCAATTGTATCCATTTTCCTTTATGGGTTGTGCTTTTTTGGGTCACATCTGAGAACTCTTTGTATATCTACATTTTGAAGATTTTCCTCTCAAAAAAATTTTTTTTACATTTTTTTTACATTACAAATCATTTTGAGTTAGTTTTTGCTTTATATATGAGATTTGGTGCAAGGCTATTTTTGTTGTTATTGTTTTGCCTGTGGATGTCACATTTCTCCAGCATTCTTTGTTAAAAATTCTGTCCTTTCTCCACTAAATAGCTTTTGTTCCTTTGTTAAACTATAGTTAAGAATATTTGTGTGGCTCTGTTTCTGGGTTCTTTATTCTTTTCCCTTCTTTGTGTTTATGTTTTTCTCAATACCTCACTGTCTTAATTAACTACTGTGGCCTTAATGATGGGCAGTTATTCATCCCATTGTATTCCTGTATTAGCAAAATTGTTTTATCTATTTTAGAATCTGTGTATCATTAAATAAATTTTAACTGAGTTTTGTGTATGTCTAAGAAAACCTTTGGGATGTTGGTAGGAATTATGTTAATCAATCCTGCACAGGCATTCCTTGTTTTACTGTGCCTTGCTTTATTGAGCTTCACAGTTATTGCATTTTTTTTACAAATTGAAGGTTCCAGACTTCAGTGGAGGAAGTTACTGCAGGTGTGGTGGAAACAGCCAGAGAATTGGAACTGGAGATGGGACTGAGCTGGAATCTCAGGATAAAACTTGAACAGATGAGGACTTGCTTCTTATGGATGAGCAAAGAAATTGGTTTCTTGAGATGGAACCTGATCCTGGTGAAATTGCTGTCAAGGTGGTTGAAGTGACAACCATGGATTTAGAATATTGAGGAAGCCTAGCTGATAAAGTGGTAGTGACGGAGTTTGAGAGGATTGATTGGAACTTTGAAAGAAGTTCTATGGATAAAATGCTATCATACAGCATTACAGGCTACAGAAAGATCATTCTTGAAAACAAGTGTCAATTGATGTAGCAGAATTCTTAAGTGCATCATTTAAGAAATGGCCATGGTTGCCATCATTCAGCCACCACCACCCTGGTCAGTCAGCAGCTGTCAACATCAAGGTAGACCCTCGACCAACGAAAAGAGATGACTTCCTCTTAGCTCAGATGATTGCTGGCATTTTTTAGCAAAAGTATTTTTTAGTTAAGATATATACAGTGTTTTGTTTAGACATACTGCCATTGCACACTTAATAGACCTCAGTATAGTGTAGATATAATTTTTGTATGCCTGGGGAAACCCAAAAATTCACGTGAGTCGCTTTATTTTGATACTGGCTTTACTGTAGTGGTCTTTGGAACCAAACACACAATATATCTGAGGTATGCCTCTGTATAAATTTGGGAATAACTTTTACACTTTTACTATGTTCGTTCTTCCAATCTATGAACATATGCCTCTACATTTTTTAAGATCTTCTGTGATTTTTTTATCATCTTTTTTTTTTTTTTTTTGTAATTTGTAGCATACATAACCTATAAGTTTTAGTAAGTTTATACTGTTTCCTTTTCTATGAAACAACCTTAAGAAATACTGTGTTTTAATTTTGGTTTCTGTATGTTCATTGTCAGTGTGTGGTAATGCATTTTATCAGCATGTGTTCATCTTGTTTCTGAGGTACTTGCTGAACTTAAATATTAGCTCTAGGAGGGTTTTTTTTTTTTTTGTATTTGTGGAGTATTTTATATTCCTTGGGATTTTCTTGGCTGACAGTCTTGTCATTTCCAAATTGAGGCAGTTTTATATTTTCCTTTCCAATGTTCCTTTTTATTTTTTTCTGGCTCATTACTGATTTTTTGACTTATTCAAGTGCCTAAAGCATCCAGTGCTGTGTTCAATATGAGTAGTAAGAATAGACTTTCTTTCCCCCCCTTTTTTTTTGAGCTTATGGAGAAAGCATTTATCCTTTTAACATGAAGTATTATGTTTGCTGTAGGTTTTTTGTAGATGCTTTTGGTAAATAAATCTGATGAAACTCCCTTGCAATCTTATTTTGGTGAGATTTTATTAACAATAAGTATTGCATGCTGTCCAGGGCTTTTCTGAGTTAATTGTTGAGATCATAGGATTTTTCTCTTTTTACTTGTGGATATGTGGGTTATGTTAATTGGTTTTAGAATATTGAAGCAACCCTTGCTTGCCTACCCAGATTAAATCCTACATGGTCACGCTGCATAACATTTTAGACATGGTTGGATTTAATTTGTTCATATTATATTGAGTTCATGAGAGATATTAGTCCATAGCTTTTCTTTGATACAGACTCTGTCTGGTTTTAGTACTTAGGTAATACTAGCTTCACAAAATGAAGTGGGAAGTTTGTTTCCTAAAGATATTTCATTCAGCATTGATTTTTGAACATTTGGTAGAATTTTCTTAAGAAACCTGGGGATTTCTATTTAGGGAGCTTTTTTCTTACATATTTAATTACTTTAATAGTTATAGAACTATTTAGATACTTGTTTTTATTGTTGAATTTTTATATTTGGTGGTGTTTGAAGAATTGGTCCATTTCTGAGTTGTCATATGCCTGAGCATAAAGTGATGTGGAGTTTTCTGTTACTTTCAGTGCCTGTGAGTAATATTCCCATTTTATTGCTAATCCTTCTGTTTGGTCTTCTGTTATTTTTTCCACTCTTGCTAGAATTTATTAATTTTATTGATCTTTATGAAGAACTAACTTTGTGTGACATTGACTTTATTATTTTCTTATTTTCAATTCCATTAAATTTTACTTCCATCTTATTATTTCCTTTTTTCCCCCATTTGCTTCCTTTTTTTGTCTTCTGGTTCTTTTTAGTTTCTTGAGATAGGAACTTTGGTTATTGGAACTTTGGTTTTATAATTTTTTCTTTCCTAATATAAAAATTTGTTCTGTAAATTTCCCCTCAGCTTTGCTTTAGATCCATCTCATATTTTCATATGTCATTGATTTTGTTTTTCTAAGTTTTTATTTAAATTTCAGTTTACATAGAGTGGAATATTAGTTTCAGGTGTAGAATTTAGTGATGCAACACTTCTGTACAGCACCTGGTGCTCATCATAATGAGTACACTTCTGATTCCCCTCACCTGGTTCCCCCAACCCCTAGCTGCCTCCCCTCTAGTGACCATCAGTGTGTTCTCTGTAATTAAGAGCCTGTATCTTGGCTTGGCCTCCCTTCCACTCCTTTGTTTTAGAGAAAACCCAGAAGACTCCACCAAAAAGTTGCTAAAACTGATACACAAATTCAGTAAAGTCACAGGGTACAGAATCAACATACAGAAATCTCTTGCATTTCAATACACCAATAATGAAGCAGCAGAAATAGAAATCAAGGAATCAGTCCCATTTCTAATTGCTCCCAAAACCTAGGAATAAACCTAACCAAAGAGGTAAAAGATCTGTACTCTGAAAATTATAAAACACTATTGGTGAGAATGCAAGCTGATACAGCCACTCTTGAAAACAGTATGGAAATTCCTTAAAAAGTTGAAAACAGAGCTGTGCTATGGTCCAGCAATTGTACTACTAGGTATTAAGTCCAAAGATACTAATTTATTGATCAGAAATGGCACCTGCACCCCAATGTTTATAGCAGCAGTGTCCACAATAGGCAAACTATGGAAAGAGCCCAGATGTCCATTGACTGATAAATAGGTAAAGGAGACTTGGTATATACACAATGGAATATTACTCAGTCATCAAAAGGATGAGATCTTACCATTTGCAATGATGTGGATGGAACTATAGGATATTATTCTAAGTGGAATAAGTCAGTCAGAGGAAGACAATTATCATATGTGGAAGTTAAGAAACAAAACAGAATTGTAGTGGAAAGGAAGGGAAAAATAAGATAAAATCAGAGAGGGGATACTCTTTGGAAACAAACTGAGAGTTGTTAGAGTAGAAGAGGGTGGAAAGATGGGGTAACTGAGTCATGGGCATTAAGGAGGGCATGTGATGGGATGAGCACTGGGTGTTATATGCAACAGATGAATCACTAAACTCCACATCTGAAACTAATGATACACACTATATGTTAATTGAATTTAAGAAAAATAAGATAAAAAAACACTGATCAAAGAAATTGGAGACTATATAAATGAAAAAACATTCCATGCTCATGGATTGGAGGAACAAATATTGTTAAGATACCTATATTACCAAAAGTAATATACACACTTAGTGTAATCCCTATCAAAATGCCACCAGAGTTTTTCACAAAGCTAGAAAAAACAATCCTAACATTTGTATGGAACTGCAAAACTCCCCAAATAGCCAAAGCTAAGCTAGGTTGCAGGCATCACAATTCTGGACTTATATTAGAAAGCTGTAATGATCAAGATCTGTGGTTCTGACATAAAAACAGGCACATAGATCAATGGAACAGAATAGAAAGACCAGAAAGGGACTTACAGCTATGTGGTCAATTAACATTCAGCAAAGCAGGAAAGACTATCCAATGGAAAAAAAAAAAGTCTCTTCAACAAACAGTGTTGGGAAAACTGAACAGCAACCTGCAAAATAATGAAACTGGACCATTTTATTACATCACACACAAAAATAAATTCAAAATGAATGAAAGACCGAAATGTGAGACAGGAGAGACCATTTTAAAATCCCAGAGGAGAAAACAGGCTGTAGTCTCTTTGACATTGGCTGTAGCAGCCTCTTACTAGGTATGTCTCCAAGGTAAGGGAAACCAAAGCAAAAGTGATCTGTTGGGACTTCATCAAACAAAAACAAAAAAGCTTTTTCACAGTGGAGGAAACACCAACAAAACTAAAAGGCAACCCACAGAATGGGAGAAGATGTATTCACAAATTACAGATTTGATAAAGGGTTAGTATCCAAAAGTATATTAAAAACTTATAAAATATATAAAAAGCTTATAAAATTTAACACCCAAAAAACAATCTGGTTTAAAAAATGGGCAGAAGATATGGATAGACATTTTGGTAAATAAGAAGACTACAGATGGTGAACAAAACACTTGAGAAGATGCTGAACATCACTCATCATCTAGGAAGTGCAAATCAAACTGCAATGAGATATCTCACACCTGTCAGAGTCAACACAATTAACAACATGGGAAACAGCAGGTGTTGGCAAAGTTGTGGAGAAAGAGGAACACTCTTGCACTCTTGGTGGGAATGTGAACTGGTATAGCCATTGTGGAAAACACTATGTAGTTTCCTCAAAAAGTTAAAAATAGAACTACCCATGATCCAGCAATTGCACTACTAGGTATTTACCCAGAGGATGTCATTGATTTCAATTCCTTTAAATTTGTTGAGCTTTGTTAGATGGTCCAGAACATGGTCTATCTGGTTTTCATCTGCAGATCTTTTTTCATCCTATACTTCTAGCCTATGAGTTTCCTTAAATCTAAAGTCACTTTCTTGTACACAGCATAGAGTTGGCTCTTGTTTTATCCATTAAGCCACTCTGTGTTTTTTGACTAGGAGGTGTTAATCTTTTTGCACTTAACGTGATTATTGTTATGTAAGAGCTTACTCTTTCCAGTTTGTTAATGGTTTTTGTCTACTGTATAGTTCATTACTCTTTTCCTCTCGTGCTGTCTTCCTTTGTTTGATGATTTTTTTTTTTTGTATTGATAATGCTTTGATTCCTTTCTGTAGATATTTTCTTTGTGGCTATCATGAAGCATATATTTAAATCTAATATTTATAACAGCCAATTTTTAAAAAGATTTTATTTATCTATTTGACAGAGAGAGAGCACAAGCAGGGAGAGCAGCAGTCTGAGGGAGAGGGAGAAATAGGCTCCCTGCAGAGCAGGGATGTCTGAGCCAAAGGCAGATGCTTAACTGATTGAGCAACCCAGGTGCCTGTAACAGTCTATTTTAAGCAGATAACTTAACTGCATATGAGAAATCTATATTTTATCCCCCCCACACACACTTTGTTATTGATGTCACAATTCCTGTCTTTTCTATTGTGCTTCTATTAACAGATTTTTGTAGTTACATTTATTCTTAATACTTATGTCTTTAACTTTTATACTAGCTTTAATTAATTTTTGTGTCACCCTTATAGTACTACATTATTTTGTATTTGCACATATATTTACATTTACCAGTGAGACTTATACTTTCATTTTTTAAAAGATTTTTTTATTTTAGAGAGAGAGGACATGAGAATGTAGGGGGGACGGGCAGAGGGAGAGAGAGAGAATTTTTAAGCACACTATATGCTGAGCACGGACCCCAGTGTGGAGCTTGATCCCATGACTGTGAGATTATAACCTGAGGCAAAATCAAGAGTTGGATGCTTAACCAATTGGGCCACCCAGGCATCTCTATACTTTCATTTTTAAAAAATGTTGCTATTTAGCATCCTTTTATTTCATTTTGGTGAACTCTGGTTAACACTTCTTGTGAGACAGTGTTCTACTCAGATTTTGGGACTTCTGATGGTATTGAACTTCTTCAGTTTTTGTTTGCCTGGGGAAATTCTCATCTCTCCTTCATTTTTTTTTTAATCTCCTTCAATTTTTTTAAGATTTTATTTATTTATTTGAGAGAGAGAGAGAGAGAGAGAGAGAGAGCAAGCAGTGAGGAGGGGCAGAGAGAGAGGGAGAAGCAGGCTCCCCACTGAGCAGGAAGCCTGATGCAGTACTGGATCCTAGGGCCTGTAGATCATGACCTGAGCTGAAGGCAGATGTTTAACCTACTGAGCCACCCAGGGGCTCCTTCATTTTTAAAGGGAAGTTTTGATGGGTATAGTATTCTTGACTGGTAGTTTCTTTTTCCTTCTGCACTTTGAGTGAATTATTACACACTTTTCTGGCCTGCAAGGTATCTACTGAGAAATCTACTGATAGTATCATAGGGCGGGGGGGGGGGTACCTTTTGTTTGATTGGTTCTTTTTCTCCAGCTGCTTTCATAATTCAGTCTTTGTGAATTTTGACAATTTAGTTATAACGTTTCTTGGTGTCCTTGGTAGTCCCCTTTGTGCAACTCATTTGGGATTCTTAAAGTTTCATCAGTCTGGATGTCTGTCTCTTTTCCCAGGTTTAGGAAGTTCTTTGGTATTATTCACTTAAATTAGCTTTCTGTTTCTTTGTCTTTCTCTTATACTTATGGAACCTCTATAATGCATATGTTGACTTAGTTGATGTCAGATAAGTCCTGTAGAGGTTCTTCACTCTTTTTTTTTTTCCTCTTTTGTCTGATTGGATAATTTCAAATGATCTGTCTTTGAGTTCATGGATTCCCTTTCTGCTTGATTGAGTCTGCCTTTCAAGCTCTCCATTGAATTTTTTAGTTCAATCATTATATTCTTCATACCAGAATTTCTATTTGGTCCTTTTTTATTGTTTTTTGTTGCTTTGTTGAACTTTTCATTTTGTTCATGTATTATTTTTCTGATTTCATGTATTACCTCTGTGTTTTCTTGTAGCTTACTGAGCTTTCTTAAGATTATTTTAAATTATTTGTTAGGCAATTCATAGATATTTATATCTTTATAGTCTGCTATTGGAGTTTTTTTGGTGTCATATTTCCCTGATTTCTTTGATGATAGTAGCCATGGTTGGTGCCTGCACATTTAAAGAAATTGTCACTTCTTCCAGTCTTTATGGTCTTGCTTTAGAAGGGAATGACCAGACTAGAGATTTTGTGGGTTCGGACGGGGAGTCTCTCAAACCTTTTCTGTGGATGCGCCTGCTTAATTCCTCTATTTCTATCCTGGGGGAATGTCTTAGAATTGTATTCCTTCTTTCAATTCCATAGATCCATGCTGGGTGCTGAGAATCACAGCAAGTGTTAAGAGCAACTCAGTCCTTTTCTCTGTAACAGTGCTCTGAAATGTCCGGGCTTTGTGTGCCAGCTCCACTTTTTTCCCTCCCTTCTAAAGGAGGTATTTTAAGATTTTGCTCCTTCTATTATAGTTTGTAGGGTCACACCAGCTATGCTAATGGTTACTTTTCTCTTTTCCCTAAAGCAGTGCACTTAGATTTAGGGCCAGTGGGTACAGGTACCATTGTCTTCCCTCTTGAAGGTCAACCATCGTGTAGGAATTTACAGAGGAGGTTTTGCTATCCCCATCCTTCCACTCCCTCTTCCCCTTCCAGCTCCTTTTATTCCCCAGCTTTTGATAGAGAAGCTTTCTTGTTATTTTCCCTTTGTGACTAAATTATTTTCTTGGTTCATTTTTTTTACTTAGAGTTTTTTTCTTCAACATATTTAAGGCTTATTCCCCTTATCTCTGTAGGCTGCTAAGTTAGAACATTCTGGAATGCTTGGATTGATGTGAAATCAATCAGGAATTTAGCTACAATTACATTTGCAATTGTCTCCTCATTTTTAGCCTCCTCTCTCTCTCTCTGTCTCTTCCTTCCTTTCTCTTCTCATTCTCTCTCACTGTTGAAATGTAGAAACAAGGTCTTTGTCCTCTTATGTTTAGTGAGATGATTTGTAGCAGGAGGATTTTTCAGGATATCTACTAATCTGTATGTTTGGAAATGGAAACCTTCCTGTATTTTTAAATGTCATTTTCATACTCCCATTGCCTGTGGGCAATTAGAAATATGCTACTTTAAAATTTTTAAATATAACTGTTTAAATCCCTAATAATTTCAAAACAAATTACGGTTTGCCTTCAGTTCCTAAGAAGAACTGAAGTTTTTCTCTTGCAAGTTTCACTTGTTCTGGAACCACCACCACTGCAGTGACATTGCTGAGTGAAGAGTAGACTCTCTTTTGTCTTTTGCTTCAGGATTAAGTCATCTCCACACTGCAAAGTTAAATTATTCTATGTGCTGGAATTCAGTATGTATCTTTGGAAAGGATTCCAACTTTCATAAAATTTAACTGTTATGTATGTTTTCATTTTCTTTCTTTTGCCTTTGGTTCTGCTTTGAAATTGAACTTTATCAAAAAAAAAGAAAAAGAAAGAAAGAAAGAGAAAGAAAGAAAGAAAAAGAGGAAAGAATGAAAGAAACTGAACTTTATCTCATAGTTCTGTGCCCAGTTCACTGGCATATGTGTACAGCATCCATGTTACAGTGTTCCCACCACAAAATGGACAGCTTTGTGTTTCTGTTCAATAATTTTCTATAGTTCTCCTTTGGGACCTTGTCTTATGAGACATGACATCCTTTCTGTCACTTGCTCGCTGACCACCAGTATCACTGGTCTTTCCAATGCAAACTCACAGTTCTTTCCATTTCATCCAAGATACCTTTAAGCTTCCATCTCCTCTGTTTCTTAATTCCATCCCCATTTGAAGACCATAGTTATTTTCCACAGAGATTTCCAAATATATGTGTAACTTAAAATTTCTAGAGGATTCTAACTTATGAGTGTACTATCTATAACGCCTGGTAGATAGTAGTAGCTCCTCCTAGCGGATAGTAGAGCTCTAGTTGGACTTGGGTCTTGTGTAATGTGTGCTGTGTTGCCTGTTGTGGAACTCCCATGACGTTAAGTAGTTCCTGCTTTCTAGGCTTGCTGGACTAATGTGGAGTGGATATTAAAGCCTTTCCAGGCACCTTTACTCACTACCTAATTTGGCATGGTCAGTGGAGCAGATTGTGGTATTTAAAATAAGCTATTCAACATCTCTTTTATGGAATTCAGATATTTTATAGACTGCTCATTATTGAAATAGTAATGGTTTCTTGTTCTAGTCCTCTAATTAATTTATCCAGTCATTGTAGAATATATTCCTTCCATAGATGCTTAACCATTTTTTAGTTTTCTGGGGGATTGTGAGGGGAGGAGTAGCATGGACTAGGAACTCTGATATTTATTCAGTCAGACTAATTCTTCATATCTGAGACCAGATAATTGGTGGAGAGTTTCTAGAAGTATGATTTGTTCTTATACTATCCAATTTGGTTGAAAATGTTTTACATTAAAATCCATAATTCTTACCCAACTCAGAGAATTTGTCAATTTCACCCATTGGTATAAATAATTCCATGTCAACCATAAACATACTTAATAGAAAACATTTAATTAATGATTTAGCAGTCTTTTGCTTTCTTTTTATTTTTGTCAAAGACGATATCTATCTTTGATCTTTTTAGAGGGAGCATAAGAAATAGCAATCTGTTTATGTGATCATTTTTGTTCCTGTCAGTTTTTCCCATATCTAGCATCATTGATTTTTTTTTCGGGGGGGTGGGGGTAGGGGAAATAGTATTAGGAAGCTGAGTGATTATAATTGTGTCTCCTGAAACTTTTAATTATGGCCTGGCATTTAAATATAGTTAATTGGATAGCATATTTATATCAAATTAATTTTTAAGTACTTCCTTAACCAAATTTTTTGTTTTTGACCAAATAAATAGCAACAAATTTACCAAAATTTATCAAAAGCAAACCATTTAAACTATAAAAAGTTGGTGAGTAGTTGACTAATAGAATAAACGTTGTATATTTACTTTAAATGCAATATATTGCATAACATTTGTACAGTTACAATCGTCATGCAAGGAATGTAATTTGTAAGACATTTGAAGAAATCAGTACATTGTAGCCACCTTCATTGGTTATAGATTGGCATGAGTCCATTTGCTTCTGACTGCATTAGAAGTTAGAAGGGTAAAATGGAGGAGAATTAACTGGCTCGTAGAAGGTTTCAACTTGTGGCCCTATCTCATGCTTTAACACAGAAAATCATAAGCCTCTTGTTAATTTTCAGGTTCAGCCCAGAATAATTATTACAAGCATAAAGGTAATTATAGATCAGAGTGATCCCATAATTATTTTATAAATTTAATTTTGGAAATTTTAACATTTGCTGTATTTCCTGTTTTTAAACCTGATTTCTCTTTGTGGAAAGAACAGAGGGTATTTCTTTTGAAAGGGTATGCTTTTTAAAGATACTTAAAGTACATGTTTTTTAAAAATCACATTAATTGTTGGAGTACATTTCTTGGGGAGGTTTCATTTCAAAAAGCTGTTTTGATTTTTCTCATACGCCCATCCATATATTATTCAAAATCTAAAGGGACTAAAATGTTGGTTATATATCTGAATGATTTCTTTGTGTTGTATTTGAAGTACATTTGGAAATTTGATGTTTATAGGTGACATCTTTTAATTTTCACATGTGTTATTTATGTCCTATGAATATAGGATAAGGACCTCAAGAATTTGTTTTCAGTGCTTCTAAGTACATAAGCACCCTTATTTGTTCTAAAATTACATTATTTATGATAATAATTTTCTCATATTGTATTTCAATTTTAGGCTAAAAATCTTATAGAGAGATTTTTTAATCAACAAGTAGAAGTTCTAGGCAGACGTTCAGAGCCATTGCCTGAAATATACTATATTGAAGGTACTCTCCAAATGGTTTGGATTAATCGCTGCTTTCCAGGGTATGGAATGAATACCCTGAAACATCCAAGATGTCCTGAATGCTGTGGTATGTACTGAACTATAATTTCATGGTTTATACTTATGAACTCACTTTATAATGCCTAAACGAATGCCTATTATTTATTCTTACTGTCATATAGATATTTCTTTAGCTCATTTGAAGCAGTATTTGAAAAGACTATGTGAATCTGAAGACTGAAAGAAAAAAAGCTGGCTTAATTTCAGCCTTTGTATTAATATTTATGCTAAAGGGGTTGGTTGGAAGTGTTAGGCGGTGGCCTGGAAGGAAAAGCAAAGAATGTGAGTCAGAGCTACTTACCCTAACAGGAGCTGAGTGACATATTGTTTGGAATCAGTTATGGATGCGTTTACATTTGTGTAGTCTAGACTAGGTATATTTTTACCTTTTTTTTAAAATTTAAGTATGTGGAGTGTTTTATTACTAGTTGTTTTTTCTTACTTGATCCTAGCTCTAATGAGCCACTCTCTGGCTTTCATCTGTCTTTTTCTTATTATTGAAGAAAGTTCTACAGAGGCTATTTAGGATGAGTTAATTCATGGATTCCACATTTTCAAATTTTTATATTCAAAAGTTGAGTGAGGCAGTTAATCTTCAGTTTTAAAAGGCTTGCATATATCAACATCAATAAATTAGTACCATTATCATTTGGTCTTCTCTGTTTTTTTCTCTTTTCTGCGAGCTCGAGTGGGATCAAAATCTTTTTCCTATAATAGAGCACTAAATGTTCCTTTTGCTTTGTGTATTTAATCTGCTAGATTTTACTTTTAGGGTTTTTTTTTTTTTCTGGTTTAGTTTTCCTTAAAGGATATGAAGTTGACAAAATGTACTTGGAAAGTTATCTTAGGAAATAGGACACGGATTTCA
Source organism: Vulpes vulpes (assembly GCF_048418805.1). Classification (NCBI taxonomy): domain Eukaryota; kingdom Metazoa; phylum Chordata; class Mammalia; order Carnivora; family Canidae; genus Vulpes; species Vulpes vulpes. The sequence goes on from NC_132784.1 coordinate 139,082,289, forward strand.
CAAACAAAACACTATAACATACATCAGCTTTGTAGCTGTTTTGATGATCTGTGATTATGTATATCACTTTATCACAGAAATGATGAAGAAAGCCTGGAAAACCAAACAGTAAAACCAGAACCTGATAGTTTAGCTGTCTAGTAAATGCATTTATATTTTCCCTTAATAAAGACCTAAGATAAATGAAAAAGTTTAAATGTTTGCATCTCATGAATTCCAAGGATTTTGGAATAATTAAACATAGCTCTTTCAAGTGAAATAATAGAACTGAACCCATGATAAGCACAAAAATTTTTACTACTAAAATTTTTTGCATTTATAAAATTTGGATAATAATATAGCTGTCAGATTCTCTCATTTTACCACGTAATTATAACATTCAGTCTGTTAAACGTTGTACTGTTTGATCCAGTTCATTAAGCAGTTATTTTATTCCTGACAACAGACCCCATGGGGGGTATGTAGTGAAACTTAAAAATCTCAAAAATTTTTCTCCCTACTATTTTGCTTTCCCAGAAATATGGCCTCTGCCCACAGAGTTTAGAGACACGGGAGATACATCCGTGGAACAGTTAGGGAACAAAAGCAGCAGGGGAGAGAGTGAGGAGATATGGAGCAGACTGAGATAAAGGTGGGTGGGCTACAGGGGGTGTGATTGAGATACCACCTGCCTTCAGGAGGATGTGAGACTGGAGGGGCTTTGAAGATGCAGCGGTAGCATTTACTCTCCAAGCTAGAGCTGGAAGGAGCAGCAGATTTCTGGGGGAGTTTTGTGTAACCGGGTGAGAGGACTGGTGGCACAGGAGCTGTGGCCTTGGCGGGGCTTACAGAGCAAAGTGGAAGAGTTCAACTTTAGCGTGCCAGCATGAGTCACGTCTTTGAATAGAGGAGAGAAATACAATGTTTTTTTAAAAATTTTATGGGATCATTATCATTGCCCAGTATACTTATTAACTAGTGATTTGCTAAATTTCATCTCATGCCATCATACAGTAAATATTTTAATTTAGAATTACCTTTATACTGTTATCATCTATCAGACAAATGAAGCAAGACTGAGCTTGCTTTCTGAATGGAGCACAGTCTAACGTGTCTATCATATATGGTGGTTATTGTCTATTTTTACGTGAAGCCATCAAAATTTATGAAGAGCGTATACTACCCAAAAGGACATTTAAATCATTCTTTGAGTTGGAAGGCATTATAAAATATAACACTAGTTGTAAGACAAAATTAACATTTTAAATGAGCTTAAAATCCTTTTGAGTATAAAATGTAATACTAGATAGCAGCAAATAAAGCATACAAGGGGACTTTGTAAAACCACTTATTTCCAAAATGAAGATGCTTCAAGTTTATGTTTAATAAAGAAGATTGATGAGGACATGAATGTTTGTTACATGAGACAAGATTACATACTTTTTTAGCAGTTGGTGAAGTGAGCAGTGGTGTTTTCTTCTCTTTTGGATGTCTTCTGCGAGTTTTACTTATAGATGACAGGTGAACACTGTCTATTAACTAGTGGAGACTTAACATTTTCACCTGTGTTCTCTTCCTCGTTTCTAATTTGCTTAGCATTTTAAATTAATTTTCACTCTAAATTACTTCTCTAGTTTTACATTTAGCATTTATTATATGCATGATTTGTCAATCATTTTGGCACTGAAAAGGATTCTAATTAAATTGGGAATTATAGATGTCTCATGATTTCATAAATTATATTGCAAAGATAATACAACCAAAGACCAGCTAGAGTATTCTGATAAAATTTTTTTAAAACAAAGATTCTGAAATAGGATTTCCTTGGTAATTTCTATAGTTTTTATTGTTTCTGTAAAACTCTGTATGTCTTGTTTTTATCTTTCTCCATTTTATTCTTATCACCTCAGAAAAACACGTGTATGTTAAATAACATTTTTTTGACACAATATCCACTTCACCTTCTTTTTTTTCCTCTTTAAACTATGGTAGTGGTCTTAAAAATCTGATGTATATCAAAATTACCTACAGATTTTCTCAAAAATAAGTCAAGGTATGTGAAGCAGACATCTGCATCTGTCATAGGCATTTTAGGTGATGCTGAAACAAGTAGAAGTTTGAGATTCCTGGGTATCAGCAGTGGTATGGCAATACCTGGTAAAGTGCTTACCATACCCTTAGCTTTGGTGTGGTAATACCTCGGGGAAGTGCTTGGGTAGTAGCCCTGGAAAGGCAGTATCTAGGTAAGAGAACTTTCCTTCTACTGGGAAACATTACTTTTCACTGACTGTTGCAAATCCAATGTATAGTTCAATAATAGTTTATGCAATATCATTAATTTCTGTTGCCTTCTTTATACATAAGATTTGCTGTTATACATTCAAACTTTTGGGAATTCCAGGAAGACTCAAGCAAGGAGCTCTTTGATAGTGATATAGTGTCTGTGTGAGCAGTCAGAAATAATTAGATTACAGGTTAGAGTATTCAAACATCTTGAGATGATTTTATTAATAAAGCGATTTTATTAATAAAGTCCTGTGTACCTTTGTTCTTCATGTAGTGAAAGTGAATTGTTTAATAGGTACAGTTGTTTTTAATAAGATGTTTTAGATTCTGAAATTTATTCTGCTAAGACATGCAACCCTCAACCTTTGTTTTAATTTTAAATCCAAAAACCAAAAAACAAGCTGATATTGACAAAACACAATCGAAGGCAAGAAGTCTCACCACATACACAGCATTACATGATGATAAAAGGATAGATCTACCAAAGTAGATATAATAATAAAATACTGCTAAATTTGTGATTACTTAGTAAATAACATAGGTTTTAAATACATAAAACAAAAATTGTCAGAGAGGTAATGCCAAGCCATATAGAAGAACAATGAAATTGGACCCAGTCAAAAAATCACCTCCAGATGTATTATAGATGTAAATACATGAAGAAAAACTATAAATATTTTAGAATATCATGTAGGAAATTATCATCATATCTTTAGGATCAAAAAAAAAAAGATTTTCCAAAACACAAAAGTCCTAAGTTTAATAAAAAATGAGTGATATTTTTTTCTACTAAGTTAAGTATTTCTGTTTATCAAGACAGTGCAGAGAGAGAAAAGATAATCCACAAAATGAGAAAATTGTAGTGGATATAACCAACAAAAGATTAGTACTCAGAACATGTAAATTAAAAAATTGAAAACAATTTTTAAAAATGGGAAAAGATTTGAACAAGTGTACTTCACAAAAGAGTAATTCCACATGATCAATGGATACCTGAAAATATATTCAAACTTTCTGTCATCAGGGAAATGTAAAGACAGAATGAGATCCTACTGCACAACTCTGAGATGGGCAGATGTGAGCAGCCCTGACTGACTAGGTGCTGGAGAGGGTGCGGGGCCCCACAGCCTGCCTGCCCCAGGGGACGTCCTGCCACTTTGGAACACAGCGTGGCGGGGCGGTGACTGCGGTGCGCACCCTGTGACTCGCATTCAGCTCTTACGGAAGGAAGTTTCATCCCAGCCTGTTTCCTAATAGCCCCAAACCAGAGACAGCCCAAATGTCCACTAATGGTAAAACGTATGAATAAACCGTGATCTGTTCCTACAATGGAATGCTTTACAGGAGTGACGGTGAACGAGTGGGGGTCACAATCCTGTGGATCCATTTTATAAACATGGTCTGGGAAAGAAGCTGACCGCCGCAGAGTCCACGTAACAGGCAGGGCTGACCTCTGTTGTAGAGATTCATTCGTGAGTGCCCAGACTCTCATGCAACCCGAGGAGATTAGTACACCCAACAGAAGAGTGCTGGCGTCTGCAGGAACGGAGGGAGCGTGACTGAAGGGGGCAGAGGAGGAATTGGGGGGGGAAGCCAGATTTCTGTGTGATGGCTTACACTGTTTCTGGACAGGTTTCATCATGTTGTGCAGTTATGTCTTTTTTTCTCTCTCCATGGGTTATATTTCATAATAGAATGTGAAAATATTGAGTTTTCCCCTGAAGCTTGAACACCATTGTTAGAGGTGAAGGAAAAAAACTTGTGTGTCTCCTCTAATAGTTCCAACTTATCGTTTCTGTTTAGTGTCACTTGATCTATGTCTTCATAAATTTATAATTTTAATAGAGCTATTAGAAGTGGCTCGTTCAATGATAATGAGATTATTATGACTTATCTGTTAACCATTCAGTTATAAACATAGTTCTGTTTTACTCTGCTGCCTTCATACTAGTTTTATTTATTTAAAATGGCTAACTAAAAATTATTTTTCAGCATTTTGTTTATGTTGACCTTTAGATGATTTCCTATTTTTACTACTATAATAAAGGTGATTTACAATTACATTTAGCTTTTATTTTTTGAGTTATTTCCTTGTATGAATTTACAGGGATGTGATAACTGATTTTTAAAAAGTGAGCATTTTGACTCAGATATTTTTGGTATATTTTATTTCAGATTAAGATGTTCATCCTATCTTAACCTTTCTCACAATACAGGTGTAATTAGACTTGTTGGAACTACTTTTATTGGACTCTGAGCATCACTTCCTGAACAATAAAAAGCGGACTTTAATTTTTTTATTATTTTTAACTTTTTATTTAAATTCAGTTTGCCAACATAGGGTATAACACCCAGTGCTCATCCCATCAGGTGCCCTCCTTAGTGCCCTCACCCTCCTGCCCTTCTGCAACCTTTGTTTGTTTCCCAAAGCCATAGAAAGTAAGGCCTGTGTCCCTCATGTCGCTAAAATCCTCCATTAATTGGATTGCAAGGAAGACTTCACCCAAAAAGTGACTCTTGAGTTGAGCCCTGTGTGATAAGAAGCAGGTCATGGCAGAGATCTGTGAACTGAGTTTTCTTGGCAGAGAGAAAACACAATTGGGATTTTATCTGATAGGGATTGCATTGAATCTATAGGTTGCTTTGGGTAGTATTACTATTTTTATCTTAATGGTTTTAAGTCATCTAATCCAATAATACAGATGTCTTTCCTATTATTTACATCTAATTTGATTTCTTTCAGCAGTGTTGTGTAATTGTCAGTGTACAGGTCTTCTACCTCCTTATTTAAATTTATTTCTGAATATTTTCTGATGCTATTGTAAATTATTTTTAAATTTCCTCTTGAATTGTTCATTGCTAATTTATAGAAATGCAACTGTTTGTATTAATGTGCAACTTTGCTAAATTTATTAGATTCTTATGAATTTTTTTAGAGTCATAGGATTATGTCACCTGTGAACAGAAATAATTTTCTTCTTCAGTTTCAGTTGGATTCCTTTGCTTTTCTTTTTCATATCAGATTATACATATTTATATGTTGAATATAAATGGCAAATGTGGATGTCTCTGTTGGTTTTGATCTTGGGGAAGCTTCAGTCTTTCATTGTTGAACATGGTGTTACCCAAGAGTTTTTCACATATGGCCTTCAATATGGTTAGGAACTCTTCTTCTATCCATAGTTGATTATCTTTGCCATGAATGTGTGTCAACATTGGGAAAATGGTTTTTCTGTGTCTGTTGAGATGAGCATGTGTTGGGTTATTTTCTCCCTTTATTCTGCTAATGTGTATTATTACATTGGTCAAGTTTTCATATGTTGAGTCATTCTTGCATTCTGGGAATAAAACCAACTTGGCCATGTGTATGATCCTTTAATAAGTTGCTGAATTTGGTTGCTTTTATTTTGTTGAGGATTTTTGCATCTATACTCATAAGGGATATTGAACTATATTTTTCTTATAGTGTCTTCGTCTGGGTAATTCTAGCCTTATTAGACTTAGGAGGTTTTCCCTCATCTACAAACTGTGGATTAGTTTGAAAAAAAAAATTTGTGTTACTTTTTGAAGTTGGTAGAATTCACCAGTGAAGCCATATGATCCTAGGCTATTCCTTCTGGGCAAGTTTTTGATTACTGATCCACTATCTTTTTTCTTTTTTAAGATTTCACTTATTTATTCATGAGAGAGACACAGAGAGAGATTGGCAGAGACACAGGCAGAGGGAGAAGCAGGCTCCATGCAGGGAGCCTGATGTGGGACTTCATCCCGGGTCTCCAGGATCACGCCCTGGGCTGAAGGCAGGCACCAAACCACTGAGCCACCCAGGGATCCCCCTGATCCACTATATTAATAGTTACATATCTATTCGGATTTTTTATTTCTTTATGTGTCATTTTTAGTGGATGGTGTGCTTCTAGAAATTTGCCTGTTTCATCTAGGTTATTCGGTTTATTGGTACACAGTTATTCATAATATAGTTTATATAATGTGTAAAATCAGTAGTGATATTCCTACATTCCCTAATACTGTGATTTTAGTGTTTTGAGTCTTCTCTCATTTAATCTTAGTCTACCTGAAGTGGTCAACTTTGTGCATCTTTTCAAAAGAACCAACTTTTTTTTTGTTGATATTTCTCTATTGTATATATTATATGTATACATATATAATTTATGTATTAACCTCACCTTTCATCTTTATTATTTCCTTCATTCTGCTGGCTTTGTGCTCAGTTTGTTCCACTTTCCCTAGTTCCTTAAGCTAAATGAGTTTATTAATTTGAGATCCTGCTGCTTTTTTTATGTATGTGTTTAGAGTTATAAGTAACACTCTTAGCACTCATTTTGCTGCACCCTATAAGCTTTTTGGTATATTAGGTTTTCATTATTATCTATCTCATAGTATTTATTTTCTTTGTGTTCATTAGTTGATACATTGATTAATAATATACTGTTTGATTTCCAGGTATTTGTGAATTTTCCAGTGTTCTTAATTTACTTATTTTTAGCTTAATTCTGTTGGGATCAGAAAAGATACTTCATTGATTTCAATCTTTTAAAATTTATTAACTTCTTTTTTTTTTTTTTTTTTTTTTTTGTCACCCAGCAATGTAGTCTGTAGTGGAGAATGTCCCGTGTGCATTTGATAAAAATATGTATTTAGCTACTTTGATGCAGGCTTCTATGTATGGCTCTTGAGTCCTATTGGTTTATAGTTTTGTTCAAGCCCTGTATTGATTTTTTGTTTGGTTGTTACTATTAAAAGTGGGGTTTTCAAGTCGTTATTTTGTATAACTCTTTTTCCATTCAATTCTGTCATTTTGCTTTAATATTTTGGGACTATTTTATTAGGTGCAGTGCACAAATGTTTATAATTGTTGTGTCTTTATGATGAACTGACATTTTCCTTCATCAATGTGTAATGTCTCATCTTTTTATTTTGTAACAGTTTTTGTTTGTCCATTTTGTCTGATATTAGGATATCCAACCCAACTTTCACTTGGTTATTTGCGTATAGTAACTTTTTCTGTTTTTGTTTTTTCCACTTTCAGCCAGCCTATCTGCATCTTAGATCTATTTGAGTCTCTTGTGGATAACATGTAGTCACATAATTTTTTATCTGCTCTGCCAGTATCTATCTTTTGATTAAAGAAGTTAATTTACTTACATTTAAAGTTATTACTTATAAGGAGGGGCTTCAGGGTTTCTTTTTTTTTTTTTTTTTTGATACATGTTTCCTGTATTTCTTAAAACTTTTTTTGTACTTTATCTCTTCCATTCATGCCTTCTTTTCTGTTAAGTTGATTTATTATGGTGACACTTTTGATTCCCTTATTTCCTTTGTATGTATAGCATACTCTCTGATTACAACGGGGATGACATATGACAACCTAATTTTATGACAGTCTAATTTTAACTGATACCAACTTAAATTTATTCAAATATAAAAGCTGTACACCCCCTTCAAATTATTTGTGTCCTAAATTGTATCTTTAATACTGTATACCTCCAAACAGAGATATATAATTATTTTTATGCATTCACCTCCTAAATCCTTTGGAAAAGAAAAAAAGTGATTATAAATCAAAATAATTATAATAATACCTACATTTATACTCCTCATGTATTTACCTTTACCAGAGATCTTTATATTGTCACCTGGCTTTGAGTTTTTTTTCTAGCATTCTTTCATTTCTACCAGGACTCACGTTAGCATTTCTTATAGGGCAAGTATAGTGGTAATGAACTCCCTCAGCTTTTCTTTCTCTGGAAATAGCTTAATTTCTCCCTCATTTTTGAGGGGCATAATTACCAGATACAGAATTTTCAGATAATTTTTTTTCCTTTTAGCTCTTTAAGTATATCATGTGACTTTCTTCTGGCCTACAAGATTTCTCCTGATAAATTAGCTGATAGTCTTATGTAGGACCTCATGTACATGATGAGTTGCTTATGTATTGGTTCTTTCAATAATTTTCTATACTGTTACCTTTCAACAGTTTGGTTTTAATGTGTGTCAGCATGGGTCTCTTGAGTTTGTTCTACTTGGATTTGTTAAGTTCTTTCATTTGTAAATTGATGCATTTCTTTAAGTTTTTTACCATTATTTTATTGTCTTTCCCTTCTCCTTCTGGGATTCCCATAATTTCAACTTCCAGGTGTCCTGCAAGTCCTTCTGATTCTATTCATTTTTCTTTATTTTTCTTTCTATAACTTAGACTTGATAATTTCAATTGTCCTATCTTCAGATTCACTGATTCTTTCTTATATGTACTTATATCTGCTGTTCAACTCCTCTAATCAGTTTTTATTTCACTTACTGTGTTTCAGCTACAAAATTTGTTTCCTTTTTATGATTTATATTTTTTATTGTTATTCATGTTTTTTCTCGTATACCATCTTCCTCTGTCTTTTGTTCTTTGTAATCTTTTAAGCCTTTTAAACATAGGATAGTTTTTTCTAGTAAGTCTGAATTCTAGGCTTCCCTCAAGAATGACTTCTATCAGTTTATGATGTTCCTTTAAGGGCACATGATTTTTTTTGTGTTTGTTTCTTGCATGTTTTTTCTTTTTTAATTGAGCATTGGAATATTATAATGTATAGTCCTACAAGTCTGTCCCCAGCCTCCCCTCTGCAACTTTGGGCATCAGTCGTAAGCCCCATGCTGTTAACCTGGGCTTCTCATCAAGCGGCTGTAGATTGGAGGTTCCAACAACTTCCTTAGGTTTGATTAATATACTAGAGTAGCTCACAGAACTCAGGGACAACTATTATTTTATGTTTATTAATTTATTAAAGGATGTGATAAAAGATCTGAATCAGCAGCCAGATGAAAAGATATTTAGGATAAGGACCTGAAGAAAACAAGCTTCTGTCCATGTTGAGCTTGCAGCCTACCTTAGTAGCACAAGAAAGCATTCTGAGTACACAAGTGTGGAAGCTCGTAAAAGAAAAAGATCAAAAAGTTGTTCTCATAGGTTTTTATAGAGGTTTCATTACATAGTCAGGTTTTTCCCTTTCACCACTTTGAATATATCATGTCACTCTCTTCTGGCCTGCAAAGTTTCTGCTGAAAAATCAACTGGAGGTTTTATGGGGTTTCCCTTGTACCTAATTATCTGCTTCTCTCTTGCTGCTTTTAAAATTCTCTTTGTCTTTAATCTTTACCATGTTAATTATTATGTGTCATAGTGTGGATTTCCTTGAATTCATCTTGTAGGGAGAGCTCTGTCCTTCCTGAACCCAGGTGTCTCTTTCCTTTCCCAGGTTAGGGAAGTTTTCATCTATTATTTCTTCAAATGTGTTTTCTCCTCTATCTCTTTATCTTCGCCTCCTGGGCCCCTTGTAATGCAAGTTTGTTCACTGGATATTGTTTCAAGAGATCTTCTAACCTATCCTCATTTTTTAAACACCTTTTTTTCCTTTTTCCTTTTTTTTTTTTTTTTTTTTTTTTTTTTTGCTGTTCAGCTTGGGTGCTTTCCAGTTACCCTGTCTTCCAAATTGCTGATTTGTCTGCATCTGCTACTCTGCTGATTCCCTCCAGTATATTTTTCATTTCAGTTATTGTATTCTTTTTAAAGTGTATTTATTTTTTTAGTAATCTGCACCCAACATGGAGCTTGAACTCATGACCCCAAGATCAAGAGTTGCATACTTCTCTGACTGAACTACCCAGGTGCCCCACATTTCAGTTATTGTATTTCTCAACTCTGTTAGATTCTTTATTATATTTTCTTTTTGTTGACGTTTTCACTGAGTTCTTATACTCTTCTCTCCAACCCAGTAAGCATCTTTATGATCATTACTGTAAATTTTTTACCAGGCATACTTCTTATCTCTGTTTCATTGTTTTTTCCTGAAGATTTGTCTTTTTCTTTCTTTTTAGAGTAAATTCTCATCCTCTCATTTTGCTTGACTTTTTGTGTTTCTGGGAATTAGGTGGAATAGGTACTTCTCCTAAACTTGAAAGAATGGTCTTGTGTATGGTCATTCCCTCTGTGGGTTGTGTGTGTACCTGCTGACTGTGGCTGGCATGGCTGGGGGTGCTATGGTGTGGTGACTAGAGCTGAAGTTGGTGTGGGTCAGGTGGTCTTAGGGCTGTGCATGCAGAGAATACCCCGTCAGGACACCTGAAATATATGGAAGCCAGTGGGTCCTGGGTTGTTCTGTGCCAGAGGTGCCCTGATTGGGTGGCCGGAGTTAAGGTGGAGTGTAGACCAGGAGTTATGGTGTGCTTTACGCAGGGACAGGTGGAGTTGAGGTGGGGCATGGATGGTGGGCTTGGGGCGTGGGGTCACCCTGACAGGAAGGACAGCTGTTGCTCTGGTTCTTTCTTAAATATGTTTAAGGATCTTAATTTTTTTCCCCCTTTGCTCCTTTTCCACATCTCTACTCAACTGCCAAAGAATACTTTTCCCTTTTATTCTTTTTCCCTCCTCAAAAAAAAAAAAATATGCTTCTTGAATATTTTGGAGATTTTCAAAATATAATTTGGTACTGATTTAATCTACGGTGGTGAATTAACATACTCTGTGTTAATTTAATCCATATATTTATAGTTATTTTATTGGAAACGTGTATATCCTCCAGTTATTGAGTGTATTGGTTTATAAATACCAGTAATGTCCATCTATTTGATAATGTATGTTTGTTAATATATCTTATATTCACATGGATTTTTTGTTTTCTGTGAATCTTTGTTGTCATTTACCAAGATAAAATAGTTAAAATTCTCAAATACTGATTTTTAAAAATAATTCTCTGACATTAATAAAACTACTCCAGATTTTTATTTGTGTGATTTTTTTCTAGCCTTTTCACTTCGAGTTTTTTTGTTTGTTTGTTTGTTTTTGTTTGTTTTTTAGAGAGAGAAAGAGAGAATGAGCAGGGGGACGGGCAGAGGGAGAGAGAATCTCAAGCAGATATGGACATGGAGCCCAGCTCAGAGCTCGATCTCATGACCCTGAGACGATAACCTGAGCCAAAACCAAGAGTCAGACGCTTACCTGACTGAGCCACCCAGGGGCCCTAACCTTTTCATTGAAGTAATTAATGTGTGTCTCTTATATAAGGAATGATAACTAAGTCTTCAAGTTTTAATCCTTTTTCGACAGTGTCTTTTAATCCATTTAATCTATGGCTCGCTTTAAGTATACTGTAATATGCTGTATTATTCACTTAAGTATAGTGTTTTTATCAGTTTCAAAGGTATTAAGAGGTGAGATGTAGACAGTATCGTTTTGAGGGACATAATTGAACACACTATAATCTGCCTTTTAGCCCTCAAATATTTTTGACTATACCACTTTGAGATACATTCCCCCTGTCCCAACTAATCTCATCTAAATATTAGTTCAAAAGTTCCAAATTATCATTATATAAGTTACCCAAATTATGTATGGTTGTAACTCCAGGCATAATTCATCTTGGGGTAACATTTCTCTCTTCTGTGGACATTTGAACTTAGAAAAAAAAATATATATACTTCCAAAATAAAATGGTGGGATAGGCATAAGGTAGACATTACTGTTTTGAAAAGGGAGAAGCTGGCAGAAAGGGGTCAACAAGTTTGAAACTCAGGAGGGAAAATTCTGTTAAATTTCAGGGCTTTGGAATAGACCTGTGTAGCTCCGTCCTCTTCCCATGGGAGTCACAGAGGCACTAACTCCGTGGAGTCTCCATTGTCCCAGATTCCAGGCCTGTGGCTTTGCTGGGTCAGCCTCTGGGCGGGGGACATATTCATGTCAGTCATTCTTTTTTATTGAAGGGTAGCATGTGTTTGAAGATAATAATGCAGCCCATTTCCTGCTTGTTGTAAACATTTGGAAATCTAACAGCCCTCTTTAATCTTATCTTGTCGGTATCCCCTTTAGTCCAAGTTAGCCATGTTTCTGCTGTGAAACATTCTCAAAAACTGGCAGATCTGTGTATGTCCTGGGTATTCACACCATTCATCAAGACAGACAGGTTTTGTGGAGACCCAGATCTTTCCAGAATAACTATGTATCGATTCCAGATTTCTTCTAGGATAGTTGAGTGGATCTATGAGTCACAGACCTAATTTCAGTAGCAAAAGTTTATCTAGCCATACCATCATTCTCTCCAGAGCTTGCTTTTAAGCAAGTGAATTCTCCAGTTTTAGCATCTTTTGCAAGGTGGATAGGCTAAGAACCTTTCAAATCATCAGGTGCTGACTCTGTTTTGCTTCTCAGTGCAATCTTCAATTGATCTGTTTTCTCCTGCATTTTACTATAAATAACAAGGCAAAACCATAGTACACCTTTTATTTTGTTTTGTTAGGCAATATTTTTTTGTCTTCTGTTTTTTGCTAAAAATTCAATTTTTTTAATATACAAGGCTATTCAGGTTATCTTTTGGGGGGCAGCATTTTGATAATTTGTATCCTTTAATACCCTAGTATTCCTTTAGTGGCACCTCACAGATGTTCACATGTTGTGTTTTCATCTTTATTTATGTCAAAATGTTCATTTCTCTTTTGATTCTCCTTCCAGCAATCAGTTACTTAGAAGTGTGTTTAATTTCTAAATGTTATGGGAATTCCCAGAAGTCTTTCTTCTATTGAATCCTCATTTAATTCAGTTGTTGTTAGAGAGCATACTTTACATGATTTGAATACTTCTTAGGTTTATTGACATGTTTTATGGCCCAGCAAATGGTATATTTTGGTAAATGAACCATTTGTACTTCAGAAGAATATGTATTTTTATTTCATTGGGTAGAATGTTCTCTAAATATCAAATAGGTCACTTTGGTTGTTTATGTTATTTGAATTTCCTATATCCTTTTTTTTTAAAGATTTCATTTATTTATTTTATTTATTTATGAGAGAGACAGAGTAGAGTGAGAGAGAGAGAGGCAGAGACACAGGCAGAGGGAGGAGCAGGCTCCATGCAGGGAGCCCGATGTGGGACTCGATCCCAGGTCTCAGGATCATGCCCTGGGCTGAAGGTGGTGCTAAACCGCTGAGCCACTCAGGCTGCCTGAATTTCCTATATCGTTATTCATTTTCTGTTTATTAGTTATTTTGAGAGGGGTATTTACCTGTCTTAGTAAAGTGAATTGTCTGTTTCTCTTTATAGTTCTATCAATATTTTTTTCATTTCTTTTGAAAGTTCTGCTCTTTGGTACATAAATGGGTAAGGTATTATAGCCTTCTGTTTATATTAATACTCTTATCACCATAAAGTAATTCCTTATAATGCTCTTTCCCCTGTAGTAGTTTGTCTAATGTTAACATTGCCAAATAAGTATTAAAGATTTCTTTTTATTAGTGTTGACGTGGTTTATCAGTTCAGTGTGTGTATAAATATATATATGTATATATATATATACACACACACACGTATACATGTATGTATACACACACACACATATATATATATATACGTATATATATATATATATATAGAGAGAGAGAGAGAGAGAGAGAGAGAGAGAAATCAAGAATTGGACGCTTAAGCACTGAGCCACCCAGGTGCCCCAACATCCATTTTAGTTTTACATGTATCACAAATCTCACACCACATTGTTACTATTTTTATTAGCTGATTATCTTTTATGAGGATGTAAACAATAAGAAAATCTTATGTATTTGTTTTTACCCATATAATTACCATTTTCAGTGCTGTTCCTTCTTCACATAGACCCACGTCCATCCGTCCATCCGCAGTTGATTTCCAATGGCCTGAAGGACTTTATTTACTCTGCTGTTGAAAAAACTTCATCTTCTTAATATTTCATTTTCTTCATTTGAGCTATTTTGTTTACTGGATATAGAAATCTAGGTTGACCGTTTTTCTGTTCTTTATACATTTTCCTAGTGTTGCCGTGTCTTGTAATTTGAATTGTTTCCACTGGGAAGTGTGCTGTCATCTCAGTGTTGTCAATGATGTCTTTCTGAGCATCCTTTGAAGAGTTTCTCTTTGTCCCTGCTTGTACGAATGTGCATATGTTGGGCCTTGGTTCAGTTTCTTCATGATTCTTGTACTGGGAGTCTGGCTCTGAGTGTGTTGGATCTGTGGACACCCAGTGCTCTTCAAATTGACATTTTTGGCATGGAAAATTATTCTGCTTTATTTATTGAAATAGTTTTTAAGTACCCCTTCTCCTTTAGAGACTCCTTTAGAGACCCTTGTCCTTTAGAGCTTGACTGACATTTTCTCATGGCTTTTTTATTGATCTCTTCATAAAGTTTTCTGTGTGTTTTATCCTGGAGTTCCAATTGTTGCCTCTTCACACTTCCTTGTCTTTTCTTTGGCAGTGTCATATTGGCTGCTAAGCCTGTCCTGTGTACATTTTCATCTCACACATCTCGGTTTTGACCTGCAGGTAATCTAAACACTTTTTTTTATCTTCCATGTATTAAGTCTTGAACTTAATGGAATATTGCTATATAATTGTTTTAATGTTCTTTTCTGCTAGTTCTCACATGTTTGTTCATAGGTCATGGCAATTTATTTTTCTTTTTATTATGAGTCATATTTTCTTGCCTGTCATACAGTTAATTTTTCACTGAATGCCAGACATTATGCATATTTTGTTGTTGTTGAATATTTTTGTATTTCTGTATTTTTATGTTAGTTTTGTTCTGCCATAGAGAAGTTGTTTTGACCATTTCTGATCTTGCTTTTAAGGTTTATTAGGCTGAACCAGAGTTCAGTCTAGGCTAGTTATTCTCTGTATTGCAACAGTTTCTGTTGACTAAGGCCATGTGCCTATCTATCATTCATGAGGGTTTCCATACTGACTCATGGTAATACTGTGCACTGAAACCAGCGCTGCATGAGTACTGGGTACTATTACATTAGAGTGTGGTGATGGAATCTAAAAGCTCATGTCCTAAGAAAACAGTGGAAAGCTGTGTGTTTTAGGACTAGCCCCAGAAGTCACCTTGTGTCACTTTTGCCATACAGAGGTCTAATCAGGTTCAGAGGGAGGTGACACAGTCTCTGGTGTTCAACAAGGTCACAATTTAAGAATGTATAAGATGGGATATATTGTGTTTGCCATCTTTGGAAAAGTCCTCTGTATATCCATTTACATTTTAGAATCAGCTGGTCAATTTCCATTTTCAGTAAGTGTGATAGAATTATGATTTGGAGAGAATGTGGCTTTTTATTCATGAGCTATTTTATTTTTTTCATCATTATTATGGTATTATTGACAAATTGTATAAGATGTACAACCTGATGTTTTGATAATGTGTGCATTGTGAAATCACCGCCACAATCAAGCTAATTAACATATCCATCAGCCTCCCATTATCTCCCATAGGTACCACTTTGTGTGTGTGTGTGTGTGTGTGTGTGTGTGTGTGTGTGTGTGTGGTGGAATCACTTACTATCCATCCCTTCAGTAAATTTCAAGTATGCAATTCAATATTATTAATTATAGTTACATTGCTATATTTTGATCTCTAGAAATTAGTTCATCCTACATAACTGATGCTATTAATATCTCCTCATTTCTCCTACCAGCCCCTCACAACCACCATTCTCCTCTCTGCTCCTTTGAGTTGGACTATTTTAGATTCTGCATGCAAGTGAAATCATGCGATATTTGTCTTGGTATATCTGCTTTATTTCAGTTAGCATAATGTCTTCTACGTTCATCCATGCTGATATGAATAGCAGAATTTCCTTTTTTTTTAAAGGCTGGACAGTATTCCATTGTACATATAAATCACATTTTCTTTATTCTTTTATTCATGGGTGGGCATTTAGGTTGTTTCCATATTTTGACAAAATATTTGCAAACCATGTATTTGCTAAGGGGCTAATACCCAAAATATATAAGGAACTCCTACAACTCAATAGCATAAAAACAAGTAACCCAATTAAAAAACAGGCAAATGACCTGAATAGACATGCAAATGGCCAACAGGTATATGGAAAGGTATTCAAAATCACCAGGGAAATGAAAATCAAAACCACAATGAGATATCATGTTATTACCAGTAAGACAAAAAATAGTCACAAATATTGGTGAGGATGTGGAAAAAAGAAACTCCTGTGCACCATCGGCAGGAATGTAAATTGCTATAGCTATTATTATGGAAACCAGTGTAGAGGTATCTTGGTTCCTTTAGGGCTTCTTAAATTTCTCATCAATATTTTGTCATTTTCAGTGAGAATGCCTTACACATTTTTTACTCTATGTTAAGTTGGACTTTTTAATTTAATTTTCAATTGCTGATTGTTAAAAAACTGGAAATTTATTTTGTATGTAGGATTTATTTCCTATGACCTACTAAACTTAGTTATAGCAGATAATTTGTAGACCTCTATGATTTGCTATGTAAACAATCATAGTTCAGCAAATAAAGTATTACTTATTCCTGTCAATCTTTGTGCCCCCTATTTCTTCTTTTCCTCTTTCAGGGGCCTTGAATAAATATTTAATTTAAATTATGAGAATGAATATGCTTTTCTTGTTTCTAATCTTAGGAAGAAGACATGCAGTATTTCACCTTGAAGTATGATACTAGCTGTAGGGTTTGTTTTTTACATGTCCTTTATCAGATTAAGAAATTCCTATTTATTCTTAGTTTATGAGTTATTATAGATGAGAATTGGATTTTGTCAGCTGTTTTTCTGCATTTATTAAAATAAAAGCATGAACTATATTTAATCTTTAAAAATATTTATTGAACTTTACATTCCTTGGACAAACTCCACTTCATCATTACATATTGTCAGATGTAACGTACTAATATTTTAAGGAATTGTATTTATATTACGTGTTTTATTATAATTTATTTCTCAGTTTTAGTAATCAAGGATATTCTGGCCATTAAAAACAAGTTGGCAGTGTTCTTTCTCTGTATTCTGAAAAGTTTTATATATGTGTGTATGTATAGTACATATATATATTACATGTGTTTGTGTATATGTGATATATATGTTCATATATATATGTAATAATAATAATATTTTTTCCTTAAGTATTTTATAGAATTCACCCAACGAAACCATTTGCATTAGGAACTTTATTTGTGGAAAAATACATATGGTGGTTTTTCAGAGAGCATGTGCAAGTGATGGGGAGGGGCACAGGGAGAGGCAACGAGAGACTCTTAAGCAGGCTTCACGTCCAGTGTGGAGAGAGATTTGGGGCCCAATCTCAGGACTCTGAGATCATGATCTGAGTCCAAATCAAAAGTCAAGATGCTTAACCAACTGAGCCACCTGGGCGCTTTGGGAAAATATTTTTTAATCAACTTCACTAAGATGTCTGATAAGTGCACACATTTTAATTTTAAGGTAAACATTTTAATTTCACAGTTTAGTGAGTTCTGATGTATATATTCATTGATTTAACTGATATGACTATGAACATACAGAAATGTCTGTTCCCCAAATTGTTCCCTTATGCCATTTCCTATCACTTACAACTACTTATTAAATGTAACTATCCATTCAACTCTTCAAAGGCATTTGGGTTGTTTCTAGTTTTGGCTATTGTGAACAAAGCTTGTATGAACATTTCTGTATGAGTTTTTGCGTGGAGCTATATTTTTGTTTCTCTTGGATAATACATGAGAGTGAAGGTGTAGGGTAATATGGTAAAGTATGTTTAACCTGTTAAGAAACTCCCAAAGTTTATTGAGTATTGATTGAAAGATTTTCATACCCACCAGCAAAATATGAGATTTCTACTTGTTTCACATTCTTGCAGTCTTAGTATTGTCCACTTTTTAAATTTTAGCCATCTCAGAGTGTAGTATTATCTCATTTATAGTATAATTTACAGTTACCATACAGTTGATGGTACCAAGTATCTTCTAATGTTCTCTTTGAGCACTTACACATATTCTTTTGTGAATTGTTGTTCAAACATTTTATTCTACTCTTTTATCAGGTCATTTTTCTTCTCAACGTTCACTTATAAAGCATCATAGATGCTGGAAATAAAACGTGTATTCTTCTGACTTTCTGTATGGTATCTTTCAAATAACTGAAATTTTAATTTTGACAAAACTAACTTTCTCAATTTTTTTCTTAATGGCTCACAGATACTGTGTTCATCCAATAAATTTCTGCTTATCCCAAATTCATGAAGAATTTTTCCTGTTTTCTTCTAAAAATATTGACCTTGTCTAATGTGGTCTTACTAGACACAGTTATTGCACTGAGAATTTATTTTTTATTTTTAGGATTTTTTTCTTACCTAATAATGTCACATAAGAATAAAGACAGTATGACATTTTTGTTTAAAGTTCTATCCCCTTTGTTTTTATTGCCACATTAATCTTGGCTGTCACATTCTGAAAAGGGCTGAGAAGTGGTGAGAGTTGGCATCTTTTTCCTCTTCCCCTTGTCATGATCCACATGCTTTCCCAGTTAGGTGTGATACTAGTTGGAGGCTTTTCAGAGGTCCCATTGATTGATGAAGGAAATTTTCTTCCAGACCCTATTTATTTTTATTTGTGATTATGAATGAAGTTGAATTTTGTCATGTTTTTTTATACACTATTGAAATAATCATATATTTTTTATCTGTTATCATATTTATGATGCATTGATGGATGCACAGATGTTGAACTGACGTTGTATAAGCTGACGTAATGTAAACTACAAGTGATCATCATTTATAATTTCCATATATCACTAGGTTTTATATGCTAACAGTTACGGATTTTTGTATCTATATTCATGAGGGACTTTGGTCTATAATTTTGTAAATATTTGTAAAATTTTAGTATTAGGGCACTGCTGTTTAAAAAATGAATTACAGTCATTCCTTCTTCTTGCTTTTTCTAAATAGTTTGTGTAAAATTTATATAATTGTCTCCTCAAGTGCTTAAGTCTTCATTGAAGTTATCTGTACCTGGAGGTTTATTTTTGTTTGTTTGGTTTTACTTTTGGTGTGAAGGTGTGTGTGTGTGTGTGGCAGAGAATTATTATGGCTGTTTGGAAATAAATCCCTTTTTTATAATGGTATATTTCAAACATCTAGAAATATAGAAAATGATATTGTAAACAAGTATGCACACATATCATTCCAGCGAGCAAACAAGTATGTCATCTGTTCAAAAAAAAAATTTTATATTGTCACTTCATACTCTAAGATTTAAGGCAATTTAAATACAAAATAGCTGAAGCCTCCTATTAACTAGGCCTCTACAGTCCATTGTCTTTTCTTTCTGCGCAGATAGATCTGTTGTCAGAATTTGGTATTTTTTATCCCAATTCAGGATATTTTACTTTTAACTTTTTTTATTGCAGTAATCAATAGTGACAGTATTGTTTTGCATGGTAATGACTAAATACATATTGTCTTACCTTAACTTCTATAACTTGCTTTGTTTGGGGCTCAACTTTGATCTACAATTAACTTCTCATTTTGAAATTATACAGTTTATTGACTTGGACATGCATATATCCATGAAACTATCACTACAATCAAGAAAAGGATCTTTGCATGGTGAATTTTGCTTGTGCCCTTTTGTAATTGACACGACTTTCACATTCATTCCCAAACAGATACTGATGGGCTTTGTGTCACTATGTATTAGCATGCGTCTTTATAACTCTCCTCCGTAAGTGGAGTCACGCAGTATATAATGTTTGACTACTTTCACTCGGCATAATGATTTTGAGGTTCACCAGTATTATTGCACGTATTCATAGTTTGTTCTTTATTGCTGAGTATGGATATACCGTTGTATGGATATACCGCATTTTGTTTATCCATTCACCTGATGATGGACATTTGGGTTGTTTCCAGTTTTAGGCCATTACAAATAAAGCTGCTATGAACATTCCTGTACAAGTCTTTGTGTGGACATATGTTTTCAGTTCTCCTGGGAAAATACCTATGACTGCGATTGCTGGGTCATACGGTAAGTGTATGTTTAACTTTATAAAAAAAAAGAGCCAGATTATTTTCTTAAGGCTGTACAATTTCATGTTCTGCCAGCAAAGTTGGGAAGTTCGAGTTATTCTAAATCCTTTCCAAAGCATAGTATGGTCACTGTTTTTCATTTTAGCAATTCCATTTGTGTGTGTTTGTGTGTGTGTAGTGGTATCTCATTGTGGTTTTAATTTTCAGTTTCCTTTTAAAAAGATATTTTCAAGCTCCTATTGGATATTGGTATTTGATTTGCACAGTATCTGTTCAAAGATCTTTCCCATTTTTTAAGTGGATTCTTTGTCTTACTGAGTTGTAAGAGTTCTTAATATAGTATAGACGAAAGTCACTTTCTAATATACAGGCTTTCCCCACTATCTTAAGTTTCACTTTATGCCACTTTGCTTTGATGAAAGACCTGCCTTAGAACCGGTTTTCAGTAACTGAAGAACATCCAAGAGGATTTCCACTTCTGTGAAGTGGTAGGTGCTTCTTTGCTTTATACCATTTCATCTTCCAGATGTTTCAGTGGCACACTCTGCTTTCAGATAGCGAGGGGAACCTGTATTTGCCATGAATGTATTCTCCTAGACTGTAGCCTGCTTTTTTTGTTCTCAGAGAAAAATACTAAAGTCCGACTTATTAATATTTTTGTTCAGTGGTTTATGTGTTTTTGTGTTCTAAGCTCACAAAGATTTTCTCTTGTGCTTTCCATTTAGTACTTTCAGGTTATACATTTAGGTCTGTGGTCCATTTTGAGTTAATGTCCATTTGGTATAAGTAATGTTTGGTGATTTTTAAAAAATATTTATTTATTTATTTATTTATTTTTAAATTTATACCATGCAGATATCCTGTTCTGGTGATCAAGCACTATTTGTTGAAAATTTTTCTTTCTCCATTAAAATTTCTTGGTACCTCTGTCAAAAAATTCAACTGATATCTTTGTGTAGGCTTAATTTTGCTCCATCCATCCACATGTCTATTATTTCACCAATACCAAAGTGTCAATTGTTGGAACTTCATAGTAACTGTTACACTACATTTTAAAGATTGCTTTGGTCATTCTACTTTTTAAATTATTATATACAGTTTAGAATTAGCATGCCAATTTCTGCAAACAAGCTTGCTGCAGTTTGAATAGATTGTATTGATTCTAGAGACAAAATTGAAAATAATTATCATCCCAAACACGTTTAGTCTTCTGAACAGGAAACATGGTTAACCTCCATGTCAGTTATTTTAAATTTGTCTCAAGGATGTTTTGTTGTTTGCAGATTTTTTCTTGGATTTATTTGTAAGGATGTTGTGATCTCTTTTTTGCTCTTGTTCTCAATGATTTGTTTGGAATGTAAATGGAATTGTTTTTAGTGATTTAAATTTCTAGTTAGCATATAAGAGTGCAGTTGATTTTTTTCAAGAGTATATTAAATCATTTATTGATTATCCATGATATTGTATGATACACAGGCTTTATTCCCATTTATTATTTTGATACCATAATTCAGTTTAGACCAATCATGTAAGATATGCCAACAATCATATTAATAACCAAATAAGCTCTGTGACTTTGTTTGGGTGATCCTTTTAATGGTGAACTCCAGGTCACAACAGTAACTGTCAGTTCAACTATGTTAAAGTTTCTGGAGACAGTGGCTCAAGAAGGTTATAAATACATTTTGGTTTCTTTCTTTCTTTTTCTTTCTTTCTTTTTTTTTTTTTTTTTTTAAGATTTTATTTATTCATGAGACACACAGGCAGAGGGAGAAGCCGGCTCCATGTGGGGAGCCCAACGAGGGACTCAATCCCAGGTCTCCATGATCACGCCCTGGGCTGAAGGTGGCGCTAAACCGCTGAGCCACCCAGGCTGTCCCATAAGTACATCTTGAATGGAACCTGGAATCACCTTGAAGTCATTCTAACTTCATATTGTTGGCGTAGTTTACCAGAGTGGCTTCAGAGTAGACTAATTTTATGCTAGATTTTTAAAAAGACACATTCATTCAGCATCATGATCAAACTATTACATTTAGCAATTGATACCACCAGTGCAAAAAAAGAAAAATCTACAATAAAAACCTTTGTTGGAATGCTTTACACTTTCCATAGAAGAGAAACTAAAATAACCTGTTATGCAACTATCTGAAAATAAA
This sequence comes from Vulpes vulpes, assembly GCF_048418805.1. Classification (NCBI taxonomy): domain Eukaryota; kingdom Metazoa; phylum Chordata; class Mammalia; order Carnivora; family Canidae; genus Vulpes; species Vulpes vulpes. The sequence continues at coordinate 139,104,577 of NC_132784.1, forward strand.
GCCCTCAAGTTTTTGTCCATGCATGTGAGTATTGTCTAAAACATGTCTTGTAGCAGCTAGGGCCCTGCCACCACTGTGCTTGGCTGAGTTCACAAATCTTTTGTAACCTGTAGCTTCCCTATCGTTTCTCTGGCTCTCCTGTCCTGCTCAGCTTTGTTTCCTGACATTAGTTAAAATCTTCTGCTGCTGTCATAGCTGTTTCTGATAAAACCACCACAGCCACCTTGGTTTTATGGTTTGGCAAAACATTGGCCTCTACCACCTTACGGGCTTGGAGGTTCTGTCTCCAAAATTTCCCTCGTTTCTTGGATCAAAATTAGAAGATTGATTGTGGTAATTGACAAAATCATTTGTAGCTTTCCTCGCCTGCAGAATAGCTTCCATCATTACCATGTCCACGATAGCCATCCCCATTGTTTCCGTATCCACCAACCACCACCTCCACTGCCAACAAAGCCGCTTCGCTTCCTGAAGTTCCTCCGTGATCATCACCAAAGTTTCCAGAACCATGTCGACCTCTTTGGCTGGATGTAACACTAGCCATTTCTTATTTCACAGTTGTGGCCATTCACAGTATTATGATATTTCTGAATGATAATCTTATCTATGGAATCCTGGTCATCAAATATTACAAAAGCAAAGCCTCTATTCTGGCCACCATCTCAGTCAATCATGATTGCAATCACTTCAGTTTTCCCATACTTCTCAAAATAATCTCTTAGGTGATGTTATTTTGTGTCTTCTTTAATGTCACCAACAAAACTGATTTTCACAGTTAAGTAGGCACCAGATCTTTGAGAATGTTTTCTTGAGACAACCCTCTTTGGATCCACAACTCTTCCATCTGCTTTGTGTGGCCCTGCATTCATGGCTGCATCCACCTCTGCAGTGGCTTATGTGACAGACAAAACCTCTGGAGTGCTTGGTCTGTGGATCTCTTATCATTACACAGTCCGGGAACATTCCCCAGTTCTCACAGTGGCCTCTGAGACTCATTGACTGTTTCCAAGCTCCAGCTCTGATGAACAGCTTCCACAGCTGCTTGATGCCTTCAGGAGACTCTGACTTAAACATCACAGCAGTGGGAGAGGAGACCTTAATGATGCTTACTCAGTGACAACCACAGGCAGAAATCAAGTGCAGTTGATTTGTAGATACTGACCTGGATCATGTGACTCTATTTAATTAACTGATTAGATCTTGAAATTATTTGTATACTCTGTTTTTCTTATAGGGATAAATATATTATCTATAAATAACAGCAGTTTTACTTCTTTGTCTTATACTTTTTATTTCTTTTACTTGTTTTATTGCAATGACTAGGTATTCCACTACAGTGTTGAATAGAAATAAAAACCTATTCTTGCCCTCTTTCCAGTCATAGAGATAAATTTTATTTTATGTATTTATTATTTATTATTTTTAAAAAATTTTATTTATTCATGAGAGACACAGAGAGAGAGAGAGAGGCAGAGACACAGGCAGAGGGAGAAGCAGGCTCCATGCAGGGAGCCTGATGTGGGACTCGATTCCGGGACGCCAGGATCACACCCTGGGCTGAAGGCGGCGCTAAACTGCTGAGCCACCTGGGTCGCCCAAGATAAATAATTTTTAAAGTATGATATAGGCAGTAGGATTTTCTTAGATGCTTGTTGTCAGTTTGAGGGGGCCCCTACCATTCTTAGTTTGCTGAAGTCTTGATCATGAATAGTTAGTGAATTTTGTCTGGTACTTTATTTGCGTCTTTTGAAATAATCATATGGCTTTTGTCCTTTATTATGTTGGCATAGAAGTTTGCATTGATTGATTTTCTAATGTTGAAACAACAACATTTCCAATTTCACTTGCATTTCCAATTTCACTTTTTGATATCTTCTTTATTCAGTTGGTCATTTAAGAGGGTGTTATTTTTCACATATTGGTGAACTTTCCACTTTTCCTTATGTTATGGATTCCCAGCCTCATTTGAATTGTTCTGATTATAAATGATTTATATGCCCATCTTTTAAGGTCTGTATTCTGGCCCAAAATACTCTCTATCCTAGAAAATATTCCATGTGCATTTGAGAAAAATGGGCATTCTGTCATTGTGGGTGAAGTGTTTTATGTATGTCTGTTAGGTTCAGTTGATTTACTGTGTTGTCAGTCCTCTGCTTATCTGTCTAAAAATTCTATCCATTATTTGAAGTGACATAATGAAATCTCTAGTTATTACCTTAAAACTGTCAATTTCTCCCTTAATTCTGTTGGTTTGCTTTATATATTTTGCAAACCTGTTGTTTGTTGTATATATGTTTATAATTTTTATGTCTTGGTGAATGGACCCTTTTGTACATATATAGTTTCCTTCTTTTTCTCTTATAATAGTTTTTGAGTATTTAGTGTGATATTAGTATAGCCACATAGCTCTCTTTGTTAGCATCTTCATGGAATGTCTTTTTCCATTCTTTCACTTTCAATAGTTTTATCATGTTTTAGTTATTCATTCTGTCAACCTCAGTCTATTGATAGTGGAATTTAATCCATTTACATTAAAAGTAATTGTTGTTAGGTGAAGACTTATTTCTGCCATATTACTATTTCCAGTATGTTGATTTTTTTTCCCAGAGTTCTTTCAAAGTTGACTCAGAATTTTTGTTTGATTTTATTCATGTTCTTTTGGTTGGGACAACCTTTTGGAGCTGCCAGTACTTTTGCTGATATCACTGTCTATTCAATTTTTGAAACTTTTGTTTCTCTTTATTCTGCAGAATGGGCAGTTCCTGTTGGTATGCATATATCTTCATATTTCCTGACATACTCTACTTTTGTTACTATTTTGCTATTAAACACATCCAGGTTTTTATTTTAATATTTTAGTTTTGGGGTCTAGAATTTTCTCTTTTTTTGTTTTGTTTTGTTTTAAAGATTTTATTTATTTATTTATTTATTTATTTATTTATTTATTTATTTATTCATGAGAGACACAGGGAGAGAGAGAGAGAGAGAGAGAGAGAGAGAGAGGCAGAGACACAGGCAGGGGGAGAAGCAGGTTTCATGCAGGGAGCCGGATGTGGGACTCGATCCTAGGACTCCAGGATCAGGCCCTGGGCTGAAGGCGGCTCTAAACTGCTGAGCCACCCGGGCTGCCTTAGAATTTTCTTTTATGTGCTTTAGAGCTTCTGTTCCCTAGTGCAGTTTTCCAGTCTGCTTTCTTATTATGATAATGTATTCCTTTATGTCCTCAAATATATTTATGCTAACTCTTTAAAGTCTCTATAGCTAATTACCACATCTTGTTATTTTGGATCTGTTCCTATTGATCTTTATCCTCTTGACTCGGAGTCACAGTTTTCTGTGTCTATGAGAATCTAATAATGGTATATGAAACTTAGAGTACTGTTAGAATCTTCTGGTTTATTTTTCTTGTGAAGATTATTGATTTGTCTTTTAATAATATGCCAAATTCAAAATCTAAACTCCCTTAGTGTAGGTATCATCTTCTCAGTTTGTTCAGCCTTCCAACTCTTGCTTTTTGCTGAGCTTCTTGCAATATTGTTGACAAATGTGAAGGTTATACATTAGCCAATTATCTGGGTGGAGTTTATTTGCAGATTTTAGAGCTCCTGAGTCTGGTTCACTGCATTTCTCCCATTACTTTCCATATCTTCTGGAGACCTAATAGTCTGTCCTTCTACTTTTCATAAGCAGTAAGACTGAATTTACCCACCTATGGGACACTTAGACTGGTGAGTGCCCATTGCAGAAATATATACCAGTGATTTTACCCAGTACAGTTCTCTTCTTTCAAGAGTTAGCATGCCTTCAGTATCTGCCTGCCTTTGCTACCTCTTCAGTGCTGTCAAATAGTGTGTGCTTTTTTCCCCCAGATTTTATTACTCTTATTGAAGATCGATTAAGTCAGTAGAAGCCTGAATAGAAGTTCTTACCACTTGTTTTTAACATTGTGGACGTTTTCAGTACATATTTTTTGTTTGTTGTAGTATAAGCCTTACTGCTTTTCTTTGTTTCTTTTTAGAAAAGTCTTGCCTTCCTCACAGACATAAAAAAATCATTTTCCTGGTAATTTATTTCATTAATGTTAAAATTTTGTTTTGTTACCCTCAGATCTAAAAGTAAGGGTACATGCCATATATGTGTCTTTCAGTGGGCCCTCTCTTTTGTTTTACTGATCTGTAGTAATTTTTAGAGAGCATAAATCACTTTCTTTATTCTTAAATGCTACCATTTTTAAATTGCTCATCAAGTTACATAAAAGAAAATTATAGTTGAGGTTTTACTTGACTGTATTGCTGGTATAAATTAACTGGTCAGTATTTACATTTTTGCTTTAGCAGTTGGATTTTTAAATATCTAGCTTGAGAATCTGTGGAATGGGAGGCCATTTTAACTGATTCGCTGATTATTGTAATATGATCAATAATCAATAACTGATTATTGTAAACTGTATTTGTGAAATTCATTCATATTTTTGTGGTTATAACACAATCTTTAAAAATTTCTATTTCTACATGATTATTATATGAATATATAAAGGTTTATATGTCTGTTTCATTGTCCAAAATCGCTTTGTACTTGTTTTTTTTGCTATGATGAACAACGCTGTTATGAATATCTTTGTTTATATATCCTAGTATCCAAGATTCTTCAAGGTCTTTACTAATACTGAGTCATAAGACATGCAATACATTAAAATATAAGTCTGTTTTCCAAATTCGGTGTATTAATTAACACTTTTGCAATAACAATGTAGGAGAAATCCTGTATGCAATTCTTGGCATAATCACACTTTACATATTTGCAATCTGATAACCCTGTGTAATGCATCACATTTTTTAAATTATGGTAGAATATACATAAGATAATGTTTTAAGCATATTTAAAAGTATAATTTCATGGCATTAAGTACATTTACATTGTTGTATAATCATCAACACCATATATCTCTAGAACTTTTTTCATCTTCCTCATTTGCAATTCTATACCTATTAAACAGTAAGTCCCCAGTCCCCTCTTCCTTTAGTCCCATTCTTATTTCTGTCTCTATAAATTTGACAACTAGAGGTGCTTCATATAAATGGAATTATATGGTATTTTCCTTTTGTGATTGGCCTATTTTACTTAGCATCTCATCTGTGTTGTATCAGACGTCAGAATTCCTTTCTTTTAAAGACTGAATAATATTCCATTGTATGGATGGACCACATTCCCATTCTCTAAAATGTGTGGTAGGTTACCATCACACATTTTTCAACCCATTCTATATTACTTTCCATAGTGTCACATTCCCACATTGTTTCACCGCTTTATATACCACGTCTTCTTTTTTATAATTTTATAATTTTTTATTTGAGTATACGTGACACACAACATTAGTTTCGGGTGTAGTGCATAGTGATTTGATAAATTTATGCATTGTGCTATGTTTACCACAAGAATAGTTATCATCTGTCCCCATATAATGCTATTACACTATCATTGACTATATTCCTTGGACCATGTCTTTTATTTCTGTGACTTATACCACATCTTCTCTATTCACATGTATGTATCACATTTTCTTTATGCATTCATCTGTCAGTGGAAATAAACTTGGGTTGTTTCTACCTCTAGGTTATTGTGAATAATGCTGCAGTGAAGATGATGTGCAAATATCTCTTTGACAATCCTGCTTGAGTTCTTTTGGATAAATACTGTGTCAGTCAGTTTGGGCTTCCATAACCAGATCCCAGACTGGATGGCTTAAATAGTACAATTTTTTTTCCCCACAATTCTGGAGTCTAGAAGTCTAAGTTCAAGTTTTTGGCTGATTGTATTTTCCATGAGTGCTTTCTTCTTGGCTTGCAGATGACATAGCATGCCCACCTTCTCATTATATCCTCAGATGATCTTGGTTAATGTGTGCAGAAAGAGAAAGAGAGCAAGCACTCTGCTCTCTCTTATAAGGACACTAACACTGGATCAGAGAGTCCCACTCTTATGACCTCATTTAAACCTAACTGCTTTCTAAGAGGCCGCATCTCTAAATGGAGCCATACGGGGAGTTAGGTCTTCGACATATACATTTTAGAGAGGCACCCATCTTCAGTCCATGTGCTTATACCCAGAAGTAGAATCACTGAACCATATAGTAATTCGGTTTTTAATTTTTAGAGAAACCACCATACTGTTTTACATAGAGACTGCACCATGGTACATCCCCACCGCCAAAGCACAAGGCTTACAGTTGGTCTGCATCTTGGCCAACAGTTGTTATTTTCCTTTTTATAAATTTAAATTCAGTTAGCCAAGAAATAGTACACCATACTTTCAGACTTTTTTTTAAATAACTTGCCATCCTAATGTGTGTGAAGTGTCTCATTGTGATTTTGATTTGCATTTCCTTGATGGCTAGTGATGTTGCTCATCTTTTCATGTATTAATGGTTATTTGTATGTCTTGTTTAGAGAAATGGATACTCAAAGTTTTTGCCCATTTTTTAATTGGTGGTTTAATTTTTGTTGTTGAATTAGAGGAGTTCTTTATTACTATTATTATTTTGAATATTAACCTCCTTTGCCAATAATTTTTTCTTTTATCCATATACTTTTGATGATATATAAACAAACCATTGAAAAATGTAATGTCATGCATCTTTTTTTCCTATACTTTCTCCCAAGAGTTTTACAGATTAGTTCTTCTGTTTGGATCTTTGATCTTTTTGAGTTTTTACATATGGCGTTAGGTAAGAGTCCAGCCTTGTACACTTGCATGTGGATATCTCCCTAACCTACTACTATTTGTTGACAAGACTGTCCTTTCTTCATTTGAATGATCTTGGTACCCTTGTTCCAAATCATTTGAGAGTTTATTTCTTGTCTACTTTATTTTGTTTGTCTCAGCTCTGTCATTATGCCAGCACCATGTAGATTCATAGTGTTAAAATCAGCAAGTATGAAATTTCCAGCTTTGTTTTTCTTTTTTTCTTTTTTATTTTTTTAAAATATTTTATTTATTCATGAGAGACACACAGAAAAGAGAGAGGCAGAGAGACAGAGGGAGAAGCAGGCTCCCTGCAAGGAGCCCGATGTGGAACTCGATCCCCGGACTCCAGGATCACACCCTGAGTCGAAGGCACATGCTTAACCGCTGCGTGACCCAGGCATCCCAAGCTTTGTTTTTCAAAATTGTTTTGGCTATTCTTGGTCCCTTGAGGTTTCAGTGAATTTTAGGGTGGATTTTTCTTTTTCTGAAAACATTGTCACTCGGATTTTGATAGAATTTGCATAGAATCTATGTATGGTTTGCAGTAGCATTGACATCTCAATAATACTAAATGTTCCAACCTATGAACATAAGATGTCTTTCCATTTATTTCTGTCTTCTCTGATTTCTTGCAGTGATTTTTAGTAGACAAGTATTATGCTGCTTTGCCTTGTTTATTCCTAAATACTATATTTTTGATGCAACTGTTTCCTGAATTTTGTTTTTCGGATTGTTTATTGTTAGTGTATAGAAACACAATGGATTTTTGCATGTCAATTTTGTAGCTGGTAACTTGGCTAATTTTTTTTTTTTTTAGGTCAATTAGGTTTTTTCTTTTTCTTTCTTTCTTTTTTTTTTTTTTTTTCTTTTTTTGGTGGATTCCTCAGGGTTTTTTGCATTGAAGATCATAGTATCTGTGGACAGTCTGTCTAATGTTACTTCTTTCCAATTTGAATTCCTTTTTTTTTTTTTTTCCCTAATTGCTCTGGGTAGGACTGCCAATATTAAAAGAAGCAGAGATAGTATTCATCCTTCTCTTTTTCCTGATTTAGGGGAAAAGTTCACAGTCTTTTCTGGTTATGATAATTGTGAGTTTTCATGAAGGCCCTTTATCAGGTTGAGGAAAATCCATTTTATTCCTCTTTTAAGTGTTTTTTTTTTTAAACATTAAATAAATATCTATTATATTACCCATTACCAAACATGGTTTTAAGTGATAATGAGAGGGAATTATTTAAAACACACAATTGTAGCTTGTGGGAATTTTAGGGAATGTGTAATCTAACTGGATATAAATCTGAACATATGAAAATATAAGTAGCAATTAATGACCAAATGTGGAAAGGGCCAGATGGGCTCTACAGATTTGCTACAGGAGCTCAAGAAGGAGGAGAGCACAAGATTGAGTTCTGTCCTAGTATCTTGAATGTGAACTGTTTGAGTCAGTGCATTAAGCTCTGCTCACCTCACAGAAATAGACACTTCAGTGGTTTATTTATGATAATAACTGAAACTTTGCTAATAGTTTGGCTAGTGTTTTCTTAAACATCAAATATCCTTTTGATATAGGAAGTATCCCAATTTTGTAATCATGGAACTTTAATCTCAACAGTTTTAGGGTACTCGCATGTGTTCATAAAGATAGTAAATGAAAAATTAGAATTTGAAACCAAAATGGACTCACTACAAAACTCCTCTTCCTTTTATTTGGCTGCTTTGCCTTGTGCTCCTTTACTGATGTTACTTCAGTATCTTTCACACCTGTTGAGGTATAATGGACAAAATTTTAAGATACTCAAAGAGATCTTTGAGTACGTTGTGATGACTTGATATATGTATGCATGGTGAGATTTCTCCCATTTAGTTAATTAACACCACCATCACCTCACAGATTTATCTCTTATTTTATTTATTTTTGGTGAGAACATTTAAGTTCTGCTTCCTTAGGGCACAAGCTTTCTCAGCTGTAAGATGAATAAAGTCTAAGGATCTAACCATAGTATAGTCTAACATAGTAATAACTATGGTTGATAGCACCCCATTATATAATTGACATTTGCTTAGAGTTTTTACCATGATATGATGATGAATTTTGTTAAATACTTTTTTTGTGCATCAATTGAGATGATTATAATGTGTTTTTCCCTCTATCATTCTGTTCATGAGATATATGGAATGGTCCTTGATTTTTATATATTAAACTGTCCTTGTATTTTAGGAATAAATCCTAAGTGACTGTGGTATATCATCCCTTCATTATGCTATTAAGTTGGTTTAGTATTTTGTTTAGGATTTTTACATCAATATTAAGAAGGGATATTGGTCCATACTTTGTTTATCATGTACTATCTTTTCTGGCCTTGAAGAATGAATCTAGAAGTTTTCCTTCCTCTTCAATTTTTGGAGGAGATTGAGAAGGATTGGGGTTAAGATATTTTTTTTTTTAACTATTTGGTAAAATTCGTCTTTGAAGACATGTAGACTTGGCCTCTTATTTGTTGGATGGTTTTTATTCTCTTGTATTATTTTTTTAAATTTTTAATTGTAGCTAAAAAGCACATAACGTAAAATCAACTGCCTTGACCATTTTGAAGTATGCAGTTCAGTAGCCCTAACTCTACATTGCTGTGCAGCAGATACCTAGAACTTTCCATATGCCGAAGGTGCATACCTTGTAATGACAACTTCCAACTCCTGGAAACCAAAGCTCTTTCTGTCTGTGTGACTTTGATTTGTTTAGATACTTCTTGTCAGCAGAATCATGTACTATTTGTCTTGTTGTAACTGGTGTCAGTTCACATAGCGTGGTATTCTCAAGTTTGCCCCTATTGCAGCATGTTGCAGGATTTTACTTTTAAGGCTGAACAATATTCTGTTGTGTATATATACCACATTTCCTATCCATTTATCCATTGAGGGGCCCTTGGGATCGTTTCCCCTCTTGGCTGTGGTAAATAATGCTGCAGAGAACAAAGGTCTAGAGATGTCTGTTCAGGATCTTGGTTTCAGTTCTCTTGGCTCTATATCCAGAAATGGGACCCCTGGGTCATAAGGTACATGCATTTTTAATCTTTTGAGGAACTTCTATATTTTTTCTATAGCAGTTGCATCATTGTACATTCCCACCAACAGTTCACAAGGGCTCCAGTTTCTTCACATCTTGTCAGCACTTGTTCTTCTTCTTCTTTGTTTTTTTTTGTGGGGGGGCAGTTGTCATTCTAATGGGTGTAAAGTGATATCATACTCTACTTTGATATGTACTTCCCTAATAATTACTAACATTGAGGATCTTTCCATGTGTTTGGTCCTATGTGCTTTCTTCTGATTCCTGTGTATACTTGGCTATTTTTGAATATCTTCATTTCCTTGAGAGTCCACACGCTGCTTCTCCTGTGTTCCTTAGGGTGCTATGTTGTATTTCTCAATCATCAGTCTCTTGTCCCAGGTATCTACGGGTCTGTTGTCACCTTATGGTTCAGGAATGTAAACCAGGACATCCTCTAGCCTGAGATTTAAACTAGCTCTGAAATGAGCAACACTGAGATGAGTCCGTCAGGCGGCCTTAGACAGGTGGCCAATCCAGTCTGCCCTGCTCCCTGGTGTGTAGGAAGGAGCCAGTGCTGGGTTGCTGCTCCCCTGAAACACATGGGTCTGCCCTGGAGAGAAGCTGGGACAAGGGAGAGCAAAAGATGCCACAGATTTTGTACACTTTGGAGCCTGACTACATCTTGATTGGACATTCATTGGGTTGCTGTTAATCTCTAATTTCCAGAGCTCTTGCAAGATTATTTTAGCCAGTCTTTAGTTGTTTACTTGGTATTTCCATGGGAGCCTGGGGGGCTTGGAACTGTCTTCTTGCTGAAGTCACTCTCGGTGTATTACAGTTTGCTGTTATTTTGCATCCCAAATTCTTCATTTCTTTGAATTTTTTTGTGGGTGTGGCTCAATAAAAATGACAGATAATATTTCTCTTTTGTTCCTATTTTTAAATTGGTTTTCTGTCCTTTTCTCATTGATTCATATGAATTATTTGTATATTCTGGATAGTATTCTGTTGGTTATTTAGCTGCAACTGTGTCCCCATTTTGTTGCTTGACTGTTGTTACTTTTATGATTTTTTAATTAAGTTCTTAATTTTGATATCACATGTTTATGTTATGGTTAGTTTTTTCCCTTTTTAAGGAAGCATTCCCTATCCAAAATTCATGAAGATCTTGTCCTTTGTCTGCTTCTCATCGTTATGTTAATACTGATCAGTCATCAGTGCTTTCGTTGCCTCTTATCAAGATTTAATCAGGTTGCTCTTGTAACTGCAGCTGGGAAATATTCTGCTCAGTGAGACTGAAACCTAGAAGATAATTTTGCTAATCTACTTTAAATTAACATTTGAGAATTTTTCCTCAATTCCACATAAAAGAGAACATGACATTTTAGGATATTTCTTAGGGGAGAATACTATAGATAAGTACTTTGAGATATTGCACATACTGTGTTATAAAGGTTTATTAATTCTAAGGACATTTACTAGAAGATCATATTTATTTAAACTTGAGTTTAGATGATTTCATGCCAGCATCTGCTCTGCTGGTGACACTCAGGATAAAGTATGTGTTTAAAGATTGCATGCAGATTTATGTTTCTCTTCTCCCTGTATATTGACTTAACACTGATACATTTTCTCAGTATTTCCATATTTGTGCTTTCAGAGATATTAATACATGTTTTGAAAGAAAGAGTACCATGGTCACACATCTTTGAAAAATGTCATATCATTACAATCTTACCATATACATCACCACTTTAACTGCTGTTGTTGCTGCAGCAAAAAAATCTATTTAACTTCGTTTAACCAGTATTTTTTTTTTATCTGAAACATTCCCCCAATAAAATATCTATTAAAACTTGAGGAAATCTGTTTAACCTAGAATGAAAAATACTTTCTCTGAGAAACAGTTAAAATATCTCACAGTTAGAATATTTTTTGAAAGAATGATATGAAATTAAATAATGTACTATACCCAGATCCAAACAGTGGTGTGTATTTACTGAATCATGGTGCCAGAACAAAAGACTCTTCTCTGATGGCCCATAATGGCCGTGGGCCAGTGGTCAGTGAACATCTTTGTGAGTCGTTGGCTGACTACATTTTTGCAATAGGAAAAAGAGGGACGGTATGATCAGAGACCTCAGCCCAGTTAGAGGGCTTGGCATCACATGACCTTCATGCACTGGGAGAGGTGGTGGTCGCACAGAGGACAGAGTATTTATTGAAGGTTTATGGTATTCTGGATGTGTTTTCATCTAAGTCATCTGATTTTACTGATTTTAATCCTCACATAATAATATAGACTTGGTTTTTTTACTGTACCTGTTTTACAAATGAGGAAGGTAGAGCTAAGAACTGACCACTTACCAGGATCCCAGCGTCAATGACAGGGGATGTATTTGCCGTTGGATTCTTTCTGCCCATCCTTACTTTCTGTCAGACAGAGATCTCTGTGGTAGCACCTTCACTATAATCCGTCATCCATATGTTGGGGATGATCAAACTGAATTAAATTAGTGATTTTTCTGAAGTTAAACATTCAGCAAGTGACAAATAGGATGTGTGAGGTCAGGAGATGATTAGTCCTTCCTCTGTTCAGGGCTGTCTATGCATGGAAGGTGTGGTTACGGGTGTGGGCCGTCTTCACCTCTATGGCTTCTGATGCAGCTCACCAGGTGGCCCAGCTAGCTCTCTAAACTCAACATTATGTGGTCAGTAAAACCGTGTGGGGCCACAGACTTGGTCTAAGCCAGGATTGGAGTGAAAATTTGTAACTCCTAATAGTAGTCTAACTCCTAGCAACCGACAGTAGAAGGGTTGCTGCTAGGTATTAGAGGAGGGGGACATAGAGGGGTGTTTAATGAGTACAGACTTGCAGTTTTTCCCAGATGAGAAAGTCCTGGGGATCCCTGGGTGGCGCAGCGGTTTGGCGCCTGCCTTTGGCCCAGGGCGCGATCCTGGAGACCCGGGATCGAATCCCACGTCGGGCTCCCGGTGCATGGAGCCTGCTTCTCCCTCTGCCTGTGCCTCTGCCTCTCTCTCTCTCTCTCTGTGTGACTATCATAAATAAATAAAAATTAAAAAAAAAAAAAGAGAAAGTCCTGGAAGTTAGTTGTACAACAAGGTGAATATACTTCACACTGTTTAGCTGTATACTTAAGAATGGTTAAGATGCTCTATTTTGTGTTATGTATATTTTACCACATTTATAAAAAGGAAAACTCATCTTTTTTTGAAAATGTATCCTCGATGTAAAATTAATTTCTGTGGCATTTGAGGAAGCTGTTACCTATTAACTTGCTCTTTATTCACAGTGATCTGCAGCCCTGGATCTTATAACCCCCGTGATGGAACTCACTGCCTTCAGTGCAACAGCAGCCTGGCGTTTGGAGCAAAAGCATGCTTATAGGCCATTATTTTGAGATCTTTGGTGGTTTGTTAAACACAAAAGTATATTTTTGAAATATTAATACATAATAAATCACTATTATGCCAAAATTAAAGACATTAGATTTTACAAAATATGGTGTCATCATTTTAATTGAAACATTGTATGTCTAAATGCTTTATGACTGGAGCACTCACTAATCATCCATTAATACCAGAACTACATATGACTTCAGAATATTTCTTGGATCCCTGCTTTTTAAAAAGAACTTGAAAAAAAAAAAAAAGAAAAAGAATTTGAGATATATTCTACTGGCGTTAGCCCAAAAGATTTTTCAGGATTGTTTTAAATAACCATTCTGTCTTTATATAGTATGTTGACTAATCTCAGGCCACCATATTCTTTGATAATCATTTTAATTCCACCTTATTTCCTTCCTTTGATTTTATTCTATGACATTTTATTTCTAGTTTGACCTTTCATCGTTCAAGGTCACTTTTTAAAAAAGCCTGTGCAGCTTATTATTGCAACTTTTAGCCACTTCAGTGTGAGGCCAGGCCCCAACTACTGGATGGGTTTTCAGTGTAGTTCAGTGTGGCGATCTTCACCTTTTCAGCTTAGAAATGTTCAGATTACCTTTCTGACATTTCAGAAGGGAATAACCATTATAGGTGCCCAGATCAACCTTTGGACTTTCAAGACATGTAGGCAAAGAGAAATTAGGCAGTTTCTTGCCCTGATAACGCCTCTAGGGAAAAGTATCAAGCAGTCATTGCATCTTTTGTCTCATTCCCTTTATTATTGAAGTGTTCTGTCACAGATACTTGTGCCACCACCACCACACCCTCTCTCACACTGGGGTGCTGTATTTGAATATGAAAAATTACCCAAAATCTTTTAAGTACCAAAAAATACATGAGCAACTTACAAAATTAGCAGTTCCTCAATTTTTTCATTGTTTCATTTGTGACATTTTATATTCTCTTGGACATTCCGTTTTTTTTTTTTTTTTCCCTTCGTATTTCCTTTCTGAAGACATAAACATCTGTAAATGGCAAATATACACAGGTTGGCTCTAGGCACAACTGTGCATTGACAGGGGAAAAGTCTACTTGTACATCAATATTTAGTTATTTATCAGTAAATCAGATCTATTTGATGTTTAAAAGTGACCAGTTAATAAGTTAGTCTCTGGCGTGGTCGTCCCGTGGACAAATATTACCCTGGAATTCTCACATAAGTACAAAGGGAAGTGAAATGACATTTCTTTGTTACTTTGTTAGCCTTGGTGACCTGTTTTGTTTTTTATTTTAATACCTTGTAACTTTTATAAAGTAATGTTGTAATTGTTTTCATATGGTTTTTAGATTTTTTTTAAAAAGCCTTTCTTGCTGTAGTCACATATTTTCCATTATACTGTTTGGGGGGCTGTGGTTCTTACAGTACATGTTTTTTGTAACTAGAAAAAGACCTAAGTCCCCATCTCTAAAGCAGGGCAGCCTCTAATGCTTTCCAGTTTCTTAATTGTGTAATAAGATAAACCGAAATACATCTTGTTTTGTACTCCCCCAGTTTGGATTAATTTTTTTTCCTGGTATTTAAAAATGCTGAGGAATTTAACTTACAAAATATTTTCCTAGGGATGAACAATATCAGCCCAGTAGCTAATCAGCCTTGGGAAGCAGAGCAGCGTTAAGTGGTGGTGCTGGTTACCGAAGGTCACAATCCAGTCAAGAGGAGAAGGTGCTCTGGGATCAGGGTAGGCAAACAGTAAGGGAGTCGGGAGGGTGAGGCGCGGGATTGTCCTGTGAGTATAAATACTTCAGTAACTAAGATAACTTCATTTATTAAGATATAACGTAGATTCCTGGAAATTGTTTTAAGTGATGACAGTGCATGGGGTAAAAATTATAAACTAATCCCTGAGAGAGATTATTGTCATAGGTGGTTTTATTTTGTTTGCATCAGGATAATATATTTACATAATGCCTTCATTTTAACAAAGCACTTTTTAACGTTCAGACAACTTACAAAGCTAGGACAAGTATGATTCCCATTTTATACTTTATTAAGCAGGTCTTTTTTCTTATTACAAATGTGTAAATGTGCATTCATTTGACAATCTGTAAAAAGAGCCTTAGGGAGTTTGGCCCAGGAATGTCATCACGTACAGGAAACTATCTTAAGAAAATAAATCAGAAATCAGCTGGAGGGGCCCCTGGGTGGCTCAGTGGTTGAGCGTCGCCTTCAGTGCAGGGCGTGACCCGGGGGCCCGGGATCGAGTCCCGCGTCGGGCTCCCCGCTGGAGCCTGTTTCTCCTTCTGCCTGTGTCTCTGCCTCTCTCTGTGTCTCATGAATAAATAAATAAAATCTTAAAAAAAAAAAAGTAACAATCAGGTGGGATGTTCTAGCTGGTGGTGTAAGTGCCCACATTCCACATAGTAATGACCATGGAATTCCTATCGGTGGCCTCTGGGAGTGAAGTGGTTGAGTCTCTTAGGCTGCTTCCTTGGGATACCGAGCTCCGTAGTCAACTCGGGGTTTTCAATCGAAGGAACCAGAACGTCAGCAACACCCGTTTCAGGTGCTGGGGTCGTGTGGGAGGTATTTTTGGCATCGTGTTTCTCAAATTTCCTACAAAGAAAGAAACTACTTCAAAGTCTTGGAGGCCGGAGTGGCCTTGGACAGAGGGAAGCAGTAGCGCCTGGAGAAGACACTGTTGCCCCCGGGCGGTCCTCGCGGCCGGGCCGAGGAGGGGCCCGCGGAGGCCGCGGTGCAGGTGCCCCAGTGGGGCCGGGCCTCGGCGGCTGTGCAGGCCCACGCGCTCCTGCGGCCGCTGCCGCGCTCGCTCACCCCAGCCGTTGCCAGCTATTTGCTGGACGTTGGCAAAGCTGATACGGTTACGTGTCTCCGCGGTGGCCGTTCGTGGCTTTCCAGAGCCCCGCGGCCACGGCCACGTGCGGCGTCCCGGCCGGCCCTGCTGTCTGAGGGCCTCGCGCTGAGCAGGCCGAGGCGGCCCGGGTCGGGGCGTCCGTCTGGGCCGCGGGCCACCTGCCAGGCTCCCCGAGCCGAGGGGCCAGTCCCCAGCCCGGCAGCGAGCCCTGGGGACCTCATCTTTACAGCGTCATTTTGACAGGTGGAGGAGTTGCCCGGGTTCTGCTCAGTCTGCGTCTGGGTCGGCGCCTTCCTCGGGAGGGCACCGCTGCCCTGGCCCGGGACCCTTCTCGCCGGCCCGCACTCGGCGTGACAGGCTGCGCGTGAGGCCCGCCGTGCACCCCGCAGGCCTCCGCACCCAGCGTTCCCGGCTCGGTGGCTGCTTATTCTCATCTTACGTTTGAGAAAAATGGTCACAGTAATTATGACTTTCCCGGTTTCCGGCGCTGGGAAGCCAGAGGACGTGGGCCGCTCCCGGTCTGGTGCCGCGAGGGGCGCTCGGCGCTGGCTCCGTGGCTCCCGGCCCGTGGGCCCCGCGGCCCCGCGCACTGCAGCTCCGGCCGTCCCGGCCGCCCTGGCTCCGGGCTCCTGGGCATTGAGCTCCGCGTCCGCTCAGAAACAAAAAATGAAAACGAAAACCCTACGCAAGACTTCTAAATTATGCCGAACGCACGGACGCCACCAGGCCCCCAGCGCTGCAGAGGACTTTTATTCTCATCAGCAGAAGGAATAACGGACACAAGGACACGTACTTGAGTGTGGGCGGGTCAGTATCGTTCTCCGTGCAGACCATCCCCTTACCTCGTCCCGTCAGTTCACCCCCCCCATGGCCGGGTCTACACATACGATGCTCATTGCCTCCCCCAGGCAGCACAGCCTGAAATTCTCCTCTGGTTACTGCCTCCAGGTAGAAGTGCAGCCTCAGGGCTGATGGAGAGAAGCTTACGTGAGGCCCACGGCCCCTGCGGTCTAGACAGTTCATTTGCCTCCAACTTCCCCAATGTAAAATGGGGCAGAAGGAAGTGAGCAATTAGTTTAAAAATACCCATTCAGAGAGGACTGAAAGACATCCCAGTCGACCCACGTAGGTAGACAAGATACACTGGGATCTTCCCCCCACCACACTGGTTCAAAATCTCTGATTCAATTCTGGCTCTAACCTGCGGTCATCTCTCTTACCCATTATATTCCACTTTGTGATTTCAGTTCACTCTCTGCTAGAGATCAGGGCCCCAGGGCACAGGCTGGCACGGGTCAGACTTCAGTATCCAAGGGGCCGTTGGGTTGAGTTCCGCGGGGCTGTGTCATCATGGTCAAGTGGGGCGACAAGATGGAGAGATGCCTCAAGGGCTCAGCTGGTCCCCACTGTGCTGTGCCTGCGCCTTGTCCTGGGACTGCTGGCTCCGTAGGCCGCCAGTGACCTGAGGCGGGCCACCCACCGCTGGGTGTGCACAGGAGGAGCTTCCCCAGACGTCTCGTTCTCCACAGCTCTGCCCTCTTACGGATGGAGAGACAAGATGGACTGTCGCTGGTTGTAATTCGGACTTCAGTGGCAGAGTATCGTTCAACGCCCATTGTACCCGGGGTCAAGTTCCTGTAGAGGACAAGGCTTTGGCATCCAAGCAGCAGGTGAGATGGTATATTTTAATGAATACCCTGAAGTATAAGGACTGGGTGAAGGAAAATGGTGAGTCTGGGCTTGGAAGAACCAGGAAGCCTCTATGACCGCCACGAAAGTAGCCCTCGTTTCCTGTGGCCACACGGGTTTCTGATACCTTCTGAGCAGATGGTGAATTACCAAGCAGCTTGAATTCACAACCTAGTAACGTTTGTCACGCTGCGGATAAGACACTGATCGGGAAAGAGAAAGAAGGACCCTCAGAATTGAGATGATGGCCTAGGGACGATCCCAGTGAAGCCGGGGACTTTAAACCCGACATTAGACTGGGCTGCTTTTGCCAATACAAGCAGCCCGTCCACCCCGAGGAAGTTAGTCTTCCGCTTGTCTGAAGAGCCTGTTGTCTCTCCCGAAATAGTAGTCTCGCCTCCCTTCCACAACCACCATCATCATCATCTTTCGCTGCTTCTCAACCTGTACCTAAACTGGAATCCTGGCAGTGCCCGGGGACTAGCCAGTTTCTATCGGAAGTTACCTGGGATATACATGCTGTGTCGACACAGCCTATGGGGACCCTGTCCCCGATGAGCTCTGTCTTGTGTAGTCCTGTCTGGAGTGTGGGGACGTGCCAGTGACTTGGTTTCAGACAATAGAAGATGTCAAGGGTGGGACGGTCACTTGTATGATTCCTTTACACCATATAAGACTTTGTGTCAGCAGACTGGAGCAGCAGATCGTCCAGCTGGCCCCGGAGAAATGAGCTGCCATGTTGTGGCAGGGCCTGGAAGAGGACCAGGAGGCACGTACCTGCAGGGAGCTCTGGACGCTGAGAGCAGCCCCTGCTGTCGGCTAACACACCAGGGGTTGAGCTCTCCAAGTGCAGAGGGCTGAGCTCCATACTCGGAGAGGAACCGGCCCAGCTAACCCCTTGACAAAAGCTGTGTCCTGCACCGAGGACCCACCTAAGCCACACTCAGACTCCTCCTCACCTCCAGAAAACTGAGAGGCTAAATGAGTGTTGTTTCAGGTCACAAAAGTCACAGTAATTTGTTACGCAGCAATAGAAAACTTATAACTGATACATATGGGAGTAGATCTAAGGATTCCGAGAAGACCCCTTCTCAGAATGAAGGGAAGTACTGTTGGACTGGACTGAATTTGCCGAAATGGATATAATTATCCGAGGTTCTAGATTCAGTGCACTAGCTTGAGCAGCTCGGAGCAGCACTAACAGAGTCTTTCATCGGATTGACTTTGGAATCCGTGAATCAGCCTGGATCCGGCAGTGGGCGATGCTGAACGGAGATGACGAGGGTGGCATTGCTTGCGTGCTGAGTGAGGTACCTAAAGGCTGAGAAGACCCTCGGAATGCTGAAGTGGGTTTTCTGTGTAATCTCGGCCTGCCCGCTCCCCTATTTCTGGCCCCTGGTAGGTCCAGAGGGCCCTCCTTTCATTAGCGCTTGGAAGAGCTCTTGGTGAATGGAGTGCTGGCTTTCTTGAAATCCCATAATGGAACTTCTCTGTGGTCCAGGAATGGGAGCTGGGATGCTGTCATTGAGATGGACTGCACGGATCTCCTAGGCGCGATGGCCTCTAGCAGTTGTGCCAACAGGAGGTCAAAGACAGGTGGGCACCAGGGCTGAAGCAGTCATCAGAACGATTTGATCCACAGGGACCTTTGGCCAGGGCCTGTTGGCGGTGGCGTCCCTAGCACTGAGAGGGGGACGGCAGTCCAGACCACCGTTGTATAGGACCCAGGCTTAGAGTCCCAGGCCCGTTTCAAAGAAGCCTGGTTTAAGTCGCAACAGCCGAGTCATGACTTCTTAGCTAATTGTATGAGAATTGAGTCACAGACTCAGAGATTTTTACACCTTGAACAGGGTGGGGCAGGGCTGCTCATGGTGACCCTTGAGGAACCCACCAGCCTGCCACCTATTTATGCTGCAGGTCTTTCTGGCCTTCCCTAGTGAGACTCACAGCCGTTGGCTAGGGGGACTGCAGAAACGATTATGAAACCCGGCAACTATTTTGGAGATTACTAGATTCTGGCTCCCACCTCGTGCTCCTTCTGGGAACCGAAATGCCTCTATGCTTAGGGTAGAGACTGATGAAGGAGTTTAGGGCTAGGCCCATCCCACAGTGGGTTGGATGGGTCTCTTGGCTCACTGAGTTCCAGAACGCGTAGCTGGAATGCCAGCTGGATGGACATGTTCCTCCCTTTGATTCCATGCATGTGGAGTTATGGTGACTTCAAAGAAAGGCTCAGCGAGAGGCCCTACAACTATCCCTCCCTACCAGAGCAATAAACCAAAGGAATATTGCATTTCTGGAGGGGCTGCAGAGACTAACACCGCTACAAAGGCTAGAAGGATGAAGGGATGGTGATTCCTACTGCGTCACTGTGTATCTTGTGTCTCCGCCCTGTGCAGAAGGTAGATACGGGTCTTGGAGAATGGCCGTCCCACTCGATCAGGTGGGATTCCAGTTGCAGCTGCTTTTACAGATATCGTTCATTTGCTAGAATAGATTTAAGTAAATAGTCCCCAGTGAGTGGAATGCAGCTGCGGCTTTAGAGAATACTTTCTTCTCTATACTTGTGGGTAGAGACCACCAGAAGCAGTTTATTTTCAGCTGGCTGCCCGGAAGCACACTCGCTGTCCTCCTGCAGGGCTGTGTTGTATTCCAGCCTCTGTCACAGTCTTGTCTTCGGGTAATTTCATAATTTTTCCGTTTTGTGGGGCACTGTGCTCATCTACTGCATGAAAGGCACCATCATGAGTGCATCTGGTGCACGGAAAGCATCGAATTCTTCACACGACTTTGTGAGACGTGCATGTCAGAGGGTTGGATATAAGCGCCCAATAAGAGTTCAGGAGCCTGCCTGAATTTGGTAAAAATTCTCGAGGTCCTGTGATCTGGGGTATGTTGATATCCTTCCGTGATCATGGGCAAATTTCTTTACCTGGCTCCTTCCACAAATAAATGCATTGCCTAAGAGGCAGGTTTTCTTGGCTTTGAAGTCAGCATTTATTTCATTTGAGCGTCGTTTCTGCTCGTTTACTAAGTAGCATGGAGTGAGGCTCAGAGCAAGAGGCGGCCCTGCAACCACTGCAGCCACTGCACCAGCTGCTCCCCGCGCGGGAAACGTGAGCTGGCTAGGCCTGGCACACCGGGAACAGCCTCGGGCAGGATTCTGGAGGTGACTCACAGTCCAGCCTTTGGCTTGTGACAGAAAGCCACGCTGTCCTCTTCAGACAACTGTTCTCCTTTTCGGAAGCAGCTTCCGGGCTCGTTCTGTGTTCTGGAGCCGGTTGCCAAGCTGCTGTGTGAGCTGAGCTGCCAGCAAGATGGTTGTGCCCTAACCCACGAGCCGTGATGGTGGGTGGGCGCGCACAGCAGCACTGTCAGCCAGTGGGAGTGTCAGCCACGTGTCCGTGGGCTGGGCTCAGTCGCACGGAGAGTGGCTCAGGCTCTCATGGTTCCTGATCCTGCCGGGCTGCCCCCTGCACCGGTGACCTCACGTGGTATGCTCTATGGCAAATTTACTGAGGGAGGAAGGGTCCGGTCCTAATTTATTGTGCACCCTATTTTGGCAGCGTCCAAAAATAGCTACAGTCACACGCGGGTGATCCCGAAGGGGAGCGCTAAAGGGGAGTCTTCTCCACAGTTACAACTGTGAGCCGTGTGCCTATTTTTCCACTTTGTCAAGAATGAGAGATGACTAGAAGTATAGGTAGGTGTGTGTAGGTTTTTAAGGAGAAGTCAGCGGTTTAGCTCACTGATCAGAGATTTGGAAGGAACAAGATTGGAGATTTGTGGCAGAGGGTTAGACAATGTGCATGATCTTTCCAAACGAGCACAAAGTGAAACTCCGAGGAGAATGCTACTGAGGAACGAGCCGGCTACAGCCACTTCTGAGCGCCCGGCCTCCCAACAGCAGTCCCCTGCGGGCCCCCACGTGGCAGTATGCACCGGAGAGCCAGCCCGCCCTCTGAATGCCCGTCGGCTGCACTGGGCCAAGGTCATCATGAGCGGCTCAGCCCTCTGTTCTCCCTGGAACTGAAGAGAGATTTGCCTTCCCCGCATACAGTGCTTCTGCCCAAACCACCATCTGTGGATTTAGCAAATGCTTTTTATTGCTTCATTATATTCCTTACAGCATTGCTGCTGACCAGGGAACTCATTTTGTAGGAAATGAAGCGTGGCCATGGGCTCATGCTCATGTAATCCACTGGCCTTAGCATGTTTCCCATTACCTTGAAGCCACCTGGACTAAAGTTGAAGACGTTTTACGGTGCCAGCTGAGTGACGTCACTTACTGGGGCTAGAGTGATGTCTTCCTGGGCCTGATGATTCATGCTCCGAGTCACCAACTATTAGCAACTAGCCACATCGTCCCCCATTGACTTTGTGCCTGTGGAGTGACAGTGATTGCTGTAAGATGGGCACAGTGGGAAACTCTAGAACTATAACTGCCCACATGACACTAATATAGGGTGTTGTCACTTTTATAGTTACGACTCATGGGTCTCAGAATTGAAGTGTGTGTGTGTGTGTGTGTAGGTGAGGGGAAGGACTCCTCACTATTGCCCTGTCCATCCACTAGAAAAACATGTGCTTCCGGTCTCTGCAACTTTAGATTCTGCTAGGTTAGACGTATTACTGACCTAAGGAAGAATGCTTGTATTAAGTTGTAGGCTGGAACTTCCACCTCATGCTCTTGAGTCAATGAATAAAAAGTTGGTGACTATACTGTTTTGGACTGATTGACCGGAGTCATCAAGGGAGGATTGTCTCGCCATAACACAGAGGCGCAGGGAGGAATGCTAGCGATCGTCCATGGCAGGTCTGAGTACTCCCTTGTCCTGTGATACAAGTAAATTGGAGACTACAGCACCCAGCGTAGGTGGGACTGATGGTACAGGCATGGTGGCCACGACAGTCGTTACGGGAAGGCCTGCCCCACTGCTGCCCGTTGAATCCACCTCTACTCGCACTGATGCTACGCTTCTCACCGACTGCTGCCACCAGTGGCTGAGCATGGCCGCGGTCATGGTGCAGACCCATTATCAGGTCTGTGGAAGTTTCCTGATGGGCAGCTGGGGTTGGAGGACCACTCATCAGCTCAGCCAGTTCCTTCTTAGAACCGTACTACGGTCTACAACTCTGCCTACGATCTTCCCTCCTCCTCGCCTCATGGGGTCCAACCTGCATAGTTACATGAAGCTGTCTTTTCATCTCCTCGCTTCCTCTCCTTTTCCTCTCACAGATACACTCCCAGATTCATCTCTTGCACATCTAATCCTATTTCTTGTGACTTTCCCAGAAGTTCCAAACTAACCCGAGTAATGCCCAGAGCTGGACTGAGAATCTAGGCAGGAAGATGGGGCTTCAGGACTTGTTCACTGATCACCCAGTGGGCAGAGGAAGTGCTCTGCTGAATGTCAGCTTTGCAGGTTGTGATGATTTAGGTCTTTGAAAGATAAGGGGACAGTGATGCCAACAGGTCAGCAGAGTTGGCTTACCACTGTCAGGTCAGACAGATGCTTTGAAAAGGAAGAATGTGAAGTGCGGGGAGTTTTAACAAGGAGTTGAAGACCAGGTATGAGAGCCAAAGGGCCTCTTTAGTGGCATCCAGAAAGACCCTATTGTACTGGCAGGAATCAGAGATTGGAGTTTGATGATGTTTGATCAAAGGAACTGAAATATAAAACTGACTATGCAAGAATTTATTGACTAGTACACTTTTCAAGAGATAGGATATTTAAGCCCCTGGCACATGCCCTATGTTATGGGGAAACATACTGCTTGGGGGTTTTCAATGCCTGGAAGAAGTAATGGACCACACTGAGCAACACAGAAATGCCAGAGCTGCCCCAGAAGATGGTAGAGGAAGGAATGCTGGAATTGATAAATTATATGAGGCTAAAAAAAAAAAAAAAAAAAAACCAACGAAAACAAACCCAACACAGCATTGTGTTCCACAGTAGAGTTCAAGAACATTCCATTTATGGAGGCATCAGGGATGTGCTGGTCTGAGTATTAGTGGGTTTCCTGTAATAGGGGAAGTAGCCAGAGTCATTCGAGTAATAAAGCCTGAGGGAATGCCTAACTGTGGGGCACCAAGTGACCACGAACCCAGAACTGCCTATTACGATGGGTAGGTTGGGTCTGAATTGACCCAATGTCAATCCGTTGTAAGATGGAAATGGTACGTCGAGAACTGAGTCCAGGCAGGACCAGAGGGCCCGCGGAAGTAAGCTGCATGAACTGGTGATCCAGACACCCACGTCTGCTCCAGGCTCACACCAGTTCATACAGCTGAAGGATAAGGAAAAATCCCAAGCTTGATTCTTGGTGGATTGACTCTGTCAGTGGTTGCAAGCCAGAATTTGAGGATGGTTATCCCACTGCAGAGGTGGCCCTGAAAGACTGGAGAGAGAGTAAACTAGGGACTGTTCCTAGTCAGTGGTCAAGAGCCTGGCTCTAGTTTGGAGCCTAGAAGGAAGAAGATTGGGAGACTGGAAACAGGGAGCTCTGGGGTAGGGGCCTATGGATAGAAGTATGGTGTAGGTACAAAGTATGAAAAATTTTCTCTTTATTTATTTGAGAGAGAGGGAGTGAGGGGTGGGGGTGAGGAACAGAGGGAGAGGGACAAGCAGATGCCACATTGAATATGGAGCCCAACATGGGGCTTGATCCCACGACCCTGACAGAGATCGTGACCTGAGCTGAAATGAAGAGTCTGATGCTCAACCAACTGAGCCACTTGGTGCCCCAAAAGTGTGAAGACTTTTAATCCTGTATTACCATCCAGAAAAAGGCAAGTTTCCTGAGAAGAGGTACTGAATGACCGAGTAGCCCCAGGGTCTCAGCCAGCTTTCCCCATCAGCTGCACTAGCACTCCACAGGGACATGTAAAGGCAATGGCCAGGACAGGGCGATGGGGCTGCATATGGGTCCAATAGCATGGACTCCCACTTCCCCAGGCTCTTCTAGCTAACGCCATCTCTGAATGTCAGATCTATCCCAAACAGAGGCCACTAGTGAGTCCCTGATAGGGCACCATTCCACAGGGACCCCAGCCATCCATGTGGTAGTGAACTGATGACATCCAGCTCTTTCCAGTGTTTCATCCATTCGGGGGTGTATACCTACACGCTATATGTTCAACACGGCTGCCCGGGCTAGCAAAGGCCTGGCCCCTGAGCCATGAAATCCT
The DNA here is from genome assembly GCF_048418805.1 of Vulpes vulpes. Classification (NCBI taxonomy): domain Eukaryota; kingdom Metazoa; phylum Chordata; class Mammalia; order Carnivora; family Canidae; genus Vulpes; species Vulpes vulpes. Next base: position 139,129,529 of record NC_132784.1, read on the forward strand.
GCACAGGGAAGCATCCAGCCAAGGTCTGGGCCACTTCACAGTGTAAGAGGTACAGGGAAGGCCCCCAAACCACCCAGCAGGACCATGGGAGTGCCCTCCGCTTCTGTGGGGTGGTGGGTGGGTGGGTGGGAGGACAGCTCCCAATGGGACCACTAGGACCAGGGGTGCAGGTACAGTTTTCCCTTGGTGCTTTCCCTCGGTAGGGTGGGTTTATGGCCAGAAAGGTCTTCTGTTGCTAGCTCATCATTTCACATCCAATTTTTTGTCTGTGTTTGATGACGGACCTGGAATATATGGGAGGCACAGGGAAACCAGGGACCTTCCACGTGGTGTCCCTCAGCTCCTGAGGTGCTCAGGCAGCCTTCTCTTTTCCAACTTCCCAAGGTTTCTTAGGCTTGCTTGTGTTAAGGATTTTTAGTAGCAAGAGGGAGAATCATGGAGGAATGGGGATACTTTATTTTGGCAGAACCGGCAATCTCCTGTAATTTAATTTCATTATCTTCGTATCTTCAGAATCTGTGGTGAGTTTGCCTTTCCCATTCCCGACATTCTTTTTCTAATTTCTTTTCTAATCCTCTGCTAAAAATTGTAATAATTTTGTCCTGTGCCTGCTTGAGTGCAGGAAATCAGCTTTATATTCTGGATCTGATTATTGCATCATTAGACAACCCATGATTCTGCACCTGTTGTTCTGGACCTCTGCTCCTTTGTGTTTAAGTTGTCTCTCAGCCCTGTGTGCCTCTTTAGCTTTGACCATATGCTTTGTGTTTGGAAATGTCTGTAATCGTAATTTAGGGCCAAAGATAGTATCACTTATTCCTGCAGAGGAGCCAGAGACTGCAGTAACCTAAAGGATCACTTTAAGCCAGTTTCAGCAGCTGGGATCTTCTGGAGTAATCCAATGACTCAGAGATGAGCTGTAGTTAAGATGGCACCTGGCTCACCGTCAGATCACCTGTGCACCTCGTATGCAGCCCACTGGGGTCACACATGGAAGTGTGGGGAGGTGACCAAGGCCCCTGTCTTTGATGCACCCAGACTCCACATTTCACCCTACACACTCACCCCGTGAGATGTCAGAAGTGCTGTTCAGTGTCTCAGTAGAAAAACTGTCCCACCTAGCAGTCGTACTCAGGCAGGAATGCTCACAGTGGCAGGCTACACTTTGTATTTGGGCTTTTCCTAGGGTTTTGGGCCTTCAGTTGCTTCAGAAGGGATTATACATTCCATCCAGTTTATTTTGTTGACTTTGGCAGGCAGATTTTTCCAAATCACCATTTAATATGCCAACTCATGAATATGAAAGTTCTTAGCTTTAAATTTTTTTTAAATTAATTTTTAAAGAAGGCTTTCTTCCTGCCACAGCAAAGGAAACTCTAGTGAGGGTCCATCAAAAGAACTTTAATTCAAGATATTCACTTACCATTAGTCCGTATTTCTAGTTACTTAGTTTAAGGAACATCGTTCACTTTTAGAAATGACAAAGTAAACACGTACCATCATCACACCTCTCCTGTGGGGCACGATTATATTGTAGATATTACTTCCATGTAAAGCAGTGTCCATCCTTCATTTAAATAACACACGTGAAAGTCATAATATATAGTTGAATAAGCCCCAAGGACTATGTTGAAATAACTCAAAATAATTGTAGAATTTTGAGTATTTTTAATGATACACACTTTATTCTTGTTTAATCTAGTTTAAAAGGCTGAAATATTTTAGAAGTATTCTCTTAAATGTGACTCTGTCTAGAAGTGCAAAACCCAGTTTAATAAATAGTTTATTTTATAAATCAGTTCAACGCACATACCCATGCAACAACACATACAGATTGGGCCTAACCATATAGATTCAGCTCCACATAATAAGGTATTACAAAACATTTTTTTCTGGCAGATATTATATATAAATGGGATAAAATCTATGATATTATATAATTTATATGTTTCAAATTTAAACACAGGAATAAAATGAGTCCCAAATTAGACATTCACTTTTACTGAATTAGAATCTTCAAAATGTTTTGATTTCAATATTCTCATATTTCCAATATATTAAGTAATAAACACCTTTATATGGACCTTGTGCTTTATCAGTATTACCTCTTGTTGCCTGTGTGTTTTACAGATACGAACTCATTTACCTTAGGGGTTGGTACGTCGTCCTCATATTAAAGCACAATCTGAAGTGCAGAGGTAGGTATCCTGTACTGATCAGCGTTCAGTAAGTGGAAGGACTGTGTTAGAACCAGACCTCTAGTGGCGACAGTCTTTACTGCTAAGTTACATAAAGAAAGATAATACAATTTTTTTTTGAGGATACTTATAAATATTAAAAGGATGCTTTGGCCTTGGATTTTAGCCACCACAAGTCTATAAATGTGCAATAAGGCCCATGCCAGGGATGGAAACCACTTGCCTGTGCCTTCTGTGCTGGCACCAGAGCCATCCCTCCAACCAGCCTGCCCTAGCCCTTGTTCTCTAAAAGCATCGTGGGCATGGCCTTCCCTTTGGATCAGTTTCCTCCCCTCCTTTTCCCTGACTGGAATTCCCCTTGGTGTCTTCAGCACTGAGCGTAATGGTCTCCATATGTCAGATAAGCAGGAAAAATGATGGCTGGGGATTCCTCTGTTGTTACACTTGGTAGATAAAATTGATGTTGTGCTCAGAACAGGAACGCTTACTGGCAGACTCACTTTCACTAAAGAACTTATAAAAATATATCATTGTTCTCAGTCTGTAGAAAACGGCCTGTAATTCATAAATGTAATAAATGCAACATCTTACTATATATTCTTTTTCCTACAGCAGTCTTTTAAAAATTAAAACACAAAGACATGGTCTCCTAATTATCCGGCACGTGGAAAAGCATCACATATGTTTGTAAATGATGCCATTTAAAATCTTTTCTCTTTTCACTTTCAAATACTGGGTCCATGGAATTAGAATTTAAAATTCTTCCAAAAGATTGATTCAAATTATAAATAGTAAACAACACTATTAAATACATAGGTGTATATACACATGCTTAGATTTGTAGCTACGCACAAGTAGTTACAGGCTTTAGGTAGCTGTATTTACACAGACAAATGGCAAAATCGGCTGAAGAGAGTCTCCGTCTACTCCATTGCACCTGTTACTGCTTATATCCAGTTTCCTTTGATATTGGACTTAAAAGGAATGTCTAGCCAATAGTGCATTGCTTCTTTTGTCTTTTGTTCATTTTGTTTTGATCATGTCCTGCTCATATTTACATTTTAGGTCTTGGCAAATTCATAAGGTAACATTATCCATTTGTATAGATGCATGCCTGTATAGAAAGAAAGCTTCCAGCTGGAAAATCGACATACTTTTGAGGAATAAACTGAGGGAAAATTATCTCACCCGTAGACCACTTTTGTCTCTTTATTTTCCTTGTTTCTGTAAGAAAGGGGCTCATTAGATATTTTTGAGTTTTTAAGAAATACCTCTCAATATTTGAAAGGTTTCTAAAATGTCTTTTAAAATTTGTATTACCCCAAATTTCAACTTTTCCATTTTAAGTTGCATGTCCAAAATAATCACTCTATACATTCCTCCCAATTCTTCTGTAACATTATTTGTCCTTTCAAGTGTACGTACGCTCTTTATTGTACTAAAAAAGCCCATCATGTTTCTTTTAAAGACATTTAGTTTTTTGTAAGGGGCACATTTTGATTCTCATTTCAGCATTGCTATTTGTAAGATCTCTCTCTCTTTTTTTTTTTTTTTTTTTTTTTGGTACCAACGCCATAATTAATCCACAACATACAAAACGACAGATGGGAAGTATTTTTATATCGAGCCCCTTTATTGCAGCGATGCCTATTTTTAAACAGGAATGTTTTCTTCTAGAGGAAATCAACCTGGCCAGTGGTCGGCAGCTGGCAGCTGGGGTACCTTCTCCTCCACCATCCTCCGATTGTTTGGAGAAATAGCATGTGCTTTGAAATCACAAACTTAACATTATGTAACATGAGCAGAGTACTTCATAATTAATTATAGTCAGTCAATTAAACTGGAGCTTGCGAGGCTGAAGTGGAAAATGTGTGCAGAGTGTGTTGTAGAGAGAGCTTAACTAACCCAAGAAGGCACTTAATTCTTTTAAAGTCATTGGTTCTCCACAATATGAGCTTCATCGTTCAGTCACTAGTGATGTATATAGTGGGAGGTAGCAAAATTCTGTTTTAAATTATTAATGGTGTTACCGATGCAAGTTAATGACTTTGATGTGAAAGTTCAAAATGGCCTGTGATGCCATCTCCGTGTTTACTGATTTTTGCCCCTCCGTAGGTGTACGTGGCTAAGAGCTCCACGGGCCCCAAGGCCATAGATTTCGTAGTTACTGAGGCCTAAACCCTACTTGACACGTACCATACACCCAATAAACATCTGTAGAGTGATATCACTTCCACTCTGGTGGAAGGATATTTGACGCAAGCAGCGCGATCCATCTCAGCCCTGACCATGCCCCATGCAGGAAAACGGAACCAGATGGAGATGACCTCACTTCTCTCCCTGACGCTGAACAAGTTACCCACCATGTGTTAATTTCCTCACCGATACAGCAGAGTGGACAAAAGGAAGAAATCAAATGAAAGCATTTGCAATGCCTATCGTAGTGCTTGTCATATAACTGGCACGCGATAAACATTGGCAGTTGGCTTCACTTGGCTTCAGGAAGACGGGGTCATGACATTTGGCCAGATAGCTGGCCCTCAGTGGGAGGACCCTAAAAGAAGACCTATAAAACTCCACTGATGCTTGAATACTCTTTTAACAAGAAATCTGGTTATCGTTCAGATAGGAATCAAAATATATGACCAACATTTGGATGAGGGAGGTCACGATATTGTGTGAGGAGCGACTTTTTACTTTGACAAATGTCAAGATTTCCATAGTTGACTTAGGGGATTGGGAGGCTGTCTATTCCCGGCACTCGTGAGGAGCAGAACACAAGAGCATTTTGAAAACCGGGTCTTCTATCTAGAGGCCCTTCCTTTAACAGTGAATAATAGGACTTCAAATCCCAGGCTGGAGCGTAAGCCAAAGTTGGGTCTTAAACCCATCGTTCACTAGCCTGAAGTTTATGACTATTTCTGAACTTCCCCAAGCCCACATTGACTTTTCTGCAAACAAGGGGAGAATATTAACCACTCCCTGGGGATATTGAGGCTAAATGAGATAATAAATGAAAGCACCTCTAGGGCACCTGGGTGGCTCAGCTGGTTAAGTCTCTGACTCTTGATTTCAGCTCAGGTCATGTTTTCAGAGTCTTGAGATTGAGCCCTGAATTGAGCCCTGTTGTAGGGCTCTGCACTCAGTGGAGAGTCTGCTCTGCTTCTCTTCTTCTTCCTTTACCCACCCCCCCCCTTGCTCACTCTCTGTCTCTCTAATAAATAAGTAAATCTTAAATAAATAAATAACTCAATAAGTAAAATAAATAAATAATGAAAGTGCCCAGCATAATTCTTGGCTTAGAATTTATGTTTATTAATTGCCTGGTGGTGGATTTTTTTAAGATTATTAAATCTCTTATATACATTTATAAAACCTTAGTAGTTTCATAGAAAGACATTACTTCTTGGATACTTTTCACTTTTAAAATTCTAATTATAAGAAACACATGCTTAGGAAGGGATTCCTGATGAAATCAAATAAAAAGAGAATTGTATTCGTTTCGTAATGTAAACATAATAAATAAAGGAAAATGGGAAAAGGGATATTCCCATAGTGTATTTGAAAACAGTTCTGCCTAAAACTTAAGTTCCAGGAAATTTTAAAATAGAAAATCAATCAGGGGCCCCTGGGTGGCTCAGTCGGCTAAGCATCTGCCTTTGGCTCAGATCATGATCCCAGGGTCCTGGGGTTGAGCCCCGCATCAGGCTCCCTGCTCAGCGGGGAGTCTGTTTCTCCCTCTCCCTCTGACCCCCCCACCGCCCCACTGCTCATGCTCACACTCGAGTGCTCTCTCTCTCAGATGAATAAATAAAAAATCTTTAGGACAGCCCCAGTGGTGCAGTGGTTTAGTGCCATCTGAAGCCCAGGGCGTGATCCTGGAGACCCTGGATCGAGTCCCACGTCAGGCTCCCTGCGTGGAGTCTGCTTCTCCCTCTGCCTGTGTCTCTGCCTCTCTCTCTCTCTTTCTCTATGAATAAATGAATAAAATCTTTAAAAAATAAATAAATAATCTTTAAAAGAAGGAAAATCATTAAATATTACTAACTTTTAAGTAAGAGTGAGAAATGTTTATGTTTCCTGAAAATTGATTTGAAACTAAGGAGGCAATATTTTCAATTGCTTTAACTCATGTGTCATGAGAATGTGTCAATGATGTACTAAAGTGACTTCAGGTATATATTTTGGTTATTGTTGGTAATTCTGTACCCATGTAACATGTAAGTCATAGGGTTCGCATACTACTCTGAACTCACAGGAAGGAGTTGAACAGTACCGATCTCTTGGACCATCAAATGCCCGTGTGCCAAGCATTTACAGTGCATTTTCACTTAAACCTTCCTAATGTTATTGACACGTTGAGTGAGCATGCCTTGCATGAATGTTGGTGTGACTTAGTCTTCAACAGGATTTATTCCCTTAAAAATTAGTTGTTTGGCACCCAAAATAATAAGATACCTAGGAATAAACCCAGCCAAACAGGTGAAAGACCTAGACTCTGAAAACTGTAAAACATTGATGTAAGAAATTGAAGATGACACAAAGAAATGGAGAGACATCCCATGCTCATGGATTGGGAGAACAAATACTGTTACAATGTCTATATTTCCCAAAGCAATCTCCACATTTAATGCAATTCCTATCAAAATACCAACATCATTTTTCACAGAACAAACGATCCTAAAATTTGTATAGATCCACAAAACACCCCAAATAGCCAAAGCAATCTTGAAACCAGAAAGCAAATTTGGAGGCATCACAATTCCAGGCTTCAAGTTATATTACAAAGCTGTAGTGATCAGAACACTGTGGTACAGTAATGAGCACTGAGTGTTATATGCAACTGATGAATCACTAAATCCTACCCCTAAAATTAATAAAAACAAAGAAACAAATTAAGAAAAAAACCTCTGTGGTACTAGTACAGACATGGACACGTAGATCAATACAATAGAATATAAAGTCCAGAAATAAACCCACAACTAAATGCCAATTAGTCTTTGTCAAAACAGGAAAGAATATCCAATAGAAAAAACACCATCTCTTCAACACATGTGTTGGGAAAACTGGACAGCAACATGCAAAAGAATGAAACTGGACCACCTTCTTATGCCATATACAAAAATAAATTCAAAATGGATTAAAGACCTAAATGAGAGACCTTGAAAACATAAAAATCTTAGAAAAGAACAGAGGAACTTCTTCGACATCAGCCATAGCAATTTTTCTTTCTAGAGATGACTCTTGAGGCAACGAAACAATAAAAAATGAACTACTGGGACTACTGCATCCAAATAGTAGCATTATCTACAATAGCCAAATTATGGAGGCAGCCCATCACCTGATGGGTGGATAAGGAGGATGCGGTATGTGTGTGTGTATATATACACGTGTATATATGTGTGTGTGTGTGTATATATATGGAGCATACATATATGGTTGGAAAATATACATTCCTCACCCTTAAAAAAGTGAAATCCTGCCATTCCTGCCATTTACAACAACATAAGTGGATCTAGAGAGTAAAATGTTAAGCAAAATAACTCAGAGAAAAACAAATGCCATAGGATTTCAGTCATGTGTGGAGTTTAAGAAAACAAATGAGCAAAGGGGAAAAAGAGAGAGGCAAAGCAAGGGACAGACTCTTTGCTCTAGAGAACACACTGCTGGTCACCAGAGGGGAGGTGGGCAGGGGGTGGGGATGGAGGAGTGCACCTGTTGTCATGAGCACCAGGTGATGCATAGAATTGTTAAATCACTGTATTGTACACCTGAAACAAACATAATACCATAGTTAACTAATGGGAAGTAAAATAAAAATGTAAAAAAAAAATAAAATAAAAATTAGGTGTACGAAAAAACAAACACCACGTGCTCTGCAAACCTCTTGAGTGAACGTCGGCATCTGGTGGAACACAGACAAGCACCACCTCCTAACACTTTTCCAACGGCCTCTGGAAACGTGTGTTTCTGCAGAAATGACCCAATTACCTTATTCGACACCCGAATCGAGTGACTAGGTTATGTGTGCAGATGAAAGTCTGCATACACACTGGACTGTGAAGGTCTAAGACAAGAAGTTTATATTCTGAAAGTTGAAACTAGGTAAGTAAATACGGCAAAGACCAAAGCTGTAAACTCCACTTGTTTAACCGTCACTAAGGACCTCAATGTAAGAAATTATTTCCACCATCAGAAATTTCGCACCAAAAGCAATTTGTTTCCTGACTTGCATCAAAAAGGGCTGGTGGGGTTTGGTCCCGGTCGGGTTGCCGTCCCCCGACACGGAGATTTGCAAGTCGCCCGAGAAAGCACGCGACAGCGACAGCAGCGACAGCGGAAGGCCAACAGCCCCCGGAGCTTGTGCTGCTCTTCAGAACAGCTGCTGGCCTCACGCGCGGACAGCAGAGGACTCTGGGTTAATATACTGACTCGGACTCAACACGCCTTTAACATAAGGGCGGTGGATGACCTTCCAGGGACCAAATGTTCCACGGCCTGAAATAAGGAGATTTTAGGATAAATAAGAGCAAACAGACAAAGCGGGGATGAGAAGTATGATGTGGTCTCTAAATCATTAAACCGTGCGAACGTCAAATGCCAAATGGGTGGCACGGCGGAGGCGCCGCGGGACAGTCCTTGGGCCCCCAGGGCTGAGAGGCAGGGGCTGGTTCAGGGCGCAGCGAGGCCCGGGCCCGACGGCAGTGGGAGGCTGCGGGGAGCCCTGAAGATGCCAGGCCGCCCGCGGGGAGCTCGGCCCAGCTCGGGGGCATGGACGCCCTGTGTCCAGCAGGTGAGCCTGGCGGACGGGAAGCTGCGGGGCAGGGGGGTGAGCCAGGGGGCCCCGGAGGTGGGACGTGGCACGGCTTGGAGGCCTTCACCCCGCGGGTGAGCCGTGGTCTCTGCAGGAGAGTGCACACCTGCCCCGCACAGCCTGCAGCACGGAACAGCCAGGGCAGGCGGCCTGCAACATCAGGTCAAGTTGCACGGGCCAACGATGTGGCCGGCCTCCTTGCACGGGTGGGGGGCACCTGGTCACACTTCCTGAATTGCCTACGTAACCTCCACCCTCAGTGTGGGGCTCGAGCTCGTGACCCCGCGACCAAGAGTCGTGTGCGCCACCAACAGCCAGCCAGGTGCCCTCACCGCTCCCTAGTGCGTTGCAGAAAAGCATCTGATTCTTAAAGACTTAATAGTAACAGTAGGCTTGATCTCTTGCCTGTTAAGGCAAATATAATAAGCTGTTAATATTTGTTAGGTTCGGCTTGTGTCTATAATTCTGTTTTCCGTATGTTTAAAAATAATAGAGGTGAGCTCTCAAGTTTTGGCTAAGCTAGCGGGCATCACCTCCCGTGCACCGTCCAACGGCGTCTCAGAGATACGGCTCACACGCTGCGAGGCCTGCAGCATTGTATGTTTGAGAAACGCTTCTCCGTCCCCCCAACACAATCGTTATGTGCATGCAATGTCTAAAAAATCCAATTTCAGACAATTCAGGTGTTTTCTATCTTGATGTTTGATTTTAAGCAGTGAGATGTGTTTAGTGCATCCACTAGCTGAAAGGCGCATGACACACAGGTGTCCTGTTAGGACAGCTAATGACCCCCCTCCCGCCCCGGGGGAAGGAGAGCCCACTGTTGGCAAAACCATCACTTGCATAACCTGGTCTCAAAAAAAAAAAAAAAATAGAGTGACGATGGCCAACGTCAAGGAGCCTTTACTGCCAAATGTTCAGTTTCCAAAGCAACTCGCTCATCCTTCCCCTGAGGATTTTCTCAAAACTCTAGGTGCATGGAGCCCGTTTGGCCCAAGGTGTTCTTGATAAACAAGATGCACATGGACTGTGAGCATGTGGAAAGTTCTGGAAGCTTCCGCTAATGCCGGCTGTCCATGGATTAAGGTACACAGCGGTTCACGTTTTCAATAACGACAAGTATATCCATTTTTCTTGATTAGTCGACCTTTAATGAGTGAACGATTTCAGTGCTGGAGGCTGTTTCCGTACTCCCTGCTTCTCAGGACAACTTTCCAGCCTTTTTGCTGACGGGCTGACCTGCTGCCCCGAGGCACTCTCAGTTCTTACTCGTGTTAGGCCAAAGGCCCATGAAGGCGAGAAACCATGCTCTATCCACCCCCCCCCCTTTTTTTGGTCATCCAATGGTTGGTACTTAGTAGGTGCTCAATTCAAAATTTTGGAGTAAAAAAAAATATGGGGGAGAAACCTATAAGGAGTCAAATAGCGATCAGAATCATGTCTCCCCGCACACCTGTCAAGACCAGCGCCCTTCCTCATCAGTGTGCCAGGTGTCAACGGGGTTGCTAAAGGCAGAAATATTCTCTAGGACGCGGGGACCAGGGATCAGGGTATTTGCAGTGGCTTCTTTTATTCCCTGTCCAAGCGAAGAGAAAGAAAATCCACATGGGATCAAGTAAGCAACCGAAGGAGCAGCGCGCAGGGGCTCCCGCTGTCCCCTCTCTGCTCCCCGAGTGTGGCTCACGCTGGGAGGCCCTTCGGATGTTACCCAGTCTCTTCCGGAGGGTGGCTGGTCCTTCCAGCAAGAAGCCTGCGTCCGCTGCGTGGACGGCGGGGGCCCTGCACCCAGCCAGGCCCACCCGCTGCGGCTTCTGGAGCCACGATGCCTCCGTCATCGTCCCCTGCTGCAAGGCCCGCGGGGGGCTTAGGAGAGAAAGAAGTGTGCATGGGGGGGTACACGTCTGGGTCGCTCTGGGGCCCCGAACACCGCATATCTGTCCCCCCATCTCCCAGCGCCCGGGAGCAGGGACGGTAAAGGCAGGCAGGGGGTCGTCAATGGGCAGGCAAGCTACTGACGTGCTGGGTCTCTAAGGACAGACACGAGGCCCGTCTCTGTGATGGAACAGGACGGGGCCGGATCTCAGGGTCCCGTGGCCTCGTGGTGCATCGACGGGCGGGCGCCGGCCCCGCAAGAGAAGCAGCGTCGGCAGCCGCCACCGAGCTGGTGGACGGAACCCGAACTGGAGGCGACAGGCAGGTACACAGTGAGGACGGTTGACAACACGGCATTTTTAATCTGTATCTATAGAAAACACGTATATAAGCTCTCTAATGGAGGGATTATAGAAATACATCGAATATATAATAGTGCTCCTCGGTGTACTTACTGTGAAAATAGCACATTTATTTAGAGAGGGGCTCATGCCCCGAGTTCTCGTGGACGTTGGGAAATGTACCCATTTCTTTCTCTCGGGGGAGCAAGGATCGCAGAAGCGCCGCCCACCTGCCACGTTCCTCATCCGACGTCTCCTCCCGTTGTAGGATGCTCCCCAGGGTCCTCTGGAAGGTTCCCATCCGTAAAATGTTCTAGAAAAATGTCTGTTTTTTTATGGTCCCGTTTCTACATCTGCCGGCACTCGTGCCTCGTACACATGGCCTGCCTCTCGATCCTCCACGTCCCCTCCTCGTAAGTACAGTGACATATGGTACATTCATCAGTCTTGACCTCTCTTCCAGCCGGGATGACCGCGGTTTCCGCGAAGCAGTTTGGGCCTGAAACACACAAAAACGGTCTAGGTCAGGAGCGTGCAGGCGCGCCTCGCGCGTTGCCCGGGTAGTTTGTCCACGGTCTCAGGAATGACGCTGCGAAGGGCTCGGCCTAGAAGGAAATACTCCCACTTTCGGCCCCGAAACGAAACTGGTGTGGTTTAGGTTTGTTACGGCAACACTGCCACTTCCACCCACTGTTCCATTTGTGGGCCTGAGGCAGGAGTCGAACCTGCAGTCTTTTGATTTAATGAATTCTAAGCAATCGTAGGGGAAAAATGAATTAACGGGGGCTTTCAAAGAACCGGGTTTATTCTTCACGGCAGCTTTGCAAGGGGCAGTGCACACGGGCCAGCTGCTCGGGGCAACGGTGGGCGCCATGTAGCTTCTACACCTGCCAGAGCAGGCTGTGGGGCGCTGGCAACACTGGCCGCCTGTCCCCCTCCTCCCCCCGGGCGGGCTCGGGTCCTCGGCCCCGGGGCTGCTGCCGCTGCCACCGGCTTCGCGGTGACCAGGCCTCTGCACCCCCGACCGCTCTGCCGTGCACTTCCCAGCCCCGTGCATCATCCTTCATGGAAGGTCAAGGATGCGGAGATGTGGTTTCCAAGACCCGAGTCGAACAGAAGTTACTGTGTTGTGGTTCGCACACCTGGTTGGGATGTGACAGGTGCGGGGTCAGCGTAGGGCCTCCAGCCCGAGCCTGAGCACTGAGGCAGATTCCCCACCCCCGTCCCCCCCTTCACTTCTAGGTCCTCGATAATGCGCTCCCACCACCCCGAGCCAGGCTGGGAGGGACCCCGTCCTAAGGGCACGAGAAACATTCGCCTACACAGCACAGTTCTTAAACATAAGCGGATCCAAACAAGCTCCAGGAGCAAGACTGGCTCCGACGCTTCTAGGCAGAGGATTCCCAAGCACAGGAACTCACGGTTTCGTGGCTGCAGTTTTCACGTTAGCCCAGTGGTCAAGCGCAGCAGCTCCTCGATGCCACCGTGTGATCCCCGCGCCCCGGCACACAGGGCCCCTGCTCCCGCGGGGACTCTGCTTGCTTCTCGCCCCCAGCCCTTCCCACAGGGCTCCTCCCGGGACTTACTTTACCTCCATTGGAGACCTCGAGCAGGAAACAATCATCCATCTGGGAGTGGATCCGAATTGCAGCTCCAACCCTCTCTCTCTCTGGAGCAGGGTCCCGTGTGTCCCGCCCGCTGACACCTCAGACGCCCGGGGTGCAGTCAGGTCCCTCCCCTCCGCCGGCTTTGCCATATTTTAGATACAGACCCTCGCCCACCCAGATGGCTGACGTGAGGCCCTCTAGCCCGCACATGCCTGCACAACCCACTCGGGGCTGCTTGCCGACGTCCTCGGCCCAGGACGGCTTCCTCAGCTCCATGAGGTCAGGGCCCAACAGCGCCATGGCAGCCGTTCTGGGTGGGACCCACTTTGTCTACACTTGGCCCACTCGGCACGTGAGACACCTGTGATTTTGACAGTCCGCTCTAGCTCTCTGCAGTGTGCTGCTTTCTGTTTGTCTCTTTTATGGAGTTTAATCCAAGGACACAATCTCCTTCTAATTGGCCCTAATATCTCCCAGTATGCCTTGCACACCGAAGACACACCCTAATTGCACTTGCAGGTCCCCTCTCCCGAAACATCTAGATTCAAAATCGGATGGCACAGCTTAACAGTTATGTGACCCTGGACTAAGTAATTTCATTGTTTTGGGCTTTAACAGCCTCCTTTAGAGAAGGGCAGGGGACCCCGAACGGACACTTTTCCAAGGAAGACATCCAGGTGGCCAACAGACCCAGGCCAAGATCCTCAACACGACTCGCCGTCAGGGAAATGGAAACCAAAACCACCATGAGATACCACCTCGCAGCTGTCAGAGTGGCTAAAATCAAAAGACAAGAATTAACAAGCGCTGGCGACGATGTAGAGGGAGGGGCCCCTGTGCACGGCTGGTGGCAGTGTAGACTGCTGCGACCACTGTGGACACCGCATGGGGGTTCCTCGGAAAATGAAACATGGAAATACCATCCAATCCAGAGGCCCCAGTACTGGGTATTTACCCAAAAGACAAACCACTAACTGGAAGCTCTGTGCACCCCTGGGCGTTGCAGCGAGGTGGACAACCGCCGCGCCAGAGCAGCAGCCTGAAGGCCCCCTGATAGGCGAACGGGCGAAGGCGGCGTGGAATCTACGCGCGCTGGACTGCCGCCCGCCGCTGGGAAGGATGCGTCTTGCCACGTGCAACCACGTGGATGGACCTGGAGAGTATGGTGCGGAGTGAGACAAGTCATTCGGAGGAGGACGAGTACCACACGGTCATAGATTTTTCGTGTGGATGCCCAACTGCTCGACACCGTTGGTTGAAAAGATGATCGTTTCTTCATTGCACTGTGTTCACCTCTTTGTCGAAGATCAGGTCGCTGTACGTATTTGGGTGTATCGGGGGGGCCTCAATTTGTTTATCGATTTATCTATCGATGCTTTTGCCAATACCGCACTGTCATTTCACGTGGGTTGTTGAACTTGTGGGCACGGAATTGTCCCTAGAATTCCTCTGTTATCCATCTACCATCTGTAGGATCTGGAGTGATGCCCCCTATTTCTGAGATTAGTAAATTGTGTCCTCTCTCTTTTTTCCTCAGTGAGCCTGGTAGAGGCTCCTCAACTTCACTGAGTTTTCCAAAGAACCAACTCAGTTTCTTTGACTTTATCTCTGAATTTCACATTTTCAATGTAATTGATTTCTGCTCAAGTTTTTACTTTTTTTTTCCCCTTTCCTTCTGCTTCCTTTGGATTTAATTTGCTTGTCTCTTTTTCGGTTCCTTAGGTGGGCGTTTAGGCTGATTTCATTACTTTGTTATTTTCCAATATAAGCATTCAGCGCCTTATGTATCCCTCTCCAAGCACCACTTTTGCTGCATCCCACAAATTCTGATCAGTTGTGTTTTCACTTTAATGAAGTTCAAAATGTTTTAAAACTTCTCTTGAGATGTCTTTTTTGATCGATGTGTTTTTACAAGGCTGTTGTGTATCTCCGAGTATCTGTGGATTTTCCTGTTACCCTTCTGTTATTGATTCCTGGTTTAATTCCACTGGGGTCTGAGAGTAGACACTATATGGTTTCTATTCTTCTAGATGTGTCACAGCGTGTTTATGGCCCAGATCGCGCTCCATCTTGGTAAACGTTCCATGTGAACTTGAGAAGGATGTGCGTTGTGCCATTGTTGGATAAAGTAGTCGACGGGTATCAATTATATGCAGTTGATTGATGGTACTGAGTCCAACTATGTCCTTACTGACTTCCTGCCTGCTGGATCTGTCCGTTTCCAACAGGAGATGTTGACGTCTCCAACGGTAGTAGTGAATTCATGTATCCTTCCATCATTTTCTGCCTCATGTATCCTGACACTGTTGTTGGTGAGTACACGTGGCGGATCGTTACGTCTTCTTGGAGAAGTGACCCATTTATCATTAGTAATCACCTCCTTTATCTTGGATACTTTCTTTGCTTTGAAGTCTACTCTGAAATTAATACAGCTACTCCTGCTTTCTTTTTATTACTGTTAGAATGATATATTTTTCTCCACCCACTTACTTCATATATATATATATGTATGTATTTATATATTTTATATTTAAGGTGGGTTCTCATAGACAGTACAGAGCTGGGTCTTTTTTATAAGATTGTATTTATTTATTCATGAGAGACACAAAGAGAGAGGCAGAGGGAGAAGCAGGCTCCCTATGAGAAGCCCTATGCAGGACTCGATCCCAGGACCCCAGGATCATGACCTGAGCCAAAGGCAGATGCTCATCCACTGAGCCACCCGGGTGCCCCCACATAGGTGGGTCTTAAGTTCTGAACTACTCTACTTCTATCTCTTAGGCCATTAACATTTAAAGTGAATATTGAGGGGCACCCGGGTGGCTCAGCCAGGTGCCCAACTCTTGGTTTTGGCTCAGATCACGATCTCAGGGTGGTGAGACTGAGCCCCACGTCAGGCTCCGTGCTCAGTGGGGAGTCTGCTTGTAGATTCTCTCTCTCTGCCCCTCACCCCACTTGTGCACACACATACATGCTTTCTCTAAAATAAAGCTTTAGACAAATAAAGTGATTACTGATATAACTGGATTTGTATCTCCCATATTTGTTACTCTTTTCTATTTGTTGCCTTTATTTTTGTTCCTATTTTTGTATTTTTCTTTCTGCCTTTTCTGGATTTAACTTAGCATTTTATATGATTACATTTTCTCTCCTTTTTAAGCGTATGTTGCACTTTTTTTTTTAACTAATCCAAGCCCACTTGCAAATAACACTTGTGCTTCAAGAGTAGTGTGAATAATGACAAATAACAAATAATCCCAATTCCTCCCTCCCAGCCATTGCATCCATATTAGTATTCATTTCACTTATTCATAAGCATAAATATAGGCATCTATCCTGTTTTATTCCTGTTGTTAGTAGTTTGCATCTTCTCCCCCCTAAAATCCTGTTTTGCTAGAAGTTTATAAATTTCGTGGATCTTTCCAAAGAACTAGCTTTTCTTTCATTGATATTTCTCTAGTGATTTTCTGTTTTCGATTTTATTGATTTTTTTGTTCCCATCTTTACTATTTTCTTCTTGTTACTACTCTAGTTTCTTGAAGTGATGACTTAACTGATGTAAGAATTTTCTTCTTTTTTAATGTCAGCATTCAGTTCCATAAATTTCCCTCCTGGAACTGCTTTAGCTGTTGTCTCAAGGGTGTGGATGGGTTGTATCTTCCTTTTCATGACACATTTAGTTTTACAGATTTGTAACTCCAGAGCTACTAAGAATCTTGAGGGGGAAAAAAAAACAACTTCTGCTTCTGCTAACTTGGCTTATTGGAGCTCGATTTGCCATCATATAGTATAACGTCCCGTGGATCTCAGCCACAAGCAATGCCAGGAGGCAAGAAGATGTGGTATTGATGAAGGCAAACCTACGCCGGTGCCTGGAGGCGTATCTCCTTCTCTTCCACCAAAGACTGAACACGGAGGCACAGGCCGGAGCACGAGAACGACAGGGCCCTGGAGCAGGGGTCCTTGTGGTGTCGGAGCCCCGTGGGGCCAGCACTGGCTCAAGGCGGCCCACGTTATTCGGGGCCCTAGACGACTGGCATTCTTTCCTGGGGAACCATGATGTTAAGAGATAATTCCCAACGATGCACAACTCGGTATCAGTTCCCGGTCTTGAAACAGCGACGTTTGTTTGTCTCCCCTGTTGCAAATCACGTTCCCAACCCACAAATCTGTCTCTTCTGAACGTGAAATCCCCCCCATTGGTATTTACAGAGGAAGCCACGAATGCATTTCCATTTCCTTGACATGCACCTGGTGTATGTTAGATTCGCAGGGCACTGGTTTCAAAAAAAGACGGGAAAACGCTTTAGTAAATCCTATGCAGAAATGCAAGAAATATTTTCTGAAGTTCTGAAATATGGTGAAAGGTCTGCTGTTTCAAAAAAAAAAAAAAAAAAGCCCCCACCGTCAGCGAAGTCGGGGCAGGCTCCATTCAAGGCCGCAGTGGGATTTCCGTCTGCAGACCCCAGAGGTGAGGTGGGGCCCACCCAGCCCGAGAGCCTTGCAGGAAGGCCTCGACGCCCCCTCTCCGGACTCTCCCCCCGCTCCCCGAGCACGGGGGCCTTGGCGCACAAGCAGCTGCTAACATCCCGACACACGTTTCTAATCCACGGAGCAGCGTTTGAAACATGAGGCCGTAACAGAAGGGCAGAGAGGGGGACAGACCCCCCCCCGGCACCTGCAGAGCACACAGGGGACCCCGGGGGCAGCCCAGGCCACGCTCCCGCCCCCACCCCGCGGCCCACGGGCATGCTGCTCACCTTGACACTGGGCGGCAACCCCGGGGGCAATCTGTACTGAGCTTGGCTCCAGGACTATAGGTCCTGTCATCAGTCCACGCAGACCAGGAGAAGACGGCAGGCCCCGGCCGCTGGCTGTGGGTCTGGGGCTCCGTTAAAAGTAACGAACGCATAAGGGGCCGTTGGGGACCGTCGTGTCGCCTGCCACCCGCCTGTGGAGCACGGGGGGAGGCCGCTGCCTGCGATGGGCCCGGCCGGTGCGCACCTGCTACCTGGGCAGCCCGCGCTTCTCTGGACACTGCTGACGTCAACTTTTCATCGTCCAGAAAAACGCACAAATACTCGGTCGCAGCGCTGGGTGAGTGTTCCTGAGCCGACACCGGTGAGGCCGCACACAAGCCGAGGGGCGGGGCGCTGCTGTGGCCTGAGGACCCCCGGGGCCCTGGGTCCACGGACTGCGCCCCCCAGGGTTGCCCGTGTCCGCACCTGGTGGGAGGAGAACCGTGGGCCCGGATCCCGCGCGGCGGGCCTCCTCCTCGGTGGCCGTCCAGGACCCGTGCCTCTGCCCCCACATCTTTGGCTCATTCCTGTTCCGTTTCAGGAACATTCTACAACGGAACAGGAATGAGCCAAAGATGTAGTAGTAGCATTATTTATGCTACTACTGACAGGTGTCTGGCCTCCGAACTTCTGTCCCCGGCAGACGGCTGGAGTGGGCCCGGGGCAGCCGTTCTCAGAGTAAAGGCCGCCGTCTACACGCTTAGGTGTGAGTCCAGGGTGCACTCCGGCCCCAGGAGTGGGGGCTCGGCTCACGCCGTGTGCCGCCCTGCGGCCCTGCTGCAAACCCAGACACACACATTGCCCCACAGCGGGGGTGCCAGTTCGGACCCTCAGGGTCAGGACGTGGCGATTGCACTTCATCCGGGTCCTGTGCAACACTTGACACTGTTAGTCTGTATTATATTTTATCAGATCGGCTGCATGTGTCATAATAATTGGGTTGTAGTTTTATTTTTCCATTATTTTTTAAGTTTTTTTTTTTTTTTTTTTTTGATTTAAGGGTAGGAGGAGGAGAGAGAGCACAAGATTGGGAGGAGGAGAGGGAGAGACAGAGACAGAGACAGAGAATCTCAAACAGGCTCCAGCTCAGCGCGGAGCCCGATGTGAGGCTCGATCTCATGAACCTGAGGCTGTGACCTGAGCTGAGATCAAGAGCCAGAGGCCTAGGGACGCCTGGGGGCTCAGGGGTTGAGCATCTGACCTCGGGGTCCTGGGATCGAGTCCTGCATCAGGCTCCCTGCATGGAGCCTCCTTCTCCCTCCTTCTGTGTCTCTGCCTCTCTCTCTCTCTGCCTCTCATGAATAAATAAATAAATAAATAAATAAATAAATAAATAAATAAAATAGTATAAAAAACTAAAAAAAAAAAAGATCCAGCTGCCTAAGCAACTGAGCCACCCAGGCACGCCTAGGGCGTGGTTTTAATTTGCATTTCCTTGATCACTCAGGATTTCGGTGTTGACATTCAGAACGCGCCATGCAGGTCATATGCATTATTTCCTACCTGATTGTCCAGAGTTTCTTGTTTATTTGTAAGAACTCTTCACATATCGCGGATGGGTCCTGCCTGTGTCTGATACATGGCTGTGAATAAAGCATCCAATTATAATTACAGAATTATTGTCTCTACTTTTAGTTCTCTTATACTTCTTTCTTACCTACTTTAAGGTCATGCCATTGGGCACATATATATTTAGATGAGTGACGTGTGACCGTTATATCGATCCTTTTATCACTGGTCTCCCCTGATGCTTCTTGCCTTAGGATCTAAAATCTCTGACATCATGTAGGGCCAACTGCTCCCACCGGTTACATTACAGGGTCCGTCTTTGCCTGTGTTCACATCCAATATATATATTTAAACCTAGAGTTAAAGCATCTAGAGTCTAAAAAGTGCTGCGTGGAAATCTGTATCTTTTAATGACACTTGACGTCTACTGGACGCAAAGCTGCGTACCTTTGGGCTTAGATCTGTGCCCCTGGATCTACTTTCTGTTTGTCCCATTTGTTCCTCTTGCTTTCTCTCCCTTCGCCGTCTTCGTGTGGATGAATCCAGCGCTTTCCCTCCTTTAGCTCCGCTGTCTTAGCTTGTTGCCTGCCTGCCGCCGAGGGAGCTGGGCTGCCCCTGGTTCAGGGCTGGGCAGCAGGTGCTCCCCGCCCTGCTCCTGCTGTGCTTCCGGGCGCTGTGCACCCGGCCTGGTTCCCGAAGGGTGATCGTGCCCCCGAGTCCTGGGAGCCCACCGCCCGCCCGTCGAGCCCTGCTCCTGGCTCCTGGCTCCTGGCGCAGTGTCCAGCCTCCTGGCCGCCGCGGCCCTGGGCTCCTCCCAACGCCCTGCCCCGGGCTCCGCTCCCTGAGACTCCCCCCACGCCCTGCCCTGGGCTCTGCTCCCTGAACCCCCCCCCCAACTCCCTGCCCTGGGCTCTGCTCCCTGAACCTCCCCCAACTCCCTGCCCTGGGCTCTGCTCCCTGAACGCCCCCCACCCCCTGCCCTGGGCTCTGCTCCCTGAACCTCCCCCAACTCCCTGCCCTGGGCTCTGCTCCCTGAACGCCCCCCACCCCCTGCCCTGGGCTCTGCTCCCTGAACCCCCCCACCCCCTGCCCTGGGCTCCACTCCCTAAGCCCCACCCCCCACCCCCCAACCCCGCCCTGGGCTCTGCTCCCTGCACACACACACACATACCCCGGGCTCCGGCTGGTGGGGGGACACCTACCCCAGCTCTGGGGACACGTCGACGCCCAGAGGAGCAACGGCAGATGTGCCCCCTGTTCCCACAGCACCTGCTCTCTGCTGCCTCCAAACCAGTTTCTTTGCTTGTTTTTGTTTGGAATATGCGTGTCTGCTCTCTCCTGCCCAAGATGGGGGGTAGGGGGCTCCCTCATATGCCCTCACTTCCGGCCGCCAACAGTGGAACATGGACTTAACATTTTGTTCTCAAAGCACATCGGACTCACAGCTGCCAGGTGAGAGGGGCAGACCCCACGTAGCCCTGCGCGGTGAGCTGTGCACCTGTGGTGACGGTAGGACGTCCCCCCAGGGAGGCCGGGAGGCAGCGATGCTCGCGGAGCTGGTCTGAGTCTTCTCTGCCCACTCCCATCTGAATGGACTGTCTACATCCCTGGGTTTATTTTTAATTTAATTAATAAATTAATCTGACAGAAAGAGAACAGAGTGAGGGGCAGAGGGAGACACAGACGCCCCACTGAGCAGGGAGCCCGACGCGGGACTCGATCCCAGGACCACGACCTGAGCCACCAGGCACCCCACGTCCCCAGTTTTATTTTATTTTTTAAAGATTTATTTATTTATCTATTTATTTATTTATGATAGACACAGAGAGAGAGAGAGAGGCAGAGACACAGGCAGAGGGAGAAGCAGGCCCCATGCTGGGAGCCCGATGTGGGACTTGATCCCAGGACTCCAGGATTGTGCCCCGGGCCAAAGGCAGGTGCCAAACCGCTGAGCCCCCCAGGGATCCCCCTTGTCCCCGGTTTTAAACAAGCTCTGTCATCTCCCTGCTCTCCGGTCATTAGCAAGTCAAGTACAATTTTGCGTGTCTCTACCCACTCACGTGAAGACGTAATGTTACCATTTGTAATTCATGTAAAACTGCGACTTCAAGGTCTGCAGCAAATGCGTCGGCCCCACGATGACGAGGACGGTAATCCCTGCCCCCGCGTGTGGCTCTGGGTGGCGAAGCCTCGCTCTGCTTTAGCCCGTGTCTCCTCCGTTGGCTCCCGCGGCAGAGGCGCAGGCAGCAGAGTTGGGGTTTAGAATGTTCGGCTTCCAGACCGTCAGACCTGGAAACCTCGTGTCCGACTCCTCCCCCCAAGACGGGAGAACAGGCGCCTAGAAACACCGAGAGCGCGGCGGCGAGGGCACACGGACGCCTCGGGTCCGCACAACGTGCATCTGTCTCTCGGACTTTCTGGATGCCGTCCGCCGTCCGCCGTCCGCCGTGCCAGGTGGCCGCCCTGTTCCCAGATCCCAGGTGTGAGTGACGGCGACACACAGGCACAGGACACGTGTGCACCGTTGCCGAGGACCAGGGAAGTTTCTCGAATCCGAGTGGGAGACTGGAAACCGTGTTCGTTAAGCCCGTGTTCCTTCCAGCACGGCTCTCCCTCCCACAGCGTGTGAGTCACCTGGAAGCCACGTGTGGGTCCCCGGGTTCAGCTCCGAGGGGACAAGGTCCACAGGGGTTGCTCGTCCGTCCTGACTTCAGCCCAGGCCACCGCCCTGCAGCCGCCTGCCTGATGGCCCTGGGTCCGCCCCCAGCACGGCCTCCTGCCCCGGGCCACCCTCCCCGTGTCACGCACACCTTCCCTCTGTCCCCACACAGGAGGACACCTCGCGTACAACGGAGCAGTCTGTTTCAGCGATGTGTGCAAGGCCGGGGCACGTCCTCAAAGTCACCTCCAAAATGGAGCCGAGGTGGCATCCTGCCTGAAAAGCCACGGGCAAGTGGCCCCTGGGCCGTGGTCCCCCTCGGTGCCGTGGATTCATCTAAGACGCACGGAGCCCAACGTGCAAAACGAGGACAGGACGGTGCGTGTGGCCCCCGGTGAGGGCTGGGCCCGCGGAGCCCACGTTCCCCCCGCCGGGTGGCTTCCCGGCCCAGCCCCCCAGGTGCTGAGCGCCCTCTGCGCCCCGAGGCCGGGCCGGGGCCGCGGCTGCACTGGGACGGTCCCGCCACGGCAGGGCTCCCAGGCCCCGCACCTGCAGCGACCCCTCCCCGGAGTGCAGCGGGGCTCGCGGGCTCCCCTAACGCGGCCCGGCAAGCTGGGGTAAATCCAGGGCGAGGAAATCGGAAGGAAAAACCCAAATCGTTGTATTCCTGATAGAAGAGCGTGTAGCAGCCCCACGGCCTTCCGGCCCCATGTGACCGCGACGCCATCGCCTGAGAACTGAACTCCGGAGGCACAGCTGCCGGGCCGACCACATAGGTAAACCCACGTTATCGTGGGCAGGTAAGGAGAAGCAAGGCCAGGCTTGCCCCTGGGTTCTGGGGACCAGGACTGCAAGCAGGAGAAAGAAAACAACCAAAAAAGGCAGTTGGTGACGTGATGGCGTTGACGACCGGCGTTCAGAATAGCAACAAGGGAGAAAACTGCTTAAAGATGCAGGAAAGGGATGTGGGCAGTCGTCCCACGGAGTCCAACCGGAGCTGCCAGCGGGAGCTGGGCTGAGCCACGCGCGAGACCCCGCGGTTCGGTTCCGACAACGCACACGGTGTACACACCACGTGCCACAAAGAGCGAGGGGCGGGGGTCGTTCTGCGGAAAAATACGGAAAAATAAAACACGCGATCCACAGCAGGAAAACCATGGAGAATCCGATACAAAAGGAGCACGATGTCAACCCCGCCTAAAACCACGTGGAGGAAGCCCCTCCCGAAGGCCCAGAGGCATGTGCAGCCTTCGGGCTCCAGCAGGCAAGGGAGCCGCGTGGAGCCCGCAGAACGCTCCAGAAATGAATGAGGCCAAACTCCAGCAGGAGCCCGCGTAAGATACGTTTAAAAACACCGAGAAGATACAAGCAAACAGAACAGGCTAAGAGCAAAGTACAAAAAAGCAAACCAAAAAAAAAACAAAAAAACAAAAAAACAAAAACTCAAAAAAAACCAAAAAAGGAGCCATAAACTATGAAGTGGAAAGGTCTCATCGGAAGAGATCTCCGTGTCTGCTACAGGCTCAATGTCTGCAAATAAGAGCAACGTAGAGAAACCAAAAGGAGCCAACGAAGATGTGGCCGGCAAGGAGCACAAACACAAATCACCGACGAGAAATCCTAAATAGAAAGATTAATTTTAAACAACACATCATTCCTACCAAAAAAAAAAAAAGAAAAAGAAAAATAGCTCGTCATAGGATATATAAAGAAATGAATAGGGAAACTTTGTAATAAAAATGAAATCTAAAAAAGAAAAAATGAAGAAAGTGTAGGCTTCACGCGAACCCGTGAAATACCCGAAGGAAAATGCCTCTGGACCCAGCACCAGGAGGTAGAGTCACATCCCTGTGAGTCGCGTCTGTAACCTGAGGTGTTCTGGAGGCGCGTTTGGGGCCCCAGGAGACTCCGCAGGCCCCATGGCGGCCAAGGGCGCCTCCACCCAGGACCAGGGCTTTCACTCCGGGTGAGCCGCACCCCGGTGGGTGTGCCCGGCTCCCTGCATCCTGAGCGCGCACCCCCCACCCCGACCTCTCCCCGCCGGCTCCGCACCCACCGCACCTTTGTGAATTCACGTCACAAGTTCAATTCCGAGGGGCAGCCTGGGTGGCTCAGCGGTTGAGCACCTGCCTTGGGCCCAGGCCGTGACCCCGGGGTCCCGGGATCGAGTCCCATCGGGCTCCCCGCATGGAGCCTGCTTCTCCCTCTGCCTGTGTCTCTGCCTCTCTCCGTGTCTCTCATGAATAAATAAATAAAATCTTTAAAAAAAAAAAAGTGAGCAGAAACGCATCCTTTTGGCCCCAATCCTGCGACCCTGGTACCTGCCTCGTGTCATCTCCGACGTCGTGGGAACAGGTGTTCAGCCTTAAAAGCCTATCCTGGCCTTTCACTCTTAGAGGGAGCTTGAGTCCAGACACCCCTCGTATTTAAAGACGTTTCTAGAACGAAGCCTACGTTCTTCCCGAGTGACTGCCTCCTGGCATGTGCTTGGCTGATATTTCATTGACCGCCCTGTGCATCCCAGTGAGTGGGGGTTTCTGTAGCCTCTTACAGGGCTATTTCTTTGAATTTGGTTGTGGAAGAAATACCCTGATTTCATGAAATGTGTTGAGAAACTACGTCTCCTTTCACAAGCTCGCGACCTGAGCCGAAACTCACTGAGCCCCCGAGCGCCCCCCCAACTAGAGACGTATTATTTGCTTCTTGAAAGCTTGTGAAGCCACCACGGAAACCCTCCTGAAACTAAATCATTTAACAACCATTTCAATTTCTTACAAGCTTTTAAGACCGTTCCAATGTTCCGCTTCTCCTTCTGAAGCATTTTTAGCAAACCCAGAAATACTTCACGTCTTTGAGACTTCGAAACTTTATTAATTAAATAATCAGTTATGTGCTAAGCCTCACACGTGTACAGTGGCTTCTTCAATATTGTGACCTCAGCCCCACAGCTGTGATATCCTCTTCAGGTCCCCTAATTTTACAAGGTAATGCTTCTCACCTTTTCCTTTACTTGCCTTGTTAGAGGTTGTACTCTCATCGGTTTGGTCAAAGAAGTCGCTTTCTGGGTCTGTTTCTGGGCTTGTCTCGGATTCTCTGTCTCGGAGGACAGACGAGGGCAGAGAAACCCCAGGTGATGGCGGCGGGGGACGGACGGGAGGACGGGTGCCTCCCTCCCAGGCCCGATGATGGGCGTGACTCAGCTCCAGGGAGGACAAGGGGCAGGGGAATTCAGATGAGAAAAGTGCATAATTACTGCTTGAAAATTGCCTTAATCCCCTTTCAGGAATTAGAACAGAGAATCGACCTCGTTTGCGTAGGTTCTTCTCGGGCTTCTCGAATGCAACGTTGCTCACATGTGGCTCCAGGACGGTTCCGCGGTCACCTCTTCACCTGAAATCAGGGGCGGGGAAGCCACGCGCTTGCCAGCCCTGCAGGACAACGTCTGTCGGTCTGTCTGTCGCTTTTTTCCCCTCCTTCCCTCCTCCCCATCTCCTTTCCTTCCCAGCGACGACACTGTCGTATCCAACCATTCCAGTGGGAGAGAACAAGAGAACACAGAAGTGAAGGCAGTCGGGGCTTATTGATACGAGAAAGTGTTTTCCTCGTTTGCTTTTTATTGTTATGACATATGTGCGGACGTTTAAGACGAGGTCGGGCGGCGGGGGGAGGCTTTGCAGAACGGAGAGGGAGATCCAGGAACCTCGGCTCCTACTTCTATTGCAAATATCGGACAAGCTCTTGGTAGGGAAGAGAGTGTCGCTCCCTTTGTTCTGTTCTCTGATAAATTAACAAAAGAACAGAATGCGTATTAATGATATCTCTAGTCTATTTTGATGGCATGTGTAAATCTATTCTTAAATATTTATACACAATCATTTTCTGTGTTAAATAATTTTTAAAACAGAAAAAAATCTGCGTGCAACAGTTAAGCAAGCAGATGGCACTTGGATGCTTATGGAGAAGCTGTGTTCATTTGCTCTCAGGCATGTAAAATGGTATAAAAATATAATTTATTTTCAGGACAAGTTTAAACAAGGAATAGCAAAACTTTACTCAACTAATTACTTGACTATACCAAATAACAAACATTTTTATCTTAATGTCTGTTTATTTCTTTTTTTTGTTCATTTCTTTTAAAAAAAGATTCTTTGTATTTATTTAAAGATATATATATATATCTAAATCATGTATATGTAATATATACATAATATATTAAGTCATATATATATGCATATATATGTAACTTAATCTTCCATAAAAGTGCCAAGAGCACACAACGGGGAAGGACAATCTCTTCAATAAATGATGTCATCAGAACTGGATTTCCACATGCAAATGGTAAAAATCGGACCCCTGCCTTACACCAGACATAAAAATCAACTCAAAATGGATCAAAGGCTTAAACATAGGACCTGAAACCATAAAACTCCTAGAAGGAAACTGAGAGAAAAAGCTCCTGACATGGGTCTTGGTGATGATTTCTCGGAGGTGACGCCAAAAGCACACGGGGAAGAAAAAAAAAAAAAAGCAAAAATAAACCAGAGGGACTGTATCAAGTTAAAAAGCTTCTACACAGTAAAGGAAACAATCAACAAAATGCAAGGCAACCTACGGAGCGGGAGAAATCGTTGCGAACCACATGGCCCGGTAAGGGTCAATATCCAAAATACATAAGGAACGTATCCGACTCAATAGCAAAGCCACACAAACAAATCACCCAAATAAAAAATTGGCAGGGGACCTGAAGAGGCGTCTTTCTCAAGAAGACATCCAGGTGGCCAACAGGTACATGAAAAGATGGTCGGCATCCCTCATCATCCGGGAAGCGCAAGTCAAAACCTCGGTGAGCTATCACCTCACACCTGTTACAATGGCCACTGTTAAGCAACACAAAACAAAGAAGCAAAGTGTCAGCGGGGACCTGGATTAAGGGGCTCTCATACACCGCGGGGTGGGGGGCAGGGACTGAACTGGAGCCCCCACTATGGAAAAGAGCATAGACGTTCCCAAAACAACCTAAAGCAGAACTACCATGGGATCCAGCTATCACACGAGGGAAATAAAAACGCCGTCTGAGAGAGACGCCTGCACCCCCAAGTTCCCTGCAGCCAGGACACGAGAGCGACCTAAATGTCTGCTGACGGATGAACGGATGGAGAGAATGTGGCGTGTACACGGTTCAACATTACTTGGCTTTAAGACAGAAGGAAGCCCTGCCACGTGCGACCCCATGGAAGCAACTGGAGGATCTTAGGCTCCGTGAAGTAAGCCAGACACAGAAAGGCAAAGACCGCATGATCTCACTTATGTGCCGAACCTCAAGATCAATCAGACGGAAACAGACAGTGGTCAACCGGGGGCTGGGGCTGGGGATGTCGGGAGAGAGCCGTCAGAGGGTGCGAACTCTCAGTGGTGAGGTGAGTAGGTCCCGGAGATCTGACGTACAGCCAGGTAGCTACAGGTGGCCTCTGTGTACTGTATGTGTGACGTCTGCTGACAGAGTAGCTCTTAAGTGTTCTCATCAAAAAAATAACTAATTACCTAATAAGGTGATGGATAGCTTTGGAGCTGTTGGGGGGGAGGGCAAATTGCATAAAAACCACTTAAACTTCCAAGAAGAATTAAGAAAGGACAGGAAAACCTAATGTAGCTGATACAGGTGCTAAGGCCCTCAGTGGAACACCTGCATTATCACCACAGTCACAGCATGGAGCCCAGACTCAAGGGGAGGGGCAGCAGATGGGGGAGGGGGATGACAGGGACGGAGAACTGCCCGGCTCTTCTTCAGCATCATCATCATCGTCATCATCATCGTCAATAATTATCGTCATCGTCATCATCACTGTTGTCATCATCATCATCGTTATCATCATCATCATCGTCATGGTCATCATCATCGTCATCATGATCGTCGCCATTATCATTGTCATGGTCATCATCATCATGATGTCATCGTCATCGTCATTGTCATCATCATGTCATCGTCATCATCGTCATCATCGTCATCATCACTGTCATCATCATCATAATCGTTATCATCATCATCATCGTCATGGTCATCATCATCGTCATCATCATCATTGTCCTGGTCATCATCATCATCATCATCATGTCATCATCATCATCATCATAATTGTTATCATCATCATCATCGTCATGGTCATCATCGTCGTCATCATCATGTCATTGTCATCATCATGTCATCATCATCATCGTCATCATCATCGTCGTCATCATCATCATCGTCAATCATTATCATCATCGTCATCATCATGTCATCGTCATCGTCGTCATCATCACTGTCGTCATCATCATCATCATAATTGTTATCATCATCGTCATGGTCATCATCATCGTCATCATCATCGTTGCCATCATCATCATCGTCATGGTCATCATCATTATCATGTCATCTTCATCATCATTGTCATCATCATGTCATCGTCATCATCATCATTGTCCTGGTCATCATCATTGTCATCATCACTGTCGTCATCATCATCATCATAATTGTTATCATCATGATCGTCATGGTCATCATCATCATCATGTTATCGTCATCATCATTGTCATCATCACTGTCATCATCATCATAATTGTTATCATCATCATCGTCATGGTCATCATCATCATCATCATGTCATCGTCATCATCATTGTCATCATCATGTCATCATCATCATTGTCATCATCATCATCATCATCGCCATCATCATCGTCGTCATCATCATCATCCTCAAGGCCAAATGAAAGCAGCTGATAGTGACTGTCCAGGGGATAAGTCATGACTCAACGTAAAGCCTGTGACCCTGATTCCAGGCTCTGTGTGTCCCCTCCACTGCCCCCCCCCACTAGCTGGCACATCCAGCGGTGACAAACCACAGCATGTCCCTCCAGGAGCCTCCCCAGGGGAGGAGGGCAAAAGGATGAATGAGTGAACAGGTGGCTGGAGGGAGGCTGGTGAGCGCCAGCGACCCGCCCGGAGAGCACCAGGGGTCCACACATCATTTCTCTGAGGACTTTGATGCCAGCAGCAGGGGACACTGTGGCGGCCTGCCTCCGTCCCGTCCTTCAGGCATCGCCCCTCGTCCCGGGAGAGATCAGCCCTCAGGCTGAAGGCCCGGCTACTCCGGGGCGAACAGGGAGCAACCGTGGCCGCGCACCCTCCCGACCTATCGGAAGGAAGGAGTGGAGCAGGGCGGCCATGGAATGAGCGTGTCGGAGGCTACATGCTGATAAATTTAGACCCTGTGTTTGAAGTTGACTTGGTAGGTTGTGTCACACGCCTGAGATGTGACGGCTGAGCAAATAAAGCAAGTCCACACTGTAATTAAGAGACTCGTTTTCCAGCTAATTAGACTGTATTTATGCGTACCCAACAGGTGATAAGTGAGTGCACAGACGGCCTCGCGGAGGGAGGAGGAGGGGATCTTAGAGGCTCTGACGGGGAGACTCTTGCCCGGCCCCTCTTCCGGGGCTGCTCTCACTCACTCACTCACATGGCTTCCTCAAACCAGGATTTAGCTGAAGTGCTAACCCGCACACGGACCCTGCGGAGAGCATCGCCGGGTCCAACCAGAGCGTGTGGCACAGGGACACGCGCTGCTGGTGAGGCTCGAGCTCAGCACCCCCACCCGGCCCGTGACTGGATCACATCCACGTACCCGTATTTCCCCCATTACTCATGTCTGTTAGGGACTCTCTTCTTTTTTTTCTAGAAACAAGGTCACCAACAGCGTCCAGTCCTGTCTCCCAGTCTTAGTCTACGCATGGGGATAGTATCATGATGATGAAACCACTTCAACTACGTCTTCACGTAACTCAGAACAACCTCCGGGGGAGCCTGGCGTCCCAGCAGCGCTCCGTCCAGCAGGAGGGAACAGGTGGGGGGAACCGCATGCACAGAGGAGGCGCAGGCGGACGCCGACGGGTTCATGGCCCCCGGGCTGCGACACGCTCCGGCCACTTGTTCAGTAAGCGCTGAAGTCCCAGGACAGAGACGGGCCCGGCATGAACGCCCTCGTCGTGGTGCCTCACGTGGCGGTCACGCCAGCCTCCTCCTGTGTTGTCCACGTGTATGCGGCTGCGGGCCCGCGGCTTCACTGTTCCAGGCCGCCGCTGTGACCGTGGGGTGACGGGCCCGCCTGCCCCCCACCAGTCCCCCTCTGTCCCCTGCGGCAGAGAGCACCCCGTCCAGCTGTGCTGTGCGCTGCGGCTCCATGGACACACACCCCCATCAACAAAATGCACTGATTTTCATTATTTGCTTTTGATGTTTACACCGAAACCAGTGCACCGTCACGTGCTCACACGGACGCATCGTGCTTCCTCCGTTTTCACGTAGTTACCGTGTCTTGCGACCGTCCTCCGCGGGCAGGGCAACAAGCGCCGTGCAGCAGTACCGCGCACGGGGGGGACGAGTCCCCTCTCCACCCTTCCACCGATGACCGCTAGTTGGACTCCTGCCTCCTTCTTCTGTCACTAAAAACAACAGTCGCACCCATGCACGCGGTCCCAGGTCCCTGTACGAATTCCACGCGGGCTTCTCTCTCTCCCCGGAATCAAAGATGCACGGTTGCTGCAAATTGCTTTGCTGTGCTCACTTACAAACGTAAAATATGCAGCCAGGTTTTTTTTCCCTTTTTTCCCCAGAGCTGCCCTTCTTTTTTTTTTTTTTTTTTAATTTTTTTTTTAAGATTTTATTTATTTATTCTTGAGAGATAGGAGAGACAGAGCCAGAGACACAGGCAGAGACAGAGCCAGAGACACAGGCAGAGGGAGAAGCAGGCTCCATGCACCGGGAGCCCGACGTGGGATTCGATCCCGGGTCTCCAGGATCGCACCCTGGGCCAAAGGCAGGCGCCAAACCGCTGCGCCACCCAGGGATCCCCAGAGCTGCCCTTCTGAGTGCAACACGG
The DNA here is from genome assembly GCF_048418805.1 of Vulpes vulpes. NCBI lineage: Eukaryota > Metazoa > Chordata > Mammalia > Carnivora > Canidae > Vulpes > Vulpes vulpes. The sequence goes on from NC_132784.1 coordinate 139,160,245, forward strand.
CCGGTCCACATCCTCGCCGGTGGCTGTCACGGTCATTCCTCTACGTACCGGGTGGGGCTTCGCTTTCCTCGGTAGTGGTTGGTGGTCCCCTCGCAACCAGCAAGTTTGGATATGTGCTCCGTAGACTTATTTTCAGCAATATTTTCTTCTGCACCTGCTCCCTTCTCAACACTTTTTTATTCGTTCATAGTTCAATTCAGACACCAAGTCCTTATCTTCACAGCCTTTGTTATATTTTACTGAAGAAAAAAATGTCACCGTTTTTTTCTTTTCTTTTCTTTTCTTTTCTTTTCTTTTCTTTTCTTTTCTTTTCTTTCTTTTCTTTTTTCTTTTCTTTTCTTTTCTTTTTTCTTTTCTTTCTTTTCTTTTCTTTTCTTCTCTTTTATTTTCTTGTATTTTATTTTATCTTATTTTTATCTTGGTCGAGAACATCTTCACTGCCCATAAGATTCCCGAAGACCCGATCACCCGCTCTCACACACGGATGTCTGTGCCAGCCAGGACTTAGGTGCACACGCGAGGGAGGCCTTTCCCTGCCAGGGCTCCCACGGGGACCTGCCCGCTCTCTGAGCCCGCGACGCCCCTGCTACTGCAACATGCCCACCACTGGGCTTTTGAAAATCACCCGTTTGGAGATCATTCGCGTGGGGCCCACTCTTGGGCACCGTCCCCTCCTGCATGCACAACGCTCGATTCGCTGAGGTGCACCTGCCCTGCGTCTTTCGGCAATAACGGGCGGCGGCACGTTCCTCGTCCTTGTGGATACGCAGGGGTCTCCTCCGGCCTCGTCTGCAAAGGGAATTTGATGAACTGCAGGCTCTAGGCCCAAACCGCCTGCTCTCCGCGCCTGGACACGCACGTTCGTCACCATGCACGGACGCCGTCCACGGGCAACCGCTTTTCCTCTGGGATGATTTACAAGAATTTCTCCTGCGGTTTCCCTGGGACGCAGCTGGGTGTGACGTGCGGGCGGTTGTCCCAGGACACAGAAGGGGCACTTTCTCAAGCCCCTTCATCTGCCCCCTCCACCCCTGCTCCCCGATCTGCCCTCTAACTGGGACCAGTCCACTGCAGTTAGAGGTTTGGGGTTTGCTTCTACTTCTTTCTGTAGCGTAACTACTCTTCTCTGCTTTGTACCCAGCTGTTCTATGGTGCTCTTCCTTGGTTTGCTCTTAGTGATTGTTCGTGGTCTTGTCACTTCTCCTTGTCTCCTCCTTCTTCCCACCCACTTCTCTCTCCGTCTCTCTTTCCCTGTGTGTGTGCTGTGCATGCCCATGTACATGTGTGCTCGGGTGTGCAGTTTCCCAGAAGTCTGATTATGTAACCCATGCTATTTTCTACTCTCATTTCTTTTTTCTTTCTTTTTTTTCAAGATTTTGTTTATTTGTTCATGAGACACACAGAGAGAGGCAGAGACACAGAAAGAGGCAGAAGCAGGCTCCCTATGGGGAGCCTGATGCGGGACTCGATCCCGGGACCTGAGGTCACACCCCGAGGCAAAGGCAGATGCTCAGCCGCTGAGCCCCCCAGGCGTCCCTGTCATTTCTATTTTTTAAAGAAATCATTTAGGGCACATGATGGTTCAGTCAGTTAAGCATCAGACTCTTGATTTCAGCTCAGGCCATGATCCCCAGGTCGTGAGATTGAGCCCAGCCCAGCGCAGAGCCTGCTGGAGGTCCCCTCTCCCCCCCTCCTCCCCGAAGTCCCTCAAAAAGAAAGAAACCATTTATTCATGTGTTTGGATTTCCCCCTTCCTTCACCCAAATCCCCGCCCTGTGTGTGTGCAAACCCACAGTGCTGCACCCTCGCGTGCTTCCTCCCGTCCTCCTGTCACTTGGGAACCGGATGAAGAAAAACACAGAGGTCTTGGTTTGTTCTGTTTAATGCTTCTCTTACGGAAAACCACGTCTCTGTCTCTTGCTTTTCTGCCTGAAACCACACCCTGGAAACCCCACCAAGCGTCCCGTCTACCAGTACGTCGCCCTGAAGTCACTGAGGACCGCGTGCCCGCCCTTCCCCAGCCAGCCCACCACGGACCCGTCCTTCCCCGCAGGCCTTCCCTGCGGCGCTCCCCAGAACAACCCCCGGGCCTGGAGGCCCCACCTGAGGAGTCAGCCTTGGGCTCCACTGTTCACCGGAGGCAGGAGGCAGCCGAGTCTCATGAAGACACTGGCGACCCGCATTGTCACTCATCTTACATTTCCCAGTAAAATTTCACTGCAAATGGAGACTATACCCCTCCATCCTTTTTTTTTCTTTCTTTTAAAGATTTATTTATTTATTTATTTATTTATTTATTTATTCATTTATTTATTTATTTATTTATTTTAGGGAGAGAGAGAGCGAGAGGGAGAGCGAGCGAGAGGGAGAGCGTGCACCTGAGCAGGGGGAGGGCAGCCTGGGGTGGGGGAGAAGGAGGCTCCGTGCTGAGCGCAGAGCGGGGCGTGGGCCGACCTCACAACCCGGAGTTGGTGACCTGAGCTGAATCCGGAGTCGGAGGCTCCACCACCTGGCCACCCAGGCGCCCTGCCCTTCACATATTTCTAACGGAACACACTTGTTTGAGGTCCGTTTTGAAACGCTCCATTCTCTCTGCATCCTTAGGACTAAGTTCTCCAACGTGTCGGCTCCGTGGGGTACTTTCCACGGCTTTGTAGTGTTTAGTACAGTTCCTCGTTTTCAATGGTCAACTCGTTCTCCAGAGGATGTTCTTCTCAGAAGGTGTCTCACCTCCCACAGCGGTTTCACGGGTGCTTCGCCCAGGCTCTATGGAATTCACCTGTCACTAACCAGTTTCTTGAACGTTTCTTTTTTTTTTTGAAAAAAAAAAAAAGATTTTATGTATTTATTCATAAGACACAGAGAGAGATAGAGAGACAGAGACACAGGCAGAGGGAGAAGCAGGCTCCATGCAGGGAGCCCGACGTGGGACTCGATCCCAGAGCAGGCCCTGGGCCAAAGGCGGCGCTAAACCGCTGAGCCCCCAGGCACCCCCCAAAAGTTTCTTGAATTAGGATCCTCCAGGAAGATCAGTGTAAAATGAGATGGAAGAAAGATATTCGTCTCCGGTGAGGACTCGACTGTCCTCATGACTCGTGCCCAGAGCACCTTCCCAGCCCAGTGAGTGGGGGGAGCTTTCTGTCACCGGCCCAGGATGATGTCACGGCTCCCCAACTCCTTCCCCCAAAGCGGAGCCTCTCTTGCCCTCTCCCGTGCACAAGGCACCTGCAGCCTCAGCTCACGTGTGCAGGTTTGAGACTCTCCATCCTGGAGACATGCCGGGCGCATGATTGCCCGGGTGACCATCACCATTATCATCTATCATTCACTCGTCTTTTTTAAAAATTTTGTTTAGAATGTTTTATTTATTTGAGAAAGAAAGAGCGAGCGTGTGTGTGGAGGGGGTAGAGGGACCAGGAGAGGGAGAGAATCTCTGCTGAGTGCAGAGCCCAACTCAGGGCTCCATCCCACGACCCTGAGGTCACGACCTGAGCCGCCATCAAGAGTCGGACACCTAACCGACTGAGCCACCCAGGCCCCCCTATCATTTACTCATCTTTTAAAAAACCTTAGGTTTTATACAGAGTAAAAAATACAAATCTCACAGCTTGGAGGATATTTGCATATGCCCATGCAGAAGGACCACCCATGCCCGTCACTGATGGAAACGTTTCTTTGCCCAGGAAGCTTCCCCAGGCCCCTCGCTAGATTAAACTTCAAATACATAAAATCATACAGACGCACTGTTTTGTTCAAGGCTTCGTTTTCTTGGAACAACACTCGAGATTGGACGGGGGCTCTCGTGCGAGAGGTAGCTCATCCCTTTCGACGGCTGAGTGGTGCTGCGCCCTGGGGTCTGTCACAGTCTGTTAGTCCATCCTCCTCTGGATGCGCAGCGACGCCGCTTGGAATTTTGAGCTCTTCTGACTAAAACAGATACGCCCCGTTCTGCAAATGTCTTTTGGTGCAAAGGCTCCTCCTGGGTCCGTATCCAGGAGTGGAGGCGCTCGGCACAGTCCGGGAGCACCGGCGGCTGTACGTCCCCTGTCTCCTGCTACTGGCAGGCTTCGCATTTTTAACCATTCTGGTAAGTCTTCGTTTACGACCCTTATTTCAATTACTTTCAGCAAAGTGTGTCCCAATAAGGATTTAAAAGTTGGCAAAAGGGTCAGGGCGCCTGAGTGGCTTCCTTGGTTGAGCATCTGACTCTTGATTTCAGCTCAGGTCATGACCTCAGGGTTGTGAGATCAGAGCCCCAAGTCGGGCTCTGGGCCGGGCGTGGAACCTCCTGAAGATCTTTCTCCCCCTCTGGCTGCCCCCTGCTTGCTCTCTCTTGTGCTCTCCAAAAAAACACAAAACAAGGACAACAACAACAATAACAAAAAACACCAAAAAAACTTTTTTTTTGCAGAAGGATGAAATATAAAAATCTAAGCTACTTAAAACCTAAAAATACTGTGACACGCAGGTGATTGTGGCACCGTGAGGCCGTTCTTTCCCCTCGTCTGTGACTTTCCTACTCTCATGAGGCCTTGATTTTTCAGACCTTTCACCCGTTGGCCTGCTGCTCCCCGACCTGGACTCGCGGGCTCCGCCTTGCAGACCCGCTCAGCGCTACCTCCGGCCACCGCGCACCCTGCACGTCCTCCATCCGCCGCGCTCATCGCACGCACTGGCCGAAGCCCGGCCCTTCTCCGAAGCCTCAGGACGCCACGTGCCACTCCTGCAGGGCCTCAGCAGGCAGCTCGCCACCGTCCGCAGTCACGGAGGAATCGCAGGACAGCATGACGTCCCAGCACTTGCGGAGTCGCCATTCAGAAAGATCCGCAGCCACCGACGTGTTCTCGCGCTGTGGCTTGTCCCTCTGAAAATCCTATTCGGGGCTGCCCTGCACATATTTGAGGCAAGAACAATTCCTGCCACGCAACCGTCTTCCTTGCCTCCCCGCGCGGGAGCGTTTTCATGCTGTGTGTGGACGTTGGGGACCTTGATGATCGGCGCACGGGAATCCACATCTGGGATCGTTTGTCAGCACCTTCTCTCCTTCCGGGGGTTCAGGTGCTTTGGTGAAATATAAACATAAGCCCCGAGCGCACGCGGTGACCTGAACACGATGCGCCTCGCCTCACAGCGCTCGGCGAGCGTCACGGAGACCAACCGCCCGTGCTCCCTGAGAAAGTCACAGACTTCACGTGGCCGAGGAGGCCCAAACCTGGCGTCTGCCTAAAGCAGTGAAAAACAGATAAATAAATGGAATTAAAGACATTAAAACAGCTGATGCCTTCTGCTAACTGAACGTCACCTCGCCCTGAGCTCTGGGGAGACAGAGGTGACCGATGGATGGAGCGTTACCTCAAGGGACAAGAGCACCATTACTGTATGGAAAATGGATTATCAGCTGAGTCCTGGTGACCCACAATGGGATTTTCTTAAAAAAAAAAAAACCACCAACCCGTGCTGCTGGGGACAGTGGGCACCTGGAAAGAGCCTGGTCTCCCTACAGGTGTCCGGGGGGACGTTCCCAGCCCCGGCGTGTGGCGAGCTGGCGGGTGTCCCACAGGGCCAGGGTTCTCCGGGTCTTCACCCCGGGCCACTCCCGGAGCCAGAGCTTGCAGGGGCGAGCCGCTCGGGCCTCTGGCCCTTCCAGCGCAGCACGGGGCCATGCCCTGCACGGGGCCCTGGGCCAGCACACGCGGTGTGGCCGGTCGGCGCACCGCGAGGCCCAGGCAGGTTCTGGCACCGACGAGGGGCTGAGGCTCAGCTCTCGGCGCTTTCCCCCTGCTCCTCCTCCCCGGCCATCTCCGGGAGCGAAAGGTCTTCACATCCACATCGCAGTGACAGCTTTGGGGGCAACATCATTTCTCTGGGGAGTCGGGAGGCGGTGCCGTTAGTCTGTCTCCGCGCAGCGAGGCGGCCACAGCGGAAAGACTTTTCCGCACCCTGTTCCGCATACGCTGGACTCTAGCGAAGCCTGCCCCGACCGCTGGCAGCAGCGCTGGGTGTTGCCATTGAATTCCACGAGCCATCGTCTCTGCAGCCACGTACGGGACAATGAAGGTCACCGGGCCCGACGATGACGCCTGCCCTGGTGGAGTCTCACCTGGGCCTCTCTCAGCCGCAAGAGGCCCCAGGGGCCTCCCTGGATCCCCCGGCCCGCACCGCCTTCGGCACGTCCCCCCCACCCCGCTGCCCAGGTTGGCACGGAGCAAACGCGCGTGCAAGCCCACAGCAGGGACGCAGGGCTGCGCCCCTCAGAGCCCGGCTCCAGGCGCGGGTCCAGCTCCGAAGGATGGCGGCTCCGACGAGCCCCCTTCTAGCAAACGGGAAACCACAGCTCTCCTGGCGCTGCCGACGCGGCTCCTGGCACCCCTGTGTGATGAGACCCCGCGTCTCCCTCCAGGAAGAACCAGGGTCGGATTCTCCGTCTTCTGAGCCAGGACGTGGCCGTGTGACCTGCTCCAGCTTGTGGCACATCAGCTAACGAGTGGACCTGCCAAGGGCTCACCCGCTGGCCCAACCTGTCACCCGTCCTGCAGCCCTGAGGCCACCAGGGACCGGCTGTGAGCTGCTGTGTGGTGCAGGCGTGGGGCCTGGGCCACCGGCGGAGGCCTGGCGGGTAGTGCAGACGGACGCCGCCGGCCAAGCCGGGATCTGGCGGGGGTGACACTGCTGGCACATGTGACATCCAGGGCAGCGGGCACCTCACTCGCTTTGGGATGCGCCTGGGAGTCACTGTCCTCCCAGCCGGGAATGGTGCGGTGTGAATGGGGGGACAAGGAGGAGCTATTTCTCTTAGAAGCAGAATGTACTGGAATCTGGGGGCCAGGCATTTCTGGGGTGAAACACAAGAGTCTCTCATTTCTCCTATGGCCAAGGAGAGAAAGGCTCTCAGAGGAGGACACGGCGCAGCCTCGACGCTAAGGATGTCAGGCGAGTGCAGGCCTCAGCTGGTCCAGACGGCTGCTGAGATCATGATGGCATTGGCCACGTCGCCGGGAAATGCCCCCCAGGGCAGAGCCACCACGATGCGGACACGCTGGGGTAACTGGGGGGGCTGTGGGGGGCCTGGGAGGCAGTGGGTGTGGGTGAGGAAACTGCTACGTTTCAGTGACTTACACAGGTGACCCCACGGAAGGGAGAGGACCTGTGATGCGACGGAGGGGAGGTCAGGTGCGCTCCGGTCGCAGCCCCTCGAGACGCTCTTACCTTGCCTGCCTCGCCCCGGCCCCGCTTCCAGGACAGGCCCCCTCGCTCACGTCCATGTGCTCATGAAAGCAATAGACCGAAGTACATTCCTACACGGCCTGTTCCAGCTGGAAAACGTGGCACACGCCGCGTACCACTCATGATTATTACAACCAAGAACGAGACCTTTCAGGACACGTGGGGCCGCGTGGGCCAGACGGCAGAGCTGCTTAGGCACCGCCCACGAGCCGTGGCTGCGGAACCAGGGGCAGGCAGCGGAGGAACGGAGGCCCCCTCCCACCCCATGCGCCCCTCAAAGGCTGCAGCTGCCCCTCCTGCGGGAGCCGGGCCTGGGCACGGGGAGCAGCACCCAGCACGTGGACGGGTGCTTGGAGCTGCCAGGCCCGGCAGGACCGTCACGGGCTTCTGCAAGCTCGGACCCCGCCGCTCACGGTGGAACGTGCACGGTGACCGCCCGCAGCACCCCGGCCTCACGGACGTCGCAGCCCGCGGCCTCCCGCAGCGAAGGAGCGGAAGCCCGGGGCCAAGTGTCCTTGGGGTGCCGAGCGCTCCGAGGTGCTGAGCAGGGAGCTCGTGAGCACGGACGCACTGCAAGCCACACGCGTGCTCAGGGAAGTCCTGCTAAGACCCTACGCTCCCAGCTCGGGCAGGCCGATCCGTGCAGCCCGCAGGAGCCCCGCTGAGCACGGGGCCGGGGCCGGGTGTGGACAGCCTGTCCGCACAGCCTGCCGTCTCTTCCCTGACACTCAAGGGCATCTCTGACACCACACATGCGAAACGGCTGCTAAGGAACAGAGACTCGGTGGCACGATGACAAGGCACACATTCTGCACAAAAAACGGTTGAGAAAAATCACCACACGAGCCGATTGTGACGGCCTCGGACGCGACAGCCGGGCCGACCTGCTGGTGCAGCCACGAGAATCTGACCGCTGCCTCTGTCACGTTGTAGCGATCACGTCTCCAGTTTTTCAATAATAAACTTATGAAAAAATAAAATAAAAAAATAAACTTATAAAAAAAATAAAAAATAAAAATAAAAACTTACGAAAACACATCAGAATTTATGGGATGCAGTGAGAGCTGTGCTAAGAAGGAAATTCATAGCTGAGAATCCTTACGTTATAAGGAGACTCTTGTATCAACGCACCAGACTTACACCTTAAAGAACTCGGGAAAAGGCCTACACGCGGCCCACTGCTAACAGGAGAAAGGAAACGATAAACTTGAAAGCCTCGATGACAAGAGAGCAGGAAGACAATTGAGAGAATAAATGAAAAACAGAGCTGGTTCTTTGTAAAGATCAACACTGTAGACAATTTGTAGCTAGAGGCCAAAAAAAAAAAAAAAAAGAGAGAGAGATAGAAGACTAAGAACTAAAGGTGGAAATAAAAATGGGAACCTGCAAAAGTAAGAAGGATCAGATTTTATATGAACAGTGTGCGCCCTATGTCAGATGAAACGCACACATGCTTCCAGACACAGACACGGCACGGGTCAACCCTACCGCGGTATAAAAATGGAAATGAAAAAAGGAATAAACTGGGACTCCTGGGTGGCTCAGCGGGTGAGCGTCTGCCTTCGGCACAGGGTGTGACCCCGGGGTCCCGGGATCGAGTCCTGCGTCGGGCTCCCTGCATGGAGCCTGCTTCTCCCTCTGCCTGTGTCTCTGCCTCTGTGTGTGTGTCTCATGAATAAATAAATAAAATCTTTAAGAAATAATAATAAATCAAAATAAGTCTGTAGCTAACTGATTTTTTTAACAGACGTATTTATTTAAGGGAGAGAGAAAGAGAGAGAGTGGGGGAAGGGGCAGGGGAGAGAGATCGGCAGATAGACCACCGATGCCCCATGAGCCTGGAGCCCCACGTGGGTCCGTCTCCACCTCACAGCCCTGAGGTCACGACCTGACCTGAGCCACAGAGAGCTGGGCTCATGCCCGCCTGAGGCCCAGGCGCCTCCACGTTGGTCTCATGATGGGAGCGAGTACCCCGCCCCCACCCCAGCCGTCCCCACATATGACACTGGCCAGGCCCCCTCCTCCGCTTTGTCCTCTAAGCAGATGTGCACGAGCACAGCGACCCCAGCAGGCAGGTGGCCAAGGGGACAAGGCCCCAGAGCCCTTAGCTGGCTCAGGCCACAGGTACGAGGACAGCAGGAGGGCGGAGGACTCCATGCACGTCTAGGCCCGTGGGCTGCTCTGCCCGGCTCCACCTGGGCCCTCGCCCAGAAATGGCAGCCCCTGTGTTACCTGTACCCCCTGCTGGGGACCACTACACACCTGACGGCCCCGGGGCGTGTCTGGAACCACAGGTTCTCCCAGCACCCCAAGGAGCACCTGCTGCCCCCAGCCCACCCGCGCCTGCGAAGGCAGGGCAAAGGCACAGCTGCTCTCACAAAGCGCCAGGGACCCCTGCTTCATCTCCCGGTCACCTGTGCACCCCTGAAGGGCTTTTACTTTCAGGTTGGCTCCCAGGTTCCAGAATCTTCCCTCAGTGCGCATCCTGAGCTCACCGACTGAGCCCCTGGGACAACAGGTATCAGATAAGCACCACACAGTATTACAGGAGGACGCAATTCAGGGCGTCCTCACACAAGCAGCCAGACGGGGGCCAGGGACCGGGCACCGGGGCGGGGGCAGGGCACAAGGGACCAGGCACCGGGGCAGGAGCAGGGCGCAGGGATGGGGCACCGGGGTGGGAGCAGGGCGCAGGGACCAGGACGTGGGCGCCAGGCACTGGGGCAGGAGCAGGGCGGGGGATGGGGCACCGGGGTGGGAGCGGGGCGCAGGAGCTCTGGAGTCAGCAGGGCGCCCCCCTCAGCCTCCCCGCCCTGCCTCGCTCCCCACCATGGAAAGCACAGGGAAGGCTGTGGCGCAGGTGCGTCTGTCTCCCTGCACCTCAGGCCACCTCCTGGGCTCCTGGCGTGACGTCTGCAGCCTGCACGCCCCGGTCTCCCCAGGTGCCCTGGTCCCCCAGGTGCGGGCTCCCCTGCCCTGATAACCCCACCAGGGCCCTGCACAGGGCCTGTCCGGGGAGGGGCGCAGAGACGGGCGGGCTGGCAGGCCAGGGCACTGCTGGCCCTGCGACAGGCCTGCCCCCGCGGCCCACGACTACACCGAGTTAGATCGGAGACACAAGGCAAGAGACGGCACATGATTTGTCCGGGGTCACCTCCCGACCCTGTCAGATAAGCCATGTGTCGCCCGGCTGCTCGTTACCTGGGGACACGCTCTCCCTCCCGCTTCTTACAATCACTAGGACGGAAGGTCCCGGCGCGGGGCGACCTTTACAATTCCGCTCCTCCCGCAACCAGACCATCCCTGCAGCTCGCTGTCCTCTTAAGACACTTTGCAAACAAGGAGCCGACAGGTCGAGGCCGTCCACAGCTGGAACTCGCCCGAGCCACACTCTGCGGGCAGAGTTCACAGCCTCACGCTGCGCAATCACACGCGGGGCGCCAGGCCGCGAAGTATTCTCTCAAAGAACAATCAGGTATTTGTATCGTAATAGTTCACCGCATCCAGGAGAAACTGCCAAGGCGTCAGGGTGATTAGGAATTGAGCCCTGGGCCTGGGGGTGGGGGGCGCTGGGGAAGGCAGGTGCACGTGGGGGGGGGGATGCAGGGGCCCCAAGCGCCACCAATCCCTGGTGAGGGACTAGTGGGTGAGCGACTCTTGGGTCCGTGGATGCCCGACGCCGTCCGCGTGGTGGTCCCCTGAGCGCAGCCGGCAGAGCATCCCAGTATCACAGTCCTGGCCAAGGCGATGCTAACAATGGTGTCCTGGGGGGGGGCGGTGGGCTGCTCCAGGCCCGTGGGGTCACAGCCCAACGGGGGGGGGGGGCTGAGCCCAGGGAACAGCAGGTGCAGAGGCAGCAGGAGGGGGGGAAGGCTCTTGACACCTCACTGTGGCCCGCAGGTGTGGGGAGCCACAAGGGCAGGGGGGACCAGGATTGCCTGTGGGGAGCAGCCCGTGGGGAGCAGCAGGGAGCAGCACAGCCCGTGGGGACCAGCACGGCCTATGGGGAGCAGCATGGCCTGTGGGGAGCAGCACGGCCCGTGGGAAGCAGCCCATGGGGAGCAGCCCGTGGGGAGCAGCAGGGAGCAGCACAGCCCATGGGGAGCAGCATGGCCCGTGGGGAGTGGCCTGTGGGGAGCAGCCCGTGGGGAGCAGCAGGGAGCAGCACAGCCCATGGGGACTAGCACGGCCTATGGGGAGCAGCATGGCCTGTGGGGAGCAGCACCGCCCATGGGGAGCGGCCTGTGGGGAGCAGCATGGCCTGGGGGACAGGAAGGCAGCAGCAGGACAGCCGAGGAGCCTGAGGGAGGGCCCAGCCCTGTGACGTGATGCCTGGCGCCTGGGGAGTTGAGCCGCTCCACGCCCTGAGACCACCGTCACCTTAGACGTCAGGCGGTGGGTGGGAGGGAAGCGGAGGTGGGAGGCCAGCGCATATTCTCTCCGAGAAGAACGGAGAGGGAAGGAAGGGCGTGGGGGGGCGGGGGGAGTGGGACCGATGGCTGGGCTGGGCCGGGAGCCTGCGGGATGCGATGCAGGACCAGGGTGGGGGGACCCACGCCCAGGGTCCCAGGGTCTGCTGGGGGAGGGTGGAGGAGGGCGGGCTGGGTGCCCCCCCAAGGGGAAGCCACGGTGGGGGGTGCGGGCGCCCCACATCCAGCGGGAGGATGGCCACGGGGCCTGGGCAGCCATCACCTGCACCTCTGCACCTTTCCAGCCGCTCAGCACTGCGCCGGCACAGTTGGGGGGTCTTGTTCCCCACCTCACACTGCGGGGAGCCCGGCTGTCATCCCCACCGCCCGGCTCCGGGCACGGTCCTCGCCCTGTCCGAGGAAGTCCCCTGGGCGGTTCGCGGACGACACCCCGTTCACCTGCGCCCGTGATAAGGCGTCCTCACCCACCAGCCACGGAGCAGCAGCAAAAACTGGTCTCCCAAGCAGAGCGGGCGCGGAGGCGGGCAAGGGCGGCCAGCCACGCGGGGCCCTCTGGTCTGGGGGCTCACCGGCTGTGACACACAGCAGCCACCGTCGTATGCGAGTCGCTCCTCCAGCTCTGGCCTCAGTTTCCTCTTTTGCAAAGGCAATCAGCGGCGTGATGTCCGGGGCCCAGCCCGGCTTCCCCACGGCTTCTGGGCCACAGTTTCCATGCAAACGCCCGTGTGCACGTAGGTCAGTGACTTCAACAGTGACCTTCGCCCCGGCCAGGGACGCCCCTTCGACACTTAGTAGTTTCACTACAAAAGCACCAACGCGGGGCCCCGGGGGGCTCGGTGGGCTGAGCACCTGACTCTTGCTTTCGGCTCAGGTCGTGATCCCAGGGTCACGGGGTCGAGTCCCGCCCTGGACTCCTCCGTCAGCGCGGAGCCTGCGTGAGATTCTCTCTCTCTCTCCGCCCCTCCTCCCACTCGCTCGCTCTCTCCCCCAAGTAAATAAATAATTAAAAAAAAGAAAAGAACGAAGCGTGAAGAGCGAGCCAGGCCATGAGACGCAGGACTCAGCGAGAGTCTGTGTGACACGGGTCAGACGTTCACGCGAGAAGGAATCTCCGGGCCGAGGACGAGGTCCGTCTTCACAAGCAGGCGTCCCCGGTGTCAAGCCAACAAGCCCCCGTGGTGCTTTGGACACAAATCATAATTCGTGGCAGGAGGTGCTGACATTTCAGACCAATGACCCACAAGAGCGCATCCTGGTCCAGAAGTGGGTAAGCTTTGTGGTCCCCTGTGGCACGAGGCACGAGGCCCCAGCTCCAGAAGCTTCTCCCGCTGGAGTAGCACAGGGGGGCGTCCGGGGCGGAGGGAGAGGGCGTGTGTGGACGTGTGCGCTCGCTCGCACGGAGTCTCCAGGCGTGGTCACTGCCGTGGCTCCGAAACCCATCCTTGCGGGTATTTCGGCCTGAGCACGCCCCTGACATACACCTTGGAAGACGTGGCCCTACCCCGTGGGGACGGTCCCTGCACCAGCCGCCTTCCCATAGGACTCCGCGGCGCCTCCCCAAAGCAGGTGTGTCCACATTCGGCACCGTCACACCGTCGAGGGGGCCCGTCCCCAGGATGCAGGCAGGCGTCCGGGGCCTGGGGGGCCACTCATGGGCCTGGGGCCAGACCCCAGCTGTGCTTGTGTAGGGCCCCGCAGCAGGCTCCCCAACCCCGGCCCCCTGGGGACCGTGGAACAACGACGGAGGGAGGAGCACAGGCACTTGGGAGGGAACCCCTTCCGTGCGCCGAGGGGGACTCTCGAGTGTTTTGGTCTGTCCTCCCCAAGGGCCGCTTTAGGGAAGCAGGACGGGCAGGGGCTGTCTCTGCTGCCCGGACCCGTCACCAGCAGGCCCCGGCCCCGGAACGACGACTGAGAGCACGTGCCCCAACCTCCGGACCTGTGCTCGGTGCCAGCCGGGCCCCCCCGAGCCACGTCCCTCCTTCCTCCCCAGCAAAGCTGTGGGCCTGGCGACTGCTGACCTGCAGCCTGCACCCTCCCGGGCCTGCAGTAACCGGGCCCCACGACACAGTGGCTCAACCCAGAGAAAATGAAGTTAAAAAGCAGAATTTGGGGCAGCCCGGCTGGCTCAGCAGGTGAGCATCCACCTTTGGCCCAGGGCGTGACCCCAGGGTCCCAGATCGAGTCCCGCGTCGGGCTCCCTGCATGGAGCCTGCTTCTCCCTCTGCCTGGGTCTGTTCCTCTTTCTCTCTCTGTGTCTCTCATGAATAAGTAAATGAAAATCTTTTTTTTTTAAAAAAAAAGCAGAATTTGAATCTGGATTTACAAGAATATGGGCAAATACTGGAACTCCTGTATTTGCCGCGTCTTCTGGGTCATGGGAAGCAACGCCGTCTGGGCGCCAAGGCATTGGATGCCCTCACGGAGGCATCGGGCCCCGAGTCTCAGCAGGGGAAGCACAGCTCTATCCTGCGGGTCCCGTGGGGCTCTCTTCCGCCCGCAGCCCACAGCCATCGCTCACGCTGCCTTTGCCCTTATTACCTCATCTCCCGTGTTGATGCTCGCAGCGTCGATGACAGTTCAGCAGCGCCCGGGCGCGGACCGTCCTGGCAAGGGCTTCCAGGCAGGCTCACTGACACGGGTTCGGGGTGATCTGTTGATCTACTTCGGCACGAATCCCACAGATCCATCTCACGCCATCCAGTGCCCCCCAGGGTGGACCCCCCCCCCCACATTCGGACCCTGACCCATGCTTTGTGCTCCTGTTATCTGGGATTTTCTGTTCTCCCGCACCGACCTGCCTGAACTACCCTGCCTGACAGGCATCTGCTTACAACCAAAGTAAAATCCAAAAAAAAAATAAAATAAGATAAAGCAAAATAAAAGTGAAGTAAAATACAAATAAGTCATGGCATTTTTCCCCCATTCTGTTAAGGTGGATGGAGGAGAGATTTTCCCCAGACTCCACTGCCGGCAGGTGCATTCCCGTAAGCCGTGCGGTGGCAACAGCCATTACGTTTCACGCAAGCCCATGAGGGAAGACTCGGCGCGGGCTGCCCGAGCGATTCCGGGACGCTCCCGACATCCCCCCGCTCTCCATCAAGCCCGGTGTGGCACCCGGCTGGTGACCCCGAGGGCTGAGGCCGCACCCCACACAGGTTCTGGTGCCGGCCCACGGGGAGAGGCGAGCTCCGCTTCCCCGCAACGGGCTCTGCGCCACGCGTGCCCACGGCCCACGGCGCATCGCGCAGCGTGTGCACGAGGACACCGGATGGGGAGGCAGGCGGGGAGGCGGGTGCGCACGAGCGCCGGGGAGGGCAGGCCCGCAGGTGGCTGGAGGAGGCCCGTGTCCAGGTCCCGCAGGACGTGGGCCCCAGCGGCCCACACCGTCAAGCGGGCCTGCGAGGTGTCTGCGTGTAGGCGCGACTTCTAGCTCCGCGCAAGGTGGTGGGTGCCTCCCCCGGCCGCGGCCACCACGTCTGGGTCCCCCCCTGCACTGCGTCCCCACGGCCTTACTGCCCTGAGGCTACCGCGGCCTCGGAGCCCATGAGGATGGGGCACCACAGGCCACACACGGGCCGGCTCAGAGCGAACCGGAGGCCCTGGGCCGCTGCGCGGGCCCCGAGAAGCTTCCCGGACGCCCGACCCACAGACCCAACCGGTGAGTCGGCAGCTTATTAGGCGTGAAGCTCCTGGTGCTGCGTGGAAGTCAGGGCCCCAGGTATCTGGGGGGAGAAACGTCATCTCACAATTCGCACCATAAGCGAAAGCAAAGGACCGTCCCAACAGGCGCCTCTGTGGGAACCTGACCCTGACCGTGACCCGACGGCCCGCGGCCCGCGGCCCAACATCATCAGAGGCGGCCCACGGGCGCAGGGTGCAGAGGCCCGCACCGGAGGGTGCTCAGGAGCCGCTGCCGGAGCGCCTCCGTGGCCCAGCCCGGCCTTCGGGCCTCCGGGGAGGGCTTGGAGTACGGGGTCTCCACTGGTGCCCAAAGGGGGGACGCAAAAGCCCCCGGTCACACATCCTGGACCCCAGGGTCCTCCAGCTGTGCTCTCGCCTGATCCAGGTCCCTTGTTGGTTTGGCTTCCCTCGCACTGAACGCCAGAGTTTTGCAAACGACAGACACCCCTTTTTCACCAATTATTCCAAGTACGTCTGAATTTAATTAAGTCTGATTACACACGGCAGTATGAGAGACGTCTGCACGGTCCACTGAGTTCCACAGAGCCCGGTTATTTAAATATTCCCTCATTGAATATCACAGTTGCGATTCTTAATTTAAAATCCTCACATCTCTATGGAATATGTTTAATAAAAATGTTTGAAAAGAACTGGGTCGTTTCAGTTAAGTTTCTCAACTCACTTCAATGGTTGCCACGTGACATCATCTCAAGAAGCCAATTTCTGATGTCACACAAACCAAATAGCTTAGATTTCAAAGACTCAAACTTCGAGTAATTACTGACTATATCCTGTAGCAATTAATTGTGCCGCACGTTCTCGCGTCTTTTGAAGTTTTGCTCAAGGGCAGGACAAAGGTCGTGTGAACCTGTGACCTGACTTCTCTCCGAGCAGATCACATGATACAGACGCGTCTACAACTACATAGAGGTTCGGTCTCCTTTTGAGCGCACAACTATCCTTTTGTGTCCCCAAATTCTGAATTATTTTGCCAGAGCCCGAGAAATACTTTTACGAATTTGGTGCGCGCTTAAGTACAGATTTTAAATGAGTCTGGAATAAGAGCCATGGACAAAACACTACTTCTTGTGATATTGTTGGTAAAACCGTAAAAATATTAATGAACGTCGTCAACCTAGTCAGCTCTCTCTTAATTTACTCTAAGCCAAGGATTGCTACTGATTTGTTTTCTATGTGCCAATACACCTCTGGAATGGTCCGGCTGAAATATTGTGTCCAAATTAAAGAGGCGGCCTGATGCCTGTATTGGGTTAATAATCTAAGAAAACAGCATCACAGACTGTGGTTAAAACCAGCATGAAAGCCGCTTCACGAAGCCTTGTCCTCCCGCTTCTATTCACCACTATCTACAGACGACATCCGGGGAGAGAAAGCCAAGGAATGACATTTTCATCTAAAGCAACTGAATTTATCTCCAATTGTTTCGTATAAGGAACCTACCCACATCACGATAAAGGCTTCCATTCTCTTCTTTCCCCTGACGGTCATTATGACAAAATGGGGGGAAATATGTCAGGAAGGAAACGAAAAGTATTAACAAGCCAGATGGCCAATGACGATAGTTTGTACGTGTCCTTCCAGTGACATCAGTCAATAACCCATTTATCACACTTTCTAATTAGTTGGTTTTGGTGCATAGGAAAACCACTGGCCTTTCCTTTTCTTCTCTTCTCTTTTCTTTTCCTTTTTATTTTCGTATTGACAATTTAGTGCCCTCTCTTACTAGCCCAGATGGCTTATCTTTAGATTCTTTGGATTTTCTACATTCTGTCTTCTGGGAAGAGAACTGAAACCTTACTGTCTCCGCAGAAGCCTGGACTCTAGGTCAACTGGTACAGTCCCAGCCCAGGAGCAAGCCAGGTCTTGCATTCCTGACCCTATTGGTCTTCGATCACAGAACAGCCCCAGACTCCTCAGAACTAGCCAGCCGAAGGCAGCTGAGGCCGGCTTGAGCGCAGCCACCAAGTCAACACCAGTGCAAATGAGCCAAGAAATGCCTTTGCTTCATTAAAATGTTGAGGTCTCCACTCTAGGAGGAGCACACGCGTCATTAAGCTCACATCCCACCCACGTCCAGGCATGTGCTCTAAGCACACCTGTGCACTCGTATGCCCACCCTCACATGTGATGACAACACTCCCCTGAGTGTTCAGTCATCCTGACCCTAAATAGAAGGAACCCACTCACCCTTACTAGGGGAGCCAGGGCTGTGGAAGCTACTCCCCGTGATTTGCTGCAAATAAAGTCTCCTTTGCGTGATGACATCCCATAGGGTAGACACTAGGACTCACATCAGTCCAGTTACTACAGTGCCCTCACTCCTCTTCCAATTCTTATTCCCGTGCATCTTCCACTTGTCTCCTTGTATTTGTTAGGATTTCCAATAAAATGTTGAGTAAAAAAAAAAAAAAAAAAAAAAAAAAGATGAGAACAGGTAGTCTTTCCTTTTTCTTGAAGAGAACACTTAACATGTTTCACCTTTAAATATATTTCCTGGGATCCCTGGGTGGCACAGCGGTTTGGCGCCTGCCTTTGGCCCAGGGCGCGATCCTGGAGACCCGGGATCGAATCCTACATCGGGCTCCCGGTGCATGGAGCCTGCTTCTCCCTCCGCCTGTGTCTCTGCCTCTCTCTCTCTCTGTGACTATCATAAGTAAATAAAAATTTTAAAAAAAACCAAAAAAAACAAAAAAACAGCCAGCGTCCCTACACTTCTAAAATGTCTCATTTCTAACTATGCTAGAAAAAAAAAAAAAAGAAATATATTTCCTTTACGTCCTTGTCTTGTTTTCATACTGTATCAGATTTTAAACTTCGCTTTTATTCCTCATTTACGGTGGTTTATATTTTTTGGTCATGAATAAGAACCGAGTGTTGTCAGATACTTCTTTGAAAGCTGTTAAAAGAATCGCACGTTTAATCCCTTTATATGACTGATTATCTCAACTGATTTTCTTATCGTGGCCGTCCCTGAATTCATGGATAAATGCTGTTTGATCATCAAGGGGTTTTCGTGCCACTTTGATGGATTTGGTTTGATGATATTTTATGTAGTAATTGTTTTATCTGTGTTTGTGGGACTCTTACAGACACTACCTTTGTCAAAGATTTTTTTCTTTTCTTTTGCTTCAGGAAGGGCTGAGTGACTTTGGCATCCTTTGTCAACCACACCCTGTATAGAAGTGCAAGGGTTACCTGTTTCTTGAAAGTCTATAAGACAATCTGGACCTATTCTTTGTGATTAGACTTTTAAAAACTAAGTCACTGATTCCATTTTTTTTTTTTTTTAATGTTTGCATGGCGGTTTGGATTTTTATTCTTTTCTTGGATCAATTTTGGAAATTTATCTTTCTCCAAAAATGTCTATTTCACTCACACTTTCAATATTTTTGCACAAAATTATTCATTGTATTCTTCTAAATATTATAAACCCAATTATAGTTGTGACTAGGTCTCATGTCTTTTTCTAAATATTGCTTGTGTCTTTTCTCTATTTTATGCTTCATACTGTAAGTCCATCATTATTTTTCGCTGTGACCTTATTTTCAGTGCAGTTTTATAGTTTCAGGGATTCCTTTGTTCCTGATTTGTGAAAATGTCACAGGGGTGGTGTGAGCTTCCTTCCACAGTGTTCCATGTGTCTAAATGTTAATTTGTGAGCTTTGAACTCCCAAGTGTGACGGGCCCCCTGAGACTGTGCTGAGCCCAACCTGTCTGTAGCTGGCTCCCACCTGCATGGCCCACTGAGGCCACCCCAGCTCCTCTAGTCTTTGTGGAGTCTCTGCTCAAGAAAATGCAAAGCTGCTAAACTTTGCTAAACTACTTCATCCAACCCACAGCCAAGCCACGTTCGGTCACCCTCCACCACCTCTCTTCTGGAAACTTCCATTTCCCCAGCCTCCAAATCCCCTCTTTGCTCCTCCTTTTTCACTTCCCCTAAACCCCTTTGTTCCCTCTGTTCTCTGCTAGAAACCTCCTTGCCTATCTTGGCTGATGTTAAGCTCTGTCTACACTGGTCTCTCTCCCCGACTGAAGTGGGCTGAAGAGATTCAGTCTTGCCCCTTGCAACAACTGTCCATGCTTCTGCCCCTTGACATTTTCTAACCCTGTTTTTTTCTGATCTTCACCCTGCACACAGAAAAATCTGCACCCCAAGCCCATGCATGGGATGGGGAGAATACACCACCCTAAAATATGCCTCTTTAGTATAAGGACCATTTGAGGCTGATTATTTTTGAGAGGCTGCAAACACAGGGAAATCTCTGCAAACAGAGATTGCCCTTTCGGAGGAAAATTTATAAGAGAAATCATGATTCATATCCGGAAGAGAAAGCAGGCTAAATCATAAGAAACTCTTATTGTTGGGAAAGGCAGTTCCTTAAATCTCCTAACAACCTTACCCTGGTTTGCTGTTTTCCTGATCAACTCCCATAACTGGCTTCCACGCCCCAACATCTTGGGGACTTATTCGCTTTCTCTGGGTCTCTCCAAGTAGACATGGAGTGTACAGTTAATAAATCTGTTTACTTCTCTCCCATTTAAGTCTGTCTTTTGTTACAGGGGCTTTGGGCAAGAACTCATAAAGTTAGAGGGATTTATTTTCTTCCCCTACCTGTGTCACCTACAGCCAAATGCCCCATCCCCATGGGGGACCACAAGGCCAATCGCTGGGGCCTCCAGCCAGTCCCAAACTGCCAGGTCACTGCGATAATGACTGTCTCTGCAGAAGCCTGGACTGTCTGATATTAATCTGGTTTCCACTTCATGCCTAGCACCTGGGGGATTTTACTTACTTTTTCACTTTCAGATGAAGCTACACATTTCAAAAACAAAAATATATATATATATATTTTTTCCAGCATTTCTTATGAGTGGTAGGAAGGCTCATGAGCCTCAGCACTGTCTCCCATGTTTCCAGAAAATCTTGCATTTTCTACTGATACCTCAGCCTATAATGCAGACACTGACACTTAGTAGGACTGATGAAATTGCTGAATAGTCAACTTGCTCATTAGCTTGTTGGAAGAATATATATTTGCATAATGGGAATTCTATTCGTCAAGCTTTGTATCTTATTTCCAGCATGGGCTTCTTAATGTGTGATGAAAGCTCTCTGCCTAGATTCACTCTCCATATAATTGAACTATTTAATTCCCACAGAGTCCCTCCTGGAAATGAATTAGCCCTTGGGGATAATGAGCAGAAGACAGAGGAACATACCAAATGAATTGCATCAAGTCAACCTTGAAGTTTGCCCCAAGGCCCACATAACCCATAAAATGTTATTCAGTTAAACACAACGGCCCTGCTCAAGGATCAGGGAGGATTGTTTTTGGAAAATAGTAACCCTACCTCACTCCCAAATCCTATGCACCAGCCCATGACTCTGGAAGACCACTGTTAGTCTTGCCCAACCAATATACTGTCCCCGTGGTACAAGGCCAACCTTCCAGACCCTGGATATGATGATGCAAAGACCACTTTCACATCTGCTTCTCCGGCCTGGGCGCCTCCTTACAGACTCCAATTCTCTAAGTGATAAAACCTCTTGAATCTCTAACAGCCTTGCCAAACTTGACTCATCTAAAACTGGACTCCTAACCCATCCCTACCCTCTTGGTGTGCCCACATTCTCAGCATCAACAGATATCAGTGCTGTTCTTCTAGCTGCTTAGGCTGAATTTCTTGCACTTAATCTGGACATCTCTCTTTAATGCCCCAATTCAATCCATTAGCAAGTCACATAGGCTTCCTGGGGTGTCTTTACTCTACTCATCCTGATTTCCTGGATTCTGTGCATTTCCCACTCAAGACATACATGGTCTAGAGCTGCAATTGTGGAAATGCCTTTCTCCCTGAAACATTTTTAGGGTGATCTCCTTGGGGCGGGGTCGATTTATGGGCCACATCATTAGCTCTGGGGCCTAGTGGAGCATGTGGTAGGCATTTGATAAATGGTCGAGGAAAGCAAAATGACTATGGGGCACAGATCACTGCCAAGAAGCTAAGAACACATGAGAAAGTCGTGACAATGCTGAGTTTTTTCTGTAGGTCCTTCTTTGGTAGGTCCATCGTCTTGCCTTCTGGAAAATGACTGACTACCAAGAATGACTCTTCCCCACATGACTTAGATGAGTTTCATAGATGCTCCCTTCTTCACTCATGACAGAGCCAGACACAGAACCTCTATACTCCTACTCTGCTCTCATAAGTGATTAGCGGGACTGATTTATCCCCACTGATCGATCAGAACAAAACGCATGCTAACCTCTCCTCTGGTCCACTGTCAGCCTGAGCAGCAAACAAGGCTGCCCCTACCTGGAACACATTGGCCTCAGGTAGAATGTTCTCTGATGTATTTTCAATCATTCCTTCCCTTCATCCTATGTTCCCAAACCCAGTTATCTCTGCCTTGTTTATTCCTATCAAAGAAAACCCATATGGCCTGAGGCTACCTGCAGTGCAGGTCTTATGGCCACAGTGTTTTTGGCTTTTGCAATGCTCCCTTCCCCCCTTGCAATAATCCTCTTGAATGAAAGTCTAGTCCTACTAAGTAGGATTTTTTTATTAAATTTCTTAATTCCAGTATAATTAACACAGTGTTGTATTAGTTTCAGGTGTACACTATAGTGACAACATTTCTGTCCTTTA
Source organism: Vulpes vulpes (assembly GCF_048418805.1). Taxonomy (NCBI): domain Eukaryota; kingdom Metazoa; phylum Chordata; class Mammalia; order Carnivora; family Canidae; genus Vulpes; species Vulpes vulpes. Next base: position 139,182,255 of record NC_132784.1, read on the forward strand.
TTCAGTGCTCATCATGACAAATGCACCCTTAGTCATTATTAAAAGTTTCTCTTTACACTGAGCCAAAATCTGCCACCTGTGAATTCATTCTATCCACAAGGGCCCTCTAAGCTATGCAGAATAAATCTAGTTTCTTCCCCATTAAATAAGGGCTCAGTTATTACATTTCTCCCTTGAAACCTTAAAATCTTCTCTTCTCCAGATTAAATAATTATGCTAAAGAAATACAACATTTGTAGTATCATCCCTAAATCCTGGTGTCCACACTACATGGAATGATTCTTTTTTTATGACTGTGGCTGAAACAACTTAAAAACTTAAAGTACCAAGAGCTCCTGAGTGGCTCAGTCAGCTGAACATCAAACTTGGTTTCAGCTCAGCTCCTGATCTCAAGGTCATGGTCATGGAATCGGGCCCCACATTGGGCTCAGTGCTCAGAACAGAGAATCAAGGTCTGCTTGAGATTGTCTCTCTCCTTCTCCCTCCATCCCTCCTGCTCATGCTCTTTCTCTCTCAAATAAAATAAATAAATCTTAAAAAGATTAAAGTACAAATAATCTAAAGCACAGAATAATATTTCACAAAAAAAAGAATAATATTTCACTCAAAATTAATTAGGACAACCCCAAAGAACCGCCAGAAGCAAGTTTGTTGGAACAACACAAGAACAGGCAGCTGGGGACACGTGTCCTCCCCTTGGGCGCCAGGAACAGCCTCCCCGAAGCAGCAGAAGAAGGGTTACTCCCTAGAGGAAGTGACAAGCACACACTATTGCATAGGCCACGCTAAAACATGAATTCAGAGGACTTGGGGATTAATGAACTTTCCAGAAGGTTAACACCACTGACTAGAAAGGAACAATGGAAGATTAATGTGAGATATATGCTAGTCCAGGAAAACTATCACCAGACAAATGGACGGGAAAACAAAAGCAACACAGGGTGAATTCACAAATTCCAGTTAACTCCCCCTACCAGGAAATCAAGACTCCAGAGAGATCAGAGAACTCCAACCACATAGAGCACCCGGCACCACCCAGAGTTCTTAAGGAAGTGGCTTCACTTCCATTCTGGGACTTCTACTTGCTAAGGATACTTTTTTAAACTTTTTTTTTAACTTTTTTTTTTTTTTTAAGATTCTATTTATTTATTCATGAGAGACACAGAGAAAGAGGCAGAGACAAAGGCAGACGGAGAAGCAGGCTCCGTGCAGGGAGCCTGCTGTGGGACTCAATCCCGGGAACTGGAGTCACGCCCTGAGCCGAAGGCATTCGCGCAACTGCTGAGCTACCCAGGCATCCCATACTTTTTTAAACTTTAAAGGAAAATTGAAAATCCTATGACTTGTAAGAACAGAGAAAAGGAGAATGCCTCAGATTTGCTCCCGGGAACTTGGAACCAGGGGAGACCTTCAAGGAAAAAACAAACACAGCCAAGAGAAGGGAAGCCACCCCTTCAAACACCCCCCTCCGCTGTGTTGACGTTCTTTTGAAGGCAGAAGAAAAATGTCTCAGTAGCTGGAGGACACAAGAAAAATTCTTGAACACACTCCCATGGCTGGAAAAATCATTATAAGCAGCAATAGAGATCTGAGAGCAGATTAAGTAGAGAAGCAACAATAACCAAAAAAAGAGTTGCTGATATACAAATGAAGCCCTGGGAAGCTCGGCTTCCAGGTACTTGGAACCGTTTCTAGCAAGTAAACAGTCTCAGGACATCATCCCCCCCACCAAAACCAGGAGCTGGGTGCACTCGAGAACCATAGCTGGGCTTGATGGTGTTTAATGTGTTAATCATTTTGGAGCAAAAAGGCCCCAAGTGGATAAATCCATAAAAAGACAAGCCTTCCATGAGAGACGTGTGAAATGGTATCAAACACTTAAAAATTGTCAATTTCTTGTGACTTTAAACATAGACCTAATGCACGGCCGACTTCTTATGGTTCAGTCAATAGCCGCGGAAGTGTATGTCCATGCAAGGACTGGTACACAAACGTTCATGGGACTGCATTCATTATAGTCAGACCTGGAAGCGACTCACGTGTCCATCAGCAGGGAACTACATCTCCAGGTTGTAGCCTATCTGTACAGCAGAGAACCACTCAGCAAGAAAAAGGAGCCAAAACACAGATAAGCCAGTGTCATGGAAGACTACCAGAAATGCTGCTTGACTGAAAGAAGCCAGGCACATAATATCTCATGTATGACTCCACTTATATGAAGTCTACAAACATGCAAAAGTTATCTATAGAAATAGAAACTAGAACATAGGTTCCTCTGGCAAGTGGAGTGGGGTGAAGATTAAATGCCGTGTACCTGAAGTAATTTTCTGGGGTGATGGGGTAGGTGGATGTACATGACCTAAATGTACACATCAAATCAAACTGGATAATTAAGATACATGCACTTTACTGCATGTAAGTCATGCCTCAATACAAGCTTGATCAGAATACAGAAACAACCAAAATTCACTTTGAAAACATATTCAGACATCAGCCTCGGGCTACAGAACTAAAGAACTAAGAAGTGAAGGGATGTCCAGAGGGCCTGTCCCTGATGCCCCATCAGAGAAGATTCCCAGAAAGTCAGGGAGGCAGAGAGTCCATAGGACATTGCAGATAGCGTACAATTGTTCCCTGTATAAAGTGGACATCTCACATGGTGATTACCATAAACAAGAGGATTTCCTGTAAGAATGGCAGGAAGCAATGAAAGCACCTTTCTAAAATGTAATATTATAGTAAGTCAGACTGAGAAAGACAAATACCATATAATTCCACTCATAAGTGGAATAAAAAAAAATGAATAAATGGGGCACCTGGGTGGCTCAGTAGTTTAAGCATCTGCTTTTGGCTCCGGTTGTGATGCCAGGGTCCTGGGAGATCGAGCTCTGCATCAGGCCCCCTGCTCAGTGGGGATTCTGCTACTCTCTCTGCCTTTGCCCCTCCCAGTCTCATGCTCTCTCTCTCAAACAAATAAATAAAACTTAAAAAAATGAATAAACAAGTTAGATCTATAAATAGAACAAACTGATGGGTGCCCGAGGGGAAAGGGGTGGGGGGTGGGCAAAATGGGTGAAGAGGATGGGAGATACAGGCTTCTGGTTACAGAGTGAGTAAGTCACAGGGATAAGAGGCACAGCACAGGGAATATAATCAATTATTATAATAATGGAACGGGATAGCTGGTAGCTACATTTATGGTGAAGACAGTATGATGTATAAATTTCTTCGATTGATTAAGTCATACTCCTAAAATTAATGTAACATTGTGTGTCAATTACACTTAAAAACAGTCCTAGATAATAAATTTAATCACATGCAATTACTTTTTGTCTCATACAAAGAAATAGAATAATAAATACAGAAATAAAAGAAGACAATAGGCCACCAAGATGGCGGTACAAGCAGATCCGGAACTCCCCTCCTCCCATGGAAACACTGAACCTACAGCTGCATATCCAATAATTTCCTCAGAGAAACACCTGAAAACTGGCTGACCAGCTCCTTCACAAGTGCTAAAAGGACCATATCAAGATGCGGTCTTGCCAAAGTGCCACCCCTGGTGCAGTGACCCACATCGGGAGGGATCTCACAAATCCTGAGCTTCTCTATGAGAAGCAAGGGGCTCCTGCCCCACAGCAGGTACCACAACCCTTAGGAGCTGCACTGGACAGAGGAGCTCCCAGAACATCTGGCCTCGAGAACCGACGGGGCTCACGTCCAGGAGACCCAAAGGACATAGGGAACTGTAACACTGCTCTTCAAGGACTCATATGCAGACTCACTCACCCTGGCCTGGCACAAAAGCAGCATTTTAAGAAGTACCTAGACTATAAGTTAGGGAGATTCATTTGCAAATCTTAAGGGGTCTGCTGGAGGGCTGGGGCCTATCAGAACTGTCTCCAGACGTGGAGGCAGTGTGGGTTGTCATTTGTACACTGTTTCCCTACCTTGCTAGCTCTGGCAGGTGTTCACAGTCCCTAAGCTCTCCTGCTGCTCCCACTAAAATGGGCAGGTGGATCCCAGCCCTGAGCTCTCCTGCTGGTACTCTAAAGTTGGAAGACACACCGTGGCTCTGTGCTATCCTGACGACTTGCTAAAGCCAGTGGGTACATGCAGCCCACCCAGAGGATGCCCCTTGATCACATGGTTCTTGTGTGAGGGACATGTTGCATTTCTGGGTCCCATGGATCTGAAACTACTGGAGAGACGGTTCTTGGCAGGTTACTATCCCCACAGTACTTCACAGATAGTGGATTGAACTAGACCTCCTGTCTTTCTCTGAAAAATGCCTATTTACTTGTCCTAGGGCTTCAGCCTAAGGGACAGGCTCCAGGTTTACATCATATCTAGAGGCTACGGAGGTGTTCTTAGGATCAGGGGGACACCATCTTTGGGTTCTCCCTCAGTCTCACTAAATCTCGCCAATATCTCCAAGAAAGGAGCTTCTGCACATGTCTAGGGCTCTGATTTTTGCAACCATTGCCCAGGAGACACCTCCTGATCACCTTGTCTAGTGACCAGCAAGGATTACAACTGTGGTTTCAGAGGATTATAGATGTTTGAATACTTTAAAAGCTACTGCCTGGGGGGGCCTGGGAGACCCAGTCAGTTAAGCAACCAAATCCTGATTTTGGCTCAGGTCATGATCTCGGGATTGTGAGATTAAGCCCTGCATCAGGCTCCAAGCTCAGCAGGGAGGCTGCTTCTCTCTCTCTCTTCCTCTGCCCCTCCCCCCACTCACACTCATGCTCTCTCTAAAAATAAAATCTTAGAAAACCCAAAAGCTGCTGCCTGAGGGTCTTCCTGCTTCCAGTCAGCGTGAAATTAGGTGCTAACTGACATCTCTCCCTGTGGAACACTGACACCTTCAACATCTTGGATCTTTTAGGAATATACCAGGCTTCATAAAAAAAAATCACAAAGCTCAGAAAGACAACCAAGAGCTAGAGCAAAGTGGAATGATAAGATTCATCTCCTATGCAAGGCCAACTCTTCAAGACTGAGAGATGTATCTGTTTTGCTTAATACATAGAAAGAACCACAGCATGTTAAACAAAACAAGGAAATAGAGATATATGCTCCAAGTGAAAGAACAAGATAAAACCTCAACACACACACACACACACACACACACACACACAGACCTTAATGAAACACAGATAAGTAATTTACCTGGTGAAGATTTCAAAGTAATGATCATGAAGATGTTCACCAAACCCAGAAAAATGGGTGAACATAGTGAGAACTTCAACAAAGATATATAAGAAAGTATATATTTTTCCTTCCCTCCTCGCTCCCTCACTTTCTTTCTTTCTTGCTTGCTTTCTTGCTTTTTTTCTTTCTTGCTTTCCTTTCCTTCCTTCTTTCTTTCTTTTCTTCTTTCATAAAAATATACCAAACAGAAGTCACAGAGCTTAAGAACAAAATAACTGAACTGAATACTACAACAGAGGGTTTAGCAGCAGACTAGATGGAGTAGAAGAAAGAATCAGTGATCTGGAAGACAGGGCAGTGGAACTCACCCACCGAGAGAAACAAAAACAAAGATGAATTTAAAAACTGGAGATAGCTTAAGGGACCTATGGGATAACATCAAAGGGAACAATATTCACATGATAGAGGTCCCATGAAGAGAAGATAAAGAGAAAAGTGGAAAACATATTTGAATAAGTAATGTCTGAAACCTTACCTAACCTGGGGAAGAAAACAGACATCCAGAAACTTCCACACAAGAGGAATCCAAAGAGATCCACACTAAAACATATAATTAAAATGTCAAAAGTTAAAGAGAGAATCTTGAAAGCAGCAAGAGGAAAACAATTTGGTGCATACACAGGAACCTCCATTTGACTATTAGGAGATTTTCAGCAGAAACTTCACAGATCAGAAGGAAGTGGTAAAATACATGCAAAACACTAAAAGAGATAGTTCGTAACAAAAATACTCTACCCAGAAAGTTTATCATTCAGATTTGAAGGAAAGATATAGAGTTTTTCAGATGAGCAAAAGCTAAAAGAATTCCACACCACAGAGCCAGTCTTTTGTTAAAATGTTAAAGGGAGGGGCGCCTTGGTGGCTCAGTAGGTTCAGCATCCAACTCTTGATTTTGGCTCAGGTCATGATCTCAGGGTCAAGAGATCAAGCTCTGCATCAGGCTCTGCACTCAGCATAGAGGCTGCTTGTCCCTCTCCCTCTGCTCCTTCCCCCACTAATATGCTCTCTCTCTCTCTCTCTCTCTCTCAAATAAATAAATAAATAAATAAATAAATAAATAAATAAAATCTTTAAAAAATGTTAAAGATTCTTTAAGCTGAATAAAAGGGGTACTAATTAGTAATCAAGAAATGTAAAAATCCCTGTGATAAAAGTAAATACATAGTAAAGGCAGTGGATTATTCACTTACAAAGCTAGTATGAAGGTTAAAGACGGAAATAAAAATAGCTGCACAGGGATGCCTGGGCGGCTCAGCGGTTAAGCATCTCCCTTCGGCTCAGGGTGTGATCCAGGCAAATATACTCAAGAGTGGAAAAGCCGAAGTCTTTTCCTCTAAGATCAGGAACAAGTCAAGGATGTCCATTCTTGCCACTTTTACTCAACATAGTATTGAAAGTCTTAGCCACAGCAATTAGGCAAGAAAAAGAAATAATAGCCATCCAAACAGGAAAGGAAGAAGTAAAATTGTCACTATTTACAAATGACATAATTATATGTATATATATATATATAAAACTCTAAAATCTTCAACAAAAAACTGGTAGAACTAATAAATTCTGTAAAGTTGTGGTACAAAGTTGACATATAAAAGTATGTCGTGTTTCTATATACTAGAACAATCAGGAAGGGAAATTAAGGAAATACTATTTACAATTGCATCAAGTAGAATAAAATACCTGGGAATAAACTGAACCAAGGAGGAGAAAGACTTGTACATTGAAAACTGTAAGCCACTGATGCAAGAAGTTGCAGAAAGAACAAATACGTGGAAAGATATTTTGTGCTCATTGGTTGGAAGAATTGATATTGTTAAAATGTCCACATTACCCAAAGCGATCAATGCAATCCCTATCAAAATTCCAATTGTATTTTTTACAGAAATAGAACAATCATACAATTTGTATGAAACTACAGAAGACTCCAGACTACAGACTCCAAAGAGTTAAAGCAAGCTTGAGGAAAAAAAGTACAAAAATGGAGGCATCATACTCATATATTTCAAATGACATCACAAAGCTACAGTAATCAAAACAACATGGTATTGGCATAAAAATCGACACATAGATCAGCAAAACAGAATAGAGAACCCCAAAAATGAACTCACACATATAATTAATTATAATTATATTAATTAATTATAATTAATTCATAACAAAGGTGTTAAGAACATAAAATGGCAAAAGGAGGGTCTCTTCAATAAATAGTGTTGGGAAAATTAGACAGCCACAAGCAAAAACATGAAACTAGACTACTACCTTATGCCATATGCAAAAATCAACTCAAAGTGGACTGAAAACTTGAATGTAAGACCCAAGACCATGTAACTCACAGATGAAAACATAGGTGGCAAGCTCTTGACACTGGTCCTGGTGATTCTTTGGATTGAAACCCAAAAGCAAAGACAATAAAATCGCAAACAAGTGGTACTACATCAAAAGCTTGTGCACAGCAAAGGTCAACGTCAACAAAACGAAAAGGCATGCCACTGACTGGGAAAAATATTTGCAAGTCATATATCTGAAAAAGGGTTAATATACAAAATGAATAAAGAACTTACACAACTCAGCAGCAAACAATAATAATAATAATCTGATTAAAAATGGGCAGAGGTATTTTTCCAAAGAAGACATCCAGATGGCAAACAGATGGCAAACAAGCACATGAAAAGATGCTAAACATCACTGATCATCAGGAAAATGCAAATCAAAACCACTTATGAGATATGACTTCACATACAAAACATGAGAAATAACAACTATTGGCAACGATGTGGAGAAAAGGGAATTCTTATTTGCTATAGGCATAGCCACTATGGAAAATGGTGTGGAGGTTCCTCAAATAATTAAAAATGAAACCACCATATGATCCAGCAATTCCACTTCTGGGTATTCATCCAAAGGAAACCAAAACACTAATTTTAAAAGATATATGCATTCCTCTGTTTTCACAGTAGTTTTTACAAAAGCTGAGATACGGAAACAACCTAAGAGTCTACTGATGAATGAAGGAGCAAAGAAGATGTGACACATATATACAATAGAATGCTCCCTGGCCATAAAAAAAAGAACGAAATCTTGCCATTTACAACACAATGGTTGGATCCAAGGTTATTACTACGTGAACTATATTAGACAGAGAAAGACAGAAACCATATGATCTCACTTATATGTGGAATCTGCAAAACAAAACAAATGAACAAACACAACAAAATTCAGAGATAAAGAGAACAGAATGATGGCTGCCTGAGGGGATGGTGTCTAGAGGTGGTAAAGTGGGTGAAAGGGGTCAAGAAATACAAAATTTCATAAAATAAATAAGTCATGGGGATGCAATGGATGGAGAGGTGACTATAATTGATAATATTGTGCATATCTGAAAGTCGTCAAGAGAGCAAATCTTAACAGTTCTGGTCATAAGAAGAAAAATGTGTAACTCTGTATGGTGACGGATGTTAACTAGACCTACCGCAAGTGATCATCTCAGAGTGTACACAAATATTCAATTATAATGTTGCAAATCTGAAACTAATATGTGTCAGTTATACCTCAATAAAAAGAGAGACAACAAAAGACTAGCAACAATGCTGAACCAATGGGAAAATGGGATTCAGTATCTCTAAAAATACCAAAATGGGTTGAACTCTTGTGTAAAAAATCAGACCTTGCTGCCTTTAAGATGAATAATAAAATTTAAGGCAATTGAAACTTTTCAAACTAAAAAAGGACACTGAAGATCAAAATATATACACTAAAGTTTCAGAATGGGCAAAGCTTCAATCTACCTGGCATGAATATAAACGTATAAAAATCGAGTATGAAAAACCAAAAACATTGAAAACTATAAAAAATACAAAAATTACAAGCCTTAACTCGAGAACACAACTGCAATCTGTAATATCTAACTGTAGTATCAGACTATGAAACACTGAGGGCCTGGGTGGCTCAGCTGGTGAAGCATCTCACTCTTGATTTCAGCTCAGGTCATGATCACATGGTTGTGAGACTGAGCCTTATCCAGGCTCCGCACTCAAAGTGAAATATGCTTGAGGAATTCTCTCTCTTTCCCCCTGCCCCTCCCACTCATTCCCTCTGTCTCTAAAATAAATAAATCTTTAAAAAGAAGAACATGAAACACCACACTAAGAAATTATAAGAATAACTGAAAATACAGTAAATATTATATTAAAACAGGGGGAAGTTACAGAGATGAGATATGTACACATACGGTGCATATAAGACAAAGAAAAATTAGTTGTGAATACATTATTTTGTCCTGACTTGCTAAAGATGAAAGTTTCACCCTAGAAAATATAAATAATTCATGCAATGCTAAATTTACCACAGGGCAAATAATACGTAGTACTTGCTGAATTCATATGTATATTTATACAGTACACTTAATTAGGTGTCAGAATAACTTATGTCAGCTTTTGTGATAATGTTTTCCAAAGTTTCAAAAAGGAATTCAAATCTATCTCCACGCATAAGAAATCTACTATAGACTTAACACGTACCTGCTAAAAACTTCTGACCAGGTTGTAGCATACAAAAATATCAATAATAAAAATCATCACACGTTGGGGCACCTGGGTGGTGCAGCGGGTTCAGCGTCTCTTTCTTGGTTTCAGCTCAGATCTGATCTCATAGTTGTGAGATTGATTGAGCCCCACATCGCCCTCTGGGCTCAGTGCAGTGGGCTTGAGAGTCTCTCTCCTCTTCCTCTGCACCCACTCCCTCCTCCCCCACTGCACACTCACTCACGGAAATAAATAAATCCTTAAAAAATTGTCACTCATTTTTTGACAGGTAAAATTTATTTCTATTTATTTATTTACTTATTTATTTATTTGAGAGCGAGTGAGCAGGGGGAGGGAGAGGGACAAGCAGGCACTATGCTCAGTGCAGAGCCAGATGCTGTGCTGGATCTCATGACCATGAGATCGTGACCTGGGTGGAAACCAACAGTCAGACCCTAAATGGACTATGCTGCCCAGGCACCCTCCATTCATTGCTAAACATTGTATGATTTCAGCCTGATTTCTTTATTAAGCTAAAAATAACGGAGAGGAGAATGTTTCTTTTTTAATTGGAATTGTTCAGGCCAGACACATAGGTACCTCCAGATACAGACCCATGCTTGCTTATCTGCATACCCTGTACTTAGAACCACATCTGGCATATGGCAGGTACGTGACTGAAAATCACTGCTTCCCTGATTACGGGCTTCACCTTCTTGAATCAATCAATAATCTATTAATGGCCTAGTCCATGATTACTTTTTTTAGAGGTCCTAAAACGTTTAGCCATTTCTTTCCTTTTTTGGCTACAAGATTTTATTTGTGGATTATTGAACTGAATATGTTAAAGAATTCTCACATTTTCATTTAAAAAAAAGTAGTAGACATCCTGTAATGGTGGTAATGCAGTTGAAAAAAACCTACAGTTGACAATGATGAAAACAACACAAAAAGATGAACTATTAGAAGGTACTGGAAAGCCACCAAAAGCAGGCAAAAAACCCAAGAGTGTTTATGCTTAACAGGCACAGACAGCAAAGCATGGGAGTAATGAGGGTGTGGCTTTTTGCTTGAAGGCACTCCCAACACCCTCTTTCTCCTCTAGGCACAGAAAAATCAGTCTCACTGCCCTAAGGACAGAGTCAGAGTTGATCCAACAGCTGGAAGTTTACAGGCTTGAAGGGAGAGTTGCCACAGAAGGATAAGATGCAAAATCCAAGTACAAAATCGACCTGGATTCCTAGCAAGTACACATGTGCAGCACAGAGTCGGAGGAACTTGCTATAAAGTAGGTGCAAATGAGGAGGACGTCTATCCTTGAAAGACAGAGCATAGCGAGTCACATCTGTGACTATGCTACCCTTTGACACATGCATTTCCCAGAAGTGTAGTTTGTGCAAGAGAAAGCTGAAGCCTTGCTGGCGGCAGATGTCACAGGACACAGGTGGGATGGGTAGAGAAGCTGGAAAGTCGCAGAGAAAATTGGAAACAAGAAAGCTGATGGAAAGGCTGGACCCAGGGACACCTGGGTGGCTCAGCGGTCGAGCATCTGCCTTTGGCTCAGGGCATGATCCACAGTCCTGGGATCGAGTCCCACATCGGGCTCCCTGCATGGAGCCTGCTTCTCCCTCTGCCTCTTTCTCTGTTTCTGTCTCTCTCTCTCTCTGTGACTCTCATGAATAAACAAATAAAATCTTAAAAAAAAAAAAGCTGGGCCCAATCACAGCATAAATGGCATGAGTACACAGCTGGCCACTAACCTGCCCAGGTACAGCAAGACCCAAGAGGGCCTGGATGGAAAAGAAGCAGCTGTAAGCACAAAGGACAGGGCGAGGCTGCCAGGCTCCTGGGAGAGGCCTGAATTTACAGTGTGAGCTCAGGTAAGCCTCGCACCCACAGAAAACCGTCAATCCTTAGAGGTAACAACAGAATCCAGAGTTGCTGCAGCAACATATCTATAATGTACAGTTTTTAATCAAAAATTAGTAGCCACAAAAAGAAATGACAACAAATAGGTCTACCCCAAGCAGAAGGAATGAGACTATTAGAAACTAAGTCTGAGAGGGTCTAGATGTTGGATCCACAAAGGCATCAAAGCATCTATTAAGGTATGTCCAGGGGCACATGGGTGGCTCAGCTGGTTAAGCATCTGACTCTTGATTTCGCCTCAGGTCACCATCTCAGGGTTGTGGGATTGAGCCCCACACTGAGCCCCATGTCGGGCTCCCTGCTGCATCCAGAGTCTGCTGGAGATTCTCTCTCTCTCCCTCTGCCCCTTCCCCCTCTGTGTGTGTGTGTGTGTGTGTGTGTGTGTGTGTGTCTAAAATAAATAAATAAATCTATAAAAAAGATATGTACATATTCTTTAAATATGGTCTTAATGAATCTTAATGATTGGACACAGAGAAATGAAAATTAAAAAATGATTTAGTGGAATTCCTGATATGAAAAAACTCCACAGCACACTGCAGAGCAGAGGAAAGAATCAGTGAACTTCAAGGTGTGTCAATAGAAACCATCTAATTAAACAACAGAAAGGAAATAAGAGAAACAATACGATGTCTTCAAAGACTTGTGGGGCAATATAGGAAATTTTCCTATGTGTACTGGAATCCAAGGAGGACAGGAGAGAGAAAAAAAACACAGAAGTAGTGGCTGAAAAACTTGCAAATCTGGTGTATTTAGCAAGGTGGGAGGATACGAGGTGAATTAACAAAAATCAAATGCATTCCTATGCCAAAGCAACAAAAAACTGGAAAATGAAATGTAATAAAACATTTCCATGTCACATTAGGGAAAAATAATCCTAGGAATTAAATTAACAATAGTTGTGCAAGATCTGTGCAATAAAAACTCTAAAACATCATCTAAAGTAATTAAGGACCCAAATGGAGGGACATACCGTGAAGGACCTGAAGACTCAATCTGGCTAAGTTGTCTATTCTCCTTGATATTATTCTCTAAACTCAATAGATCTCAAGCAAAATCCAAATAGGCTGAAACTGAAACCTGATTTAAAATTTTCACAATGCAAAAAACAAAGCAATTAAAAACAAAGTTGAACTTCTTATAGTTCCTGGGGCCCCTGGGTGCTTTACTCAGGGAAGTGTCTGGCTTCAGCTCAAGTCATGATCCTAGAGTTTCCCCGATCAGTGGGGAGCCTGCTTCTCTCTTTCCCTCTGCCCCTCTCCCCTGCCCATGCTCTCTCTCAAATAAATAAAATCTTAAAAAAAAAATCTTACATTTTCCAACTCCCAATTATATTAGAGTTAATAGGATTCTACAATCATCAAGGGTCTGACATTAGCATAAAGATAAATGGGTAGATAAATAGACTAGAATAAAGATGGTCAAGAATTAGGCCAAACTTCAATGAATTGCTTTTTGACAAAAAAAAAAAAAAAAAAAAAAAAAAAAAGTCATGACAATTCAATAGGGAAAAGATGTTCTTTTCAACATACAGTGCTCGGATATCAACATGGGATAAACGTAAGCATCACCCTTAATCTTCCACCATTTATTACGAGTATGGACCACAGTCAACAAATCTGACTTAAAATCATAAAACGTCGGAAGGACAACATAAGAGAAATTTTCCTAATCTGTAATTAGGCAAACACGTCATAGATAAACGGTATAAACCGTAAAAGAAAAACTGATGATTAGACTTCACCAAAATTTAAAACTTCCACTCTTTGAAAGATGCCATTAAGAAAATGGAAAAGCCAGACACAGGCTGAGAGAAAGTAGTCACCATGGATCGCAAAGGAGGTGCATTACGCGAAGTCAATCATGAAAACCAAATACCTCCATAAAAAAATGAGCCAGAGACTTGAGCAGGCCTGTCATGACACAAGCATGTCAAAAGATGCTCAGCAGCAGCAGCCCTGAGGGAAAGTCAAGCTGAAGTTCACTAGAACTACCAGAATTTCTAAAACTAAACACTGCCAATGCCAAGCACCGGCAAGGACGTGACGTGAATGTGCAATATATTTCGGAATGTGTGGACCCAGTTTTGAAGTCATGGTTGAAACTGTCAACCCCCCTTTGGAGGCGGTTTGCTAAGCGCCCAGTCCAGCTCCTTCCCTTAGCAAACACTAACGCTCCTGAGTTGGGACCCGCACATCTCCAGCTGCCGAAACCCTGATACTTCACACCCAAGAATGGCCCCTTCTCGCCTGGGACCACGGAATTACTGAAAACCCGGCCCCCAGGAAGTCTAGGTAGCTCCACTTGGTCACCTGAGTGTCGCCTGCCATACACAAGGCACCTCTTACGGCTGCGGTTTGCTTTCACCCTGTCCCTGGGTGCACCAGCTGCGTGGCCCCCCGGAGCCTTGCCCTTTGGAGTCCTAACTCCTAACCGAGGTCTTCCTTCCAGGGATCTGAATTCCTTTGTGCTGTCGAAGTCAGACAAACACACACACTCACTCCCGGCAATCCCTTCGCTAGGAATCTGCGAGACCCTAGCTCTGCACAAAGGCTTATACGTGAAGATTCACAGGAGCCGGGAAACTGGTCAGAAACCGGGAACGACTCAAGTGACCATCAAGTCGTCCATGGACGCACCACAGTATATTCATAAGTGGAATTCAATAAGCTGTGGTCTCTCCACGTAGGAACTCAATCAGCCGTGCCGTACAGCGGAATGCTACTCAGCGGGTAAGAGGACCCGTGCGTGCAACAACTGCGTGTGTGAATCTCAAAAACCTGGCAGGTGAAACGAGCCAGACACAAAGACTCACACTCTATGATTCCATTTTTGTGAAATTCCATAAATGATAGGTAAAAAAAACCTCTTGTGACAGAAATCCGACCAACAGTTGCCTCAGAACAGGTGTCTGGTGGGGGCTGAGAGGTGAACCACACGGTCGCAAACGGGGCTCTTTGTTACGTATCAACTAAAACTGCTGCAACACTGTAAACGCTAAAACTGAGCTTAAAGTACTGTGACATTTATATATGATCAAACAAAGTTAATTTAACCAGGAAGGAAAATCTGTACAATCCAACCTTGCTAAGCCACCCTTCCTAGTACTTCCTTCTTTTAAGTTGATTTCTCTTATTTTCGTAATCTCTACACCCCAAAGGGGTCGGACGCACAACCCTGAGATCAGGAGTCCCATCTCGTCTGAGTGAGCCAGGCGGGAGCCCCAGCCTCGTGATTCTTCGACACCAACTACCCCCGGGCCCAAACACGCTTGGCAGTTCTTCCCAGGTGCGATGTTTGTTTGTCTAAAAGGTCAAAGAGCTGCCTGCTGTGGTCATTTTTCAGGTCTTTATTCCCTTGTGAAGACTCCATAAATGTGTAGAAATTTAATGAAATTTGTGTGCTTTTCTCTTGATCTGCCTCTATCAGTTTTCTTTTGATACCCAGCCAGAGACAAGGAAAACTCTCTTCTCCCCTACACCGGGAATCATTATTTTTGGTATAGTCCAGAAACTTCATTTCAGTTCCTTCAGGATACAATCCCATTTTTGAGAGAGTTTTTTCAATAGTCTTACTATTTTAAATGTTTCCATAAAATTACCTGGAATTTTTTTCCAAATTATATTTTATGGGGCCTATAAATTTGTAATTACTAGCAAATTGAATAGACTTCTCTAAAGAGTGTGTTTTTAATTGAGAAAATTCTCTCTCTATGGGTGCTGAGCTACTACCTGGCAAACTCAAAAAAAGTGTTAAGCAGCAGACATTTTCATTTCTAATAATGGTATTTATGGGTATGCCAAATATTTTCATAGGTACTACCCTTATAGCACTGCAGAGTAATTTTCCTTAAAAAAAAAAAAATACGTTTTAAGACAAAATTCACCATATAATTTGTCTCTGTTTACGATTTTTTTTTTTTAGTGTTCCCAGAATTCAAATGCTAGAAAAGCCACAGAGCTCCTAAATTTTGTGTCATTTCAGTACGGAGTACCTAGAGATCCAATTTAACATACGAGCTCCATAGAAATATTCTTCTCACACTGATATATCCCTACACACGACGATGTGAAAACTAAATCACACACGGTGGCGGCCCGTTGTGTACACTGCTCAGTCCACCCAGAGCCATCGAAGTACCATCTGGTTCACAAATTTGGCTTTCACAGTGGTAACTTTCTAAGATGTCAAAAGCTAAAATCTTCTATTTGTCGAATATTTGACCAAAGATTCCCAATTGATCTCAAAAGAAATATACAGACAATGCCTTTATTTAAAAAATATATATGTCAAAAAGCACTGTTAGGCACTTAGGCTGACTTTACAGACCTTCCAAGGTTCACCTGTTTCTGAATAAAACCCAGCAGGCGAAAGAGGCACCAACAAATCAGCCAGCGATTTTTTTTTTTTCTCTTCACAAAATGACGTGCTTGGATTAGTTTGGAATTTTGACAATTAGAGCCTCCATATTTATCTCTCGGATACTACCACAGTTTGCTCGGATGCAATCGCAAATATCGTGTGCGCCACACTCAACTTCAAATGCGTTTCCATCCTACTGGTTTATGAAGTTAGCAAGGTCACAGTGGGGTTTTTGTTTTGTTTTGTTTTGTTCTGTTTTGCTTTGTTTTGCTTCACAGAGAGAGAGCGAGGCGGGGGTTGGGGCTGGCGTAGGAGCAGAGACAGGGAGAGAGAATCTTAAGCAGACTTCACACCCGGCGTAGAGCCCGACCCGGGGCTTGACCTCATGACCCTGAGATCATGACCTGAGCTGAAATCAAGAGTTGGACACTTCACCCACTGGGCCACCCGGGCGCCCAAGATCATGTTCTTATGGTGATACTCTGCCAAAAATGTCTTCATAATAGCAGCCAGACAATGATTTTACTTGCAACCTTGAACTTATTAAAATGCATCAAAAATAGACTTAGCAATTGCTTTTCATGTTTTACCTTTGATGGAATTAATTTTCAAAAATTTTGCTTTGATTCCAGGAACTGAATCTCAAAAACAAAACAAAACAAAACAAAAGAACAAAACAAAACAAAACTGACTTTGGTTTGGAAAATAATGAAGTTGATTTTCTATCCGAGGTATAGGAGAAACTGATAGAAAACTGGCTTTTTCCCCCCCCTGCATTTTACTTCTGGTATTGGAGACACCAGATTAAGAGCTGTTGTTTTACCTTCTGTACAAAAACCAAAACCAAAAACAAAACAAAAACAAAACAAAACCAAAAACATGCAACTGAAAATGAGTGCATTAACCCACTGTTAGTGGCTCTCATGAGGACTCATGGTTCAGAGAAGGCCACCGAAATATGCCTTCGGTAGCCTCCCACCTGAAATCATCATTTTTAGAAAGTCTTCTTAAAATCAGTACTAACTTCTGAACTGGTAGCCATGTTTTCTTTTTTTAATTTGATTTTTATTTTTTTATATCTATTTGAGAGAGAGACAGAGGGAGAGAGAGCACATGCACAAGTGGGGAAGAGGGAGAGACTATCCAAACCGACTCCTGCCGAGTGGGGAGCCAGACGTGGGACTCGATCTCACGACCCAGGAGATCTGGACCTGAGCTGAGACAAAGAGTGGGGGATGCCGGGGTGGCTCAGGGGGTGAGCGTCTGCCTTCAGCTCAGGGCGTGACCCCGGGGTCCTGGGATCGAGTCCTGCAGGGAGCCTGCTTCTCCCTCGGCCTGTGTCTCTGCCTCTGTGTGTGTGTGTGTCTCATGGATAAATAAATAAATAAAATCCTAAAAAAAAGGAGCCTCGAGAAATACAGTCAATACTGTTTGCTAAATGTTCACTTTTCCTCCGAATCTTATCCCTCTCCTCCCCCCTGTTTTTTTTCAGCTCATTGCTCATAAAGCGAGTAGCCGCGAACAGGGCGCCGGGAGCGCAGCCCGGGCCTCGACTGCTCCCCTCCGCGCCCGCCGACCGCCTTCTCGGGATCCCCTGCACTGCTCCCGTGGATGCACCCGCCTCGGCTTACGTGGATGCACGTTGCTTCTTTGGGGTATGATTGTCACTTTTTAACTTTTTGGTCATTTCAAATGACCGATTTCTACCCGTTCAGTCAGAAGCCGTAAGGGCACATCGGTGTAAAGGACGGAGGAGCCCAGCTGTCTCCCCGCCCTTGCTCGGAAGCGCTGCCACCCCTCAGAACACAAAGCAAAACCCGGGTGATCGTCAGGCCCGTTAGGGCTTGTGAACAGACCTGTCACCAGCGGGTCAAAGGCCCCTTTGCAGACACCGCATTTCGTTGTGATTATTATCTTTCCAGATACATTTACATTCTCTGACACGCTCTTCTAAAGCGAGACTAGACGGGGCAAACCGGTTTGCTTTAAAACCAGCATCTCCTTCTCGCCTGCTTACAAGATCTCACCGAACGAGCCTCCCTTCGGGCCCTTCATTACTGCCGGGGCCTGGAGGGAACAGGCCAGGCACCTCCGGCGTCCGAGGCCGTTAGCGGAGATAACGCACACGGGGCTGCCTTGGCGAGTAGCGCCCACGGGGCCTGCGGTGGGAAGCAGTGGCTGAGGGACGTGCGTGGCCCGAGGTGGCTCGGAGCCCGGGGAAGCCCAGGGAAGCCCCGGGGTACAGGGCCGGTGAAGTAGCCACGGGGGCTAAAGACACACAATTTCCTCCGGGGTTTCCAGAAGCCTGGCGTGGTCACCCTCTCAAAGCTCGCAGGGCAGCTGGGCCCCCTGGGCTGGCTTCCTTCGGAGGAGATCAAGACCCCGGAGATACACGACCCCGGGGCACGGTGGGGCACGGTGGCTTCCACGTTAGTCTGCGCAGCCGTCCCCACGGGGCATGAGATGAGCCAGCCCAGTCCCCTAGCCCTGGGCTGTCCTGAGGCTCCTGGGCAGAACCAGGCCACCAAGGAATGGTTCCTCGGGGTCTGGATGCCAGGGTGGGGCGCCTGGGAACAGGCAAGCGAGGCGCACGGGCACTGGCCCTTGAGAACAGATGGGGGTTTGCTTGTTCTAGAAGGGCTTCGAGGCATTCCCGGGAACTGAGCAACGGAGGAAGAGCAGGCGAAGGGATGAGCCCGCAGCTCCATGCCCAACATGAGAAGGTGGCTGCAGAGGGGTGCGGGTGCCGTGCCGTGCCCGGGGGCCGGTGGGAGGGCTCCAAAGGTCTAAGCGTTAGGAGCTAAGTAAATTTGTACTTTTCAGAGGGAAACTGTGCAACACGTCTCGTAAATACAGTTGACCCTTGAATAACACGGAGGTTATGGGCACTGACCACCCACACAGGAGAAAATCCATGTTACTCTTGACCCCCCCAGACAGAACCACTAACAGCCTGTGCGGACCAGAGGCCTCACCAACACCTTCAGCCGTTGGCCAACACATATTTTGTGCATTGTATGTAATATATACCGTGTTCTCACGATAAAGGAGCCCACAGAAAAGAAGATGTTTTTAAGAAAATCATCGGGGGACGCGTGGGGGGCTCAGATGGGGAAGTGTGTGCCTTCGGCTCAGGTCATGATCTCAGGATCCCGGGACTGACCCCGTGTCCGTGTCGGGCTCCCTGCTCACCGGAGAGCCTGTCTCTCCCACTCCCTCTTCCTCTCCCTCTGCCCCTGCTCGTGCTCAATCACCCTTAAAAAAAAAAATCTTAAAAAAAAAACTTAAAAAAAAAAAAAAGAATCATCAGGAAGAGAAAATGCATTAGAGCCCTTTACATTTATCGAAAAACATCCATGTAGAAGCGCGTAGTTCAAACCCGCGTGGTCAAGGTCAACCGTATTAGTCACACCTCTTTTATGTTCTAAGGCATTTCCTCCCCTTTAAATAATAACCTTTTAAAGACATCCCAAAGGCGCCTTCATATGTGTTCTCTCCCATGTGACCTACTTCCTTTTACAGATGAGGAGAGTGAGGACCGGAGGGGATGCAGGCGGTGGCAGGGCCGAGTGGAACCCGCCGCCACCCTGCCAGGGTTCCCGGGTCCCCTGCCTGGATTTTATGAGTCTCTCCGTCTCTCTGTGGGTCCGCGAAGGGTGCGCATCTTATTTTAAGCGAGTACCTTGTTCACGTACAAAATGACTTACTGATACAAGTAAGACGGGGGGAAACAAGAAACCATGGTGCCTTCGCCCGACAAAGCACCCCTGTTCTCTCCGGGCGTCCAAAGTGGGTTGCTGAGTATTGGTGTGGGACACGTGTGCGCGTTAGGGCCAAAGAGCAGCCTCCGCTCCCGTCCACGTGTGGCCTGGGCTCCAGGGCCTTGCACACTCTTGAGGGATTGTTCTCACGGTCGGAAGCGCCCCCCACCTGCTGGGGTCCGAGGTCTACCCACCAGGGTCAGCGCCTCACGCGACCACAGATTTGTTCCAACAACTGCTTTTGTCTCCCGTGTTCTGAGAATCAAGTTGGGACAGAGAGAGGTTAAGGGGCCCCCGGGGGGCTCGGGGGTGGAGCATCTCCCTTCAGCTCAGGTCATGACTCCCAGGTCCCGGGATCGAGTCCCGCATCGGGATCCCCGCAGGGAGCCTGCTCCTCCCTCTGCCTGGGTCTCTGCCTCTCTCTCTCTCTCTGTCTCTCATGAATAATTTTTTTTTTTTAAATGGACACAGGTTAAAACCCAGACCCTCCTTTCAGGGCTCCCAATTCTCATTATCTATGAAATTTAATTGCTTCTCATGAAAGAACTGGTGCTGACTTGCCCGGCACGATAATGCTTTCCTTAGTGTTGGCTGATGTGCTTTCAGGACACTCAGCAAATGTCTGGTTAAAGATAAATTCAGCACGTAGCCATCGGGGTCACCAAACCGTAAGCGGCCTTAAGTGAAGGCATTTGTTCTAGAAAAGATGAGATACAATTTTCAGAACCGGTGGTTGATGGATCCCTCCTGGGGAAATGGGCACCTTTACAGCTAAGGTTTATCTTCCTGCAAGACACATAGAAGGTGTGGGTTTTCCGTAAGCGCCAAACGTGTCTTCTGATCCGCAGAGACGGTTCTTTATATTCCCGGCGCAGCCCCGAGCTCCGCTCCAAGAACACTCCGTGGCTCGTTCTCCTGGACACGGAGGCCGACTGGGGAACCGGGCCGCGGGCTCCTGTCTTCACAGCGTCGGCCCGTGTCTCCCAGACGCACCCCGCCGAGCGCCCCGGATGCGGCTCACGCTCCTGCGGTGATGGCCCACGGGCCGTGCTTTGCACGCGCGGAGACACCCGCCCGCCCCGGCACGGACGGCTTGACCGCACAGGGCGACAACTGACTTCCCTTTTGCCCAGGACACAGGCTGGGGACACGTAGGCCCCCGGGCTGACGACCAAGTGGCTCTTACCAGATGAGTAACGGCCAAAGACGATGACTCGATAGTCCGGAGA
Source organism: Vulpes vulpes (assembly GCF_048418805.1). Lineage (NCBI taxonomy): Eukaryota > Metazoa > Chordata > Mammalia > Carnivora > Canidae > Vulpes > Vulpes vulpes. Next base: position 139,203,270 of record NC_132784.1, read on the forward strand.
CAAAGGGAAGCGCAAGCCCTTCGGCCCCCTCCGTCTGCCTGAGGCCGGGCACACGGCCACAGCGTCCCTGCTACGAATCCGGGGGCCCCTCAGGCGATAACCTGGCGACAAGCGTGACTGTGAAGAAGCACAACGGGCAGCGGAGCTCGGGACGGAGGAAACGGAGCTTGAGTCTTGACCCCGCAGAAGGCGTTGATGTGTCTGAGCCTCCCCGCAGGGCGCCCACGGGCCGGCCCCAGGGGACGGGGACACACACCTGCTTGGCTCCAAAGCCAGGGGTCTCCACGGCTCTTCAAGGAATCTAGCCTAACTTGACAGCTCTAAATGCCCAGCAAGGGCGTCCGCAAAGACTCTGCTTCCACCCAGCCCACAGCCCGCTGTCCCCGGGGCCGAGCCCCAACCCAGACTGGCTGCTTCGGTTCAAATACATTCGTGCCTCGTCTACCCTAAAGCCCCCTATGGGGCGCCTCCCTGACCACTGGCCTGGCACAAAGGTCCTTGGCGAGCTTCTCTGCGCCCATCCTACAGCCCCCCAGTCCTCTCTGCCCCGTCCAGGCGATCCCAGCCCCTTCACTCCTGCACGTGCCCCCCGCCCGGGACCACCGTCCTGGCTCCTCCCGTGTCCAGAGCTCCCCCCTCCTCTCCCAGGAGCTTGTGCTTCCAGAGCTCTTCCCGTTTGCCAATGTACCTCCTAGAGCAGACAGTGATGATGTCAGAATCTGGACTGAGCCAATGAAGCCCTTGTGAGCCCACCCTGGGCCTTGACTGTTACAAGACCTACACCGACGTGGCCCTACGTCCCCTCTACGGATACGAAAAGGCACAGGGGAACCCAGGGCCTTGAGCAAACTCTCTCCACGCCTCTCTATGACAGGGCCCCCGGGATGTGGTTTCCACAGCAGCCACTTTCAGACATCACGGGCTGTTAAAGTCCTGCTCCAAGTTATTTTGTTAAGAAGGCAGCAGAGTAGACTACGTTGCAGGGAAGAAAAAAAAATGCCATGGAATATTTTAGAGTCTGGGTGCTTAGTATGAAAACAACAACATTTTCTATAAATTAAAAGGATTAGCAAGGTTACCACAAGACCAAAAACTTTATAAATGCGCACCCCCTTCCTCAAAACAACATGATGACATGTGTCCGAATCATAAAAATGTTCCAACCCTTTGATCTAATCATCTCACTGCTGGGAATTGATCCAAATGAAATGATGCAAAAACAAATAAAGGCCATTCACACAGCAACGCTTACTGCCGTGTTACTCAGAGGCCCCCCTCCCCGCTGTCATCCTAAATCCCAGCAAAGCAGCAGACACGAGTCACTTACAGGCCTAGCGTCCCCCTGGACTGTGAGCTCATTAAGGGCCCGCACCATCGCTCGACTCCTCTTTGTACCTGCAGTAAAATAGGTAAGAGGTGCCTCAATGTTTTATAAGAGCTACCTATATGCGCCCGTGCACCTGTGTGAGTGCACACGTGCACGTATACACACTCCTCTCTCATCGTCCAAAAAAAAAAAAAAAAAGGCCAAGTGTTCAAGAGAAGACCACGTCTAACTCATGATGCTCATGATGTCCCCCCAGCTCCTGCATCAGGATGCAAGGTGATTAGGGCTCTGGCCTCTGAGACGCAGCAACGGTGCCATGAATCTGCCTTCAGAAGCAGCCCAAGGTGTCCCAGGTGAGGACAGGTGAACACACTCTTCACAAACAAGGGGGACGAAAGAGGGACTCCAGGTCCGGTCCCCAGCAAGATCCCAGGTACAGTACACACGGAAATGGCCAAGCCTGGTGGACGCGAGCTGCTGACCTGAGAGGCCCTGCTTTGTCTGAAATTATTTTTGATTTTGATTTATTATTTATTTATTTATTTATTTGTTTGTTTATTTATTTATTTATTTGTTTATTTATTTATTTTATTTTAACTCATGGCCAAATGCAGTTTGACTTTAGGAAACGACAATGACAACAACAAAAGCCACCGTCATCCACTTCCTGCCCGGGAGCTTAAGAATTACGCTTCACTCCGAAAAGCGGTTCTTCATGATAATCAGGTAGCAAGCACTTTGGGGCAGTCGGGGTCTCACTTGAGCTATTTATCTTACAAATAGGATTCCGGCCGGATGTTTGCAAACAGAAGGGTCCTTTTAAGCTACTCACACATTTACAAAGAAGAGCAGCTAAGGCAAAGATCTCAGGAGGCGTAGAAGACAAAGTAAGCTCCTGAATTTAGGATTTCATGCTCTATTCATCCCTCCTCTTTATCTAACTGAAAGGAGGAGCCCTGAGAGCCATCCGAGCTCCCCTGTGGATCCCGAGGATCTGAGCCTGGAATGTGCAACCTCCAGGGAGTGAGGGGCTGGTGAAGGGAGCGAGGAGGACACCAGGGGACATTCAAGAGCTTCCCTAAAGAACAAATGAGGGACGCGGGGGGGGGGGGGGGGGGGGGCAGGGGGGGGCTCAGCGCCTTGGGCCCAGGGCGCAATCCCGGGGTCCCAGGATCGGGATCGAGTCCCACGTCAGGCTCCCTGCGTGGGGGCTACTTCCCCTCTGCCTGTGTCTCTGCCCCTCTCTCTGTGTGTCTCTCACGAATAAATAAATAAAATCTAAAAATAAAAAATGAAAAAAATAAAGAACAAATGGTGCCTCCGTCAGTTAAGCATCTGACTCTTGGTTTCGGCTCAGGTCACGCTCTCAGGGTCATGAGATGGAGGCCCCGCATCAGCTCTATGCTCAGCGAGGAGTCTGCTCCCCACCCCCACCCCCACCCCCCCCTAAAAATAAATAAATAAATAAATAAATAAATAAATAAATAAATAATCTTCAGAAAGAAAGAAAGGATGATTGATGCTCACTTTATGAGCATTAACGGGACGTCATCCGCATCACTCTTCCCACAACACCATAATCTAAGTAAAAGACGCGTGGAGAAGAAACACGTCAGCCCTCCGGAGCTGAGCTCTTGATCTATGTGTTGGGAAATGCTAATAGAAACCGAATAAAACTTCTGCATTTCTTTTCTTTCTTTAAAGATTTTTTTAAAGTAATCCCTGCACCCAACGCAGGGCTGGAACTCATGACGCCGAGATCAAGAGCCGCTTGCATCTACAACAGAGCCAGCCAGGCGCCCTTAAAAGCTTTTATATTTGTAAAAAAAAAAAAAAAAAAAAAATCCACTCTTGTGTTATTCCAAGGCAAACTGTTCACTAGGAAGTCATTTCTACTGAAAAGCAGAATTGTGGTGTATTTCTCTTTTTAGGTCCCATTTCTTACCCTTCTCACTCTTGCTTTGGCTTCTAGGAAGCTGAGAGTCCGATCCGCGGCACATCTACCCTACGAGCCATGTGGGGTGATGGAGAGCACAGGCCGCGAGGAGCCTTTCTGATTTGCCACGCAAGTCATTTTCTCTCCGCCCTGATAGTTCAATCTTTTAATGTATTATTACCTGTTATAGATTTCCATAAACTCTAAAATCTCTAGAGAAACACCAGCTATAAAATGATGCCTTTGGAAACGCATCCAGGGATGCCTGGGTGGATCAGTGGGTAAGTGTCTGCTTTTGGCTCAGGGCATGATCTCAGGGTCCTGGGATCGAGTCCTGCATCAGATTCCCTGCTCAGTGGGAGTCTGATTCTCCCTCTCCCTTTGCTCTCTCTCCCCACCTCTCAAATAAATAAATAAAACCTTTCTAAAAAAAGGAAATGCATCCAAATTTCTGGATGATGTCACGCATGTGTAAAGCCTCACAGCTCCTCCGTGTCCTTCTCTTCTTACACTTGACCAGGAGGACAGAGTGAGAAAGTGCCTGCCTGAAGTCGATGGTTCTCCAGGGGGGCTCCCACCCCAGGAGCAACCGAAACAGGAGCGTGAGACTCTTGATCTCCGGGTAGAACTGAAGCTGCATGTCGGGCATAAAGTTTCCTTTTAAAAAATACAAATTCTCAGGCCCCAAACCTTCCAGGTCAGGAGCTCCGGCAGGGGTGCCCAGCAGGGCTGTGCTTGGATAAGCCCTAGAAGCAATTCTGATGCTCACCAGGGTTCAGCTGGGTTTAAGTTGCATCCTGGGGTCTGGGCTCCCACAAGAGCACAATATCTACCTGCCTGAGGCCTGCAGGCACCTCGCAGCCCCCGTTCTCCTGGTACTGGTGGCCCCAGGTCCTGGGGAGTTCAGTCATGAAGAGGAAGAGTCTAGAATGACTAGGAGAAGTGCGCACTCCCCCAGGAAGGAGGACAGGTATCTACAGTGCAAGCGAAGGATAACCAGACGGGGTACGTGTGGGGGCCGGACGTCGGTGCTAGCACAGGGGAGCCGGAGCACGGCCAGTCTGGGAGAAGACGTCCACCTCGGCTGGGGTTGTACGTCTGCGATTCTTTACCACCCGCTAGCTCTTGAAGTCAAGGACAGTCTACACCCAGCAGGGGCTCAACACCCAGCAGGGGCTCAACACCCAGCGGGGGCTCAACACCCAGCAGGGGCTCAACACCCAGCAGGGGCTCAGCTTCAACAGGCTTCATTAGAAGAGCCCATAGTTATCAAAGGCCCCAGACCAGGATTTGAAAAGGTGGTCTCCGAGGGACGATGAAAGGGCGCGTACTTAGCGCAGCCTCGGGAGTGCGTCGAGGCAAATTACAAAAGTTACACTTGGTCTTTTTATAAAAAAAATTATTTATTTATTTGAGAGAGATCGCGAGGGGGAAGTGGGGGCAGAGGGAGAAGGAGAAGCAGACTCCTCCGCTGAGCATGGGGTCCAATGCGGGGCTCAATCCCAGGGCCCTGAGATCACGACCTGAGCCGAAGTCAGATGCTTCACCAACTGAGCCCCCAGGCGCCCCAACTTTGTGTATCTTTCTAAGAGACTGTCAATACTTCTAGCAGCATTATTGAGATATATTTTAAATACCATAAAACTTACCCATTTTAAGTATATAGTATAATAATTTTAGTAAATATATTTAACCACCCAATTTACAAACATTCCGTCACCTCAATAAATCCCCTCACGTCCATCCGCAGGGAAACCTCCCTCTTCGACCCCAGGCCTAGGCCTCTAGTGACAGACTTTCTCCCTTATATGTAAATTTGCCTACTCTAGACTTTCCACAAAAATAGACTCCTACAGCAGGTCGGCTTCTGTGATCGGCTTCTTTCATTCAGCGATGATTTTGAGGGCCGTTCTGTTGTAGCACATCCCATTACTCATTTTTTATTGGTAAACGGTATCTCATTATGTACGTGTACCTCACGTCGTTGATCCATTTACCAGTCCTTGGGCATTGGGTTATTTCCATTTTCTTTCTTTCTTTCTTTCTTTCTTTCTTTCTTTCTTTCTTTCTTTCTTTCTTTCTTTCTTTTTTTCTTTCTTTCTTTCTCTTTCTTTTTCTTTCTTTCTTTCTTTCTTTCTTTCTTTCTTTCTTTCTTTCTTCTTTCTTTCTTTCTTCTTTCTTTCTTTCTTTTTCTTTCTTTCTTTCTTTTTCTTTCTTTTTTTTTTTTTTTTTTTAGCTATTATGGATAATACTGCTATGAACATTTCCATACACATCTTTATGTGGACATATGTTCTCAATTTTTGGAGACATATGTTTTTATTTAGTTTCACAAGATTTTTGTTTAATTCTGTTAATTTGTTTAATTCTGTTAATTTTGTTTAATGCTTGTTTAATTCTGTTGAATCCTTTTTTTTTTTTTAAGATTTTATTTATTTATTTATTCATGAGAGACAGAGAGAGAGAGAGAGAGGCAGGGAGGTAGGCAGAGGGAGAAGCAGGCTCTATGCCAGGAGCCCAACGTGGGACTCAATCCCGGGGTCACGGATCACGCCCTGGGCTGAAGACGGTGTTAAATCGCTGAGCCACCCAGGGATCCCAATTCTGTTGAATCCTGTTGAATCCTGTCATGATTAAAGAACATATTTTATGATTGTCCTGTATGTTAATACGTGAAGACTTGTTTTATGTCCTGACAAATGGTCTACCCCAGAGAACGCCCACCCTTCCTTGTAAGGAATTCTTCAGTGGTTGGGCGCCATTTTCTACACATACGTCAGGTCAAGTTAGTTGAGAGTCATTCAAGTCTTCTATATCCTTGGTAATTTTCTAATTTCTCTTTTAATTATTGAATGTTTGTTGAAATTTCTAACTACAGTTGTTCAAAGTTCCTATTTCTCCTTTGAACTGTGTCAATTTTTACTTCATGTATTTTGGGGCTTTGTTATTAAGCACCTAGACGTTTTTCATTTGTTTTCTGCATGTTTCCTGCCTTTTATCTTGTTCCTCCCTGACTGCCTTTTTAAAGTCAGATAAATAATTTTAGCGTGCCATGTTTAATTCCTTTGTTGATTTTAATTACCATTCTAAGAGTTTTAACATGCATCTCAATTTATCACAATCTCCTTTAGAGTAATACTGATTTAATTTCACTAAAATAAGAAATCTAATTTTTTCTTCCCCCACTCATGTCTTTGCACCAAGAATAGGCCCTGTCACACCAGTGTTAGGTTGTGGAAGGGGTGGGGAGTGGCAGTGCTCAAAACTCAATAAAGAGAAGAAGGTCACTGAGGTCAAAAGAGCGTTGGGAATCCTCATCACATTTTTCTTTCTTTTTTATCTCTAAACTTTGCTTTAATGTGTTGGGATTGTTTGGTTCTTTATCAGATATATGTACTGCATTTTTCCCCAAATATATGGGTTGCTTTGCCCTGCTGGCTTAAAAGAAATATTGTTTGATGAACAGAGGTTCTTAATTTTAACAAAGTCTAATTTACCAATTCCTTTCATCATGGTTAATGTTCTTAGTGTCCTTTTAAGTTAATCTTTGCCTACTGAAAATCATAAAAATGGTCTCCTATGTTTTCCTCTAAAAGCATTATTATTTTAATGCTATCTGGAGTTGATTTTTTTGTACGGTGTGAGGTAGAAGGCAAGGTGTCTTACACCTCGTATCCAATCAACCGGGCACCATTTACTGGAAAGACGCCCCTTCCCCACCACACTGCAGGGCCAGCTTAGCTGTACATCTAGTGACCCTTATGTCTGGGTCCTTTCTGATTCCATTCTTCTCTCAGTGATCCATCGTTTTATCTTCAAGACTGTATCACAGTATATTCATTACTTTTGTAGCATACAGTTTCCAGCTTTGTTGTTTTCCTGGCTAGCCTTTAACTTTTATATTTCCGTGTGGATTTTACAATTATTTTGGATATTAATATTAATGCTAATTATTTATGTATTATTAATTATTAACATCAATGTTAATATTAACATCCACACACATACCCAAAAATCATCGGGTTTCATTTTTACTGAAATCGTGCTGAACCAAGAGTTTCCTCTGAGACAGACTGACAATTTTTACATTATTGAGTCTCCCAATTACAAACACGGTGCAATATTTAATATGTATGATGCTATTTTAAAGATTAGTTTTGAAGTCATTCTATTGGTTGCTGGTGTATAGAGACATGGCTAATTTTTGCATATTGACCTTGTACAACAACTTTGTATCAAGGGTTAATTCTGATATTTGTAGTGTTCTTTATATTTTTAATGGAGAAAATCATGTCGTCTAAGCATTTCCATAAGATTGGTACTATTTCTTTGGTAAAGATTTTGGAAAGATTCAATGATGAGGTCAAAGGAGAGTAGATTTTTCCTTGTGAGAAGGACCTTGATAGGAATTTCTCTCCTTCTCTCTCTCTCTCACTCATACGCACATGCACATGCACCACTCAGTACTGTCCAACTCACCACATGTGGTTTAATTATGATCTTATCCCACTTGAAATACGTGAGAGAACAACAACAAAAAACAGAAAACCCAAATTCTTAGTCTCTGTTTCTCATGTGTTTTTCATGGAAGGCTCCAGTGCTTTGAAGTCTCAGTATTTTTCTTAAAAATAAAATATTTTTTGGGCAGCCCAGGTGGCTCAGTGGTTTAGCACCGCCTTCAGCCCAGGGTGTGATCCTGGAGTCCCAGGATCGAGTCCCACATCGGGCTCCCTGCATGGAGCCTGCTTCTCCCTCTGCCTGTGTCCCTGCCTCTCTCTCTCTCTGCATCTCTCATGAATAAATAAATAAGATCTTTTAAAAATAAAAAAAATAATAAAATGTTTTTCTTAAAAACTTTTTATAAAAGTTTTCATTTCCTTCCCCAAAAAGCCATATTTATTTTCTTGTGGAAATAAAGCTGCAAGTAACTAGTCGACCCTGGAACAGTGTAGGAGTTTCTGGTACTGACTGATGTGCGGTCAAAAATCTGTGTATAACTTCTGACTTCCCGAAAACTTAACTACTCACGGCCTAGGGTTGACCAGGAGTCTTACCGATAACACAAAGAATTGATTAACAGGTATTTTGTATGCTGTATGTGTTATTTTCTGTACTCTCACAAGAAAGTAAGCTAGAGAAGAGAAAACGTTAAGAAATTCATGAGGAAGTGAAAAGACATTTATAGAACTGTCCTTTCTTTACTGGGAAAAAAAATCTGCAAATAAGTGGACCCACACATGGTTTAAACCCATGTCGTTCAAGGGTCAACTGTATTGTTCGTGGCAGAGACACTGCACATGTACAATCTTCAAACTCAGGGCCTTGGTGCTCTCGAAATGCCTCATGCCCCCTTGGGTGTGCTCTTCCCCTTTAGAGAACCAGAGCTGATCCCAACAGAGTCAAGGCCGTGCCCCGCTTGCATGCACGAAGGAAGAGCGTGCCCAGGTGCAGAGCAGAGTCTCCTGATCTCTCACGTCACAAGTGTCCTGAGACTAAGGGGCTTGGGTGGGATGAGTGCTGGGAACCCCCCTGCGAGCACACCTGTCGCCAGAGCAAACCCGAAACCTTGAAAAATCCATATAAATCACATTTGCTGTTTGTATCACTGGGAAAAAGAAGAAGGAAAAGAAAAAAAAAAGCAGCGCCACACAAGCCATTTTATCAAAAGAAAATCCCTGGGGGACTGAACTATACAAGTCACCAAAGTGAATATATTAAGTCGTACTTGAGTTGTGATCATTTATTTATATCTCATGCATTCTTGGATTCAAACGTTTGCTCCTTTGATGCAGGTGACGTTGGCAGCTGGCAACCAATCTCCAATTCTCCCTCCGTCGGGAGAAGGAAGGGTTTCACGCTGCAGGTCAAGACACTAGAGGATGCAGAGAAAAGGCCTGTTTCCTGAGATCGGGATTTCAACCTTCGTAGTCTACCCAGACTAAACATCTACGCATTTCATTTTGTGTAAGGCATTGTTTCTGATGTCTTATAATCTGCGGGTCCACGTGCAATATTTTCTTACGAAAACACTGTTTTCCGTGTGCGGGTGGCAGGGATGGACTGCCGTAAATGAGTCGCTAAACTCAGTTAATTATTACAGAGCATTCACGTTCAGTAGAAATTCATTTTTCAAGCCAACCTTTTGGTAGGAATCCCAGCGCCATCCACCCCGTGGGGGTCGGGGTCGGGGTCCGAATGCTATCTGTAGCCGGCAGAAAGCCCCGCTGCACCTGTGAATATGCTAAAACTCATTAGTGTTTATACCATTGGGCACATTTAAACTTCTCTCTCCTTGGTACTCCTGCAAATAAGAAGTTGTTGATGTTTTGACATAATTGGATCAAACCTTTTCATACAAATCCTATAATCTGTAATCCTTCTTGAGTCTGGTTCTAAAAAACATATTTAAGCTCCTTCTAAGAATCTCTAATATGCCATCCCCCAAATCCTGCCTCTTTCCATCCCCAGCCGTCTCTCAAAGTGAGAATCCTTGAAACTTTAACATGCGCATACGAATTAGGAGTTAATTCAGGAACAAACCAGCGACTGGCGACCGCCAAGGGGAAGGGGTGGGGCTGGGAGGAACTGGTGAAGGGGGATCAAGAGGCTCAAACTTTCACTTATAAAACCAACAGTCATGGGGATGAGAAAAAAGAATTAATCCACGTGATTTCTTTTTTTTTTTTTTTTACATGATTTCTAAACATCGTTTGCTGACTCTTGTGCCTTAACTGGGATAAATCCTAAGAGCAAACAGCTGCAAAGAAAAATCTGGAAATGCACCGTGTAGGCTTCGTGCGAGGGGTGGTGTAAATGGAAGGTCTCCAGGGTGTATGACGGGAAAGAGCGACGAAGTAAATGTACTGAGGGTGCTGGGTTACGCCCAGAGACGGGGAAGAGCGGGGACAAGGACAGGGACCCAAGAGATGAAGCAAAAACGGCAAAAGGGTCGTGAGAGGTAACTGCAGGGCAGGGCACACACCTGGGCACCGTCCAGGCGGTCCAGCTTCTCTGTGGGTGTCAAACCTTTACCAAGTTCCAAGGATTAGGACCTCCTCAGAGGCTGACATCGCATCTTCCATCTTTTGGAAACGCCCAGACTCCCTGTTTAATGCCCAAACTTTGTTTCCTACCGCGCTTGGCGAGAGACACACGCTATCTTGGATTCTTAAGAAACCAAATATTTGAGCGCCCCCAGGTAAGCCGCTCACGAAACAGCGCGGACTCCCGCCAGGTTACTTGTGCAGTGCACGCCCCTGCCTCCGAGCAGGAACCGCAGCCTGGACACGCGCCGCCCGGACCTCAGGGGCCCACCGGCACCCGCAGGCCCCTCGCACCGCACACCGGGGGTGAGACCCGAGTTGTGAAAAGCGAAGCCTGTGCTCCCTTCCTCACACTCGGCGCAGTCCACGCGGCCGACACCACGGGGTGCGCTCCCCACCCTTCCACACTGTCCCCTTAGGGTCAGAGCGCTGTGCAGGCCGAGCCCCCGAGCCTGTTCCTCCTGGACCGTCCTTCTTCCACAGAAGCTTGTGCTCCCTCTGTCTGTGCTTGTGGCAAACTCTGGCATCTGCGTGTACCCCTGAAGGGTCCCCCCGACCCTGGCATCTGCATGTACCCCTGGAGGGCATCCACGACTCCCGGCCCCCCGGCCCCTGTGACCCCCGCAGCCCCTGGCACCTGCGTGTACCCCTGAAGGGCATCCCCCGGCCCCCAGCATCTATGTACCCCCTGCATGGCATCCACGGCCCCTGGCCCCCGGTCCCTGCAGCCCCCCGACCCTCTCTACCCCCAGCATCTGCATGTACCCTCTGCAGGGCATCCATGGCCCCCGGCCCCCGCAGCCCCTGGCATCTGCATGCACCCCTGCAGGGCCTCTGCGGCTCCCCCGACCCCCTTGACCCCCAGCATCTGCATGTACCCCCTGCAGGGCATCTACGGCCCCGGCCCCCCGGGCCCCGCAGCCCACGGCATCTGCGTGCACCAGGGCCTCTGCGGCCCCCTGGCTTCCAATGGCCTGACTGCAGAGCTCAGGCTCCTCTTAGGCACCAACAGCCTTGTGTCATCACCCGCCACCTTCACAGCCCGATCGCAGGGGCCCCACGACCCCACGGCGACGAGGTAGCCACCTGGGGACACGGCCACCCCTCTCCCGCCTGCTCGGTCCGGGGAATCGCTTGCATTGTTGGGAGCCAATCTGCGGCTTCGACCTCGAGTCCTAGCACTGTGTCCCGGGGCCAAGGACACCCCGTCCTGCTCGCAGGGACTCAAACCCCTGAAGGCCCACGCGGTGCTCGGCACTTCCACGCACAAGGAAACTCCCAGTGTCCAGGATGAGGCAGTGCTCTCCCCGAGCCAGCGGTGATCAAGGACATCCTGAGGCTTTTGCTCTGCCACGGGCTCTCGCTGCAGAGGGGTTCTCCTCCTGCCTGATTTACTTATGAAAAATATTCAATTACGTCCCAAGTTTAATTCACTTAGTAATGAAAAGTAAATGAGCCCAACCGGCAAGTTTGATTTGTCTTGGAAAGAGAAACTGCTTTGCAAAGAGCAAACAAAGTTAAATTAAAATAAGTGACTCTCCGCACTCTGGAAACTGAATTTCTCCCCAACACACTCCTTGACAGCTCAGGGACACGGCTGACACCCGCGGGGAGCACGCCATCCCGGGGACAGCTCTGATGGCCCCTGCAGCCCAGCGGCCATGTGGGGTGCATGTGAGGCTGGTAGACAGGGGTTCAAGCCCTCCCAGGCAGACACCCCTCCTCCCCCAGGAAGCAGGCAGCCAACCTGAGTGAGGGGACTGCAGGGGGCGGCCCCACGGGGGGGGGGGGGCAGCAGATGAAGGACATGCGGGGAGGGCGCGGCCCTGGAGGGTGGGGGGGCTCGGGGGAAGGTGCGAGGCCCCCACGGGGTCTGGGGGCGGTGGGGGCGGCAAGGGGTGGCTCTGGGGCTTCGGGGGCACCGGGCGCGGGGCCTACCGTTCTTGCAGATGGGGCAGCACTGGTCCGGCTCGTACACGGGGTCCACACACTCCGTCTGCGGACAGGCGGACACTGTGCACAGCACCTCCCCGCTGGCCTCACAGCGGCAGCGCTCGCACGGAGACACCTGCAACAGAGGCGGGGTCAGACTCCGTGTGCCCCCCCCGCCGCGCCCCCCCGACCCCCTGCGGACGCCCAGGTGTGTTACAATGTCAAACAGGTTCCAGCCCCAGGCCGAGTGGGAGGCTGCGTGTCACTGGCCGCTGGCCCAATGCACACAGCCCCACCCCCCCGGCCTGGTGCTCATAGCCCCCTCCTGGCCAGGTGCACACAGGCCCCCCTTGCCCAGTGCACACAGGCCCTGTCCCCCCGCCTGGTGCACACGCCCCCCCCCCCCGCCTGGTGCACATGCCCCCCCACACACCTGGTACATGCAGATCCTCCCCCCCAGGTGCCCCCCACAGAGGTGGACGGCAGAGCAGAGCGGGGGGGGGGGGGGGGGGGGGCGGGGGCGGCAGGGGTGAGGGAGGAGGTCCCTGGCGGGGCCGTCCCAAGACAGCCTCGGGGCCACGTGTCCTGAGGAGGCCGCCCCGGGGAAGGGGACGGTAGGTGCGGCCCTACCGAGCGCCGTGGGGCTCCCTCCCGCTGGGTGACCTTGGTGACCACGGCCTCTCCCGGACCCGCTGGCCCTGCCCGCCCGCCGCGCATGCAGCCGCTGCCCCATCGGCCGAGCCCTGCACCCTCCCGCCAGCTCTGCCCGCCGCTGCCCCTGCCCGCTGCGCGAGGAGGATTATTTATTGTCCTGGTCTCTGGGAAACGAACGGGGGGTGGTGGAAGGGGAGGTGGGTGGGGACGGGGGGTGGGGGACGGGCCCTGAGGGGGGCACCTGACGGGAGAGCACCGGCTGCTGTGCTATATGTTGGCAAATCGAACTCCAATTAAAAATATACAAAAATATATATATATACACCATAGTCGATTTAGAAAAAAAAAAAGAAACACGAGGAGAGTGACGTCTCCTGGCGGTTGAGGCAGGACAAAGGGGAAACGGAGGCAGAAGCTGCGACGCAGAAACACAGACTTTAAACGTAGTGGACGTGCATGTGCGCGTGGGGGGTGCAGCCGGGCGTCCTGCGCAGGGGCCTGGGCCCCCCGGGGGTACGCGTGCTCACGGCCGCCAGAAAGGAGAATTCAGACCTGCACCACCCCCCCCGGCTGCTTCGGGGGCCGGGGCTCAGCTGGGCGGGATTCAGGGCCGTGGTCCGGCTCTGGCCCGTAGCTGGTCGGGCTGGGAGTGAGGGCCGAGGGCGAGGGCGGTGCGGCTGTGAGCGTGCGTGGGTGAGCGTGTGCACGGGTGTGAGGCAGACCCAGGGCCTGGGGAGCAGACGCCGTCTGTCTGGCCGCAGTGGGGCTGCGGTTCCCAGGAGGGTGGCGGGCACCGTGGGCTCCCCTGCTCCCGGCAGGGCCTCTGCGGCCCCCACCCCCCACCTGCAACCCCCCCCCCCCGAAGGTGGACTAGGTAGCAGGCACCACAGGGAAAGGCTGTGCAGGTCGAAAGGTGGGGTTCCTGGTGCGTCAGAGCCCTGTGGGGGCCCTGGGCCAGGCAAGGGCGGCCCAGCCGGAGGGGACGGTCGTCCTAGAGGAACAAGGGGGCCCGGAATCGCTGGGGTCTGTCCTAGACAGGGGCACAGGCCGGCGCCACGGCCCAGGCTGCCCTGTGGGGATGTGGGAAGCTGGTGGGGCCTTGAAGGAAGGGGCGGCCAGGCCTCCTGCCGTGTCCCCAGGGGGGCTCCAGGACAAGCCATGCAGGGGCGACCGCGGGCCCCAAAGGACGCAGAGGCTGGGCCATGCTACAGAGTGGGCCTCGGCCCGCAGCCCCATGTGGGGCAGGGCACCTGGGAGGACAGGCCTGGGCACACGCGTCCCGGCCGAAGCCTCTTTCCCTGGAGGCTCTGCAACCCTATCAAGGTCCCCGGGGAGTTTTGCTGCCGCAAGACGTGCAGGAATCCTGCCCCAATGGCTCGGACACGGATGTCTCAAGACCATGAGGTGGTGGTGGGCGGGGGGGGGGGGGCAGCAGGTGGCTCAGGGCTCCAACGGCTGAGCGGGATTTGGCTCAGGTCATGGCCTCGGGGGGTGGGGTCGAGCCCCGTGGCCGCTCGCTGTTCGCCGGAGTCTGGGATTCCCTGTCTCCCTCCGACCCTCCCTCCGACCCTCCCTCCCTCTGTCTGTCTCTCAAATAAATGAACCCCACGCAGGAGTTGAGGCTCAGAGGCAGGACTGTCCCAGGTGCGTGCATCATGCTCTGACCTCACCTCCGGCCACTGGCCCGGCTCTGCCCTCGCACAGGAGTCCGGCCCCGCCGAGCCCCACGCTGAGCCCGGTGGCCCACGCAGGCGGCCAGACCCCCGTCCCCTCGGAGGACACATGGGCGCCGCCGACCCACCGGGGAAGGGTCCCCTCTGAGCCGAGCTCCCCCATCTGGTCACAGATCCCGGGAATCCACTCACCTACCGGACCCCTGTGGGCCTGCGGGCGGCCCCCAGCCCACGGCACAGACTTGCTGGGCCCCGGGCCACCCACCCAGCAGGCGACAACGCAGCCGACCGAAGCCCGGCCGGCCCCTCGCGAGCCAAGCGCGGCTCCACGCGGACACGGGCTTTGCACTCTGCCGCCGCCGCATGTGCTGTCCCGTCGCCCAGGGGGGGCTCAGCATCGGCCGGACCCTCTGCACTTGACGCTCAGCCCGAGCGCGTCCCCTCTGGGAAGCCTCCCGCGGTGCACCCGTGGCGCGGTCCCCCGTGGAGCCCGTCACCCCTGATGCTCCCCAGGCCACACGCAGCACCCGGGCGGGAAGCCTGCGGAGCTGTGAGCCCCTGACGCTGCCACCCCAACCCCACGTGCTCACGTGCACCCAGCAGCCGGCGCGGGAGGACTCGGCCGCCGTGTCCACTTGGGAGTGGCCCCGAGGCCGCACGGTCCTCCCCTGGCAGCCCGAGCTCCAGAAGGCCTCCTGCCATCGCCGTGTCCCGCGTCCCTCCGTGTCCCCACTGCCGCCTCCAGGACCGGCCGCACCAACTTCCGGGCGCCTCTCTGCCGACGACTGGCCCCTGCCTCTGCTTCCAAAGCTGTCCTCTCCCCGACAGACGCGTGGCCAGCGGCGACCTAACCTCGACACCACAGTGCCCCTTGCTGGCCAAGCGGCTGGTCCAGCGTGTGCAGCACAGCGTGCGACACACGCCCTGACATCCTCCGGGCGCAGCCCCGAGTGCGGGATGGACAGATTTGCACGCGCGGCCTCCAGGAACCCCGGCGTGGAGGGAGCGTCTGCACCGCGGGCCGGAGGGCGGCAGAGCAGGGACCGGGTGGACGCGCACGGCCGGCTCCGCGGTAGCCCTGCGCCCACCCCAGGCCCGAAGCCAGTCCGGTGAGTCCTGCTCCCGCCCTGTTTCTGGAAGGAAGGAGGAGCACGGGTGGGAATTGGGGCGGGTGCGCGAGCCGGGCAGGGGCCGCGGGCCCTGGGAGAGGCACGGAGCCGGCGCCCCGGCCACACGGCCTCCCGGTCAGGTGCTTGTGCCCGCAGCCCGACGCCAGCAGTAGGGCCGGGAGATCCAGGTCGCACCTATTTCCAACCAGCCGCGTGGGCACAGGCGCCCCGGCCTCGAGGGGAGCGGCTCTTCCGCGTGCAGGGACGGACGCCCACTCGGAGGGTGTTGCTTGAATCAAGTGCCCGGACGCAATCAGTGAGGATGTCGACGGCAGAGGGGCACAGGCGGGTGGAACGGTCCTGAGGAGGCCGACGTGCGCCCCTTGGACCTCGTCCCGCATGTTTTACATCAGCCAGCTGGGTTGTCGACAGGCGCCGGCCGGCGGGAAGTGCACCTCGAGCGACGTCGCAGCTGGGATCGCAGTCGCCCTGACCACGAGGAAGCCTGGTCTTGCGTGTCCAAAGTCCCGTCCCCTCGGGGAGGCTGAGACTGCGTCCTTCCCGCCCACCGCGTTCGCTCGTCCGCTGGCCACCGCCCACCCACGTCCCCCAAGTGCAGCTTCGACAGCTTCGGCCTCCCTCTGGGTGTGCTGCCAGACAGGGCCGCGGGAGAGGTGCCCCGGCCGCGGGTCCCGAATCCTGTCACCGTTGCTGGAGTCCAGTCTGGAACTTTGAACCACGCTTCCCGGAGGAGCAGCCGCGAAACCCCAGTGGCACCCGATATGGTGGCTCCTGGAGGCTCCTGGAGGCTCCTTGTGGCTCCTGGAGGCTCCTGGAGGCTCCTGGCGTCTGGAGGCTCCTTGTGGCTCCTGGTGGCTCCTGGTGGCTCCTGGTGGCTCCTGGAGGCTCCTTGTGGCTCCTGGAGGCTCCTTGTGGCTCCTGGTGGCTCCTGGAGGCTCCTTGTGGCTCCTGGAGGCTCCTGGAGGCTCCTGGCGTCTGGAGGCTCCTTGTGGCTCCTGGTGGCTCCTGGTGGCTCCTGGAGGCTCCTTGTGGCTCCTGGTGGCTCCTGGTGGCTCCTGGAGGCTCCTTGTGGCTCCTGGAGGCTCCTGGTGGCTCCTGGAGGCTCCTTGTGGCTCCTGGAGGCTCCTGGAGGCTCCTTGTGGCTCCTGGAGGCTCCTGGAGGCTCCTTGTGGCTCCTTGTGGCTCCTGGAGGCTCCTGGCGTCTGGAGGCTCCTCGTGGCTCCTGGAGGCTCCTCGTGGCTCCTGGTGGCTCCTGGAGGCTCCTGGAGGCTCCTTGTGGCTCCTTGTGGCTCCTGGAGGCTCCTGGCGTCTGGAGGCTCCTCGTGGCTCCTGGAGGCTCCTCGTGGCTCCTGGTGGCTCCTGGTGGCTCCTGGTGGCTCCTGGAGGCTCCTTGTGGCTCCTGGAGGCTCCTGGCGTCTGGAGGCTCCTTGTGGCTCCTGGATGCTCCTGGAGGCTCCTGGTGGCTCCTGGAGGCTCCTGGTGGCTCCTGGAGGCTCCTTGTGGCTCCTGGAGGCTCCTGGCGTCTGGTGCCCAGCAACCCATCCCATGCTGGAGGCAGAGGCTTCCCTAGGGGCAGACCGTCCCCGAAACGCTGGAGCGTGCTGGGAGATGGGGCGGGTGTCAGCCCGGAGAGAAGCAGCAGAAGAGGGGCTGAGAGCACAGGGCTCCCCGTCAGCTAGACTCGTCCCCGGCTCCGTGTCCGCCATCAGCAGAGCTGTTCCCTTCCTGACCCCCAAACTACCGGGTCGGCAACGCTGCGAAGTGAGAGGAACCTGAGAATGGAGCAGGGCCTGGCACCCGGCGGCCGCTCCCTCCCCCCCTCCCCGGAGGCCCAGGAGCTGGGGGCTCCAGCACTCGGTCCTGTCCCAAGTGCCAGGGCAGCAGCCGCTGGATTCGGGACGACTCAAAGCCGAGGCGGCGCGTCGGTCACAGGGGGTGGTCACAGAGTGAGCCCGTTGCACCACCTACGATGGAAAACCCTGGAAAGGCGATGGACGGCTCGGCTGCAGGACGGTCGCTCAGCACCTGGGAAACAGCAGGGCCAGGCGGGGCTCCCACACCCGGGCGGGGGGACACAGACGAGCCTCTCCGCAGGCAGGGGCCAGGTGTCATCCACACGCGGAACAGAAGGCCGGTCCCCGGCGGGACGGGGCCAAGAGCGAGTGAGCCGGGTGCACCCGGAGACGCGGCGCCTGCCCGACGTGGGGAGACAGGGCCCCCAGACCCTGCGGGAGCCGCCCCGAGCAGTCCCCAGGCGGGGTCAGAGGTCACCCCGAGCCCCTCCTGCCCCCCTCCTAACCCTCCTGCCCCGTCCGCCGGGCTTGCCTTTGGAGAGCCAAGGTCTGTCCCGAGTGTCTGGGGACCCAGACTCGCTCGCTGGGCCAGCGGACGGTGCGCGGCCTGCGGGTTGGGGACGACGGACACACAGGTCCTAGGACGGCAACTGCAGGACCAGCCTCCCCAGGTCCCGACGCCAGCCCCCACGTCCACGCGACCCCACGGCCCCCCTGCCCTGAGGGGTCCCGCAGCCCCGCGGTCAGGAGCGGACAGGTCACCGCGCGGCACGGTGCTCGGCCCGGGTAGGACGAGGACGCGTCAATGAGACGCTGACGGGAGGGCAAGAGTGGCCGGAGCTGACTCAGCTCGAGCGTGGTCAGAACCTGCGAGGCAAAGCTGTGGCCTCTGATCGGAAAGGGAGGGACGATGGCCGGGACGGCGGGGACGGCGCAGGGGGGAGGGCGAGGGGCCGGGGTGTCCTGGGGGGTCAGGGCGGCACAGAGGCCCCAAGCTCCCCCGCAGGGAGGCCCAGGCCGCAGCCCTGGGGGGCACAGCACCCACACACGGCCTCACCCCCACGGGAGCCCTGCACCTGCCAGGGTCCCTCTCTGGGGGCCGAGCCGCCCTCCCCAACACCCTATGGCGGCGTGAGCCCCCGGCATGGTCTGGGGAGGAACGAAGGTGAGAGACGTCTTCAAGCAGGGAGGAATCCTGCAATGCCGAGTGACTACCCCGGACCATGACACTCCCAAGAGCTCCAAGGCCCATGGTCTCGCCCATCGGCAGGTGCGGGGGCCACAGCCCAGGGCAATCGTCCCAAAGCTACGGGGAGTCCCTCCCCCGCCCCCGCACCTGGGCCCCACCTGCACATCCTGACCCTGGTGAAGGGGCCACGAGGTGCCTGGGGCGCGGTTGGTGGCTCCGGGTGGGGATGACAAGCAGCCGGCCCAGGAGTCACCGTTGCGTTCTGGTCACCAGATGGCAGAGGCGTCCTTTCCAGCGGCTGAGCCGGCGCCCGAGCTCCGGGCTCCCACTGCCCACAGGGACGTCTTGGGTGGGACCGCTGCCTCCGGAGCCCTGCGACCTGGGAGCCCGAGGGGACTGTGGGCGCTGCCCCTCAGGTGGGGGTTTCTGTGCCTTTTTTGTTTGTTTGTTTCTGGAGCAAAACACACCCAGGAGCCTGAGCATCGCCAGGAACACGTGCACGGCAGCCTGGACAGGGACCCGGTGAGGCCGCCCCCCACCCCGGGGCAGTCCCGGGAAGGGACCTGCCGGCTGCCTCTCCCAGCCTCCCCCCTGCCCCTGCAGGAAGCCGGGGAGGGGGGGGACCGCGCTGTCACCGAGACTCAGCCCATCCCCGGGGCCCAGCCAGTTTCCTCCCCTGGAGCCATGTCACGAAGGCTGCAGCGGCACTGCAGGGCCTGTCCCGCCCCCACCCGAGGGACCACGAAGGAGCCCCCAGGGCGCCCCCAGCCTCAGGGCCAGGCCCCCGCACGCCCCTCCACACCTGCCTCCCAGGCCCGAGGGGAAAGGGGCTCCTGCCCGGCCACCCTCCCGCCTCCAACACCCGCCCCGGCCCGCAGCCCTAGGAAGCCTCTGCCTCCCGCGCCCGTCGCCCATCGGGAAAGAGGATCACATTGTTTTGTTCTCTTTGTCCTTCCGCTTTCTGTCAGAGGCGAACCTGCACACCGAGGGACTTAATTAAGAACTTCCCCCCCGGAAGCTGACAGCTTTCCCCGTCTTGGCCCCGGCCGCACGACCCATCAACAGGACGACAGTCCGACAGCCCGAGCCGGGCGGGGGATGGCCCTCCCCTCCGCGGGTCTAGCTTGCGGCAAGGACGCCCTTCCAGTCCCCCGGGGACGAACTCCCTCGGCTTAACACCGACCGCGGGACTCACCCAGGAGGGGCCGGGCGGGCAGTGCGGACAGTGCGCTGTGCTCAGGGCACCGCTGCGGGGTCAGGACAACGGCGAGGAGGCCACTCCTCCTGGGCTCCAGAGGCAGCCCCGGGACGCAGTCGGACCACGCCAGCCTCCCGCTCCGGGCTGCACGGCTGGCATCCCCCCAGGACTCCCAGGCCGGAGCCTTCGTTCTCAGGGGGACGGCGTTGGGGGGGCGGGGACGCTAGGAGCCGAGGTCAGGAGGCTGGGGCCCCCGCGGGAGCACTGCCCACGGGAGGACGTGGGGAGAAGGCGGCCACCTCCCAGCCGCCAATGAAGCAGGTCCCGCTGGCACCTCAGGGTCGGGCTCCCGGCCTCCCCCACGGGGAGAAGCAAGTGTCTGTGAGCGTGTGCGGTGGAGGCACATGCATGCTCCCGAGGGCCAGCCCCGGCCCGCACCCTGGCCCCCCGCTCACGGCCTTGGCCGCCCGCCCCAGCAGCAGCAGGTGCAGCTCCCTTAACAGACGCTCTGCTCAAGCACAGATTCCTACCCGAGCCCCGAGCAGAGGGGACACGTGGCCCACAGGGCAGTGCCCCCCCACCCCGGGGTCACACCCCGTGGACAGCCCTGTGAGAAATGTTCCAGAAGCCAGACTTCGTTTTTTTAAAAGTCTCTTGTTTCAGAATTGGGGTGGAGGGTGAGAGCCGAGTAAACCCCCGAGAGAAAGAAGCGGAGACCGCGGCCTCTCCCTTAATATACAAACGGCTAAAATCAAATGTCTTCCAAACACGAGGCTTTTCAAAGGTGGGTGTGAGGGTGTGACGGGGGATTGGCTCTCGCAAGGGTCACAAATCTAGATTTTTTTTTTCAGGGGCCTACGGGGTAAGGAAATAAGCTGGTGAACAGGTGCCTAGTAGGGACGGGCGGGGACTGCGACGCTCTAGAAGGGAAACGACGCACGGGACGCGAGAGGCCGACGTCGTCCTCACAGGTGCGCACACAGAGCCCAGAAGAAAACTAAGCCATGCGGCTCAGCTGCGGCATCCCTCATTTGAGAGGACAGTGACAAGGTGCATCTTCGCGGAGAGGAATCAAAGTGGCCAAGGAATAGGCGCATTTCCTCTCCCCCAAGCTGGCCAGGCCCCAGGCCCAGGGCTCGCACTCCCCAGGGTTCAGGTGGCCCGCAGACACCCGTCTGGATGGCATCTGAGGTCAGAGTCTGGCTGCCTTGAGGCTCCGTTCAGCGAGTGTGAGCTGCCAACTACCCAGAAGGTGCTGGACCAGGGCCGGAGCCCAGGGCAGCGGGCGCTGTCGCCTAACACGCGGGCCCCGTGCTTCTCCCTGGAGCTGGGCCTCTTCCAAGCCTCCTGGAATCCCGACAGGACGCCGCCAGCCGTCCCTCCAGGTAACGAGGTCCCTTTCCGCGGGGCTCTAAGCTGGGCTCTCGCACAAGCCGCGTGGTCCTGACAGCCGCCCGCCGCCCCCAGGAGCAAGATGTGCTTTCCTCCTTGGCTTCCCCGAGGCCGCAGCGACCAGAGGGCGACTCTGCCGTCAGCGGGAGGCGACCTGAGCTGAGGCTGGCATCAGAACACAGCTGATCGCTCAGGCTGCCCCGTCCCGCTCCGCACAGGCCCCAGGA